>NC_133983.1:6559137-7159137 GCF_047716275.1 Strix uralensis | reverse complement strand
ATTTTTATGCATGTTGCCCATACTGGGATCCAAGCTTGGATACCAGACTGTAAAGCTTTCTCTTTTGCTGAGAAAAACCTCTCTTTTAGGCTTATTTGGTTTAGCCTGATTTGGAAAGCAGAGGAAACGTTCTGGGTAGCATCTCTGTAGTTAACCTCTGTAGTTAATTCTGCCTCCTGCCCCATTTCCACAAACATCACAAATGTAGTAATTTATCTTTCATAAAACTAAGATTTACTTGAGGATAAGTGGGACTTGAAAAGTACTCCTGGGGTCTACAAGTGGCAGAGTATGAGAAGCCAAGGATAAGTCAGTAGATAACAAGAATCTACACCAAACATTTAAAAAAGTATCAGAGCTGTGCTTTTGTTTCCAGCTCTCATGTAAGCTAGCTACTCAAATAGTAAGGCATATTAACAGTCTGTATACTAAAATAAAAGCTGATAACATTCAGAATTTTCTTCTGCAGCCTGTTATTTACTATTTAGTAAAATGGTGTTCATTGCCATATGAAGACAGTACGTGGGAGCTGAAAGAAGATGTAGATCAAGCAAAAATAGAAGAATTTGAACAATTGCAAGCTTCCAGGCCTGACTCAAGGAGATTGGTAAAATTATACTTAATTTACTTGTCTGTCTTGGCAAATTGGATTTAGTTTTCCCAACTTTAAATTTTTGTGTTAAAACATAAGGTTTATTGGCATTCTGTGTAAAGGATCTGTGTGCCTTGTTACCTAAGAAGAATAATATTTCCAGGTAGGCATAGATCAATATTTTCATCTGATTTGTTACTCCGTTAAAAAAAGTTTTTGTTTAGGGAAAAATATAAAGTGCTATAACTTTCTGAACATCTGAGTGAAGAGCAACACATTGAAAGTGGCTATCACAGAATCTAAACATCATTAAGATGAGGAGAAAACAGAATAAAATGTAAATATCCTTTTGTAGAGGACAGAATTAAGCCTCGCATCTCACCACTGAGGGAGATTGGCAAATGAGATCTGTCAAACAGATTCCGTAATTCCTGCTTTTATTTTCCTTCTTGTCATGAAGGGCTAGCTGAAAGGAAGAAAAATATGTGTAATAAGCAAATGTGTTTTATCTTTAAATTACCAGTCTTCTGTCTCATAGAGCAGGAGAAAACAAAATAGTTCTATTTCAAGTCCTGTATGTCATTGTCAGAATAAGACATGTGTCCTGCATGGTGTAGTAGAACACTTGTTCTAACTTACTTATTTTATGTAACTGAATATGCACGCTGTTTTAATTTGTGGGCTTTGGATTTTATTTTAATGTTTTTTTTTTTTCATCTACAGATAATGACGGTAATCACGATTAACATGTTCATATTATTTTTAGTTCATTTTTCTAGTATTTATTTTAAATCCTGTCATTTTGGCATGTGGGAAGAAGGGCTTTTATACCTCTCTGTTACCGTATTTGGCTTTGAGAGAAAAAGATGGTTAAAGCGCAACTGTACAACTGACAGTCATCTTAGCATCAGCAACAAGTATTTTTGTTCCAGGCTCCAGCAAGTACAAGAAAGTATTTGCTGACTGCAGCCTTGCGAGCAGGAGCGTGGCTGCTCCTGGTGTGGGGGAGTGGACAGATGGTTGCTTGTGGGTGAGGGGAGGAAGCCACAGCTGCTGGGGAGGGACAGCCACTGCTGCTCGGGGACCTGGTGTCAGGTGATGCTGACGTTGGCAATAAAGAGATATAAAATTCAAATCTAAAATTCAGAGCTGCTAGATAAGGCCACATGAGTCTAGAGTGAATGCAAGCTTTTGTAAATACTGAGAAATGTAGAGGGGGGTGGGAAGTACAGCTGATCAGAAAAGCTCTTACTAAAAATATTTTTCTTGAATGTGTGAATTTGTTCACACTGGGATGCAGAAGCTATCTGAAGAGAATGGTTTCTGCTGGAATCCTGCCTCATATCAGCAAGAAACTTTGTGATTTCTCCACTAAGTTGCCTGCTAAGCTAATGGCCAGCCTGCTGAGTCTCCAGGCTTGGGAACTAGTGTGTATGTGTGTGTGTTTATACATAGGCTCTCAGCTTTTCTTTAGCTTGCTAGGGACATTAAGATGATACACCTCGATACTGTTACAGTCTGTTTTGTTATGTCCTTTGTATCATGATCCTGCATATGCTGATACTGTCTTTTATCTGATCCCGGGGTGAAATCGATTCAGGGAACTCAACCACTCACAAGTCTACCTTTTTGTATTCCTGAGTTGGCGAACTGTGAGATCTAGTGATCAGCAGTGACCAGGACAAGTGCTGAAAGGAAAGGGCAAGATCACAGGAACTCAGTGTAGATTCCCCAAACCACTTGAGGAGAGATAGCATCAGCATCCCGAGTTAGTTACACTTCGGGGATTTTGGTAGTCCCAAATACTCAGTTGGCTCTGAGCAGCTGTTCTTAAAGCTTCCAAAGTGAAACTTCATATATTGCTGAAGTTTCTCATATAAATGAATTAGTATTTCAAATTACTAGTGCCAAGTTATTTGTATGCTTAGTTTTAGAAATCAGTTGCTTGATATTACTGTAATATAGTCTTAAATTAATTTTTAAAATATTAATTTGTATAGACAAATAAATACAAATTTCAGGTTTCCACAGACTATTAATTAGTGAGTAATGTTAACAATGACACCTTCCCAGTTTTATGGATGAATAATTACATTCTAAATTTAAATTGTTACACGCAGGAAATAGTGGGTTAAAATGTTTTGGAAAAATAAAGTGTGTACCAACTTGCACATGTATTAATCTTTCCCTTAAAGGACCGACCACCTCCAAACTCCTGGAAGAAGATAGAACAATCCAGGGAATATAAAAATGGCAATCAGCTCAGGGAATATCAACTGGAGGGACTTAACTGGCTCCTATTCAACTGGTACAATAGGTATATGCATGGAATGTTTTTTAATGTAAATTTTAAACCATATGGAGTGAATCACTGCTAGTGGAGTTGAACACTGTTTTAACTAAATTCATCTCTGCTTATAGCTGAAAGGGTATATCTGGAAAAAACACATTTTTTTTTCCTTGGTTTTATCTTGTTTTATATAAATTTTTAATATTTATTATTATATATTTTATAATAACAAAAACCAAATCTTAAAAGAATAAAACTAACCTGACCGAAAATAAATTTTCAGTGGCTATGAGGAAATTAAAACAAAAAGCAACTTACACGAAAGTACAAGCTTTCAGAATTTTTGGAACAACTGGGAAACACTTGCATCTTTCAAAATGATTTCTAGAATTAGTATCCATTTCAAATAGTTACCTCTTTTCAAAAATAAAGCTAGTAAATAGTTGTTTTCTACACTGGAAGGTAAAGTTAACTTTTATTCATTAATGCTGTGATGTGTTAATGGGAATATATCCACTGTCCAGATTTTTTCCAGAATGATGTATTTTCTCTGTATCTATGTTGGATTTCTATTCATGAATCTTCCTACTTGCTTTATTTCCAAAGTAAGTTGCCTGTCCTTTATAGAGATTATGTCAGCAAGCACACCATTTTACCATAGGATACATTCGTGATCTGCAAAAGAAAATTTTGGTTTAATTCTCAGTGAAGCACGACATAGCTGTGTGAGCATCTGTGCAGACAGAGCGAAGGGCTGGAATGTGTGGCTGAGGGTGAGCACCTAGTGGTACATCATGTCATAATTTGGTTATATGCATCCGTCTCAGTTTTGGAAACGAGGGGAAATTTGTCAGTGAGGCTATAATGCACTCCTTTTTGTGTGAGTGTAACTGGGATACTTTCCATCTGAGACTTGTAGGGAATTTTCAGTAATTTCTAGCTGTTTTGTCAAGGTGAGTGTACATGTAGGAAATCTGATTAATTTGAATTCCTTTAATCAGGGCAGATGTAGTTCCAAAATAATACTTCTGGAATATTTTTCTAGGAGAGGCTCATGGAACATTCCATTCTCAGGTTTTTCCAGAGCTAAACATGATTGAAAGCTTGTGGTTTTGTGTACGGAGTTCATTTTTCACCATAACCAGGGAACATTTGCAAGCATCTTTTACACTGCCGCAATTTTGACTGTTTTAAACTGGTAAACTTGAGCTTTGTTTTTTATAAATTGTCCATTTGAGTAACAGTATTAGTGTGTGTACTTTCTTTGATGCTAATAACAAATAAATATCTTTTACTTTCAGGCGAAATTGCATTTTAGCAGATGAAATGGGTCTTGGCAAAACCATTCAGTCAATTACATTCCTCTATGAAATCCTCCTGGCTGGAATAAGAGGGCCTTTTCTGATCATAGCTCCGCTTTCCACTATTACAAACTGGGAAAGAGAATTTCGCACGTGGACTGACCTTAATGTTGTAGTGTATCATGGAAGTATGATCAGCAGGCAGATGATTCAGCAGTACGAGATGTACTTCAGGGACTCCCAGGTATTGTAATGTCACTTGTATGCAATAACTTGCCCAAAACCTGTTTCAGGTAGTAGTAATAAAAAGTATACTTTACATTGTCTGTACATATGTCTTAGTGAAAGTCATTTTGCATCCCGTGATATGTTTTTTAAGCTTTTAACTTATCAGAATCTTTACATATGCTTACTGAGTAAATTCTGTGGAAGTGGTTGCAGTAAGATGTATGGCTGTTTCAGTATGCTGAGTAATTTTGCAATTGAATAGCAGTGACACTGATACTTATGGAGATTAAAGTCTACACAGATGGTTGCAGTTGGGTCCTGAATTTGAAGAGCAGTGAGAACAAAAATACAGCTGATTAAGCTCTATATTACCTTTCTGTAGCTATTGATTTCCTTTTCCGAGTGTAAACTAGTTTTGTCTGTGTACAGTTTGCTTTTCTGTCTGAAATACTTCAAATTAAATGATGTGAAAAAATCTTGAGATCTGACTATTTTGAAAGGGTTTTTTTTCCTTTTCTGTATATTCTGCATCAATAAATTTTTTTTTTTTAAACTATCATGGTATTTCTACAAAATTGGTAAGGCTGAAAACTTTTTTGAAGTAGTGCTAAATACTAAAATGACATCATGTTTCTCTAGTGAGTTATTGTATACTGCCTTATTGAAGGCCTTGCCTAGTCTCTTTGTCAGACCAATCGAGTAGAGTAAGATGGATATAAAGTGTTCCTTTAGTTCTCAGGGTGATAATTTCATTACTTACTGTGTTAAATGTATTGCTGCCATATATTTTGATTGATTGACTGTAGGGTTTTTCCTGTCAGTCTTTCAGATTTTCCCAGGGTTAAAAATGTGATCTACATTATTTTGAAACAATTTTTATTAGATGGTTATATCTGTAATTTAAAAGTGGTTAAATTTTACTGTTCGTTTAGACAATATTGGGTTTGTGGCTATGGATAATTACTCATTAGTATTGATTACAGAGCTACAGAGATGTAATAAATGTGTATGGGATGACAAAACAATTTATAATGTTAAATCTGATGTTTGGCTCTTGATAAAATTTCAGCAACAAAATACTGAAATTGAGTAGATTCGAGGTAACGTAACAAATTTTGTGTGTTGATGATTCCGTAGGGACGTATTGTTCGAGGTACCTACAGATTCCAAGCCATTATCACAACTTTTGAAATGATTCTTGGTGGGTGTCCAGAGTTAAATGCAATTGAATGGCGATGCGTTATTATTGATGAAGCTCACAGACTGAAGAACAAAAATTGCAAACTCTTGGAAGGACTAAAATTAATGAACCTTGTGAGTAACTATATTTAACTTTCTGAGTTTGATTCTAGTTAAGTACAGTAAGATAATAAATCACAAATTTGTTATACCTGCTAAAAAAACCCCTCTCCAGTAGTCTTTCTCAGGAGTTATCTATTCCTGATACTCTCTTCAAATGTGTGTGGTTTTGATAGCTGATGCTCATATGTTTTTCATTAAATAAAATCTGACGAGTTCTAACTAAGCAGAATCTATTTCTGATGCTACTATTCTATAGTTTGTTTTGATTATGGCAAAGATTTAATTTAAAATTTTTCTTATAATAATAAAATAGTTTTTGTACAGTAATTAATGTTTAAAAACCTAAGAAAGTATTTTAAACAAGTTATTTAACAATAAAAACAAGCAAGTTGAGATTTTATTTGATATAGTGCAAGATTTTAGAAAGCAGATACTACTATGAATCTTGAGGCTTTTGGTGCATTACTACAGGATGCACTACGACTGGTTTTGCATTGGGTTTTTGACTTCATTATTACTTTGAGACATTTGTTGCTACGTGTTCTCAGAAGTCATTTTATTTGCTGATACTTTCATAGTGTGTATTTTCCACACTATGAGAGGATATACATGTCTGAATATTACAGGCAGAAGTTGAGCTGTTCAGTCATTTTTTCATTACAGATGCAGGAAGAGAATTTAAAGAAAAGCTAGTAGAAAATACTTGTTCTTTTATAAATCTGTTTATCTGTATTAGCTGTGTACTTAATGGCACACAGACCTGGCATTTTCAGGTTATGACATTCAGACTTAACACAAAAATTTTTGCAAATGTGTGCACGTGAGGTCATGTGAGTTCTGTTTCCTTTTACAGGAGCATAAAGTGCTGTTAACGGGTACCCCACTGCAGAACACAGTAGAAGAATTATTTAGCCTCCTTCATTTCCTTGAACCATTACGTTTTCCTGCTGAATCCACATTCATGCAAGAATTTGGAGACCTTAAAACAGAGGAACAGGTATTGCATGTTGAATAAGTTCATTTTGAGCTTCAGTGTGTAAGACTGACTTCCTTGAAGGAAAAACTTCTGTTTTGGTAGTAACTATTACTGCTCCCCACCCTCCCCCTTCAACTCTTCACATATCACCTATGAGTTCATTTGTCATGCAATTTCTCTAAACTGTGCAGACAGTAGAAATCACTTAAAGTATGATATTTTATGTTAAAGATTTCTTTTTACTTTTTTGGGTCGATTTTATAAATTTGGCAAGTAAATAGTGAGAATAATAAAAACTTGAAGTTTTCTGGCTTTATAGGCAGAGTCTTTGCAGACAAGTGCCAAAAGTTAATTTTTTTGTTTGCTTTGGAGCACATGAAAAAATTCTTCCATAATTTGGGGTTAAAAGTAAGGCTATATCCTATTTGGCAAATATTTTATATAAGTCTAGGAAAAAAAATTAGTGATGTGGAGTTCAAAAATTTGTAATTACTATTACCTTCTCATGTTCCAACAAACTATTGTGTTTCATTTAGGTTCAGAAACTACAAGCAATCCTGAAACCCATGATGCTCAGACGGTTAAAGGAAGATGTAGAAAAAAAGCTGGCTCCTAAGGAGGAAACTATAATTGAAGTAGAACTAACTAATATTCAGAAGAAGTATTATCGAGCAATTTTGGAGAAAAATTTTGCTTTCTTATCCAAAGGAGCAGGGCAAGCAAATGTACCCAATCTGGTTAACACTATGATGGAACTCAGAAAGTGTTGTAATCACCCTTATCTCATCAAAGGTAAATACATGATAAAGACTAATTTTTTTTTAACTACTTTTGTACTTTTATTGAAAACATGTAAGAACTTTTGTTGTAATTCTTTGACATTTTCATCAGATTTTCCAAGGATTGGATTAGGTGGAAGCATTTTTTTGATAGATGTAAGGCAAAGTTGTGAGGCAGTTGTGTATTTGAGGCCTGAAATGTGAACTTGGTGTTTTGTAGGATTTCACAGAACATTCAGAAGCAATTATCTCATGGAAGTGTTATATCTCTTTTAAAAGCAGTATAAAGAACTTGTAGAGCTAACTTTAAAAATTAACACTTTTTGCAAGTGATATGGTTTGTGTCAGTCTTCATTACTTTTCTCTTGCTTGCAAGAAAATACACTTTAAGCCCTTAAAGTTTTTGCTGATTTCAATCACAGTGGGACTTCAGAAAAGGTCTTCAGAATATTGTTTTTGGGACTCATGTTCCATGTTAAAACATCACAGAGACAAAAGGACTTGTGTTTTTTTGGTTGGCATTTTACACAACGCTTGAGAATAAGTTGTATTTTTGTTTTTGCAGCTTGGGGTGGGGAGGGTCACCTCATTCTAGGTGTTTTTTCTGTGGTGTTCTGCTTAAAAACTTAAAACTTGTTTTCAAAGAGCATAGAACTAGATGATCTTGCTAGACTTTAGATCCATCCAGAACTTTGTTCTGTCTCCAGTAGTGGCGAATGGGGATATTTAGAGTACAAGCACTGATTGTGATAACTTAGTCTTGTATATACATGGAGATATTTTTGTAGATACACCTAAGAAATATATTCTTTGATAGGTGCTGAAGAGAAGATCCTTGGAGAGTTTAAAGAAACATATAGCCCAAGTGCTCCTGACTTCCATCTGCAAGCAATGATCCAGTCTGCTGGTAAATTGGTTCTTATTGATAAACTTCTTCCAAAAATGAAAGCAGGAGGCCACAAGGTCCTTATCTTCTCTCAGATGGTGCGCTGCCTTGATATTTTGGAGGATTACCTTATACATAAAAGGTAAGATCCTGCATATTGTCTCCTGTAGTATATTGCTCTCAGTGGGCATATCTTTGAATGTTAGTGCAGGATTAATCATTACAGCATACCAAAGATAGGAATAATTTTTTTTTTTTGCTAATCACTCTAACTTGCTGTGTTCTGTGATGGTTTATCATTTATTCACTAATAAATTAAAAACTTCAGAGAACAGCTAAAGAGAGGTTGTTGAGTAAACCATGTGCCTTCAGTTTGTTGCTTTTTCTATTAAACATTCTTATATGTACGTACTGTTTATACATAGCCTGTCAGAAACCAAGTTCAAGCTCAGTGTTGCTCATCCAAACCCGAGGAAGCATAGAATGTGTTCTTTATTTACATCGTGTTGAACTTGGACCAGACAGGGGTAATGCAGCTCCTTACTCCCAACAGAGAATATAAGTACAAAATGGTAATCAACATTATTCATGTAAAAATAAAAATGTGCTTCCTATCTTTCCTAAATTATTACTGCTTTGAATTTTGCAGCAGAACTGAACTGCCAGCCATAAAGCAGCTCCTTAGATCGGCTTTTGCTGTCACGTGTAATAGAACCCTTTGATTATACTGTTGACTCCACGGCAACTAAGAGCTTATTGAAGCATGTGACTAAATACTGTGTATAAAGTCTCAGCACATAAAATCTAACCTGACACTTGGTTACCATCAGTAGTTGCTATGTCAACCTGGAAAAGTATAAAAAGGCATATTTCTGGTTGTTCTAATAGTCCATTTGTTGGACTGTACATACTGCTCTGAAGTGTGTATGTGTCAGTGAACTACATAGTATATAGAGTTAACAAGTTCTTTTTTTTTAAAAAAAAAAAGTAAAAATGTCAAGCCTTCTTGCAGTGGATACTGGAATGTATATTGAAAATCATTAGTAGATTGTACTAATACCTCTTTTTCTGATAATTTTATATAACTTCTGTGCTTTTGTTTTTGCTTCATAAAACTGTATCTATTTAAACTGAGAGCTCAATATTTTGTATGTTTTATTTTAATAGACTAATTTTAACTTCATAAGTAGTACTTACAATCCGGTATGGAAAATACTCCTTTTTCTGTAACGATGTAACATCTACATTAGTGCGTCAAACCTACAGGTAGAATCTTCTGAAACCTGTATAAGCTTGAAACTTACTCTGTGCTACCATTGCACTAGAAATGTTAGAGTGCACACATGATTAGACTTCATACTTAACAGAATTCATGACTGTAGGAGAAGGCTGCCTGCCAGAATGCCTGTGGTCCTGTAGATTATCTGCTGTGCCGTTTTATAGCTGACTGGAAGAAAGATGGTTCTGAGGCTTTTTGATGAGTAGAAACATATTCAGCATCTTACTCCATTTACAATGTACAGAAGTACTTGCTCCCTTTTTAAGCATTTCACTTGATTTCAGAAGTTTCATAGGAGTCTTTGTAATTATCAAAGGTAACAGGAATGACAGTTTTACTTCAGGCTTTTAAATTAGCTGGTTTTAGTTTAGGAAGCCCTGGATTCATTGATGCCTTGATAAAACCTGTTAGAGGTGCTGTCGCGTCATTTTACTTCCATTTCTCTTAATCTTGACAGAATCAATGTGCAGTTTGTCCAATGACAGTTCACCAGGTACTGCTTTCTGGTGATTACTTGGTTACCCCTAACATTTTCAGGCAATTTGGTATATAATACAAAAGTACACTGTCCTGCTTCTCTGACCCTAGGCAGGAATCCAAGCATAATAGCATGTGAAAAACTTCTAAGTGTCCACATGGGACTTCAGGTTATAGTGTGTTTTAATGCGACTAAGTGCCATGGTAATACATGTTTCTTGGTATGTATTATCAGGTACTTGCTTTAATGGATGAAGTTCAGGTGGACTTGTCTTAAATTGCTCAGTGTTTGGACTTGCTGGTGTGTATTTGTACTACAGATGTGCAGGTTCTGTTGTGATTCCTGGTTATGTTATCCACTGATAATCAAAGTTAGTTTCTGTCACTCTTACTCACTGTACAGAATAAATATGCAAGCGGGAGATCTGTTCTAATCCCCCTTGGAATTACGAAAAATTTTGTAACGGTTTGTGTGCGTGTATCTGTGGCAATTTCCAGATACTTATATGAACGAATTGATGGGCGAGTACGAGGGAATCTCAGACAAGCTGCAATTGACCGGTTCAGCAAACCAGATTCCGATCGCTTTGTCTTCCTTCTGTGCACCAGAGCTGGTGGTTTGGGCATTAACTTGACTGCAGCAGATACATGTATAATTTTTGATTCTGACTGGAATCCTCAAAATGATCTGCAGGTAAATTCCTTTGAGCATAATAGTGAGGCCTAAGAAGTCAAACCTGGTTGATAAAAATTTGGTCACTTTGAATATTGTCAATGTTTTGCACATGCATAATTTTAAAATGTTCAGGGTTTTTTAAGGCATATGTTTAATATTTTTGGAATACTTTCTACTTGGGTAGCAGAGGTCATCTGGGTTTGGCTGGGTTCTAATTTTGTCTTTCAAACTGATTACTCTCTTTAAAAGCACAACACAGGAAAACTAAGTCAGTGAGTCGATAAAACCTTTAAGATTTTGATGACTTACGAAACTGGGGATTAGATTTTGCATCTACTGGCCAACATAGTTTATGGAAATAGCTGTTC
Organism: Strix uralensis; assembly: GCF_047716275.1. Taxonomy (NCBI): domain Eukaryota; kingdom Metazoa; phylum Chordata; class Aves; order Strigiformes; family Strigidae; genus Strix; species Strix uralensis. The sequence goes on along the minus strand of NC_133983.1, from coordinate 7,147,983 downwards.
AGCTAAACAACATGTATAGAAAAGGGTTAATATGTATTAAGAAACAGTGACTTAATCAAATCTAGGATTGGATGCTGAAATTGAATCCGTTCTCAAGTCACAACACCTTTCCTATTTGTATCTGGAGATCAGATAACTTAGGAGCTAGCATGTCTTTTTATCTAGTTTTAATGCAAGGGAAATACCATTCAGTAACATTCAGCACAGAACATTCATCAGCATTTTACTACCTTTCTAAAAATTACTCTGTTTTTAGAGAGTTGTTCACAATGGGGAAAATGTCTGATATCTTCCAATTACTTAAATGTGAATCGACCTCCTTTTTGAGTTCAGACTATTGTTTTTCAGGTTGTGCTACAGCAGAAACCATTTCTATAAAGAATCGTATCTCATTCCCAGATAAGTCTAAAATTTTTACTGCCGTTCTCCCTTCCTTCAAAAGGCTCAAGCCCGTTGTCACAGGATTGGTCAGAACAAAGCAGTGAAGGTCTACAGACTGATAACACGTAACTCGTATGAAAGAGAGATGTTCGACAGAGCAAGCCTGAAACTGGGACTGGATAAGGCTGTCTTACAGAGTATGAGTGGAAGGGAAAACAGTGTTGGTGGTGTACGTAGATTTATTTTTTGAAATTATTTTCCTTTTGCCTTTGTAATCACGTGGGAGCTAAATTAAATTACAGAAGTTACCATGTTTCTGTCATTCTGCATCACTGTCATGTTTTCTGATGTGGAGTAACAACATCGTTGTTACAGTTATAAATGTAGTGAGTTACTCCGATAGATCTTTCACTGTTTCTTGCCTCCTAAGGTCAAAGGTAGATAATGTCAAAGTTAAAATAAGGAGAAAAGTCTCCTTTTGTTTCCCTGTATCTTGTTATAATAATATAATTTGTTACTTTAATATGAGATGGGTGTCTAGTATTAACAGGTAATTTTTAAAAATTATATTCATCACAGTGTTGAGAATACCCAAAACAAAAGACATGTACTTGTAAGAATGTGTACTGTGACCACATAACAAATTATTTTAACTGTCAACTAGACTTTTCTCTTAGTTTTTAATAACCTAGATTTTAAGCTTATAAATTACAAGGCACAGTTAGATTGCAAAAACATTGGAGAGGGAAAGATAAATAGAAAAGACTTTGGGGCACTTTTTTCTTGACTATCCAAAACCTATTTTATTTACTCAGATCCAACAACTCTCCAAAAAAGAAATAGAAGACTTGCTTCGAAGAGGTGCATACGGTGCCATTATGGATGAAGAAGATGAGGGCTCTAAATTCTGTGAGGAAGACATTGACCAAATTTTGCAGCGTCGTACTAAAACTATCACGATTGAATCGGAAGGAAGGGGCTCCACATTTGCCAAGGTGCAGAAGCAGCAAGGTGTTCTTTGACAGTATAGAGCTGTAAATGTAACTGAATGTTGTAAAGTTTATGCTTTTTAAAAAAAAATGATGGTTACTTTTATTTAGTGTGTGTGTTTTAGGTACATTTTTTGGGTCCTTACATCGATGTGTTTATATTAATATGTGCACAGAGCAAAATCAGATTTGCACATACAGATTGAGTAAATGCCAGATGCACAAAACATGCTTGAGCAAAGATGAGTAGTAAGGGCGTGCAGCTTTTGAAAAGGCTAGGAATTGTGTGAAATATAATGGACTGCATTAACCAAGAGTATTAAACCAAAATTTAAAAATACATAAGTAAATAATTAACAAAAAAAAAATCAAGCAGTATAACTGAGATGGAAATGTGAGTACTTCATGAATGCAGTTGAGAAAAAAAGCAAAGGAAAAGGAAATATTTTAGATGTATATTTATTATTTATAATAATAAATGTATATTATTATTTATATAATGTGTATTTATTACTTATAGATATACATTTATTTAGTCTCATATCTTGCTGATTGTGGTTTAAATAAGAAATAGACTTCTAAAGAAGAGATAGTAAGCCAATTAGGAAATATCATCATCACTGTCTTTTTATTAGAAGAGTTAGAAATTTTTATATGTATTTACTCTTTTCCCAAAAGCAGTGTATCAGGGCTTTTAAAATGCCTTCTGAAATTAGGCTTATTCCATGCTCTCAAGCTTTGATTGTTGGTAGTTTAAACACTCCTTTGAAATTTCCCTCAAGCGAGTACTTCTGCGTGAGATGAAATCCCCTAATGCTGATAAGCCTCTTCAAAAGATTCTATTTTCTTCCATTCAAGTAATTTAGATTCAGACTTAGAAGCAGAAGTATCTTGCTGCTTAATATTCTTCTCTCCTGATGGTGCATAAAAGTTCATTAGATTTTTCTGATACATTATGGATCTGTTTAAAAAATTAGGGGGAGGCGAACTTTTGAGTTGCTTTGCGCTGTAACTAACTCCTAAAGTCTTTAACAGCTGCTTGGGAGGTTTTTGATGGAATAAAGTTATGCAGTCTTCACAGCACTAAGGCATTCAGACTCTACAAACTTTTGATGTATGGTGTTGGTAAGATTTAATTTTCTTTATTACAGGCTAGTTTTGTTGCATCTGGAAACAGGACTGATATTTCATTAGATGATCCCAACTTCTGGCAGAAATGGGCCAAAAAAGCAGAAATAGATATAGATGCTATCAGTGGTAGAGTAAGTACTTCCCTTTTTTTTAATGCATGTTTTTTCAAGTATGTGCTTGCTGTTGAACTCTGAAATGGGATTTCTGATGCTTTTTTGATTAGTATTTCAACAAATCATACTTTCTGTGTGCTGGTTAGTTTGTGCATGGGTAATCAGCCTGCTTTGATAGCTTCAGTATTTCCTAGCTTTCTGCTGTCCCAAAAAAGTTTGGGGATCTTTGTTTTTTGTTGAAGACATGGAAATGGTTGAAAGTGTGTAAGCCCTGTTTCTCTGTTGTAAATCCTGGGCTGGAATCTGCAAATTCTATGACTAAGCATTATATCAGTTTTATAAACTGGACGTTGTGTCCTGTACTTGAACTTGCCATGCAGTTAGTTCTAAAAAGGTTGCAGTGCCCCTTTTTACTCACAGAGACTGCAGTGTAATCTGTGTAAGCATTCAGCTCAGAGGAGGTATTCAGTATTGTTTATAACTAATATACTGGCATCATCGTATGAAACACCTTTGTTGCCTTAAATACCCCTTGCTTTACAGGTTTTTACTGTGAAGTCTTTACAAAATACCTATTAATGACATTAGATAAAAATTGTTGTTTCTGAACTGAAGCCATCTACTTAAGAACAACTTATCAACTGTCTCCCTGATAAGGTTTGTTTGAAATTTTGCAGAACAGCCTGGTTATTGATACCCCCAGAATTAGGAAACAAACACGGCCCTTTAGTGCTACGAAAGATGAGCTGGCTGAGTTGTCTGAAGTGGAGAGCGAGGGTGATGATAAACCAAAACTCCGCAGGCCTTGTGACCGTTCCAATGGATATGGAAGAACAGAGTGTTTTCGGGTGGAAAAAAACTTGCTGGTCTATGGGTATTGTATACATACTACTTCTTTCTAGGAAGTTCTGAAAAAATACTGGTTTTCCAGATACTAAATTGTATCTATGGAATAACTTTTAGATATACTGGAATAATCTGGAGTATATATAGAGAGTTTATTTAGAATATGCATTTATGTGAATTTATCATTCACCCTGTATAAATCTTTCTGACAACTTGCAATTGAAGAAACATTCAAGAGAGGTGAAAACCTTTCTTCAAAGGAGATTATCACCTTTAACATGGGCACCACAATAGTCTCTCTAAATCATTACAGTAAGTGCTGCAGGCAGGCTCAAAACTCTGTGTAAATAAATACCTGAAATAAAGGCTTGGCAGGTGACTTGGTGTTCTTAATTGCAGACCATCTTGCACTTCCATGAGGTGCAAATAGGAACTGAAAAGCTAACCAGTTATTTTAAACATACTTAAATCAGGTTTGTTGATTTGGAAATAAAATCTTTGGTCTTCTCTCACCCACCTTATAAGATAAATGTCTGTTTGCTTAGCAGCATGAGTTCCCATCAGTTTTGTGTCTTAGAAGCCTAAAACAATCATCCATATTTTTTCGTAAACAGGCAAGTTTTGTTAAAAGCTCTGTTTTAAACAGATGGAGTTCTGTTGCAAATGTTACTTTCATATTTCCACTCAGTAACTTAAGCTGAAGGAAACAAGTGGAAATCTAAATATTTTGCAGAGAAATTCCCTTTTGTAACAGAAATCTACAGGCTACCCATGTGTTTCACCTCAAAGTGCTGATTTGTGTTTCGCTTTGGACTAGGTGGGGTCGATGGAGGGAAATTTTGTCACACGGTCGCTTCAAGAGACAGCTGAATGAACAGGATGTGGAGATAATTTGCCGAGCTCTATTAGCCTATTGTCTTGTTCACTACAGAGGGGATGAGAAAATAAAAAGTTTTATATGGGATCTCATTACCCCAACAGAGGATGGGCAAACACGAGAGTTACAGAATCATCTTGGTAAGGACTTACGTGTTTCTGCAGTTAAATAGCTTCTTACACGGATGCCTGTGGTACTGGGATAAAAACAGCTAAAAACTCTCTCTGAATGTGTCCTACTTGAAATAAATGGAATTTATTCCAGATACGCAATTCAATTGATGGGAAAAGGAGTGTCATTTCTGCTTTGCTTTGTATTTGATGGCTTACCCAAATGGATTGGTATACTCTGTGTAAGCTTTCTTTTCATTTCAGTTTGTAAGAACCTATTCTGTTTCATAGCAGGTGACAGCACACTCTCCTTTCGCTCCCCCTCTCCTGCTTTGTCCTTAGCTGGTGAAATGTACTCCAGAGATGCTTAAGAGACAAAAGAGAAAAAAACTCATATCCAGAGGCTGTGATGCTAGTATTTTTTCTGTACTGCAGGTCACAATACTGGTATAGGATATAGGAACTATAAGTATGGTGGGATCTGTACCTACCTGTTGCTGTTACTGTATTATATTTTAAATTATGTAGGCTTATCAGCCCCTGTGCCTAGAGGAAGAAAAGGAAAGAAAGTGAAAACCCAGGCTAGCACTTTTGATATACACAAAGCAGAATGGCTTCGAAAATACAATCCAGAACATCTGTTGCAAGATGAAGGATACAAAAAGCACATAAAACACCACTGCAACAAGTAAGCAGTAGCTGACATGTGAATGTCTTTCACTGTTTATGTAAAGATTCTTTTTTTCTTCTAGTTCCTCGTTGTCTATGAAGACTTTGAAATAGTTGTGGCACTATGAAGAAACAAGTTTTAATGGTGTTAGCTTGACTAGAATAAACAGGTTACAGTGCATTAGGAGGTGAACTGAGTATTTCACATTTAAAATAATGCTGTTGTCATTTTTAAAGAAACTATGTTTGTGTCTGTACAGAGAAAGAGAGATCGATCTTCCTAGCATGTTTGGGGAGCCTTGTAGCAGCCAAAGGACTAAAGGGTTTGGGAGTGTTTAGTAGAGAAACTGAAAGCACTAAAGTTGTTCTCCTCGATCTTACATGCTGTTTACCTGTCATGATTTCTAGGCTTCTGAGCATCTGAGCTACTAGCTTGTTGAAAGCTCGTTCATCGCTATAAATTACAACTATTATAACTAATTTAGATAAATCATTTTTCTGTAGCAAAACTTGTTATACTCTGCTTGAAAACTTCATACAGCTGTAGTCAAGAATTGAGATAAAGCATGGAGAAGCCATTAGGGTCATGCACCAAATTTGTAGTGCGAAGGGATGAAAAGGTGGTGTGGAAGATGTTCATTTTCAGCCTGCATGATTCTTTCTGAGGGCATCTTCAAAGTATGAAAAGGGAAATAGCGGTTTGTTCTTAGCAGTATTTTATGAATCAAGGGCGGAGTGTTCTGCTAGTCTTAGTCTTTGTCTAGGATTTGAAAGAATTTTTGCAATAAAACAATTTGTAGAAGTGATTGCAATAAAAAGTGTTAGGTGACCTAAATTGGAGGTTATCTCCTTATAACTGAAGAAAGTATGTTTTAGGAAAAATGACTTGAAAGCTTTGTGATATTACAAAAGACAAAACAAAACCACCCACAGGTATTGAAAGGCTTTAGAGTGCTAATATTTGTATTTCTCTTTTTCTTTGTTTAGGGTCTTGCTTCGAGTAAGAATGCTGTATTACTTAAAACAAGAAGTCATTGGTAACGAATTCCAAAAGGTGTTTGATGGAATTGATGCCAGGTGAACTATAGAGAGGTTTTTTGCTAGTTTATTTTAAATGCAAACTATCAAATGAGAGTTCATAAATCTTCCTAGACTTAAATAAGAAATATTAAAACTAAATATTTGTATCCTTAGACTGTGAGAAAAATGTTTTTGTTTACTCTTTACTAAAGACTTTGTATCAACTTGATGTGAGGAAGTCTTGATTCCTATTTATGAGTCATTCAGAAAGCTGTTATAAATATTTGTGGAAGAGCAGTCCATCTCATGCTGTTAAACACAAAACTAGATGATCCTTGCTAAATTTTGCAAGCACAAACTGCTAGGAATTGGCAGAGTTTACTGAGAGAGGAAGAATATTGTATGCTGGTTCTGCTTTCATATTCTTTCCCTGGTAGTGGTCTCTGTCACGTTCAAAATATTAAGCTGTCTGGGTGTTTTGTATTGCTGGTTTTAGGGTCTTACTGAATGCAGAGGTGAAAAATTGTATGCCTCAGTTTCTTTAGGTTGTCAAATTATTCTTAATGATGAATTACTATTGTATTGCATAGCTTATGTAACTTACTAGCATAACAATCCACTTTTTAACTGTTATATGCTATTAAATAGCAAAAATTAAACATTTCAGTCCTAGGATTCTTTACAACCTTCGAAGTAATCTTTGAATTAGTTTGCTGGACATAGAATGTATATGTGTGCTTGAAGAGACAAATTTAAAAATCCCACATAAAGTACATATGTACAAAGAGAAAATAAAATAAAAAATTCTTCCTCTGAATATTACTGATGTTGGTGATTCTCCTTAGTGAAATTGATGTTTGGGTCCCTGAGCCAGATCACTCTGAAGTTCCTGCAGAGTGGTGGGATGCAGATGCAGATAAATCTCTTCTAATTGGAGTTTTTAAACATGGTGAGTAATATGGATGACTATGTATGTACTTCCCCACTCCTCAATATAAACACCCTACACTCAATTATTTTAAAGTATTCTGCAAGTTGAATTTGGGTCACTTTTTGTTTCCTCTATAGGCTATGAAAAATACAACACTATCAGAGCAGACCCAGCGCTGTGCTTCTTGGAAAGGGTTGGCAAGCCAGATGAAAAAGCAGTTGCTGCCGAACAGAGAGCAAATGATTATATTGATGGGTATGAGCACATGAAAATGGGCATGAATGTTTTGGGGCCTAAAAGTAAATGAGACTGAGTTTATATGTTGTACTTTATTCTCTTCTTAACTGGTTTTATGTGAGTTTGATGTTATTGTTGTGAAGAATACCACTTCAATTTTACTCCCACAGACTGAAAAAAGTTAGGAACAGTGTAAGAGAACCATTGAAGTTTGGAATTTCACAGTTAAAGGAAAAATGCAGCAACTTGTTAACAAAGACTCTAACTTGTGTTGCAGTATCAGAAATATTACTTAGATACTGAAGTGCAAAAGCCTTCAGAGGCAAAGTGCTACAGACCTATTTAATTTGATTTCAGGTCAGCTTGGTGTAGTAGTCTTGTCTATCTAACCAGTGACCCCAGTAGATTGATTTGAGTATCACTGGTAACGGCTGAAAGGGAGAACTCCTTTTATTCATTGCTTCATAAGTGAGGTTAGCAGCTGTGGTCATGAAGAACATCTTTGAATGAGATAGTGAATTGAGGGGGGGGAAGATTCAAGCCAAAGCTACCATGATATATTTTCCTCATTTCAAGAATAAAATTAAATACACTATATCTAACTAAATTTAGATGAGTTTTGCTTAATTGAAAAGAGTGTAAGGACTTCTAAAATATTACTAAGATGTGTCCCTTTGTGTTGAAATTTTAACAGGGATGTAGAAGATCCAGAATATAAACCAGCACCAGCAATGTTTAAAGATGACATAGAGGTATAGTGGGAACCTATTAATAGCTCCCTTTAACATATTTAAAATGTAATACTTCTACCTTTTCATTGTGCAAATTATTATGTTTTTCTATATGTCTCTAAATGGATATAACTTACTCCATGTGTATCTGCAGCTGTGTGGGTGAGGGGCAATGAGAGGGAACTGTTACATAATTCTGTTGTATGCCTTGTTAGCCATTTGTCCAACATACGTGTTACTCTTGTTCTTTTTCATATTCATAAACTGCTTGCAAGATGTAAGTTTAGCCTGAATCTCTGGAGAGGGCTACATTTTAACTTCTGCTTCATTTCTGGTTTTCTACAGGATGATGTTTCATCCCCGGGTGATCTAGTAATAGCAGATGGAGGTAAATATGTAAAACTTCAAATCCTAGCCAATTCAATCTATCTTGAATTGTTTAATTCTCCTAACTCTTAGCTGAAATGTGTTCAGATTGCCTAGTGTAGAACCATAGGCCCCAGCAGTGATTAACTTCTTTATTTTTCCTGTGACTTGATTTTAATATAGATGGACAAATGATGGAAGGAGACAAAATCTATTGGCCCACTCAGTCTGCCTTAACAACACGTCTTCGTCGTCTGATAACAGCTTATCAGCGAACGAGTAAAAATAGGCAGGCCCAGCAGATCCAGCCAGCATTCCCAATACAAACTAGTATGATGCAGCCTCCCTATGAAGAAGCTGCTCTAAATCCAAAGATGGCTGCTAAGATTGAAAGACAGCAAAGGTATGTGCAGCATGCAAATACACATTTTTAATACATCCTCATGTAAAAAATATGGAAGAAATAATAATCGCTAGCTGCATGAAATTGTGAAGAAAATGACAGAATATCCAAATTTTTTCTTGCTGATCAAGATGGACAAGAAGAGAAGAAGCTGACTTCTACAGAGTTGTGTCCACATTTGGAGTGGTGTTTGATCCTGAAAGGGGACGATTTGATTGGACCAAATTTAGAGCAATGGCTAGACTGCATAAGAAAACTGATGAGAGCTTAGAGAAGTACTTGTATGCATTTATGTCAATGTGCCGGAGAGTCTGTCGTCTCCCCTCAAAAGAAGGTGGGTGTATATATTTTTACTTCTAGTTTTATCTTTCCTTTCTGTCGCCAATGCTAATCTTGAAAAGGTTTTTCTTTGATGTGTTCAAAAATAAAAATGGGGGAGAAGGAAATAAGGAAACAGGTTAAGTGTAAAATTGAAAGCTTATAACGGGGAGACATCTATTGACTGATTAAAGCCATCTACTTCTAGTATTGATTTGCAGTGGGGTTTGGGGTTTTTTTTTGTCAGATTCTCATCTTTGTTTTGTTTTAATACAGAACTCGTAGATCCAAACATTTTTATACAACCAATTACAGAGGAGCGTGCTTCCCGGACTTTATATCGCATTGAACTCCTAAGGAAAGTACGAGAACAGGCTCTCAGACACCCACAGTTGTTTGAACGACTAAAACTATGCCAGCCAAACCCAGACTTACCTGTCTGGTGGGAGTGTGGGACTCATGACAGGGATTTACTTATTGGAGCTGCTAAACATGGAGTTAGCAGGACAGATTATCATATTCTTCGTGATCCTGAACTGTCATTTATGTCTGCCCAGAGGAACTATAATCAAAATAAAGTGGCACTCTCAAGGACTTCTACTCCACTCTTGCATCAGTACCAGATGGCATTATCTGCTTCTCCTCTTACACCTCAGTCAAGATTGTCAGATGCTAAAGTGAATGCTTTTGAGGACATAAAAGCTAAAAATGAAAATCTGAAAGAGGACCCTCAGTCTTCTGAAGAGGAATCTATGTCTACAGAGGAGACGCAGACAGTAATGAAATCGGAACCTTTGAGTCCAAAAAATGGCACACCAATACAAAATACAGACCACAAACCTAGCGTGAAGACTGAAACAGACAGGCGCATGGTGGCAGCAAGGACAGAGCCTCTAACTCCAAACCCAGCTTCCAAAAAACAGAGAGTCAGCAAAAGGGGATCTGACTCTAGCTCTGACTCAGACTCTGACTCAGATAGATCATCCTGTTCTTCCAGGTCGTCGTCTTCATCCTCTTCGTCTTCCTCATCTTGTTCACACTCTCGATCAGGCTCTAGCTCTTCATCATCTTCATCTTGTTCTTCAGCATCATCATCCTCCTCCTCCTCATCCTCATCATCGTCGTCGTCGTCATCATCATCATCTGAAGAGAGTGATAGCGATGAAGAGGAGGCACAGAAACGTGGTATGTGTGTAGTCTTGTTTCTGCAGTATAACTCTTACACTGAATAAGTTTATTCTTAATGAGAAAATGTCTAAAAAAGGATATTAAATCCCACAGAAGTAAACTTAAATAAACATATTTTCTTGATTCTGCAAGTGAGTTGGAAGAATTTCAGGGATACAGCATTTTCTTTGCTTCATATCAGTGCAGGATGAGGTACTTAAGATTTGTTGACTGATTCCCTAAGCAAGCTTACTGTGCATATGGTTCACGTGTGGGAGGAGCACTGAATGGCTAATGTTTTCTGGAAATATATATTGTGTGTGTATGCCCTACTACTGTTTCTTTTTCATCCTAAATATAGAGATTCCCTGTTTGTTTTTTCTGCTCTTGCTCACCTGTCTTTGTAGCTTCTTCACTGTGCTTTCATGAAATCTGCAAGCTTCCTCCTGTTCAAGCTGTAGAGTAATGTAAGCTGCTTTTGCTTGTAAACTGGAGGTGGCCAGGCAGTGTACTTGCATTGAAAATTTTCAGACACTTAATGTGTATCTGCGTAGGAAAGACTGAGGCAATTATAGAGCAGAGGACCAAATAGCCCAGAGATACTTTTGAAAGCTTCAAAGCAGAAGCAAAATCCTCTGATCAGTGATTTAAATTTTTTTAATAAACCAACCAGTTGTTATTTAATACATTCCTTTATTTTGGTACTATGAGGTGTTCGCTACTCTTGCCCCATTGAAACTCAGACCATGAAAATAATTCTCTACTGTGTGATAACAAATGGTGATAGAACAAGGAAGAGGATGAAGTTAGGCAGTGGGATTAGAGCATACGTAAATAAGCTGTTTTTTCTCCCAGTATGTCAGGGAAAAGGGCACTGTGTTAATCAGATGGCTCTTCTTGTCTGGAAATTCCAAATGGAAACCACAGGGTTAATTTACTGGGAAAATGATTACTGGGCAAGTAAAATGCTGCTTAAAATGATTAAGACGCTGCTGCCTTGTAGCAGTGGAAGGACATTTTCCGAGGAAACAGTTGTATGCAAACATTAAAACAGTGAAAGAAAAGGGATACTTATATGACATAAATATTTATATTTAGATGGTGGATACTATAACATGTGCTGCAAGTCCAAATATTAGGCTTGCTTTCTGCCAGCTCAGTCTGTTCAGGCAAGTAATTGTGCCATCCTCAGATTGCAAAATCTCCTAAATCAATCAGCCTTTCCTTTTGTGACTATTTTGCTGTAAATTGGTGTTGAAGAGATCGGTAAATGCTGGAAAATTCTCTTAACTTCATCTGCATTTCGATTTTAAGCCCAGGTTTTATTTCATACGTTGTACAGTGATCATGGACCTTTGACATACTTTTCGTATTTGAAACAAGTTTTAAGGGAGAGCTAAATTGTATCAGATGACTACATACATAGCTTTTTTTTAAGGACAAATTTGAGTTCTGTAGAATTGTCCCTTAATTCCCTTACTCATTGTAGTATTTACCTTCTCAGGCAGCATTTTTTGTGTATTTTCAGACTTTTTCCCTATGCCATAGTGAAACTTAACATTGTTCACTGGATGGAGGCAAAAGACAAAATATTCAGAGAAGTATAAGAAAGTCAGAGGACACACTGGAAAGATACTAGGAAAATATCCTCTGTGATTAAAATGTTAAAAATTAAATTATGCAGATACATATGTTCAAGATGTGGAACATTTAGCATTCTGTCCAGTAAATGAAATGGAGTGGTTTTTTAAAGTAGTATCCCAATAGATTTGCCTTGTTCTGGTGATAGACACCTGTCGTTTCTATTTCATTCTGCACTTCAGTGCGTGTTGGCTTATAAAAGAAATATGTTAAAATAAGTAAGGACTGTCTATCAGATTACTCTGAAGCATGTCTGTTTTCAAATATCTGTTTGACACGTTAAGCTCTTGAAATGTTAACAGGAACATGTGTGGAGTTTACATGCCTAAAAAAGGATCCACAGTCATCCTGAAAAAGCTGACATTAATTCTTCAGTTTAACTTTGTGTTTGGATTTTCGCTGAACATTGTTCTGTGTGTGTTGTTCACCTGAACCTCTTACAATGAGCGTTTAACCTCTTTACGGCATCAAATGACTTCAGTGGTTTTATTTAGCAGAAGGAACCCCGCATATAAAAGCGTATGATGAAGAGAGTGTGGCCTCTCTGAGTACAACACAAGATGAGACGCAAGACAGTTTCCAGATGAACAATGGGACACCAAATTCCAGTTATCTCCTACAAGGTGGATACATGTTGGCTGCATCCTACTGGCCAAAGGCAAGTTTATAGTACTGCTTTGAAAACCAGGGTTGTAGGGGAAGGTGGGCTGTGACATTTGTATTGAATTAAATATGTTAAAACCATACCACTGAGTTGTGGGGAGGTCTCGGAAAAAACAGAATTTTGTTCGTGGTAAATTATAGTAAAATAATGACAAAGCATTTTATACATCAGTTTTATAGCTGTATCTGGAAAAGAGAGAATGTTCACACAGGAAACAAAACTTTATAAAGGAAGCATATTTAAGGTGAAGATGAGATAATTTATCAGGTATCTGGATGATCTTAAGTCCGTGAGAGGAATTGTTTAGAGTAGTCCAAAAGAATGTAAAAAATGAAACAGAGCAAGAAATCAGTTAAGCTAAATATTCAAAAAACTTTTTTGGTAGTAGTAGGACTCTTTCAGCTACATGGCAGAATCCTAGATCATGTTAAAGTATAGGCTGGCTGAAGCACTGGTGTAATACAACTTCTGTGTTAAAATGTAACTGTATGATTCCCTATGTGAATTAGTGAATTTAGTGAAATTCTAAAGTATACCTTGAAAAGATACTAAGTAACTGGAAATTCATAGAATCATAGAACGGTTTGGGTTGGAAGGGACCTTAAAGATCCTCTAGTTCCAACCCCCCTGCCATGGGCAGGGACACCTTCCACTAGACCAGGTTGCTCAAAGCCCCGTCCAACCTGGCCTTGAACACTGCCAGGGAGGGGGCAGCCACAGCTTCTCTGGGCAACCTGTGCCAGTGTCTCACCACCCAAATTCACCTTCTTTGAATTAAATACTGAATATTTTTAAGCTCTTCAGCCATATCTGGATTTCTATGGCTGCCATAGCTTGGAAGAAGCAGTTTCTCACACTTTAATTACTAGCTTTACTAAGAAGATGAAGCAAAAATTGTGAATTGCTGGAATGCCTGTTCACTACATAAACTTTAACTGTGATATATTTTTGGATAGGTTTCTTTCTGTTGTATAATGAAAATGAGATTGACTTGGATGTTTTCTGCATTTGAAAAATCTACTTGCTTTTATAGTCAGTGTTACGCTTACAGATTTTAGTGTGTGACTTTTTTTAAGTGTGGGAAAGCCTGTGTGATGCTTTGTGACAGATTTTTTTGATGCTTATGTTTTCCAGTAGTTCTAAAGAAATGTTTTAGCATGTTTAGTGTGTTGCTAGGGATATGCTATATAAAAAAAATACACTGGCATTTTAATAAAAAAACATAATTTCAAAATCTTCTGTGGAATAGACATGAGTTGCAAATCAGCTTGAAAATTCAGATCACGAGCTTGTAATGAAGGAAGAGTTTCCAGGTCAAGCAGTTGAGGAAAGTTTGAAAAGGAAAACAACACAGGAGACACAAAAAGGGTGAAGAAACAGAAAAAATAGATGTGGGATCTGAACTTCAGGAGCTTTTAGTTGTTACATTTGCTCCTGGAAGATGCATTCAAATATAAATACTAGTTTTCATAATTTTTGAACCTTCAATTTGAGAAGGGGAGCATAACTTCCATGTCACAGGTGCTTTGCAAATTGTGAAAAGTGACATTCAGAGTGTACAAAATCAGGCTTTTTTTACAATATAGGGGAGGGTCTTTAAGTTGGCAAAAAAATGTTTGCTTACAGAACAGGTGATTTTAGCATTCACATTTTTTATTTGACAAAGAACTGCCTTCTGAAATCATCAGAAAACCTGGTAGTTGCTGGAGCTTGCATGTACTTAGCTGAGTTTATTGGACTCACTATTTTTTTATGCAGGTGTGTGAAGTCAGATCTGTGTTTGATGTCTAAAGAATGTGAATGAGGAATAATATGGTTTCAAAAGCTAAAATGAGATGTGAATAAAAGTCTGTCGATTTAGTTTTATAGATGCTGTTTGTCAGATATGTTATGGTGCTGCTCAAAGGTTCAGACCCTGCTACCAATGAGTCAAAGCCAGACCTACAAATACTACTTTGGTAGTTACCATATCTTTCCTTTAAAAATCAGAGAGATAATGTGTTTCAAGCATTTGCAGGCCCCAGACCCTGTATAGATGAGAGAGATTGCATATTTGTTTACAGGCAGTGGAATTAAGCTCAGAGGTGGTTTTCACAAACTTTTACAGGGAACCGGTACAAATCTAGGAACTTAGAAATCTTTTAAGTCCAAGTCCAGTGATTAAAAATGTTGTCATTTCTCTTCTTCTTAGAATTAGAAGATAATACATAAATGTAATGTGTACAGTGGTGGTAAGGATTACTCTTATAAAAATATTTTCTCTGCTTTTCAGGATCGAGTTATGATTAATCGACTTGACAGTATTTGTCAAACAGTGTTGAAAGGTAAATGGCCTTCAGCAAGAAGGAGCTATGACAGCAATACGGTGGCATCTTTCTACACAACCAAACTTCTGGATAGCCCAGGTGCAGCTGCAGATTACAGTGAGCCCAGCGCACCAACACCCCCTCTTGCAGGTGTTAAGGAAGAATATGATCAATCACCACAGATGTCAAAGGTGAAGAAGCATGTACGAGAAAAGGAGTTTACAGTGAAAATCAATGACGTATGTTTATTTTTATTGCCCTAGGACCTGATTGCGATTGCGGTGTGCGGCATGCTTTACCTGCAAGTGGCTGCCTGCTCTCACTCTCACTTCCTTCACACACTTGTTTGTGGGTATTTGGGTCTGCTGCTTCTGGGCATTGAGTGTTTGGGGTTTGGGTTTGGTTTTTTTGGGGGGTGGTGTTTCTTCGTTTTTATTTTGTTCTAAATTTGCATAAGCCACTGGAAGGAATCATTGTTATTTCTCTCCCTGAATTGAAATTTTGCCATTCTGGTGCTTCCTCAGACAGCCTGTTTCATGCTGTTTCTAAGAAATCTGGTTAGTAGAAAAAGATATTTCTGTTGTTTGGCTTTTTTTAAACATTTCAGCATGTCCTATCCAGCAAGCACTTTCATGCCTTTTTAAGAGGACTGTAGGTAAATTTCCCAGTTTAAATGCAGGCTAGAAGCTTCAAACATTTTTCTTACTGTAGTTTGAGACTGTAGCACATAAATATGTATGAAATTTTCCATTTCCTCTTGTAATTGGGTTTGGCATTTCTTTAGGACTGGATTAGGGGGGTAGGCAGCTGTTCAGTGTCTGGCTTTTTCAGTTAAGAGAATAGATAATTTAAAATTTATATTCATAGAAGCAATTCCATGAAATTTCTGTTCAGATCTGTTTTTTACATGGAGAAGAAGCAAGACTTGTTTCAAGGTCTAATACAATGTTTTCATTCTTCCTCAACTCTTCTGGAGTAACTGTTTGTATGTGAGAATCCTGATTATGAAGTAGTCATTTCTGCTTCAGAAGAGACTCTTCTAACCCTGGCATTTATTTAACAGGAAGGTGGTTTGAAATTGACTTTTCAGAAGCAGGGACTGTCTCAGAAAAGGCCATTTGAAAGCGAGGAAGGTGCATTGGGACAGCAGCAATACCTGGCTCGGCTACGTGAACTCCAGAATGCTTCAGAAACCAGCCTTGTCAACTTCCCAAAATCACTTCCCAAATCAGGTATGTAAAATGTTAGAGGGCATAAGGGTTAGTATTAAATCTTACCTTCTGGGTTCTCCCGTCAATCTCCATGTATAGGCAGTGGAGAGAGATGTTTGCAATGTTATCTCTTTTAAACTGCGGCCTGGAGGAATTCTCTCCAGTGTGTTAGGGAAACTGGGCACCTGCGTTGAGGCATGAGGTTGAACCACATGAATACTCTCTCACAGTGTCAATTCCTGTAATGTCCATTTATTAGAAAGATGCCATTATACATTGTAAACACCCTCACAAGAAGATTTTCATAATTGTGAAGTGCATCACTCTACGCTGGCAGTAATCAGTTTAACTCAGAACTTATTGTGGCTAGTTTGTAAGTAAAGATGAAGAGTTCCAGATTTATACCTGTATCAATTTGCATTCTTTGTATTCTTTCCTGTGTCTCAAGTAAAGAAACAGTGTAGGACAATAGTCTAGAACCAATTTCTGGCTTATAGCTGAAAACTTACAGCTTATTTTCACAAAAAATAACAGTAGGTGTACACTGACAAATAAAAATGAGCCTAAAGTAAGCAGTTAAAATTTTGATTAAAATATTTGAAATTATTAGAATTGGGTGCTTGATTTAGGCCAGCATCTGATTAACATGGATGAGAACGTTTCCTTTAAAAAAATACTACCCTTCACTTGCATTTCGTACTTTCTTGTTCTTTTGCAACATACCATTAAGGTCTTGTTACAAACATTGATTTAGGGATGTCTACCTCTCCATGTGTGTGATGTCAGTGGTTTTTAACAGCTCTCCTCCTTATACAGATTGATTTGGTGGGGGTAAGGGACAGTAATAGGAAACTTTCATAGCAGAATGGCTTTTCAGAGCCTGATACTAGTAGTGTTTTAAACAGTCATAAAACAAAAGGCAATTCCTATTAGATATTACATGTAAAAATTACATGCACTTGCACTATTTCCAGTAATTTTATTTCCTGTTTTTATTCAGACATGTTTCTTGTTATAAACGGCTCAAGCATCTGACACTGATTTTATTGCATCATTAATTAGGTACTTCCAGTCACTTAACAGCCAGTGCCAATGGAGTCATAGTTGATAGTCAGCCTGTAGTCAAAAAGAGAAGAGGAAGAAGGAAGAATGTGGAGGGAGTTGATGTCCTCTTTATAAATAGAAATAAACAGCCTAATCATGTAAGTAAACTTTTTGCATCCAAAAATAAGGTCCAAAATACAGTTAATCCCTTAACTGAGCATAACTAGTTATCAACATAAAACAAAAACTTTACTCAAAACTATTGGGTTTTGTTTTTTTCTGAAATTGTTCACTGATAGTTTACAACTACGCAAATGAGAACTGGTAGAGTTTTACTAAATATTAGATACATACAATATTGATAACTATTCTTTAAAAGTAAGTGTAATTCTAGTTTTTTATGAACTGTAATTAACAATGTGTTATTTAAAACTTAATATTTGACCTAGCAACACTTTCTGACATTCTTTCCTGTAAGATCTGTTACAGGACGTGATTGTCCCGTGACTTAAAGGGAGCTATCTATGACATGAGAAGTCTCACTCAGTCCTTGAGTGTGGACATAATAATCTGCAGGGCTGTGGTCTTCATTGTATCATACGTGAAATAATTGTGGTGGGTGGTTTTCTATGTGTGAAATTCAAATGTTCTGAATTTCTCCAGGTTAATCCAGGTATTAACTCCTGTCAAGTTGCTGCAGGAATAAACCCAGCACTCACTTACACGCAGTCCCAAGGCATGCTTGATGCAGAGAGTCCAGTTCCTGTTATTAACCTAAAAGATGGAACAAGGCTTGCAGGTGATGATGCCCCCAAAAGAAAAGATTTAGAAAGGTGGCTTAAAGAACATCCTGGATATGTTGAAGATTCAGGAGCTTGTATTCCTGTGAGTATTTCTCTCAGCTCTGCTCTAGCTAAATAGTAGAACATTTCTCATAAAACGTGTTTGGATTTGTATTCTGTGTTACATGGAATTATTCCTTCTTCATTCTTCTATTTTGTTTAGGAAAAGGAAAATGTCCATTTCTTTTTACATAATTTGAGCTCTGCAAGCCTTCTGTTTCCTTCACAAATGTAATTGCCAAGAAAAGCAATACTAAACAAAGACATTTGATCTTTTTCTAATTTCACGTAAGATTTTAGAAATCATCTAAGATAAGAAAACTCTTATTACCATGATACTGATGATGGGAGCTGAAAATGTGTAACAACATATTTAGTGATGTGCAAGAGGATTAAAGACTACTGTGGGCTGTATCTCACACCTACATTACAATGCTGTGGTAGTGACGTTTGTGTGGGTATGATGTTCTCATTATGTTACCTCTGAATTTGAGATTTGTTAATGTTGAACAGAATGTACGAAAGTCATATGTATGACGTCTGGAGTAACAACCTCATTTTACTGGTTTTTGATTTCTTTATAACAGAGGATGCAGTTGCATGATGGGAGGCCCAAACAAAAACGGCACCGTTGTCGAAACCCTAATAAACTGGACATTAATAGTTTGACTGGTGAAGAACGTGTTCAGCTCATAAATAGAAGAAATGCAAGAAAGGTATTCATAATACTGTTCCCATTCTGATCTTCCCCAAATGAAAAGTTACCTGAAATGAAGAACTCTATATACTACACTTGCTAAAATACTGTGTACAAATGAGAGGTTTTCATTTTAAGGTTTTGGCACAGATCAAGAAAGTCGATGACAATCTTCTAGTAAACATTTTGCAACTATGAAAATATGTAAGATACGGCTAGAAACTTACCCTGTGGTTTATGTTCTGACAGAATTGAGCTCTCAATGTATTGCAGTATTTGTGCCGTTGACTAATACAGAGGCATGGCCACTGAAATATATGTTGTTCTGATCAGCGTAGCAACATTCTCGCAAGTTCTAAATTTTGTGTACCTCTCATTACTGCTTCTGGCATGATTAAAATTACATTGGTAGTGCATGCTGCATAAAAACTTATCCATTGGAATTGCTTAAATTCTGTGTACTGGATTACTTTGTTCTTTTGTTTTTCCAGTTCTCTGTCATTTGACCTTTATGGTTTACCAGTATATATCTGTTGTAAATCATATTGCTAGGTTAAACAGTAGTGCAACAAGGGAACAAAAGTAGAAGGGGAAATCTTATATAAAATCCCACCAGTGGAATATGGGAGACCATGTGTTGAATTCAAAATTTTGGACAGGTGCTCAAAGTTTGGGAAAGGCATAATGCATTTGAGTAGGCTTTGGGAAAGGCTAAAAGGCAACATTCAAGAAAAGCATGCAGAACATTACTGTTGTTTATTTGGACAGATGTGTGGGATGGTGTCTTTGAATGTCAGCGTAGTACCAGAGCAGCAGTCCAGTAGGAATCTTTGAGATACTGTGTCAATGTGTGGAGCATTTTCTCTTGCGATACTGCTAGCTTTTCTTCTTGCTAGAGAGCAGTTGCAAGGAAAGCAGGAAAGTTTTTTATGCTGCTATATTAAGGTCAGAAGCTTTATGCATCTGTGGAGGAGAGCGCGGCAGCATTTGAGAGTCTTTAATCTCTTCAGTGCATTGAGACAGCAGCTCTAAGAGAAATCTGTATGTTGCTAGTCTCTTGAAAAACAGACCCTTGGCTGCTCTACAGGAAGCTGTGCCCTGAGGAATCTTTTCAAAGTTGATGATTAAGGAGTGAGATTTGATCTGTGCTTGCTGTAAAAGCCTGTGTTTTCATGATGGCTTTTTTCTCTAATAAATTGCCACACCATAGTTGAGACTCTGACTTTATTAACTTCAGTTTTCCCATTTATAATTTGTACCCAACTTCTCTGCGTCACCAAACTCATTTTGTCTCATTTTCTTGTTTAGTTCAGTTATATGTTTAGTAGCAGGTGGTGAGGGGACGGAAAGTAGCCTAGAAAATGTGAGTTTAACATGCAGTTTATAAAGGAAGTTGAGCAGAAACTGGAATTTTTTCCTTTCTTCTTTCTACCACTTCTTCTTCCTTTCTGGATCTGAATAATACTTCTGATTAATTTGAAGTTTACTTTCCTGCTTATATGATATTATTAGAACATGCAGTTTAGCAAACTTGGCCTTTTTCACATGAAAAAAATAGAAGAATTAATTTCACAAGAGAAGCAGAGCCTCTTAATAGAAGTGTTTTTAGAAGTTGTCTGAGATGATAGGACTGATTTAGTGGATAAAGGAAAAGCTTAACAGGGTTGGTAATACTTGCACCACTATTGTTCTCCGTTCATGTGGTTGCTCTTCTATTCATTCCATGTCTAAATAAACTCTGATATTAAACATTAGTAGGATTGTCAAATACTGAAGTTGCGAAGTATGAGTTTAATAGATGAGTTTGAGTTTAGTAGATTCAGAACAAATCAGGAGTATCTAACATATACCACCAGGAGTAGTCAAAAGCTGCATCATACTCATTGATAATTTAAAGTGAGACTTTATTTGTATTGTTTTATATAAAAAGCAAGAATGAAACAGTGTCAGGTATGAATGTTGCCTTTTTCTTACTGAGTGAGAAGTATTTCCTGACTTCTATCTTCTGCCTTGCAGGTAGGGGGTGCATTTGCTCCGCCTCTGAAGGATTTGTGCAGGTTCTTGAAAGAAAATCCAGAATATGGAGTGGCTCCTGAATGGGGAGAAGTTGTGAAACAGTCTGTGAGTATTTGCAGAATGAGATAACCGTGACATGAAATGTATCTTAAAATCAAACAAGGCAAACAGGAAAAAAAAAAGGCATGCCAAAAGGCATGCTTTTCATTTTTGGCATTATATTAAATGCAGAATGTGAGTCAGTGTTAGCTTGCTTTCTGCCAGCTCAGCTCCCTAAACTGGTTTGCTGGCACAGCTGTGAGTAGGAGGAAGGGAGGGACAGTGGCTGGCAACCCCAATTCAGAGATTTGGTTGAAGGTGCTATAGTACTGTGACTTCCTCTCATAAATGTAGCCTTGGAGGTTTTTAGGAAAGATATTACCCCACAGAATACTTCCTTATTCTTAAAATTACAGTTAGAAAGATAAATATAGTTTTAAATATTTATTTTACTCCTTAATTAATTTACTTCCAGTGTGCACCTTGAAGAAATTACTATTCTCAATCAAGATGTAAATCAAGTATTAATATAGCTGTTTTCTACTACTTAGAATTTCTGTTTTCTATTTCTTAGAGGTTTTATTTTTAGCTAAAAACTAGTGTTGAGATTCCAGTGAAGAGAATGAGGTTAATATATATGAATATATTTTTAGGAGTACAGTGTTGCCCATGTATTCCTTCTGTATGGATTACCAGCAAAGTTAGTGATAAGAGTACTGCATTCCCTGGTAGTCCTGAGCCAGCTTCTTACAAGATGCATTCAGTGAGTTTGAGGTTTGTTTTGCTTGAGGTTTGTACTTGGTTAAATTCAAAAGAATAAAGTTTTTTGACAGACTTTGTCCACAGTTCCAACAAAACAGCAGATGTGCATTTTCATTACAAGAATTATTATATAGCTGCTATCTCTCTCCTTTTAAGCATCGTTGGTTCAAGTGTGGTGTGAGGTTCTGAGTTAATTCCCTGTTTGCCTTCAAGATAAGGACATATTTTGAACTTCAGAAAGTTGTGTTGTATGATACAGAATGGTTTCTGGGTAACCCAGTTACTCTTCCATTCCACGTGTCTAACAGAAGTGAAGATGGTTTTGTCAATGTTCTTGTGAAGTCTATTCCCTCACCTACTATAACTTGCCAGAAGTGTATTATATTTACGCAATACCTTCAGCCTCTGGCAAAGAAGTGACCATGTTAAATTTTTTTACTAGTTCACTATCAACAGAACTTGTAATCTTTCTGTGAGGTTCTAAATGCCAGTCTCTCCAGTGCCCTTATGGGATGTTCTGGTAGAAAAATAGGTAACTAGGAACAGAGTTAGACTGCAGTGAGTAAAGGTATAAATAATAGCAGAATTACTTTTAGAATTTAGTAGTTATCCACAGGGCAGAAGAACGGAGCATGAGTTCTGAATTCTCTAGTTGTATTAGGCTAGTTTAAATTAGAGATATTTGCTGGGGAATGAAAGGCTGTTGTGTGGAGGTGAATAATAGTGATCTTATGATTGCCATTTTTAAGAGGAATTTTCTAAACATTTCAAAGGGAGTATTAGTGTCCATTGCAGTTCTTCATCGTTAGGTGGGAGGGCTTACAGAGGTGAAGTAATACTGTGCAAGCCCTAAAGAGAAGTGTTCTGCATTTCATTTTATTTGAACTTGAGTCTTTCCTGTTCATTCTTAAGCTTGTGGATGAGGTAAAGTACGAGGATGTTAAACACACTAGCAATAATGAAAAGGGCTCAGAAATTGTTGGTCTGTGTGCAACCATGCATTTATATGTAACTTTAAATTGAGTAATTTTTTTAATTAAATTGTCAAATGATTGGAATGTGGTAATATTGCAAAGGAATGCTGGTTTAGATCTTAAATTGAGATTGCTCCTATAATTAGCTGTATTTGGCTTGATCTGCAAAAAAACCTCTAAGGATGAGTTAGCAGAGGGTCTGAGAAGATACCTGTGTAGACCTCACTGTGGAAATGGGCCTTTAGAGGTGTGAAATGCAATAGCACAAAGTCACCAGGAATTCCAGTGAGTTGTTTGCAGATCAGGCTGCTGTGCTAACATACCAGAATAATCTTTGACACTGTTACCGTATGCTTGGGTCTTTTGTTTGCTTTTACTTCTCCATCTTTAAGCTCTCAAAATACTAAAAATACCCAATGTGTTTCTTGCAGGGATTTCTTCCAGAAGGTATGTTTGACCGTATTCTCACTGGACCTGTTGTGCGGGAAGAAGTAAGTCGGAGAGGAAGGCGCCCCAAAAGTGAGATTGCAAAGGCAACAGCAGCTGCGGCAGCTGCCACCGCTGCAAGCGTATCAGTTAACCCTCTGCTCGCTAATGGATTGCTTCCAGGAGTGGATCTGCCTAGTCTTCAGGCCTTACAACAAAACCTGCAAAACCTGCAGTCGCTGCAAGTAACAGCAGGACTAATGGGAATGCCAGCTGGCTTAACTGCTGGAGGAGAAGCGAAGAACATGGCGGCCATGTTCCCCATGCTGCTGTCAGGGATGGCTGGATTACCCAACTTGCTGGGCATGGGAGGACTTCTAACAAAGTCTACAGAATCTATTTCAGAGGAAAAAAAGGGAAGCGATTCAAAGGAGGCAGATACAAAAAAAGAAAGGACAGAAGACCAAAATACGGATACTGGTGGTGAAAACTCTGTTTCAAGTTCTCCTTCAACATCCTCTGCTGCTGCAGCTGCCAATCCTCTCTCTCTTAACCCATTACTTCTGTCCAACATACTTTACCCAGGGATGCTTCTCACTCCAGGCCTTAATCTTCATATCCCAGCTTTGTCTCAGTCTAATATTTTTGATGTACAGAACAGTGAAAGCAATGACACAGGCTCAGCCAAGCCCACAGAAGAAAAGGAGGAAAATTCTCGGGTTAGAGATCAGGAAGACAAAGGGGGAACAGAGCCAAGCTCTCACAATGAAAACAGCACAGATGAGGGTTCAGAGAAAGCAGATGCTTCATCTGGATCTGATAGTACATCGTCTTCATCTGAGGATTCAGATTCTAGTGATGAAGACTGACCCCAGACTCTGCACTTAAATTATAAACTGATTTTGAATTTGTTCTTTAATTATTTCATTGTAAATAACCCAGTGTTGAGTGCATCAATGATTTACTGACCGAACATTTCAGTATTTGTTTAGAAGTGCAAACTGCTTTCAGAGACGTTTTGCATGTAATATTTCTTGAAGTTCATAAGTTTCTGAACTTGTATGTACTATCAAATACACAATGGTGTAAAATTACAACAAAAGGCATTATAATTTTGTTGGGGGGTTAATTTTATGAAAATAATGCTCGAGTAAGAGCTGTATATTTAATATATTTGCAGTGAACACAGAATACTTTATGCATATTATTGATTTAATTTGAATATAGTTTTACAGCCTCCTTGACACTTATAATTTACAGATCAAAACTCAGCAATAATTTGGGCAGCTAATGAATGTCATGAAAGCTGTAGAATCTACATCACCATCCATTGCTTTAATTACATGAAAATGCTCTAGTGTTGTGATGCACTGCTGTTTCCAATTCAGGTACAAGTGTGTTTAAAAGAAGATAAATTTTTCCCAATCAGCCAATTAAACTGGCTACCTGTTACCTCAGCTGAGTTAGTTTAGGAAGTTTACATTGGTTTCTATTACTTGTTTTCAGGTTTTGTTTTGTTTTCTAAAGACATCCTGTATATCATGCTAAAATCTGAGTTATTTGAGATATGACCATTGGGTTTTTTTTCCCCTTTACTACAACCGTTCTATTTGACAGCAGTAAGGGGAAATTAAAGAAAAATGTCTTATCTCATGCTACTTGGCACCATGTAGATCTATTTAGTTTACATCTTGCAAAGTTTTGGGCTCCCTCTGCAGAATTAAAAGTCCCAAAATGAGGAGTAGTTTCCCCAAGACTCAGAAGAGGCAAACTGTCATAAAGTGCCACTGAAAAGACCTTTCAACACTGCATACTTCATGTAAAAATTGTTTGTTTGCTTTGTTTGTGTAGATTTCTATTTGTGTTTTATGTCATAAAACCTCCTGGAGTTACCAGTTAATAATGGTAAATAAAGTATAGATAGTTTTGAACTCCTTTTGAGTTTAAACTTCTCTGCAGATTTAAATCTGACTAAATATTAAATATTACCCAAACTCATTATTTGGGATATCACTTCATATATTATGCTGAGTTACCCACTAAAGAAAAAGCACTTTGAATAGTAAGAAAGACAAATTATTCCTAGAAACCACAGTAACAGGGCATAAGGCATCTGCCTAAGTCCAAATCCTTAGAACCCTTTACTATATAAAATCTGTCTAATATTTGATGTGTGATATGATTCCTCCTTCTTAAGCTGCTATTACTCTGACACAGTCAAGGCCCAGATACACATTTACAGAAGTTCTGAACTGACTGAGACTTCAGTTGACCTTGGTTACATCATTTGCGGTCCAAGAATAGGCAAGTGTTAAGAGAAAATATATACAGGTACTAGTAGAAGTCATTGAAAAAGCTTTACAAAGGGATAAATTTAAAAGTAAAAAACAAAAACTGTATATTTTGATATAGTTCTGTTGCTTGCTTGTACAGTAAAACAACTGTGTTGTTTTTTATCAAGAACTTTACCAATGAAATATAAGTTTCTATGTGCAAAATAACTAGCCCCATGATTAGAAGCAGTATTACATGTAATTACACAATTATACAAGTACCATTTGAATTGTGCTGGTTACGTATTTTCCCAAATAGTATTCTGATTTTTGGCCCTTCATGCAGTGTCTTAGCAATAGTGAAAACTAAACTGCCAAAAGAAGGGGGTAGCAGTTCTTCATGAGGGAAAAAAAAAAAAAAAAAAGGTATTTCGTATTTAATATTTTGCCCTTTGTAATATAGCACTTTTATTTAACTAGGATGCATCTATAAAATAGCCAAAGTTTTACAAACAGTTATTAACTTAGTTTGCTGATGGAGTATGTCAACAATACCATCATTTCCCACCCTTTACCCCACAAAACAAATCCTAAATCTTGTGGCTAAAACCTAATTTATATCAGATTTATGAAATAAAGTATTTTCCTAATTATGGTCAAGTGAGTTTGGTTACCATTCTAGTGATTCTTTCTATGTAATAAGGCAATTACAGTTTCAAGTAATGAAGGCTGGTGTAGACTTGAACATAATATATTGGGTTTATTTTTCATCAGTTTGAACCAGAAGGGGAAAAAATGTCCCACTATCAGCTAAACTATATGCAAATATGGTTGTATAAAGTTAAGGGTTATAAGGAAACCTCAGTAGAATTACACTAATACTGAAGTTAAAATTAAAAGGATATCCAAGGTGATGATAAAGTGTGTGTTGGTAGTTACTAAAAGAACCTTAGCTGTTATTGCCTTGTATTTCTATCCCTTGTTTCAGGCTTCATGATCCAAGTCTTAGTCCAGGTTTTTATTTTGGACATTTGCAATATTTGCCAGTTGTGTTCTGTGTAGTCTGAATTTGCTTTCTGTAGTTGAACAAGCGTCTTAAAAAGTCATTTGTAATTTATTGAATTACTTTCTATGATGTTCTATAGAGCAAATGGAAGTTTAATTATTTTTTATTAAACATATTCTTTGACTACCCATGATGTCGGCCTCAATATGTGAAAATAATGCAGTCTGTGTAAGGATTAAACATGTATCTTTCAGCAGCAAAAGTTAAGTTTCAGTCTTAAGCTCTAAAACTGAAATTATTCTTAAGACCCAAAAAAAATTCAAGGCCAATATGTAACACAGCCCCACCCAGCCCAAGACCATGCTTTACTGTTGTTTAATTTTTCTGGGAATCAGTTTCCTGTAATTCTGGTGTCTTACAAACAAAATAAGCTGTTGTTCAGCCCTTCAGTAGTTATGGATAAAAAGGAGTGTACAGTCTAGGTTCTGGTCCAAAAGCTGACGTAATTTGAAATAACGATGCAGCTAATGTTCCAGGGTAAGCATGTTGGCAGTGAAGTACCTTTTGAATCTTTCTTTTTAAAACTCTGCATTACTTTCTACTAAATCTTTTAGTTATGTACGCAGCACTTACTATTGCTATTTTTCATGTATTTCATACAGGGCATGGACATTTCTCCTGAACACGAGTCGTCTCCTGGTTGTCAGGTGCCTTCCTGTTTTAACCTGTCATTGCACTTGAATGATTCTTGTTATCCTTCTTATTTATTCCAGTCAGATCATGATCATCCCTTCTGAGCTGCTGCTTTCTCAGATCCGTACGCAGGTGATAAAAATGTGCATGTGCATATGAGCTCTGTTTCCATGTGCTCCCCTCTTTCTCTTTTCCTTGGAAGTCCTGCAGAATCTCTAATAGTATTTTTTAAATTTATTTTTAGCAGGTCTATCAGAAAACTGTCATGGATTTTAAAAAAGAAGGGAAAAAATCATGTCTTGTAATTTTACAATCCAGTCCTTTTAGTCTGTAAATTAAAATATAACTAGATCTCTTTTTCAGTGAAACTCTTTCCAATAACAGATGATTTAGGCACAGTATTTGGTGTTCAGTTTCTTGCACTCCTTTGAACTGTTTGGAAACAGCATCTGGATATGATGATTAGATGAGACTTTTAACAAGGTGTCCCAGGCAAATTCCTGTCCTATTCGTTATATCTTGTGTCTGACAAAATGATTTCTCTTGTTATTTGGTAATCTTTCTCATTTACTGCTCTGTACAACAGTACTGATACACCATCAAAACAAGTGTTTGCTTGATGCCTGCGTTTAAGCTGTAGTGGGATGAAGTGTGCCTGGTGTACAAGGTTAATGTAAAGGGATCTGCAGTGTAGTGTTACACGAAATTATATGTGATGTGAAAGTTACTAACATTTAGTTGTATAAAAAGTTTCCGATCTAGTTCTATTACACCTATACTTATATTCAACCTAAGTAAGCTGTATCAGTGTAATGTGGGATTTACAGTGCTATAGTTGACCAAAACTTCTTATTTTACATCTGTACATTGTTGGGACATTGAGGTTATGCTGGTGTCTACAGAGGAGACTAATTATACTGGTGTAGCTATGGAAGTTTACAAAATAACTCTCCCAGCTTATCTAAATGGCCCTAATGTTTACACAGACAGGCAGTATCATTTCTTTGTTACATTTAGAGGAAAAGGAAATAAAGATAATAGCTTTCCATAAATAAACAGTAAGAAAATCTTGATCACTATTTTTAACTAATGATTTGTAAAATGAAACTTTTTTGTTAAAAGATACAGCAAGGACTTCTGATGGTTAAGTGTCTCTGAAGACAGTGGTTAAGTTTCAGTTAACATTTTCCTGTAGAAAAGTATTTTAGGAGAAAACCTTTTCAATATTTTAGTAACTTAAGTATGTGTGAGAGAAGTCTTTGAAAATAGTGACAACACACACAGAGGAAGGATGTTGAAATGCATTGTAACTCTAGTGGTGTCAGTAAATTACATCCTTCATACTGCCAAAAGTTCCAGCCTGCCACAAATTATAAACAATATTTTGATTGTTAACTTCAGTTTGTAACCCAACATTTTAGGAACACTGTTCACTGAGAAATAATAAATACAAAGAATGAAGGAAAATTTTCCACAAAATAGCATGGCTTGAAGTCTTGAATTGGGGACGTACATACAGGTAAGTATCTCCATTCAGAATAGGTATGACCCCAAAACACTTTGACTTACGTAATTTAAATTTTAGTTTCAATTTAGAATATTTGATACTCCAGCGAACATACAGATTTCTTTTAAAAACACCCAAACTACTTAGCATTAATCAAACTCTAGCATTTCTCTACTTTAAGGAGCCAGGGACATTTTCAAATTAGACAAATTAAGGCTATGATTTAATTGTTTTTAACACTGATTCCATTCAGGTTCTCACAAGGAAAGAAGGAAAGTGCCATTCACAAGATCCTGCTGTAAAGTTATTCTGCAAAATGAGGATTTTGGTTTTTTTCCTCTGTCTCTTGTTTGCTTCAACTATGAACGAGCCCTAAAAGTGCAAAATTTTCATTAGTGTTCCAGGTAAGGTCTCTGTGCCTCACCCTTTTACAGTTTCTTCTGTGTATAAGGGAGGCTGGTTTGGGAAATTCTTGGGATCCTAATGGCACATTACTGTTTCCTCATCTCTCTTTTTCACCTTTGTTCACCAAAACCTATCGCGTGTTCTCAAGCTGTTTTCTGGGAACAGCTTTTGATTTGGGAACTGGTGTGTCAGCTCCTCTGCTTCACTCTGTCTGATCTCTGTTCAGCTTCTCAGAGCAGGTGGGCGGATCTTGGCTTTTTGCTCCTGAAAGGCAAGAGTTTCTAACTCGTAGTCCCTAAATAAGATAAGTGTACACTGCTTCACTTTTTTTAATGCAGCAGCAATTCTAACCTAAATTGATTTGTTTGTTTTTATTGTTATGAATGTTTCTCAGAGTCATGAGATGAAGAAACATTCTCCTATTCCAAAGACAGGTGAAATGTTCATGTAATCATTGGTCTTCATCAACTGCAGCTTAAGGTAAAGTACCAAATACTGGAATATTCCTGATAAAGTCATGCACACTGATGAGATAGCATCAGGCGTATCAGGAGACTGGCTGTGTTGGGAAGGTCTCAGGGAGGATACTGGAAGAAAGGTTTCCGTGGTGTGTTTTTCTCTTTACACAAATACTTCCAAGAGTTGGTCATCTTGGACTTTCAGTATTAGGAGATCAGGTTGTGCCTGGTAGGTATCTAGCATTATCCGGGAGGCCACTTTATTTCCCCACAGGTAGACCACATTAACCACCATTTCAGACATTTCTTGTCACAGTCAATCTTCCCTACTTGGGGCCGGTGGAGCCAGGGCCTGTGCTATGACTGTGCAGTATTAGTTTGGCCTCAAGATGTGCTGCCTGTTTCTTGTATCTTGCAAGGAAACTAGAGTTTATTGTCAAAGTCACCAGGATGGAAAGAATTAGAGGCTATTTGCCTTATTTTTGTGCAACTGTATTCTGAAAAGGTTTGCTAGTTGTTCTGTGAGCTGGAAGCAGTCCCTGTGTCTCTGGAGTGCCAGCTGTCTGAAGAGCTCCACTTGGCACGGCTGCATTCCCGTGTGACATGGCGGGGGGCACAAACCAAACAAATATGTGTGCCTGAAGCCCTTTGATGCTCTTAACTAACATTCGTAGTTCATACAGAAGTCCATTTCATAGCATGTTCATCAGCTAAGTTCTGAAACTTCAAAACAGTAAAAAATATATTTTATTATAGGATAGCCTAGCAGCTCTCAGGGACTCGGACTGAGAGGATGGCTTGGTGTCCCCATTCGAGTTCTGCATCAGTGGTAACACCAGTGGCTGTAACTTAAGAGTATTCACAGATACAATGTGGAATCCAGTAGTGGAAATTATTCAAGTAATTAACATGCCAAATGAGGATCTCTCTTTATTTAACTGTTCATGTTGAACACTGCCATTGTCTTGAATAAAGTTACCGCTTCTTTGTAAGGGGAAAAAATGGGGGGAGAGGTGAAGTTAAGTCCTCAGGGATGAAAAATATTTTGGTGTGTCTATTATGGCTAAAGTAAACTTCTTGTCTAAGTTTTCAGTAGACCATTCAGTGAAAAATTACATATTTTTTTTTTAAAGTCTTCTACACAAGAGCAGTCAAGTTAAACCATTTATTTACAAATTCTGGATGCACAAAAACATAGGGAAGTATGCAGGTGTAATCACAGCTTAACAACCTTACCTTTAACCTAGGCTTTGTTTATCTTAATATGGGGGTGTTTGTAACTTTTTTTTTAGCCAAAGGATTTTGAAAGAGTAAATTAATGTTTCTCAGCAGAAAGTGAAATACTGTACTGTGTTACTGCTGCTTTCTGCTTTAATGGATACAGTAAATCCAGCTTAACAGAAAAGCCCTTCAGCATTCTATACAGACTTCTGGGTGGCAGAGAGCATCCCATCAATGCCCTGTATACCTTGAAGCAGCTTCTGCCTCACTGCAAAGTTCACAGCTCCTCTGTGCTAAAGAGATGTAAGACATTAGATACAGCCTAACCATTAGTGTTTAATGTCACAGTGAAATAGGCAAGACCCCAAGTTGTCCTGTCAGGCTGGGGGGCTGCTTGGCCTTTCTGGTGCTGTGTGGCGCTCTTGCAGCTGGGTAAAACGCATACTCATGTCCTGGAAAATATCTCAGGTTAGCCAAATCATCTGTTCTTGACATTTTTTTCCCCCCCCCGAAGCTTTCATTGTTGTTAGCATTGAAATGTTAGTAGTACAAAAGCAAACAGGCGTAGTCAATAAATCTTTTTTTAATAAAGTGCAGTCTGTTTTATTGATCTCTTAAGTTCACATGTACCTGCTCTAGGACTAACCTCCCCTTAAGGCTTAGCTTAGGGAGTCTCTTCTCAGTAGGGCCTTTACGATAGGAGCTCTCGCTGTATCTGTCCAGTGTCGCTGTTCATGCTTTGAAAGCTGGTATCGCCTGATTCACTGCCCACTATTGGGACTGACAGGTAGAAGCTTTGACTCAAACAGATGTGATTCAAATGAACCCTTGTTACTTTGTGGCCTTGTTTTGAAACTGTTTTTTTCTTCATAATGGTCTAAAACTTAAGTGTGTTTGAAAAACTGAATGCTGTTATTTCTACGTGATTGTGTAAATGCTCTGCACAGCTGCATTTAACTGATTGAATTCATTGTCCTTCCGTTTTATGTATTGGTTTCTCTAAGACAGCTAACCACTACTGGTTCTGTTCTGCTCCTGAAGATCTCTCAACGTTACAGCATTACCCGTAATTAATTATTAGTGCACAATTACATCTAACAGCCGTCTTGGCCCACCCCCGTTGGGAGCGCGGGCGGCGGGCCCCTCAGCTCCTCCCTGCCCCGGGAGCACGGCAGGCGGTGGAAGGGCCGCGGCCGCGCCCAGTGCAGGCCGCGCCGTGGGGCCTACCCCCCCTCTCTCCTGTTCCCGCTGTCTAACGGCGCGGAGGGACCGGGGGGACCGGGGCCGCCGCCCGTGCCGTGTGCGCGGTGACGCCACGAGCGTGCGGCGCGGGCTGCCGGGAGCGCTGCCGCGGTGCAGGCTGGGAGGGGAAGTCTGTGGCGCCGCCGAGGGCACGGTGCGCCTGCGCGCAGCCAGGCCGCGGACGGGCCGCGCGTTCGGCCGCCGCCCAACGAGAGGCCGCGGCGGGGGGAGGGGGGGCGGGGCCCGGCGCCGGCTGTTTGGATTCGAATGCGCGTCGCGACCCTGAGGGGCGGCGGCGCAAGCGCAGTGCGCGGCCGGGCGGTGCTGCCCCCTAGCGCCGGGGTGCGGGATGCCGGGCGAGGAGGAGGACGACGCCGAGTCGGGGGCCGGGGGGGGCGCCGCCGCCGCCGCCCCCCCCTCCCCGCCGGCCGAGGAGGGGGACACCCGGCAGCGCTACGAGGAGCTCTGCAGCAGCCTCAACATGGACGAGCGCGCCCGCTCCGAGGCCTGGCTCAGCTACCAGAGCATGAAGCGCAACTACACGCTGGAGGTGAGGGGCGGCGGGGCTGGGGGGGCCGCGCTGAGGCGGCGGGGGGGGGGGGGGAGCGGTCGCGTCGAGGTGACCGGCCGCGCTGAGGCGACCGGCCCCGGGCGGACAGCCCGGCGGGAGGGAGAGGGTTAAGCGGGGGGGAGGGAAGGGGACGGCCCTTGAGGCGCGACGGCCTCTCCCTCGCAGCGCCCGGCGCTGAGGCGCTGCTCGGGCGTTAGCGCGCAGCCGAGCGAGGGCACGTTCCGCCCGCGCGGCCGCGGTCCGACCCGGCAGCCCTCGGCCCGCTCGGGGGTCGCGCCTCCGCCGCGGGAACCGCCGCTGAGGGACATCCCGCCCCGCCGCCCCGCACCGTGGTCGCGGCCTCGGCCCGCCGGCCCGGCCCGCCGTCGCGCACAGAGCGCAGCGGTGCTCTCCAGCGCTGAAACTGGGGGGAAAAGAATTATAATCCCGAGTCATAGCGGTGAAAAGGCGTCAAAAATCGACTGTATCGGTGTAGCCTTTCTACTCTCAGCTGTTTAGCTGACAGATGTAATACAGTTATCTCAGTGAACGTTTAACAGCAGCTCTTCGGTTGCTCATGTAGATAATTTCAGCACAGATATAACAAATAACAAAACTTCATGGACTGTTAAAAGCGTGCGGGTTTTGTAACATCACTCTTGAAAACGGTAACATAAAGTGACGCACCCTCTTTCTCTGTGACATCCCTTTTACCGGGTGGCTTTTTAAAAATAAAGGTGGCGCTTATGATAAAAGCATGTCTGCCTGCAGTTACCCGGAATTCTTCCGGGCCTCCCTTCCCAGCGCCAGGCAGCTCTCGGTGCAGGCAGCACACGTGGAAGGTGGTTAGTCCCGCGGTGCCCGGGGCTGTGGCGGCTGCCGGGGGAAGGAAGTGTTCAGGTCTCAAAGCTCCTCTGTCCCACACGCCGCTCGTAACCGTCAGAAACGGGCTGGGAGGCTCAGACAGAAAACTTGCGTTTTCCGAAGGTGTGTGCTCCTCTGGCCCGGCGATACCACGTAGCCCAGGAAACCCACAGCATCGAATTCAGCGTTCACAGCCTCTTTTTTTGCTGTCCTTTTCCTATTGAAACGTTATTTTTAAATTGAAGAGGGAGAATAAGATTTGGGAGGTTTTTGTTAGAATTAATTTTTGTCTTTAGGTACCAGATTGAGTAATTGCTCTGTTGTGTAATACAGAGAAAAATGGAAACTATGTTTTTCTGTTCCCACTGTCTGTTCAGGACAGAAGAATGTTCTGATAGCAAGGAACTTTAACTTTGTTTGTTAGTTTGTTTAATACCAAGGCAGTACAAAATGTTACTATATGAGAAGAGCAACACTAAAAATATACCCTTAAACTTTGTGTCAATGTGAAATTTGTAAAGGTAACTAGTAACTGTAATTTTAGTTTTCACATTGTTCAGCGTTAAGTGTCTGTTCGAGGCCTGTTTTTTGTTGTAGTTAGAAACACAAAGTAGCTCAACAGAACTTTGAAACAACGAATCAACTTTGTCACTGGTTGAACTTCATTCGTTGAGGACACAGTTCTGTCCTTTCTCCTGACATTGGGCGCATAGCTGAAAAGTATGTTTTTCTTTCCAATGAACTCTTTTAGATGCCTGGTGTTTTAATTCACAGGGAAATGATCTGCACTGGCTAGCGTGTGCCTTGTATGTGGCTTGCAGAAAAGCAGTTCCAACTGTGAGCAGAGGGACAGCTGAGGGAAATTACGTGTCTTTAACCAGAATTTTGCGCTGTTCAGAGCAAAGGTAACTTTTCTTTTTGCTAATTTTTTAACACCTTCAAAATCTCAAAGACTGCTTACCACCTTGTGAAATTTAGAAACTGAGAACAAAGGCTAAGCGTCTGTCTTGTTTCCTGCTTTTAAAGACAGAATTTATATCACTGGAATCTTTGTGTTATCGCTCATTGCCACAGAAGTAGGGCAGTACCCTTTGGTCATCGCTATGTTGTCAAAACACAGGTTTCCAAAATCAGATATTGACTTCCCTCTCTCAAAGGAGAAAGAAACCAGTCCCTGAAGAATAGTCTGTTTTTGAAGAGTGTGCAAAGTGTGAACTTCTCACATGAGAATCCATTTTTAATTGGCTGTGAAAATATTCACACAATTTATCTTTTTTTGTTTGTTTGTTTGTTTTTGTAAGAAGACTTTGCTTTCCACATGTTCTTGGTTTATGAAATTTAAGTGATGTCAGAATCTGACAAAGAAATTTGTACGAAATGTTTATCTCTGTAAAGCAATGAAGAAAGACTTCCTGAAACAATTGACTTTATTAGCAATCTGATTATTACATAACAATTTAGTAGAATGGCAGAAAAAACAAATGTACTTATGCACTTTTTCTCCCCATCTCCTTTACTGTTGGAGCATTGCTATTGGTTTAAACAATATAAAAATGTTCCTTTGAAAACTGTTGTTTGGGTTTTGTTTTTTTCCAAATCAGAAATTCAGGGAATTTAAAGTGGATAAATTGTTTCTGTGAGCTGGGCTATCGAAGACTAATAACACTGAAAAAGTAGGTGTAGCTAAAGCAGTGAAAAATAAACGACAGCCAAATTTATAAAGTGAAATTTACTGAAACTTAGGGTTTTTTCATACTTTGTAGAATCTTTTTAGCATTGTAGAATGCAGAGCTTGTTTTATTTAAGTTAATAAATTATTCAGAAAAATTAGGGAAATATGATTTTAGAGTAATCTGACTGTTGGAGGTGATTGTGTCTTTGTGAGGAAAAGCCAAAACTGTGAATATATAGTTAACATGGTCATCAACTGAGGATATAAATATATTTTGCAAGCTCTCTGAGCTCATCCTTGTTTATGGGTGAAGGACTGGCTCTGAGTATGTTGTTGTGTTTGTAACTGCCCTTCTATCAGTAGTTTGGGAAGTAGAAATTGCACTTTTGTTGAAAATGTATTCTGTATTTCGGGGGGGGGGGGGGGGGGGGGGGGGGGAATCACAACAAACCCTGTCAGATCTAACCCATTTGATGTTTTCAGCTTGATCGAATTTTTTAACAAGATGAAAAAGTGGGAAGACATGGCAAATCTACCCTCCCAATTCAGAGAACGAACTGAGAGATTAGAGAGAAACTTTACAGTTTCTGCAGTAATTTTTAAGAAGTATGAGCCCATTTTTCAGGATATTTTCAGATATCCTCAAGAAGATCAACCTCGTCAACAGAGAGGAAGAAAACAGAGGTACATTTCTGTTACTTCCAGACTGATTTTAGAGTGTTACTGTTACAAAAATATAATGAAGTTGTTCCATTTTTTTAGTTGTATTTTTAACTGTACTTTCATATTAGTTCTTTAGAATATTGGAGTTGGTCTGTCTGTCCTTGCTCGCATTAATTTTTGAATCTTTTTGCAGTTTGTCAGATCTAACAGGGTACAGGAAATCCTAAAGCTGCTAAGTGTCTATGATTTGGGGGATGGGGAAAGGGGAGATGTTAAAATCAGTCTGTAGACAAGAGAAATAGTATTTCTAAGATGGGAAAGACTGAAAGAATTTGATCGTTGTAGAGTCTATCTAGCCTCGATAGCTCACAGAACAACTCAGCCTGTTTCACTGCCTGGGAATTCCCATCATTTTCTTCATAGATGCAGATCTTCTGGGTACTTTATAATAGAAGCTTTGTTTCTTTGTTACTGTATTAGGAGTGCTGTGAAAATTAAGTGCTTTTTGAGTTATTCGGATCTTAACAAGATTTCATCTGTTTGTGCCAACACTTAGCATGGCTTCTGATTTCTCCTGGTAGTTAGTAGAGATTGATTTATTCCCATTCATTATTTCTTTCATCTTCACTACTGTGAAGTGCCACTGTCTGGTTGCTTTTATGTGTTTTGTTTTTTTGTTTTTTGTTTTTTTTTTTTTTAATTTTCTTTTACTTTTTGTAATATTTCCAGACTACTTCTTAGTTGGGGTTTTTTGGCTCTACCACCCCCCCACCCCACCCCACCCCCCCCGATGTTCTTGTGAGCATCACTTAGTGGCATTTGTAATCCAAATGTATTTGAATCTGTAATAAAAGACAAGATTGTGCCTAAATTATTTTGTTGGAGAGTGCAAAAGGTGAGTAAATTGAAGTTAGACTATAGATGGAATAGAGTTGTGTATTGAAATTATTACTTGTATATAATGCTGAAATTAAAATATCCTGCATATATAATTCTGTGGTTAGAAGTGTAAACCCTGCTAGTTGGTTAGGTGTGAAGTAATTTTGAAGATTAAGTTGGAACATGAGACTTAGTAATTTTTATGTGAAATGTATGTTAGTTTCGACACTGAAAACCATTCTTTACATAACCTGATGAGGTAGTTAAATAAGAAAATAAAAGATTAAGGCTGAACAAACTACTGGAGAAATGGAAAAGAATATGGACTCACCATGAACTAATTTGTCCTGAATGAAAGAATTTCCAACAGAAATACATAATATGGAGTGAAATAAATAACACTAAATACAGACTTACAGAGCAAGCAATGCTTCTAGAAACACAGAAAACCTGATAAAGGTTTATGTTGTGCAAAGACTGCTTGGTTTTGAGGCTCCCATGCCTATTGTACAATCTAAATCAGACAACTATACTTTAAAAAAAATTAAAAGGAATGTGATAATATTGAACAAAACATATCCCTATGCCACCTTCTTTGCTGCTCTAATGTTATTCTGTCCTGGGGGTGAGCTGCAATATATGAAATAGCACTTGTAGTGATATGTTATATAGAAACAAGGACTGGTGCTATCGAGTTATAAAAATCGGTGCTAGGGGATGGGGGTTTTTTGTGGTTTTTTTCTTTGTTTTTTTGGGGTGTTTTTTTTTTTTTTTTAATCCACACAGTAAATACTTGAGCATAGTTTCTGATTTTTGAGGGGGGGAAATAAAAACTTTGGATGAGTAGATTACTTTGTCAAGATTTTTGTGTTACCAAGAACACAAACCGAATTTACTAGCCAGTAGCCAGAAATCATCCAGTATGGTACACATGGTAGTATTAAGAAATAATAAATTCTCAATAGCTGCAAAACTTTTGATTTAAGAAGGGACCTCGTGAATGAGTTATATTTTATTTTAAAGCATTTTAAACAAAGACCAGCAGAGGAACTTTGTTCTGATAAACATTTAATATATTTCAAAATTCTGTATACTACATAAAATCCTAACAAAATGCTTTACATGATGTACATAGATGACACTCTTGTGAACACAGAGTTCTGCAAGTCTTGCCGGTACTGAGTATATTAATATCAACACAATGTGTTCCTCTAAGAACATGTGTACATGCTTAGATTGCTCAGAACGCTTATAAAAGAAGGAATTTCAGCTCTGGCTCTCAAACTATTTCAATTGACTATATGTACAATTTGTTGTATGAAAAAGCAGAAACAATATTTTCTGTAAGTTTTAAATTCAGATATTTACCTGTTCTTTGCAACTGAGAGAACAATTTTGCCTTAAAAGAAAACATTTAGGCCAGCCGTGTTTAACATTAAATTTACAGTGGTTTTCTGCTCACGTCTTGGAGTATTTCTAATGGAATCTGCTGTGTTGGTCTGCTGTAGTGACATCTGAATCTTCACATGCAGACTGAGACTGGGGTTCCACTTGTGAAACCAGCATGCGGCTTGCTTTGTTACCTTTACTCAGGTTTTTGGGGGAAGGGCTTAAGATTTTTGGCCACACTGTAGTAAAACTTACTTTTCTTTTAGAATGACTGAATGTTATATGATGTTCTATCGGTCTTCATTCATTGAGCTTATTTGGTGTCTTCTTGCTGTATTTTTCCCCAAAAGACGACAACCGTGTACTGTGACTGAAGTTTTCCAGTTTTGCTGGGTGCTGTTTGTTCATGCAAAAGGTAAGAGATTTGAAAGGGATTAAATACGGCAAACCTCGTTTTGTTAGTTATATCAGTCCTTAAACACTGAAATATGTGCAGGCATTTCTGAATCCAGCAATGCCTTTGGAGAATGGGCCTTCTCAGAACAGCCTGAAGGAATGTATTCTGTCATAATTTCCCCAGCCGTATGTTTTACCACACTTCTAAAGTGAGCTATATGTCTAAATAGTTTGGCTTTTGTGGGGAATATTTTCACAAAGCTTCTAGTATTGTGGAGACTTACGCTGTAATTCCAAGGGAAAAAAATAGCTTCGAATTTTAGTGAATTCTTATTTAGATGTTGTTGTAATTAACATAAGGTGTGTTTGTAGGTTTACTAGGAACAAAGAATATTTAAATATCTCCTAGGTTTCCAGCAACACTGAAAATATTTAATGATTTTTCTAGTAAAAATTTATCATAAAATTCTAGGTGTGAATACTTTCACGCTAGTATCACAGATAGCATTCTAATTCTTTTGATAGCCTTTTTGCCCCCCTACCTTTTTAAAAAATGAGCACACAGCAACTGTGTCAAATAACCATATGCATTACTGAATACATCTGCCCACACCTGCCTTGCAAGGGTGATTTTCTCTTGCATTTTGGACAATAGCAGTATATATATAAATGGCTGACTGTCCTGAAGACTCAGATTCCTTTGGAACACTTAAGGGGATCCTCTGTTAATATGCTTCTGTAGAAATAATGCAATGAACAGACAATATATTGTAGTGTATATATAACCTTGATCATAAGAGCAGCCTTAAAGCTAATAAGAATAGGGGATTTCAGCAGTTTTTCTTGATAATGACTGCTGGGAGAAAAAGCCACAGGAGGGAACAGGATTAAACCCTTATTTTAGGCTTAAGTTGTTCAGTTGTATCACATATAATCTAAAGCCTTTCCTCATCAAATCTGCATCTTAAAAGAGTTTCTGCATACCTAGGGCTTTATTCAAGTACTGCTTGGATGAGTGTTCACTGGGAATTCTGTGTAAGTAAGATAATGTTTTGAGGAAAAGAAAGACAAGATCTATATTCCTCACTGAAAGAATAGCTTTGTAGATTCAGGTCCATTGATAATTTCCAGAGACTTTTTATATTTTTTCGTAAGATAACTTCTAGTAGAAGAAAACTAATAGTTTAATTTCTACAAGTAAAGGGATAAAAGGAATTTTGAGTTGGTTTGGGGGGCTGTGGTGGGGTGGCTTTTTTCCAATTTAAAAGCAAATCATTGTTAAGATTCCTTCAGCGTGCTATGATTTCTTTAACTGGCTGCTTTTGAGGAGAGGACCGAGTAGGCTGTCACAATATTGAATTATCTGGCACTAATTTTGTTGATTTACAGATTAGCCTTTCTTTCTACACTGCACCACATTGCAGAGGGTTGCCAGCAGCTCCCTGTTGGAAAAGATACTGGCAGTATTACTGCACCCTCACCACCACATCTTTGTACAAAGATCAAGCAGGGTGTGGTGTAGCATGAGTGCCATACTGAACACTCTCTCTTGTGTAGCAGATGCCTTTTTCCAGTAGGCTGCAGAGTCCACTTTACTGGGAAACAGAAATCTTTCCTAAACAAGTATGCTGCTTGCAACCCTGAAACACAGTATGATTTTCGTCCTTTTTTTTTTTTTTCAATCCAGAGTGGCGCTCTCAAGTAGTTTGAAATACCTATTCGTGTTCCACTGAGTCCAGAGGAGAGTTAGTACTCTATTTCCAGTCAGTCAGAACTTTACTTCTTTAGCACAGTTAGGCAGCTGAGAGAGCAAGTGGTCAGTCTGAAACATCACTGATTTTTCTTTTCCTTTCTGTGAAGTCCCCACCTCTATGGGTAGATTGAACAGTTGACAAGGTGCAAAGGGACTTTGAGTCTTTCTATTGCTAAAGTGTTGGTTAATATGTTTGTGTAACTGCATCATCAATTAACTACATGTTAATTAGGAAGCAGTTTTAGACACACAAATTAACTTTGCAAAGAATACTGTCTTGATAGCATAGCTAATTAAATTTTACAAGAAAAAGGAAAATCTACAGTAATTATAAACTGTAAAATTGGTGACTAGTGGTAAATTTATTAAAGTGTGGCAGCACAAAAATGGAAACTAAATGTTGACCATTTAAGGCATTAAATAGTCATGTTACATTTTGTTCGCTGTGTTTTGAGGGTTGGCAGTAATCCTTATCATGGCAACCGCACATCAGTGGCAAG
The DNA here is from genome assembly GCF_047716275.1 of Strix uralensis. Lineage (NCBI taxonomy): Eukaryota > Metazoa > Chordata > Aves > Strigiformes > Strigidae > Strix > Strix uralensis. Next base: position 7,107,601 of record NC_133983.1, on the reverse strand, counting down.
TTCAGGCTTGTCTCTGTGATATTTCTGCAAGCCTGAAGATCATTGCGTTCAGTTTCACAGATGCAGAAAGTACAAGTCTTGTTCGTACCTTTGGTATACGCTGCAAAGTGAGATAGCGACTTTGTGTAGCGATACTGCAGTTCTTGTAAGAATTTGTCTTTAAACTCTCTACCTTGCCTTTTTTTTTTTCTTTCTTTAAAATGGAAATGAAAAAACACATCTCTGCTGCACTGAGATAACTATTTTTTATTATTTGGTACTAGGTTGTGAAAGGAAGCAGTGAGCTATTGTTTGAAATGTCATTGACAAATCATTTGTATGAAACTACTGGTTCTGTAAAATTTGATTTATTTTTGACTGTGCTGACAGTAACGATTGCCGTGCTAGACTTTGTGGTTATGAAAGTGAACCTATGTTACGAGAGTTACTTCATTAAAATTTTTATCGATTAATATTTTGCTATTTTATTTAGGACTTTCATTGCTTTGCTGCGAACCTTTAATGATTTGGAAATAACTGATAAATGTGTACAGTTAAATCACATTTCATGTAGGCTTCAATACTTTAAGTTGTTTCAACTGCGTGAAAATTATTTTCTTATAATAAACATGGAATCGGAAAATTGAATATAAATTTGAAGAAACTGGTACATTACAGGTAGAAAAGTAACAGCATAATTTAGAAAATTCTTTAATCATATATACATTTTGATGTGTTTTAAGTGAATTTGCTACTGTATGATAGATTTCTTCAAGGATTTAAACCTGTTCTTCATAGTGGGCTCAGCTAAGTGGTTTGGAGCTTACCAAAAAAAAAAAAACAACCAAACAAAAAAAGAGTAGAAGAGTTATTAGTATTGAAAGAGTGACAGAAAATCATGCTGTGCATATATATTAATGGAATTGTGATTTATGGTATTAATTAATGGTATCGTTTATTTTACAAGACTGTTTTTAGCTATGGCCATTCTTCTAAAGGAATATCATAAACCTAAATGAATTCAGTAGAGAGTAATGAATCTGAATATAATCTTTGTGAAAAGTGATAAAAGAGTGAAGAGGTTACAAGGATTCTTTTCTACAGGAAGGTGATAAATAAAAAATATTTTAGGAGCTATAGGAAATAAAGCTACGTTGTAAACCAGATCAGAGAAACACACTAGAACTCTTTTGTAAAGCACAAGAGAAATAAAGTTTAATTTATTACTGTTTATAATGAGCATGCCCCCACAAAATTTTTGTAAAGAAAGCAGATTGGTAAAGAAAAATAATCTCCTGACTTTGAGTTGAATATAGATTCATTCTGGAGAATGGGAGGAAATTGAAGGAGGGAGCAGTGCTTGCTTTTTCTAGGACATCTGAACATTTGGGTTTAGCCTAGCAAAAGTTAAAAGTTCTTTGCAATGCTTTACAGCAATGCATAATTGGGGAAAAGGAGAGTCTCAGTTGGAACACGTTATTCCCTCTTCCGTGCCTTCAGAACAAGATTCTGCTTCGGGCAGATGGAGTCAGAATCTCGAAGGACGTAACACTGCCAGACAGTGGGGCTTGTGTTGCCAGAGTTATGGTAACAAATTTTTCTTCCTTGAGGCACTTTGCATTATACTGTTCATGCTGCTTCAAGTTAAGCACTGATTAATCAGATTACTGTGGATGAGAGAGTCTGCAATATCGTGTTTATCACCATTTTGGTAAGATTTGTTTTCAACACAGCACAGTATATTTGAGTTCCTACACAATTGCTGCTGTTCCCTAAAAACATATTTTACTATTATATTTGCTATATTTTATGAAGTGTGTGTGTGTTTTACTGCCTGCATTTCTATCCAGATATTTATAGTCACCAAAGTCCGTGTTTCCAAGACCCCATTATTGATTGTAATAGAAATATCAGCAGTTTCTTGCTTAAAAGAATTTTAACTCTATGCTAGTTTTAATTAATGTCTTGCATCTTTCTGATATTGAAGGTAATTTCCCTATGATCAGTGATGACTTGGTCAATTCCTACCATCTCTTGTTATGTGCTTTGGATCTAGTGTATGGAAATGCTCTCCAGTGTCCTAACCGTAAAGAACTTCTGAATCCTAATTTTAAAGGTATGTTGAAAAAAACTATCTATAAAGTCTTCAAGAACTTCTAAGGCTACTGAAATTAGTGTGAAAATGTGTGACAGAGAATAAGTTGAATAATATTGATTTGAAGTATGTGGGAATTAATATGTTCTATATCTGGCTGCACAGATAGATTTCTATTAATGTAGTATGTAATAACAGACTTCTGAATTTTGTCAATAATATAGTAAGTCAAGAATTTAATTTACTATGGAAACACCATTGAAGGAAGTTCCGAAGTAAAAATTTCAGTTAATGACATTTTACTGTCAGTAAAAGAGTGCATAACGATGCGGTCATTGTTGGACACAGTTTGGAAAGATTCAGTGCTCAAATATGAGACTTGATTGTTTCCCTCTCATTTCTGGATTGCTGCTGTTCTCTTTCTGAAGAGAATGGAAATGCAGGTTGACTTGATCACCACAAATGCAAATGAATGGTGAGAAGTTTCCACTGAATTTCTCATTTCATTCTTTCCAGACTCTTTCTGATTCAATTCTTTTCTAGACATTTTCAGTGCTGTACGGTATCCATTTACTTTGTAGTGGTTTGGATGTGACCTGGGACCATTATCTCAAATTTATTTGAGTATTATAGTTCATGAGTGTTTGATCAATTTTCTATTAGAACTGATATTTTTAATTTTTATCACTCAATATCTAATTATTTTAAATCTCTGACTCAAAATTGACTTTTGATAACATTATCTAATTGAGTGGGCATACATAATTAAGAATTCTTTCAAGGGAACTAATTAGTTTACCATTTTAATTTCACACTGTCTAGACTACACAGCATAGAATTTAAGGTTAATAAGGTAACAGGATATGGATTTGCAAAATTAAATAATACAGTATTCTTAATTGTAGGTCTACCTGAAGATTTTCATAGTAAGGATTATAAAGTATCATCTGATCCTCCCTGCATCATTGAAAAACTGTGTTCATTACATTATGGATTAGTTTTAGAAGCAAAAGGCATAAAGGAACATTTTTGGAAGCCATATATTCGGAAACTTTTTGACAAAAAGGTTGGTCAATAAATATGTAATGTAGAAAAGTTTCTCCTTACCCATTATCTTCAAAACCTTTTTAAGAACTGAAATGTCCCTCCTTTGTTCTTAACTGTCTTACAGCTTTTAAAAGGAAAAGATGAAAATCTCACTGGATTTCTAGATCCTGGGAACTTTGGAGATAGCTTGTGAGTCACTGTATTTGTGGTTTGGTTTGCATTAGTATCCCTCTGTAATACAGTTGCACTTGCATTATTATGCAAGTTGACTTGGGTAGCTTTTGGTGTTTATACATTACATTGTGTTTCGGTTCCTTTTCTTTGAGGTGGTATGATCTGAGGTGGTACAATTTGAAAGAGGAATGATTTTTCAGGGTGGTGTTGCTTGACGTCTGCTTTTATTCTTATGTTTCTATGTTTCCTCTTTTTTTTTTTCTTTCATATATAACTCAAAGTATTCGTATGAAAAAGATGTGGGAGCACACTAAATGAGTGGCAAGTGGTATTGGGAAGAAGGTTTGGTGGTATTTTTTTCTTTAGAAATCTAGAGATGCTTATGAGGTGGACTTACTTTCTTTCATATGGTATGAAAAATGTAAGCGTAGTTTATGATGATGTGATGCTGCGTAAGTTTTGAGGAGTTTCCAGCCAAATAAGATTGGTTTTATGATGTTCCTCCTGCAGCTATGCTAAATGGCAAGCCATCAGATATAGTGGAAAAATAATGTCATGTTTAAGATACTGTAGGTTTTAAAAGAGCTCCAATGCTTAAGTCAGGGTCAAAAGAAGTTGTGAAGTAGACTCCCAGCAGGCCAGAACTGTGTTCATTTGGTAAGCAGGTGAACAAAGCACTGTCTAAATAAAGGGGGTTTTATATCTGTCTTTCCCTTTTCTGCTGTAGCAAAGCCATCAACAAGGCCTACGAGGAGTATGTTTTGTCAGTAGGAAATCTCGATGAGCGAATATTTCTTGGGGAGGATGCAGATGAAGAAATTGGAACTCTCACAAGGTGCTTAAATACAACTTCAGGAATGGAAACAGCTGAAAGAGTACAGGTGAAGCATAACTTGCAGCAACACTTTGACAGGGTGAGTATGACACGGTCTGTGTTGCTGTTTGTATACGGAGAGTAAGTTTGTCTGATGAAGAGAAGCAGCTACTAAAAATTACCATGTTTATTGTTAAAGGTGATCTGGGAGTGCACCCAGCATAGCTGTGTTAGGGTTCGTAATTGGTTAGATATGTTGTTTACTTTGGGGGTTTTGGGACAGAATTTCTCCATTCATTTGGGTTTTCTTTGATTAAATCCAGTATAGAGAATATTTAGGTAATTACTTAAAGAGGTATCTTTAGGTGAAGATTTTCAAGCACAACAGAACAGGCAGTTCTCCATGGTTGTTTGGCAGGTGCTGAATTCTCCCACAACTGTCGGGGTCCTCTGGACCTGTCTGTCCCACATCCTCTCCCCTCCTATCCCTGTCCCATATGTTTAACATACACAAAGCTGCTCAGCACTTTGCTCTATGCATTCTGTTTGTTTCCTTTTCACAGGTGTGCTTCAGGTGTTGATATTACATCTGTTCACAGTTTTAGTTAAATCACTAGGGAATGGTTTTCACCTTGCTTGCTTAAAAGCATGACATGTAGATATGTCTCTATATACGACTAATGAAATAGCATAGAATATGGTCTTTGAGAGGATAAAGAAAACTACGTGTTTCAGAATAATAAAGTGAAGACTCTGAAAATTAGCAGGGCCTTTGTGTGACTAGAGTAGCTTTTGAAAAACAGGTGCCAGCTTTGAATGCAGACTTGTATACCTGTGATTATAGAGTATCAAAGTGTTCCTGAAGGTGGAAAAGGTATCTTAAAGGAGGAAGGATACAAGACAGGCAAATAAAGAAGGATATAAGCTGTATTAGCACAATTGGATTACAGAGAGCAAAAGGGTAAAACAGTCTAGATCACTGAAATAATTATGTGATCTTTTTTCAGAGTGAGAGTTGGTTAGTGGCTTTCAACATTCTGGAGAGAAAAGATCAAAATAACCTAACCTGCAAAATCGGTGCAATCAGTTAATTCTTTGCTTCTGATCTATTTAAAGAAATAATCAGCTGCTGAGTTTTGCTGGCACAGATCTGGGTGCGTGACTCTCATAGGTTTCTGGAGTGATGAAACAGCATGGCCTGTAAGAACGCAGCTTGCAGGTGCAATAATTGTGCTGTGACATGTTCCGGCGAGCCCAGGGCAGGGCTGGGGGAAGCATCTTTCCTGGTTAGGGCACGGAGGCAGAAATAAAACAGACTTAGGAGCATGTGGGGAAAATGGGGGGAGTATTGGGAGCTAGACTTCATGGTGAAAAGACTGCAAAATGTAACATATTCATTAAAGCAAGGAAAACATTTCTTGGTAAATAATTGTGTGGTTAGATAATTAGAAGATGCGTGGTTTTGCTGTACACTAATGGAAGGAACATCCTTGGTGTTAAATTATTTTGATGTGATGGCTTGAACTGATGCAAATGAATTAAAATGCTAAGTGTTAGGTTCAGGAGGACTTTTCATGTTCAGTATTAAACCCGCTGAAAGGAAACCCTGGCTCAGTACGCTTTGTCTGAGCTACGGCTACCTTTGGTACTCAGTGGATAGGAGGAGACTGCTGGGCTTTTGAGGGGGCTTTTTTAGATTGTCCTAGTTGTTTCACACTTCACTCCCAGTATCTGCCTTTCAGTGTGAGGTCACATCCTCTCTGTGTATATACAGTACTGTCCCGTACAAACAACCGAGGGACACAGATCGATCTTTCGTTGCTGGCTGTTATCTGAGACATGAGCTAGTTTGGGCTGTTTGATTTCTAGCCATTTTTTCCAGGCATATATATCACAACACAGGGTAAGAATTCTACAGATCGACACTTTCTTGTTTATGGCCTGTATCTATGTTTTATAATAGTGTACAGTTATATGCTTACTTTTTGTCTTTTTAGTCCAAATCACTTAGGATTACAACCCCACTTACTGGCCGCAAGTATATTAAAGAGAGCAACCCGTATGTGACACCTGTTTCCATAGCAACATACAGTTTGAGCCGCCTTCATACGATGCTGGCAGGACTGAAAAATGCCCCCAGTGAAAATCTGGAGCAAATACTCAGGTAAGTTTGATGCTTAGCTAACCAAATAATTCTATTTTTTAAATAGTTTTAATAACAAATGTTAATGTTAAACAGTGTAATTTAAAATGTGAGTCAGTCTTGAAAGGTTCTAGAGTAAAATAGGACCCAGAGAGGCATTTAAATTTCAAAAGACTTTGGTTTAGACATGTTTGTCCTGAAGAGATTGATGGTTGTAAGAACATACATGTAAAACCCAATAGTTTTAAGCTTGGCTCTAACAGCAAACTGTTAATACAAAATTTTCACGACTTTTCTTCCTACTTAGCAAATCTCACTTCCTAGCAAATCACTCCATACTCTAGGAGATGCAAAATAAAATTTATTCTCCATATAGCTAAACTGTTGCTTCAGGTACAATATATTTTAAACCAATTTTTATATATCACATGGAAAATTCTAAGTATTTATCCCTGATCATGAAAAGACGAGCATAGTTGCTACAATGTATACAATAATAATAATATGCTGTGGACACTTTACAGCGCATATGCAGTCAGGCACATACGGGTGTGTTTGTATTGCTATGCAATATATTTACAGTTTCATGCTTCATCATATTACAAAAATAGTTTGTTTTTTTTTTTTTTGTCTTAGTAGGAATGTTGAGAATGTTTAGTTTCTATTTTCAGGGCATGTTCCAGAGATCCTTCTCAATCTATTGCAAACAGAGTAAAAGAGATGTATGAAGTATACTGCCAGAGCATGCAGTCTGAAGGAGAATTCAGTAGTTTTTCCAAAGGTGGGTAACATTTTACTTATACAGATAAGAATTAAAATGCCTGTAAACACATTGATCTCTTGCAATTACTGTTTTACTTACAGGTTATGCTTCAGCACAAGCGTCTTTTCTATTACTTTTGTCTTTCCCTGTATTCTTAAGACGTGGCAAATTTCAACTTTGCATAGAATTTTATAATCAGCCTTAGCTTAAATCACTGGAATTTGATGATACTTTCAGTTGTATAGAACTGAAATGGAAAGCACAGTTAGGGTACCACTGTTTCTCTCTCAAATAAAAATAATAGCAATGGTATGGATTTCTGTGATAGTAATGAAAAATCTGACTAACTGTAGTGCTTAAAAACCCTACAGCAGTTTTGGCTTGCATACAAGGATGGATTAGTACAGATATTAAAATCCTGCCAGTATAAACACAAAGTATTATTTGCAAAGTTGTCATGATTTGTGAAGTGCATGAAGATGGATTGAAAATAAGGAAGATGCTTCTGACCTTCTTGCTTCTTAATAGGGCCTTCCTTTCTTCTTGTCAGCATCGTTGCTTCAGGGTTTTCTGTTGCGCAGTGCAAGTTGGATCCGTATAGATATACTTCTCAGTGTACTTTCTGAACTTGAAACGTGTCTATTATATTACAGCAATGTTAAGGATTGTTCTTATATACAGGGTTTTCGTCAGAATCTGGGTTCAGTAATACGTTATTCTGCTCTGCATTCACAAGTCAGTGCAGCGTAGGAGAGGGATGCCTAAATTTAAAATTAACTGGTCTAGTCGTGAAAGTATTGTAGCCACAGCAGCACAGAAATACACAGAGGCCACTAAATTGTTGTATCTCTATAGCTTAAGATGAAGGATATAATTATTTTCTCACATTTCACAATATTTTTCTGTTTAAAATTCCTGCAGATGTGGCTAGCAAGCATTTTCGTCGTGCTGAGGTGCTATACTACAAGGTCTTGGAATCAGTCATTGAGCAAGAGAGGAGGAGACTGGGAGACACTGACTTATCTGTAAGGAAAACTAATCAAATTGTACCTCATTTTTAAAGTTGGACCAACAGAAAAGGAAACTAGTAGAGCAGAACAGACAACTATTTAAAATGAGGGTAAATCTCTGAAATAGGCTGTTAAGTACACCTGAATGGAAGAAAAAGTGTAGAACAAATTATTTGTTTACAAACACAAAGATATATGAAATTTTTAATGGCTCATTTTGGATTCTGTTCTGTCTCATAAAAAAAAAAAATCTCTTTTTATAAGCTTAATAATCATGCTACTTTGGATGAGGCAGAATAGAAAGCATTTTATTATTCTATGGTTACACTGTAAATTAAGCATTGAAATTTGCAACTCTCTTGCAGGCAATACTGGAGCAAGATGTGTTTCATAGATCTCTGCTGGCATGTTGCCTTGAGATAATTACCTTTACATATAAGCCACCTGGGAACTTCCCATTCATCACTGAAATATTTGACATTCCAGTTTATCATTTTTATAAGGTAAAGTGCTTGATAACTAGAAATGCTTATCAAGTTATGAGTACTCTATTGACTTATATTAAGTAATCTCCTTACCTTGACCTTAACTTAGATATTAACTCTTCATTCTCAGCTTTGTCCCTTTTGTATTGAAAAAAATACTGCCCGAGTGTCTATAAGATACCAACAACTATCTTCTGATAAAACTGCAAGACAACGTATGATTGAATCATAGAAATGCAGCCTTAATGTTTCTAATGATCTCTTCCTTGAAAATTGGGAATTAGATCTTTCTGTAAGAAGAAATATATGAAACAAGTACATTATGTTGATCACGATTATACACCTTACAGGTAATTGAGGTGTTCATTAGAGCAGAGGACGGCCTTTGTCGGGAAGTGGTAAAACACCTTAATCATATTGAAGAACAGATCTTGGAAAGTATGGCATGGAAACAGGAATCCATATTGTGGGACAGAATCAAAGAGAATGAAAACAAAGTTCCTACTTGTGAAGAGGTGAGCACCTCCATATATATATATATATCAGACAGGAAGGTAGAGAGTGGATGCTATACTTCAGGGGTCCAGGTTTCAGTTTCACCCCACAGGTTAACCCGGGCAGAGAAAACAGTCGGTGTAGCATGCTCGAGCCTGTTCACGGACACCTTGATAGAGACAGTCAGAGGAGAGCTGCCGCTGCGCTGACTCTCACCCCGTGCTTGCACAGCACAGCAGAGCTGTGAACAGAATGGACAAGCAGGGAAGGTCTGGCCCAGTCACTCACTCACACTTGAAAAGATTACTAGACAAGAAGAAACATAGTAAAAAGTACAGACTTCTAATTGTAGTCACAGAAAGATTATTACAGTAGTGCATCTTCTAGAGTAGCACAGTTTGTGGTGTAAGTAAGTGGTTCAGTGTTCTTGGGTTTTTTTTTTGCCATACACTTCTGCTGTTCAAAATTTGTAGTACAGAAGCTTTTAAAAATTTGTTAGGTAATTAATCTGTGATCCAGCCACTCTAATAAATAAATATTTTAGGTAATGCCACCTCAGTATTTTGAGAGATCTGCTGGGAACAGTGTTGTAGGTTCACCCTTGACACCAAGACGAATAAACGAGGTTCGTGCTGAAACTGGAGGACTAGGAAAAGGTGAGACTTAATAACATGCTTACACATCTTCAAGCATGGCATTAATGTCGATGGACAGTTAACTGCAAACATATTTGTAAATGACTTTTTTATCATAACTCACATAGTTAAGTCAGATGTCTAAGATCAATGCATTCCTTATTTCAGTGTGAACAAAATACTGTTGTGATAGGGTGTTTTCAGGAGGCTATGTATATGAACAGCATATATGTATGTAAAATAATATTTATACACACACACACTACTTAAGTTATAAGCGGTAGCACTTGAACAGTTTGCTTTACTGTTATACCACAATTGAAACTCCACTATGTTATGTGAAGTCTCAATCTTCTTCTCTGGAAAAATAAACCATCATCCATTGGCATTACTTGGGATTAAGTCATTGCTAAAAGCAATCTGTAAGCCACAAATGTAGACATACAGAATTTTAAAAAGTGTTTCCTGAAGAGCTTTGCATTGACATATTTTGGTTCTCATTAGCTTTCTGTCATGTATTTATATAACCAAGGTTTATACAAGTGTTAAATATATATATTTATATATGTTTTGGTTTTTTTAATCCACAGGCCTGTCATCCTCTCCCACTACCCTGTATGACAGATACAGTTCTCCTACAGCCAATCCTACAAGGAGGAGACTGTTTGCTGACAGCGATAGTACCTCTGACAGTGGCACTCCAGTCAGAGTTTCCCAACAGCCCGTGGTGAACACGGTGCCTGTGCAGAACATGAATCCCGAAGCCATGTCGGTAACGCCTGTGCCCGGCCAGACGCTGGTTACAGTGGCAACTGCCACCGTCACAGCCAACAACGGGCAAACTGTGACCATACCAGTGCAAGGTGAGAGAAAAGCGACTGTTGAATTATTCAGGCTTGTTCCCAGCGGAGCGTTAGAATACGGGGAGAGGAGGGCAACAGTATGCCAGTGAAGAAAAAAGTATGTTTAAGGATTCATAAATGGGAAGAATTGTTTGAATAGACGAGCACAATTTAGAGACAGAACATGTACAGCACAAGGGTGTTCCGACTGCCAACGTCTATTTTATACAACTTAGTTATTTCTGTAAGCCTTCCTTCCTGAACTGGCACAGGATGAAAGTTACATTAGTATGACAAACTTAGTTCAATTTCCCTTATCTTCTTGTCTCCTTATGATGAAAAGTCCAAAGTATTTTGATGAAACAATTTCATCTATAATATACTAAACATATAGTTAAAAGCAGCTAATACGAGAATTCCTGAATTCTTTAAAAAACCAAACCAACCGACACAAAACCACTAACAACCAGGAACACTCCCTGCCCCAAATCGCTCTTATTTCAGACTCTTTTTCTTAAATTACAGGTATTGCCAATGAAAATGGAGGAATAACTTTCTTCCCAGTCCAAGTAAATGTAGGTACCCAGCCGCAGGCTGTCTCCGGGCCCGTTCAGCCTCTCAGTGCTCAGACCCTTGCTGGTACCCTGAACCCTCAGGTGACCGGGGCGACACTGCAGTTACCGGGCCCGTTAACTGTCCAGCAGATCTCTCCTGGAGAGCAAAGACCAACCCAGCAACTTAGCACTGCCATGGCCACCAGGCCTCGCAAGATGGGCTCCCTTGCACTCTTCTTTAGAAAGGTACTTTGCAATCTAATTGGTGCTTTGCTTAGTTTGTATTTGGTAAATCTTCAGTGATTTTTAAAATATATACTTATTATTACTACTACTAAGAGAATATTCAATTTCCAAGTTAATCTACACCCGATGTCTATTCACACACATACCTGCAGGGTAGTTTTCTTATGCAGGAACTTCTCACTAGCAAAGGAGTAGACTATCACCACAGCTACCGCAGCACAAGTTGTGAAGTAGATTATGTACTTGGCCAGCTGGTACTTACAGGTGGCCATTTTCTTTATAGCTCTTTAAAAGAAAGAAATTCTGGTTTATTCAACACAGTGGTTTCTGTAGGGGATGCAGTGCCCTTCCTGAGCTCAAGACAACTCAGAATTGAAGCTTCAAATAAATGTTTTCTTAGCATCCAAACCAGTACTGAGAGGGTCTGTGTCCTGTAAGCAAACAAGTTAAGTTTAGTTATTCTTCTTTTGGCTCCTCATTTGCACAAGTGCTACAGGGTGTGCAAGTCTGGGGTAAGAAAAGCAGTATTGCTGAGGCCCTAAGCACTCTCCATCTCAACAGGTTTATCATTTAGCTAGTGTGCGGCTGCGAGATCTCTGTGTCAAACTCGATATATCTGATGAGCTGCGGAAAAAGATTTGGACGTGTTTTGAGTATTCCTTGGTGCACTGCCCTGAAATCATGATGGACAGACATTTGGATCAGCTGCTGATGTGTGCCATCTATGTAATGGCAAAGGTAAGGTGTGAATAAAGAAAACCAACCAACCAGAAAACCTCTTCAAGACTATGTTCTAAAGATTACAGTTCCTCAAAAAAACCCACAGCTAACCAAACACCACACACAACCAGTTCCAAACAAATAAAAACCACCCACAGAAAAACTATTAACCTCTTCTCTTCATCTCCTCTTAGGTTACTAAGGAAGATAGGTCCTTCCAGAACATAATGCGCTGCTATCGGACACAGCCCCAAGCCAAGAGTCATGTAAGCACAGCTACTATTGAACAACGTGGGGGCCAGTTTACTAAACACCTTAGTTGCATTTTAGGAATGGATTGCTTTTTGAAGTAACATTTACTATTAAATGAATGCAGTCTGTGAGCCGTTCTCAGGAGACAGCAGTCATATCCAAAATCCTGCACTCCTGAAAGCTTTTTATGCTAAGCTATACCTAGAATAGAAAATATCTTCACTTAAAATCTAAGGAGGCAGTGCCTATTGGATAATACTCCTCTTAGGAGGATGTGTCTTCCCCTGTAAGAAGCAACGTGATACCACAATGAAGTTTCTAAAAGGCAGATATATCATGCAGACTATTGTTTCCCGGCTGTGCGACTGCACATCCGATCATCCTCGTGTTGTTATGCGCCTCTTTCCCTGCAGGTATACCGGAGTGTCCTGATCAAAGGCAGGAGACGACGCTGCCGCTCTGGCAGCAGCGACAGCAGTAGCCAGCAGAACTCGCCTACGGACAGAAGTAAAGAGAGAAACAAAGAAAGAAGTGAGTGGTTCCAAATTCCAGACATTTGGGTTTAGTTCCATTTCCAAAACAGCATGCATAAGGTAACAGTTGGATTTTGTGTTGCCCCACCCCAAACATTCCCTTCTTTGGTAAGCTTGGACACAATTCAGAATATATCGATAACACTGAAGAGTTGCTGTAACTGAAGCTTAGTATTACCCCCACTTTGACAGCTTTGAATCTCGCACCTATCTCACGAGGTTACTGTGAGGTTTGGGCACCACCGCCCATCTCTTTGTAGAATGCAAGGAAACGGGTGCTAGGCCCTGCTCACCACTACTCTTACTCGCGGCAGTCGCTGGCTGCTGCAGAGATGGGAACAAACCAGCCACCCACAGCATCTATTTCAGCGTATCTGATGTCTCTGAAGATTCTTTCCTTGATAATTGAATTGACACATTTTCCCTGAATGAACTTTTATAAAGGAAAGCAAATAAGGGATGTTGTATATTCCGTTTTCAAAATATTTAATAGATAACACTGTAAGTTGTAGGTATTAATGTTTTTTGTCACATAGAGATGGCAGGGAGGGGAGGACAAAATACTATATATTATGCAGCTTCCATGTTAAACCAGCAGGAAGTATTACCAAGCCAAGTATTTCTACTACCAGCTGAAAAAGACCACTGTTTCCGATTTGCAATAGTGCCAGCTGGCAACAAGAAAGAGCTACTGTTAAAAGTATAGCAGAAATGCCTGAAAAAAGGAGTTTTAGCTCTCCTCATATGATGAAACTCAGCTCATACAGAAAAGCCACTTGCAGTTTATCCAGTATAAAGTTAGAAATCAGGTGTGTTTCTGTACACGCACGCAGCAGTTTGCTGGTCTGTAACAACGTAAAGCTTTTCTGTATGGGAAGGTGCTAAGGGGCCCGCATTAGCATCACTGATACTGACACCAGATGGCGGTCGCTGTCCTGCGGAAGGCGGGGCTCTGCACCTAGGGTCGGGGGCTAGTGAGGTGGCCGAAGGGCATCAGCCGGTGGTGGCCACTAACGGAGCGGTGTCTGTGGCCCTCGCAGCCAGCAGGGACTCCAGCCCGGTGATGCGCTCCAGCAGCACCCTGCCCGTGCCCCACCCCAGCAGCGCTCCCCCCACGCCCACCCGCCTGACGGGTGCCAACAGTGACACCGAGGAGGAAGAGCGGGGGGACCTGATACAGTTCTACAACAACATCTACATCGAGCAGATTAAGGAATTTGCCCTGAAGTACACTTCAAACGCAGTAAGTTAAAGTTTGTGCTTTTCATTAGTAAGTAGATCTTGTTTTACTGCACATGCAGTGAAGTACTCTTAGCTAACCTCACTGTAAGCAAATTCAAGGGATTCTGGTTTTATGTCAATAGTTTCCCCTCAAGGACATGTTCTGCTGCTAAAATACTAAGTACTTCCGATGCCTATTTACTGTTTCCTCCTGTATGAAACAGCACTGGGCAAGTCACCCACCAGCCTCAGACAGCATTAGAAAAGTAAATAAAAAAATACTTACCTGGCCTAATAACACGACAAAGCTTCTAAACATGTATGGTATGGCATTGGTGGAAGAACCTAAACTGTGTGTAAGGTGCCCAGCTCACAGAAGCCGTACAGTAGTAACACCTGAGGTCAGGTACCAGCCACTGGGTGATTCTCATTTTCTCCTGAGCAGACGGACTCTCCCCCGCTCTCGCCCTACCCGTTCGTAAGGATTGGCTCCCCTCGCAGAATCCAGCTGTCCCAGAATCACCCCGTGTACATCTCGCCACACAAAAACGAGTCTACTCTCTCTCCTCGGGAGAAAATATTCTATTATTTCAGCAGCAGCCCATCTAAGGTGAGACTAAAGCGTTTTAGTTTGCTTTTATAAATCCTTAATTCTACCTTTTCTTTCTGGTAGCAAAATTAGAGAAGATTGTTGAAGGCACCTTTTGGTTTGCATTGTCTAACATGTACTCTCTCCCCTAAAGCTCTTCAAACTGTCCGCTCAGGTACCCGAGAAGCTGTAAAGCAATTCAGTGTCTGAGGTCCTTGTGTACTTTTCAGAGTTACTCTTTGTACCGAGCCCCGTGAGTGCCTCGGGCTGCGCAGCACCGGGCCCCTCGGCTGTCCGGTCACGGGGGGTCACTGGGCACAGAGACTGGTCAAAGGGAACATGAAGCACAATCAAACTCTTACCGACCTCACGGGGAAAAAGTCCTCCACAGGGCTCTTAACATGAGCGGCCTCACCAGGTCAGTGTGTAATGGGCTGAATCCTGTCATCTCTGGCCACCAAGAGTGAAGCAGAAGTCTTCCCTGGGAAGCATCTTCCTTCTAGCTGGAACGTTGCACCTGTGGTGTAAGAGCAGGGCGGAAGGGCGGCCTTCAGACGCTGCACCCGCGGCGGCAACGCGCCTGCGTGGGGCTGAGCGAGGCTCTAGTGTACTCTGGGAACGGAGAGACCAGTGCAGCCCTCGGGAAGGTTACTCTGCCACCAGGAGCACTGTGAACAGAACAGCTCTCCAGAAACAAGGAATCCCAGTGTAATGCAAGTACCAAACGTTCGCTTTGTATTTTGGGAGTCACAATAATGAGAAATAATTCTACCTTTTTCCCCCTCCTCTCTCCAGAGACTAAAGGAAATTAACAGCATGGTTAGAACTGGAGAAACGCCGACAAAGAAGAGAGGCATTCTCTTGGAGGATGGCACTGAAGCGCCAGCGAAGCGAATCTGTCAGGAGAATCACACGGCTCTGTTAAGACGACTCCAGGACGTAGCAAATGACAGAGGGTCTCACTGAGCCCACTGCTCCCTCGTTGCAGCTTCACGGGGCCAGGTGGCTTTGCCGGGTGCAGGGAGGCCCTGCGCTGCTGTCCCCCTGCTTGGCCCGGCCCCCTGCGGCTCCCTCCCCACCCCGTGCCTCTGTGGCGGCCAGGCCAGGCCGGGGCTGGAGGAGAGCTGCCTGGGACAGTGCGGGCCCACGGCCCACCCCGCACGGCACCTGCTCCCTCTCCAGGCCCCGCGCAGGCACTGGCTGGTCCCTGCCGCAAGGGCTCCTGCCACCCACTTGCCCTGACCAGCCCGCTCAGGCCACTGCTGTCAGCGCTGGACCCCTGTCGCCGTGGGCCCAGAAGGTTACAGGGGCAGCAGGTGGGGGAACACTGCGCCAGGGGAACCCTCTTCAGCCCTGCCTCGGTTCTCACAGGAACCGCCTCCACAAAATCACTGACTCACAAGTACTAGTCTAGCGAAGTCCCGTTCTGCTTGGAAAGGGAAGATGGGAATCATCTTTTTAAGCCCCGAAGGAAGCTGTCTGAATGGACTCTTGCCAGAATGTTTCGCGTGCCCCTGAAAACCATCACCTTACCTTGCTTTAACGCCTGGGCACCTTGTATAAAGGTAGATAACTCTGTTTATGCATTGGTTTTAGCTGTGCAATGTTTTAACGTGAACTCATGTTCAAAAGGTGGCACTTTTGATAGGGCTGTGAAGCGTCATTTTTAAGGCAGATTAGTTTTGCTGTATATTTGCAATGGCACTTTCTACATGTGAATATTTTTTTTCAAAGGCTGACTTCAGCTGTCTTTCTGTATTGAAGCAATTTGACTTTTGTATTTATTTTCAAATTGACATCCCATAGCTCCCCTCTTCAGCAAATGCCATGAGGAATTCCTTTTCACTTGCTGCATCTGCAGTGGCGAAGGCGGGAAGCCAGGGATGTTTGCTTTTTTCAAGGAATTTTATATGCTTGTAATGTTTCTTCAGATCGCTTTTCTCAAGTCAGGAACTGGCCCCTCCACTTCCTCAGCAAAAGGACAGTGGGGTCCAGCTCTTAAAACATAGACTTAGCTTTTTTGTTTTTAAAGGACAGGGCTTGGGGGGGTTGTTTTGGGGTTTTTTTAATGGACTAAATCAGGCTGCCTGGGGAAATCTCTCCCCTACTAACAGGATAAGGAAGTGGTGCATATATTAGACTTCTACTAGTTGGTTCCATTTAAAATAGTTCCAAAATACCAGACTTAATAGGAAAGCATTAAGCCTACTAACAGCCGGGACAGTACACCACCTTACTGCTTTTCGGTGTCGTAACTGGGGACAGTGCGGTGGTAATGTAACATGTAGCACACTCCAATTCTAGAAGCTTTTATAAGGAAGCAAAAGTTAAAAGCTCTGTGTTTCCTGTCATTCCTACTCCTCTGAATAATGGGAAAAATTTAGGGCTTAATGAAAGATGCTTTTACTTTACTTTCATTGAATTTACAGCGGAATTCTTACCTGATAACAAAAAAGGCTGAAGTCCAGAAAGTGTGTAGATGTTTCTGTAAAAATATTTATGAAATTGACAATTCTTGTTACTCTCTACCATTTATGTTACTTTGTATGAAAATATTGCAAGTGTATTTTTCAATAAAGAATTTATAAACTCACAATTTTATGTTCTTGTGTGAAAAAAGCATTGTATGTGCAAAGCCAAAAATAGCCTGTAGCTCTCAAATACCACATTGGACTGGTCAGTGCAAAAGAAAATAATCAAAATGATCATCTCAGTGGGTCCACACAGCACAGTACAGGGGACTGCAGGGACTTCAGTCAAGCACTGCAATTAATGGTTTAACAAAAAATTAAAAAATAAACACACCACTTGATCCCACTGCAGGGAAAAAGATTGACTCTTGCCCCAGTGTAGCCACCGTGTCTGTTCTGAAGGTGTTTCCTCCTGTGGCACTACCCGAAGTTGGGGCAGAGGGACAGCCCCAAGGCTCACCCCCGCGGCAGAGGGCCCTAGAAACCAGAGCCCGGCGGCCGCCTTTAACTCCAGATCACACATTTTAAGCCAGCCAGAGCAGAATTACTGCCACACACACTAGCCTCTGCCCTCGCGTTTGAGCTGAGTTAGGGAAGTTTCTAACAATTCTTAACTAAGTTGTTAAGAACAGTTTTGGCCACTGGCAGCCAGGTACAGTATTTTTATAGCTAAGCACGTACTGGTTTGCCCCTGCGCTTGTACCCACTGGCCCTGGCACTCATTTTCATCAGCTTCTGTGGTTTCTATCCCTTTCTGAAACCAAACTGTTTAGTAACCCTCAGTTGTAAATAATATGAGGTACAATTTGTAGTTTATGCTTTGAAACAAATGCTTAAAAAGTCAACAGAGGTGTCCCAAAGGAAAAATATCTAGTATGTAAACAAAATTAAAAAAAAAAAATCTGAAGTAGCTTCAGAGTTTTTCTTCAAGACTTAGAATAGTTCAGCTGGAAGGGACCTACAACCATCATCTAGTCCAACTGCAAACTCAACTGCTGAAGACTGCTGTAGCATAGCTTATATTTCTCTTTCTGAAATAGAGAGTTCACAGCTACAAAGATGATATTCAAAAATGCCCCTTATCAAAGTACTGGCAGGGATCTAAACTTAAGTTTGCCATTAAATGACACACCTGCACTAGGAAAGCTGACAGCTAAATTCAGGAGAAAAGGGTTTGATTTCAGTGGGATTGTTTCACTACTCATTCACCTACTTTGCTCCTGGAACAGCTTCTTTTGATACAGAAATCCGCTTACAGGAAGACATCATTAGTGTTCTCTCCCCTTTCTAAATCTAATTTTAAAAAAAGATGGTTTCAGGTTATTCAATTCTAAAAGTAATAATTCTGTAATCTTTAAATAAATAAATTCTTTTCAGCAAACTGCTATTAGCATGGATTTAGCGTAGAGCAATCCAAGCGACTCACCAGCCCTTCCAAGGTCTATAATAGCTCAAAGGTAAACAAAACCTACTCAAATAACCATCATTTCTACTACCTCACTGCCATTCTTCCTTGTCACTCTTTTTACTAACTGGTGGTTTATAAACCCCAGCAGCAATGGGACAAATCAAACAGCAGCTGCCAGAGCTCAGAGCTGACATTGGGTGACACCAGGTTTGCTCCCTATTCAACTCCCCCCCAGCACCAGCCAGCGTGGGGACACAGGCGCTTTCCTGCGTTGGACACAGTAGGAATTAGGTCCCATGGCCACTCTGCTGCAGCCGAGATGAAAAACATCCCAAGATTAGAAGGGATTAAACTTCTACGCAAGTCCTTCACCTAAGTGGCTTAGAAAATCTGCAAGTCAGTGATTTATTACAAAGGCTTCTGAATCATCATAAAAATAAGGAAAGAGGAACCATCCCATTGCAGCTGAGCACTGGTGCTGTGTCCCTGCCCAGCTGGCACATGGTGCTCAGTCACACTGCCCAGCCCATTTCTGCTCCACACCGAGTCCTTTAACTGAACTTCACTAATGCTAAACCTGAAGCATTATTTCAGCCTTCCCAATAAACATGTGAGAGAAAGAACAGCAGCAACAGAACTAACATTCACAGCATTTTAGTAGCTACACGAGCCCTCAAAAAACTTTTCCCACATGCTTTCCTTGAAAAAGCCACGGAGCCACTTCCCAGGCAAGGCAAGCTCAGCTTTCGGGTCAGTTCCTTCGCTTCTGTTTTCTATTGCTAACTCAGAACATCTGACAATGCCAAGGCCCTCAGGACTCCTCAGAACCTGCCAGACATCCACCACGCACAGGCTAACAGGGGCATGAATGCCACATGGAAGAGAAAGCTGACAGAAGTCAGGAGACACGGCCATCTCTTTTTCCTCTGTACAGGTTACAAGGCAGCTGGCTGCTTCTCTCAAGTTTTCACAAGTCCAACACCACATTAAAGCCCACTCCAGCTACCCTGTGCCCCGTTCTAGAGACTTCCCCAGCAGAAAAGGACAACTGAAAGCAAGCTGCTCAATGGCAGGTCAGGCTTGACTAAAACCCTACGTTAGCTGGGAAGGTTAACAACCCCCGAGTGGCACATGACATGGAGATTGGAGTGAAACTGAACAGGTGCACATTTAGGATTATCAGGAATCTGTTCCTACAATGCAAATAACAAAAGCCAGAAACACTATGAAGGATTTTTCTTGAAGTAGCAAATCAGCTGCACAAGAATCAAAAAAAAGATGAGAGCAACAAAAGGAACATTTTCCAAATGCTAAGCTAGTTGTCAAGCAGCTGTCAGCCACCCCTCACTCCCAGAAGTCCTTTGATTTAGGCATGAGACATCAGCTGTGGCTGCTGCAAATGTTCCCGTGTGTTGTGCCACACATCAAAGCATCAAAGTGCTGGGGAAGGTGCAAGCTGGGTGCGAGCTGCTTCCTGCACATGCCCTAGCTAATACAGATTGCAAAGCACAGGGTTAAATAAGAGCCATTAAGAAGATACCCAAAAGCACTGGAGGGATCTAAAGCAGAGCAAGGGAACAGCTGAGCTCCTGCCCCAGAATGGTGGCTCCCCCAGGCACACCGCCCTCAGGGCTGCGAAATGGCAAGTGTGGAAAAGAGCAAAACATGCCCAAGAACCTAAGGATGCCCTTGAGAACAAAAGGGTCTTTGGACAGTTCCCTTCAACCCCAGTCTATGTGCACAAGCACTCAAGGCCTTTGCTTCTACAATACAGCAGCTCAGCAGCCTTTGCTTCTACCAAGTATTTCAGAAGCACCTGAGGCAGAAGACAACTGGAGTCCCACACTACAGTTGCTGTTACAGCCCTGTCCTGCACCACCTTCAAGCTTTTGTTCTGGCAGAAGAGGAGGGAGGCTGAGCAAGACACCACCCCCCCACTACAACGTCCACCTCTCCCTCCCTCCCTCCCGAAGGAGCAGATCAGCAGCGAGACCACTCACCCTTTTCCACGAGGGCTTCAATCTCCTCAGCAAAGATCCCCGGGAGAGGTGACCACAGCCGCGCTGGGAGGCGAAGCCGGGAGCTCTGCAGAGCTGCGTGGAGCCGTGGAGCTGCGCAGGGCCACGCTGGCCCGGGAGGTGCCACCAGCACACGCCTACCGTGCCAGTGCAGGCAGCCCGCCCGCTGCGCCCAAGGGTGGGCACCCACAGCCGCCCGGCCCACGGGGCCTCCCTTGCCCGATGGAGGGGGCCAGACAGCTGCCATGGGTGGCAATACAGGGTGACACCAACATTCTTTGCTTTCAAAGACTGAAAAAATAAGTTTCCAAGCCACTTTACACTGGGAGTGGTTTCCTAAAGATCACTGAATGAGGAGGACTGGGGCAGAGAAGTGCCATGGGCCCAGTTCCTCCTTCCTTTGCCCGCGCACACACGTACACACACGCACACTCCCACACTACTCTCTAGCAGTGTTAGTTACTCACCAGCAGCATTAGTTACTCACTAGCTTTTCAAGGAACAGCTGTGGCACTAAGCAACTGCTCCAGAAGGTTTGTGCTTCCTTTTGCTTTCCCACGGTGGGTAAGGAAGCGAGGGAAGGACAGAAAGTCTTTCTGCACGTGTCATCCCAGAACTGAGAACAGGAACAGCAGAGAGAACTGCTTGCTTTCTTCCAAGATCCACAGGCTTTTCCTTCTTTTCTACACTGATATATGTAAAAAATTTAACAGGGTTACAGCTACCTGCCATCCAAGTCCTGTTCTCACAAAATACCTTACTTCAGCATGCAAGACCAAAAAACCAAGGTTAGAGAAAAATGCCTTTAAATAAAGGGGTAGAATATTGCTACTATAGGAAAAAGTACACGAACCAAAGTGCTGGTTCAGAATTTTGCACTCAAAGTTTTTGATCTGAAGACAGTACTTAACAGTTTATTTATGAAACATGCTTTTTTTTTTTTCCTTCCCCAAAAAAATACTTAAGAGTAAGAGCAAATTTCTTGCAAGTCCTAAGCCTTCTGTCCAAAGGGGTAGTAAAGGGAGATGAGAGAAATGACCACAAAAAAAAAAATCTCAAATCCACTATCTGCATAGGTTTATTTTGAGGTTTGGAGTTGAACATTTTGCTCCAACAAGCCATCACTACCAGCAAGAAAGCAACATTTAGTTTGGTGTTACCTTGCCGGTGCTGTGTTGCTGCAGAAACAGAGTGCTTCTCCTGATGGCAGCCACCATTTCAAGACTCAAACGGTAAAACATCCTACCCCAAGTCTGTTGGCTTTATTCTACTTATTGAAACACCAAAGCACTAGATGGTCCGTGACAAGCTTCTCTGGGGATGACATGGCAATACTGATATAAGTGGAAATACACAAAGTTACTCCAGTAATAACTTTGCAACTGTCTGAAAACGTATCAGCAGCAGCCTTCAGAGTCACGAAAGACTGCAGATGTGCTCTAGATTTCCCTATCCATTTTTAAATCCACTGCCTTAACACATCATCTTCTCAGCCTCATAGCAAAGTTGGATTGAGCTCTGAGCTAGAGGAGACAGATTTGTGTTGAAGGCAGTAGAAACTGAGTTTACTCTGAGTTAGTTGCCCTACAAAATCGTACCAAGTCACAGACATCTCACCCAGGGACTGACTCAACCTTGGCAAAAATGTCCTTTTGGAAGATCTGCACTCAACCACCACTTTCAATACAGTTTACAATTAAAAAAAAAGTTCCATTAAATATGTTTAAATCTGCTGTACTAATTCACATGACCAGAGCCTGCCAGAGCCTTCGGTTTACATAGTCCCATACCTCACTAGTACAGAGTTCCCAAGAGCTTTCTGAGAGCTGAAGGCAATAGTTCAGTTGTAAATACCTTGTTCAGAAGCTCCTGCTTGGTAACTTATACTTAAATTTCCTCTTACTTGAACCTCAAATTTGTTTAGAAAGGAGCCGCTCTGACTTATATTTCTCTTATTACACTGAGTATAAATGGCTATACTAAGGTTTAGAAAGAACATTTTAGCATTTAGTCAAGAACCTAGGTCCTATAATAGACACTTTAAAAGATGAGGGCATTAACGAGGAAAGAGTAGCCCCAAGAAATGCACCTTTGGATGCACTTCCTTCTCTGCCTTGAAAGAGGATCCTTGCTCTCTGCACACCCTCTGCATTCTTCTGTCTAAAGAGGAATTCCAGCAGTACTGGAGACACTCCAGGCAGCCCCAGGAAACTGCTGCATCTCAAAGGCGGAAGCTTTAGGTTTAAAGCTACATCACGCAGTAAGATTTCAACATTACCTAAAACAGAGAAAGTACTTAATTTATACAATGTTAAGTGCTGCACAGAAACCACTCAAGTCATCCTCACCAGTACATTAAATTATTCATTTGGTATGTGATAGCATATTACTTGTGAAGTTTTTGTCTGTTTCCCAAGAAGTTGTTCTCAAAGGGAACAGGGGAAGATTGTTCTATGACAAGTGGATTTAGCTCGTCAGATAAAAACGAAAGACAACAAAACCCCACAAAAACCAAAATATACACCACATCACTCCCCACCCTCCCCAAACACCACATCACGTTTATACACAAAAGTCACTACTACTTGTTACTAGACAGAAGGGTTTGCACTAATGCCATCAGGACAGGTAGGAGGTGTCACAAAAAGGCAGCCCAGCTGTAAAGGGTTAACATCACAGGTTTTCATAGGAAAATCCTGCCAGGCAAGGATAAGGCCTTACGCTGGGCTATGACATTAAGACGACTCTCGTGAAAGGTAAGAGATTCTGTCCTGAGCTCACACATGCTCTAGAAAGGTTCTCCTGAGTGTGGAACAAAACTGTATTTAGCCAGTCCCTTCAGCCCCCTTCACGTCCTGAACACACGCGCAGGCATGTACGCAGGCAGCCAGGTGCTTCCATTCCAACTCCAGTCTTTGCTAAGTGTCTACAATATAGACAAACAGAGGGACAAAGGCTAGATCATGGTGTCTTTTTATTTTAAGATGTCACTATTAACACACATTAGCCAAGCTCTCCTAAGTAATCCCCTAGACACCTAGGGAATCTAAAATCCTCTAAGATTTTATTAGCTCAAGAGACCGCCATTAAAAAAATTTTAGTGTTTATGTAATAAAAGTCTAACAAGCTTTCACTCTGCCAGACTAATGTGCGCTTTAGTGACAATATCCATTTACAAATCAATAATACATCATACGTCATCCCCAGCTTTACCTCTGGAAAGTGCTAAATGGAGTCAATGAACCGTCTATTTACAATTTCAAATCCTAATATATTTACAATAGAAACCAAAAGTATTTAAAACCATTAAATATAGTGTTTAACTCTGCTATATTAGTTTACATGAACACAGCTTACTTCTGGCATCATATTTCCAATGCTAATATTTCTGCCAGTAATTTAAGATTTCTTTAAAAAATTGCTATTCCTGGAGGGAAAAAAATAAAAGCTTAAAAACCAACCCAAAACCTCCAGGCATTTCAGAGCCCTGAGGAATTACCCACCCTAGACAGTCTTCAGGTAGAAGTACTGCAGTGTTCAAGAGAGACTTCCAAACTCCAGGCAAGCCTTTAAAACCTAATGCATATGTAAAACATTAAGAGTCAGTAATCCCTTGAACAGGTTTACTGGAGTCACTGCTACCATTCGGTTTGTACTAATCCGTAGTCAAGAAGGAAACGGCTGCTTTGCTGTTTCTCCCTCCCTTACATTCCCTCCACCCACAGAAAGTGTTTTGTGCACCATCATCCAGAACAGCTAAGTAGGCATCGTCTTCTCTTCTTTGCTGAAAGGCTGAACGGAGCCCGGCTTCACCCATGACAGGCCAGAGACGTGCATGCTTTTGCAGTGCTGATCTTCTGGCTTCTTCTAGGTAGAAGAAAGTTGCAGTCAGAATTATTAGATATCCCAAACCCTCTTAAGTCCCTGTTCACTCTACCTTTGGCAAATCCAAGCATAAAAGAGGCCAGCATCGTTTCCTCAAAGAGGAACAGTAAAATGGCTATTGGTTTTATTTCTGGGAATGTATCTGGGATCTGTAGAACCACCCTGACATCACAGGAGAGTTTTAATGACTTGGTTCATGTACTGCTACCCTGTCATGCCATGAAGATTAGAAGAGACTCTTGGAATAGTGCCTTTGCTTGGCACTACTGGCCAGCACCACTACATTGCTATTTGCCAAATCTCTTGGTTCTACAGAGAGAAACGTCAGTCCAAACCAAGACATTTCTGTCGTTAACCCGACGTTATAACATAGCACACGACCTCGCGATGTTGGGCATACGGTGGAGGAGTACCCCGCTCCATGAAGGCTTCTGAACGTAAATTAACATGGCAAAGTAGCAACTCGTACCTTTGCTAAACCATGGAGTTTCTTAATGCTTTCCAAGGATGGTCCTTTCCTTCCCTGAGCATTTATCACTGTTAAATGCTTGAACAGTAACTATTTCTACCCAACACAATGCAACAAACATTTGAGACTGACTACTGCAATTTAGAAGAAAAAGCTTCCAGTTGAGGGAGAAAGATGCAACTTTAAGCATCTGTAGATTTAAAGTAGTTTAAGAAGATTTGTAAATTAGATACCTGCTCTAGCACGACAAAGAAACTGACTAGCTTGGAGGGTTTTTTTATGCATACCAGGAACTAGTCCTGCCTCCACACTGCTATAGGCTCATCAGATCATCTGAATGCCAACTACATCAGACCTGGAATGACACATCAGGTTCTAGAAAGTGCTAATTATGAGAGTAGGCTTCATCCTACTACAGGAAGTCTTTTGCCTGACAAAGTAAATTAAGTCAGCAAGCAAACTGAACCTGCACCACTTCTGTCCCTCCCCATATTTTGTGTAAAAGGTGACGCTGTGTGACATAATTGCAGTAACACATCAGACAACAACAAACAAGAGGGATTAGTGAAGCTTGAGCCTGGCAGAGTAGCAGCTGCCTCTCATATGCTGCACACAGGACATCATCTAGCAAGCGCCATGTGCTCAGCAGGGAACGGGGATGTCACAGCCTTTCCTGGGCTACAGTTCTAGAACGGCCTAGTGTTTCCCAGGGCAAAGGAATTACACAGGTAATAAACAAGGATCCAGGGTTGCAGAAGAAGGGAAAGACAGGATACAGGGTTAGGAACTTCCTTTTACAGGGACGGAAGAGAACGTTCTCAGCTACATTGACATTTTGAAACAAATCTTCTAAGGCACAGAAGCTGGGTCACTCCTGCTATCACCAAACTACTCGAGCAACTAAAGTACCACACATGCACTAGTTACTGAAGATGTTAGTTTTTGCTTAGAAAGAAATTAACATGCATCTCCAAAAAAAAAAAAAAAAAAAAAAAGAACAAAAGAAAAGTCATCGTTTGCCACAAGTCTCAGACAAAAATCACATCCCTTCCATTTCAGACACCTCAATCCATTCTTTCTCTTTAGGTCTTTGATTTAAAGGATAAGAAAAGAGGAGGTAGAGCATGAAGGTGAAGGGGTGTGGGGGGGTAGAGTCAAAAGTATTTCTTAAGTTTTTAAGAACATCAAGAAGTCAGAATCTGATCAAAATTTTCCTGTGTGTTTTAAGGCTGGAGAAAGGCCACCTCATCTCAGGCGCTGATGTGACTCTGGCAGTTGGGAACATCACTACACTGAGCTTACAGGCAGCAGCATATTGTATCAAGATCAGTGTAAGAATCTCATTCATGCAAGAACACGAGTTCAAGCTTGCATCAAGGAAGACTGAAGTTTGGACTGACAAACTTTTTTTTTTTAATTGCAAAAAAAGCAGCAAGCCACACCACAGCTCTAGTGCAAGGAGCCCAAGTCAGTTACTGAAACCTTCAGAGTGCATTTCCTTGCCAGTTTAGGAAAGATACAGCCACCATTTCAGAATCCCCAGGCACTGTAATTGGACTGACTTGTCATGCCACTCAGTGCAGACAAATTGCTATCAGCTCTTGTCAAGTGCAAAGAAACAATGAGAAAAAAAAAACCAACCCACAAAACAAAAGACCAAACGAACCCTTCTCCCCTCCAAAACCGAAGGTGTTGCTCAGGTGAAAGCTGTATGTGCCAACACATTCTTGCTGTATCAGTACAGGTGCTTTGTGAGAGAAGTAACTCTAAACACCGTTTGATTAGCTAACATCCTATTAGAAATGGTAGCATTAAAAATGAGAGCAAAGTACTCTGCTTGCTCCTTCAAAAAGTTTGGAATGAGAAGAACGCCCTGAAGCTTTGAGTCAATAAGGAAAGATCTCCTAACAGGAAAAAACAAAGAAGTTGGGGACTGTCAGGTTATACAGAAATGGTAACGGCCAAAGGCAGGACAAGCTAACAGGCAGTCAGCAAATCTCTTCTTTCCCCTCCCTTCCATCCCTAAACAAAAAATCTGCCTGGTGTGCCAACAATTGTACTAACAAAGCTTTCTAGCTGGCTAAATGATTAATTGCTTAACACACTGAAGTTAGAACGGTGACATAAGTGCTTAGTTAGGAGACCGAATCAGTTTCAGCATGCCTGCTGATCCAAAGGAGGGGTGAATAAGGTCTGTCTGGTACATGTTCATCAAAGAGAGAGAACCTTTCTCCCCTTATCAGGCAATAAACCCTTACTACAGCGAGAATCTGGACTTTGCACATACCTTCTGAGTCAACATCTTCTCTCTAGCTTCATCATGTATAGCTGGATTCCATGGAGAAAAACTATGGAGAAGGTAGAGTTATCTCTTACTTTGCATTTTTGCAGACAGAGCAGAAAGCAGCAATCTTCCTTGGTTTAGTTTGTGGAATTTCAAGTAAACCACAAGTCTAGAGTTTTCAGTGTTAAAACATATAATTAAGAACTACATTCACAGTGTCATGGATCTTCTCAACAAGAAATATTTAGGGTTTTGCTTTTGTTTGCAATAAGAACTGGCAATTCAGCAGGTGGCTATATGAAACACTACACGTATTCACTATGGAGCTGACTGCTCCATCCCCCATGCAGCCAAGCTTAAGAGTATTTTAAAAGCATGACCAAAGCTACAGTCATGCAAACTGAGTTCAGGAAAGCCCAAAAGCAGTATTTACTCCATGGGTATTTCTACTTGAGGGAGGTGGGGTGTTTTGGGGCTTTTGTTTGTTTGGGGTTTGTTGGTTTGGTTTTGGGGGTTTGTTGATTTATTTTTTTTTTTTAAGTCTTGGTTGCTTAGTGAAAAAAAAAAACAGTAAACAAGTGTCTGATTACATTTAAGATTCACTCAACAGTAAACAGAAGGAAATGAGGGTAGGAATATTCAAACTATTGCTATAAATGTAAGAAAAAAAAGAGGTCAGTCAACTTGGCAGAAAAAGGCTTCAAATCAACAACTACACCAAAACTTGTTCTCAAAACATTAGGACACAGCAAACTTGCTCATGGTACTTACATGATTGCATAGGGATCCTCTATTTTGGGCTGATCAAATAAATGACTGCTGCATAGTTTGACACTGTCCACCACCTTACTTTTGAACAGCTGAATATCTTTTTCATACCTGCAAGAGAGAAGTAAGTCATGTTAAGTAATTGCAAGGAGGCACAGATTTACTCTAGAAGCACAGACTTGGCAAAGCCTCAACTTCAGTTCCTAGTACAACCACCTCTGGAGGTAGAGACCATGAACTGATAAACAATTTTACAAACCTCTTGCTTCTGCAAGTCTATGCAAAAATCTCTTAAGAGACCATGTCTATACACATGGAAGATACTTACAGCACTGCAGCCTCAGGATTCAGAGGACTAGTTGTATCAATCTTGTAGAAAACTCTGCGAGCATACATTAATACTTGCCATATGTGATTATGATTTCGCCTAAAAAGAACAAAACACAATGAGAAAGGAACAAACTTCTTCCAAATTATACATCAATATGTTATCACTAACCTCCATTTTGCAAATGCTCTTTTCACATCCAGTTCACCAGATAAAGGATCTACTAGCGGATGGAAGACAGGCAGATCAAAAACCAAGCGCTGCATTAGAGAAAAGAAATTCATTATGACAACTTCAATCCTCATGTTAAAACCACCAGGTGAAGGTCAGTCAGATGTTGCTTCCAAATACTAATTGTTACTGTATTAAAAGCAAGCCACCTGAAGTGATTTATACCAACTGTAAAACTGTAACCCAGCACACCCATGCTACATGCAGGGTCTTGTCCCCTCTCACACACTTATCACCAAATCAGGAAACTAATCCAGCTAACTGCACAGGCACGAGTGCCAACACAGGCAAGAATATCAGATAAGATCAGATTGAAGGTGTTTTTCTGGTTTAGCTATTTGTGACTGAAAGCTTTTTACATACTTGAGCTACAATCAACACTTTTTTTATCCTACACACTTTAAAGTAAACTCTGCAGTGACACCGTGGTGTCTTCAGTTCTGTACAGCTACTTTCCTCTGGTGTTTGTGCATTCTTCCAAAAGAAAACTTAGTTTCAACAGGAAGGTTTTAAAGCCCTATGAGAGCAAAAGAACAATGGCTGTATGAGAGACACTAAAGTCTAATCTTTGAAAGAAACTGTTTCCTACTAGTTCTGTCCTTTTACAGACGATAGCTTTACACAAAACTTGATACCCAGCAGACAGCTTCCTGACACAGCAACTTGTTCTCAGTTACAGCAGTTACATACACCTGCCCCCCAATCTTCCTCTAAAAGAAATCTGGCCAAGAGGGCCAGCTGCTCTGCTCTGGAGAGTCAGATTGCCACAAGATTACTTTTTTTTCACTGATGTAGTTACTCGGATACTTTTTCCTAAAGAGAAAAACAAATGGAAGGTAACACCATATTATCTCCTCTTCCCTTTGTTTCACCAGCGTTCTCCTCAAATTCTT
The DNA here is from genome assembly GCF_047716275.1 of Strix uralensis. NCBI lineage: Eukaryota > Metazoa > Chordata > Aves > Strigiformes > Strigidae > Strix > Strix uralensis. The sequence goes on along the minus strand of NC_133983.1, from coordinate 7,078,249 downwards.
TTAGTTCTTTGATTCAATGTAATTTAGGAGAGACAGGCAAGAAATCCTGCAGTACTACAGCAAGCACAGAACAAGTGCCTGGATTTCATGTTCCATTATATCACTACTCAGAATTTGGGTACTTCTTTAAGTGTTTCAATGTTAACTGCCTTGCTGAGGAAGTAGCAGATCAAGAGCTGAGGCAAAGAACCTGTTCATTACTTAATACTTTAATGCATCTAACCTCAGGAATTTCACTCTACACCAGCCTCAGTCATCAGAGTAACAGGATTCCTCCACAGATGTTAGGAAATATGTACAAGACATTGCAAGCGAGCCCAGCCAGCTGAACAAAACTAGTTCAAGAAAATGAAAAGCTAACTGGTATGTTACCTGTAACAGAAAGTCACACTTAAAACACCAGAACACAAGAAAAACCAAAAATACACACAACCACTTACCGGGCAGTCTCCATCTGGGTAATTATCAGGAATATAGACAGTAAATTTAAACACACCATCCTGGTAGAGCCCATGTCTTATGAATATTACACCAAACCACACTGCAAGTGAGAAAGTTTGCTTGAGTGAAAGAATTTAGAAATACATATATATAAAAAAATTTTAAAAGTTAAGTTTAAACTTACTTAATGCTGATCGGTAAGATGGCTGCACGTAGACACCCGGCAATTTCTGCTTTACAACCAAGGTACTGCAATTAGAATCAGTATTTAGAATAGCTCCACAACTACACTAAATCTACAGCAAGCTGACAACAGTAAACCCAGAACATCCTACCAATAGCTTAGCAGGGGACTTCTGCAAACTTACACTCAATTGCCAAGGGCAGATTGCTCACAGGAGGAGATGGCAGAAAACTACTGAAAGCATATTCTTTCACTCTTGCTTTTCCTATCCCTCCACTTAAGAGAGTTACTCATAGGAAACATTGTTTCTCCTGAGAAAACTCGAAGTAGACAAGTAGAAATTCCTCCCCCAGTAGACACATTTAATGCGTGTCAGTACTGCAATTTCTACTTTTCTACTGAATCCCCAGTTTCAAAGTAAAGAAGGAAAAAAAAAAAAATGCAATTAGGTAATTTTGAACACAGATTTGCAGTCAATTGTAGTTAATTCTGAAATGTGACCAAACGTTAACTTCATTATTTAAACAAATAGTTTCTCAGTTTTAGATGAGACTATGCTGCAGGCCAAAAATTACACTGGTAACTGACAAAACAAAGTAACAGTGAATAAAAAGGACAGTCAAGGAGCAGGGTATGTTAGAGATCTGGAGTGAGTGATTCCAGGCATCTCATTAACAGGATGGATGAAGTCATTTTCCTAAAAACTTGCACTTATTTGCTATTTCACTTCTTCACTGTGATGATAACGCAATAATCTTCAGTCATCAATGATCAGTGCATTATGAAAAGAGTTTCAATCGCTCTGCCTTTTAGGAAAGTCTGTTTGATAATCAACAGTACTACTGGGGCAAAATGCGCTATTTTTACTATTTTTCAAACCAAAGAGCACAAAAAGCTGCTAGGAAGTTTAACCAGCTGTAGTTGTATGATATGCAGATTCTCCTGGACACTATAAATGATAAATCAAATTATTCACTTCATCAGTTTTCCAGTTACTTGACATATTGGTCCATTAAACTGAACTCCGCATGCTTGCACAAATAAACAATAATCTTAAAGCAAAATATTAACATAGTTCTCTGCTTACAATTTCCATAATATTCATTATTATTTCCCTAATAATGAATTTGTTAAACTGGAGGAGTTTACATTATGATATAAATGTATTTCTGCATGCTGCAGAAGAAAAACATCTTTCTTGAATTAAGTAGTCAGGGTCAGTTCCCTGAAAAAAAAAAAAAAGATTAATGTTCTGAGAGTTCCCACTTTCAATTTAATGGTTAAATGCAAGAACTGAGACTTAGTGTTGCATAACGACTCCAGGGATTTAATTCCAAAAGGCACTACATACTTGAGAATCCAGTATGTCTATTACTAAGGAAGTCCCCTCAGCTTTGTGGCACAAAACAGTTTATGTAACTTTATATGACTAGGAAGGTTTGCAGACAAGTAAGAGATCTGTTTGCTCCCACAGCAGCCTACAAATCACTAGACTGGATCAAACTCAACTGATTCAAAGAAAGCTATTAAAATCACACTAACTCCTCCCTCATAAGTTTCATGTTAAATACCAATGAAAGACAGGAAAGAATATAGTCTTCCTAATACCCATTTAGTGAGCCATATCGGGCAGCGTTCAAGTGCTCCGTGTAACAACTGAAGGAAGCTCCCACATCCTAACGCCATTAAACAGTACCATACATTCATAACCATCTTCCCACTAGACATCTGCTTGCTTCTATTTTAACACTTGTCTGAAAAATTCAATATTTCTGACCAAAAAGCTATTAGGATAACTGGTCAGGATGCCTAAACCCAAAATGTGTTTACTTCAAGATTGAGAAATGTAATAGTTCAGAGAATCGCATCTAAACACATCCCTTAAAATCCCATCTCATTCTCCTCTCCCCTTCTACCTCAAGAGATTTAGACTGCTGCTCCAGAAAAAGAATTTAGTGGAACTTAAGTTTTACTGCCTTCTTCAAGGACTATGGCAGAGACACTGTGCAAGAACTAGATCCCTGTATGTTCTTCTCCCACTGAAGCTTAAGTGCAGTGACCTGATAAAGACAAAAAAGTGAAAACCTACAATTCTGCAAGAAGGGAATACTCCAAGTAAAAAGGCCCATAAGAAGCATGTGTTCCATTTGTCGACTGGGATGCTGCAGCAGGTGAAGCAGGCTTGGTTATTGGCACAGCATTCTTTGGAATAGAAGGCAACTGTTTCTTTGTAGAGGCTCGTAGAGGACTGGTTCGCAGCTCTCCACTCAATGTTTTCTCTTCAGCATCAGGTCTCTGTTAGATTAAAAGAGAAACACAAGATTACAGGCCATATTTCATAAACATTTAACATATGAATATGTTTTAGCACAGGTTTAAACCTGATCTTGCTAATTACAAGTTTGGCCAATGAAACATATCTTGGGTTTCAGTGTTCTATTGCTTGGGGGTGGTGGGGTGGAGGTCATGTCTCTTTGGGGTTTGTTTTTAAATATGCTTTTATTCAGTCAAACCTAGCCTACAAGCACAGAAGTAATCAACGCTGGACAGGAAATCTGCAGATTAGGACAAATGCTTAAGGAGGCTTACATTTATTTAGAAACTGGAACCAGATAGTCCATAACATCAGCTTAGAAGACAATCTATTTCTAGCACACAGTGCATCAAGATAAATCATTTCTAACGACAAGCATCCCCACATTCTAGACTTCAAAGAACCTTTAAAAGTAGAGTAGTAAACCTGAGATGCAAGAAGAACTTTCTACAGAAAAATTCATGTATTTTACTTCCTGCCTGTGCTTAAAACACAAACATCCCACTTGGAACCGATCATATAGCCCATTCCCACTGTGACAGAATCACCATTTGACAGTAATAGCGAGTTTAAATGGCTTTGCTATAGCAATCTTTTTATGCTTATGCTGTCTTTTGTCAAAAAATAAAAAACAAACAAAACTTTTCTACTTAATTGGTTACTCCTACAGTCCTAGTGAACACACTATGTACAGATCTCAGAATCATTCTATAGATAGCCAAGACAAACCTACAGGCTATAGACTTGTGATTAGACTAGCTGTGGTGACTAAAGGCATGATTTAAGCTATAGTGTTTTAAAGCGCTTGAGATTTGGACTAGTAACAATACCTATGTTACAAGCATCATCAAAGTTATATAATTTGACCTAGCGCTGAATGCCTGAGAAGTGACTAACCCTAGAACTATCATGCTTTTATCACTGCTACAATCCGAAGTAGCAATAGCATTATGGAGGCACGGTTTTGTCAACGCTCACTTGCCCACGCAATGCCTGGCTAGCATCTATATAAGACAGTAAACAAATGTCCTAAGAAACAAGCGTTTCAACCATTTGAACAAGTTTGTTTCATCTTTCCTACAATGCTTCAGGTAAGAAAAGTCAACCAGCTCTGGAGTAGACTCCATCCACAGGCACACTGCAGTTAATGAAGCTCAAAGCTAGCTTACACTTCTATTGCAGATGATCACAAACCTCAGGATAAAACACAGACCCCAACTGTATTTGTCGATTGTCCAATGGTCTTTTCCAGAACTACTACCACACCTCAATGCATGTTCACACCTTATGGCATCCATTCATTAAGTACCTTGCGCACAGAACTCGTAGACATGCTCCAGAAAGGGTTCATAACGTGTATTCCGAACAAAGGACTGCAACTTCTCAGTGTCTTCAGAGTGTCCTCAGGCCCCTCTGGTTTATACCCTAAAAATACACAGAATGAATATGGATTCTAACAGATAAACAAGACTCTATATACAAATAGGATTCAGATTTAATTCTGCAGCCAGTTTTATACTTCTGTAACTTCAGAACAAAACTTCTTGTCGTTAAGTGAAAATAGGTAAAGTTTCCCAAGCTCTATTACATATTAGACTCCAGGACAATAATATAGTTGTCTATGAAATAATTTTTATGTGTGAATCCCTGCCTTCTTTCTGCTAGAAAGACATTTTAGATTCTACATTCCATGTTTTATTGTGCCAACTGGAAAAAAAGACCATCTGTTGGCTCAGCACAGTCGATAAAGATCCTCTACACATGCAAATATAAAAAAGTTATCACTTCACCCTTTCAGTCCAGCACTGGGCAGTACTTCAACAGCTAACTCTTGTAGCACGGTTCAGTGTTGTCCCTCACATACACTGCTAACTTTGCATGTTTGTGCAGCGCTCCAGTTTGAAAAAATCTCTGCTATTCCCAATGAAAGAGATGATCCTCCCATTGAGTTTGCATCACGTGTGTGTCATTTTGTTTTCAAGTGCATTGGAACATCACCAGGAACAGACAAAGCCACAGAACACAGAAGTTCTTCTGTAGCTTATTTAGTGGTTGCATTATGAGTACTAAGGCTTAATGCTCTTTAGATCAGCAGCTCAATAACAAGCACCTCAGCAGTATTTGGAGTTTCAGTGTGTCATCCATTTACTGCATACATCCTTGGTTTTCTTTTTCTCTTTTTTTTTTTGAAAAAAAGTTTTCCTATTATTTGTGCAAGAACTCTCATCTACAGCACCTCTTGTCTGGCAGAGCCTATTTCCTCCTCTCTTTTTTTTTCCCTCCAGTTCTCCTAGTTTCCCTTCTTCCCTCCCCTCACCCCCTATTTCTGGCTCCATTAAGTAAGGTTTTGAGGCAATTCACTTTACTCAATTCCTTTAATAGGAAGTTGTACAACACTGACCAAGGCAATTCACAGGATGTGAGAGAAGTAGAGAGGCTTCTACTGTGGTCAACATTTAAGTTTTTCTACAGTAAGCAAGGCACCACCTGTTCATCAGTTGCTTTGACTAGTTTACAGAGAAAATGGTAACATTATGATCAAAAGTCTTCCTAAAAGAAAAATAAATGCCAATCTTGTTAAAAGAAAAAAAGAGCCAGACAATTTATCCAAAGGAAGCCTGGCAATAGTAAATTTTAAAAGAAACACTGATCCCAAGTCACAGATATCCTTCTAGACTATATAGCAGCCAAGTATTTGAAAAATGCAAGCACCATTCAGAAAAGTGATGAAAACTAATTAATTTCCCCACCCCAAAATCATCTCAAACATTCACATTCCAGTACACATGGTTCCTGCAGATATTTTTGCTCTTCAGCAGCCAGAGTCTCACACCACTCTGAGCCACTGAAAACAGAAAGTAAAAGCATGACTACTGTGCTGGGGCATGCCCTGCGATAGCAGGGAGAAGAGATTTTCACTTTCCCCCCCCATCTCCTGTCTGGAAAGCAGAGCCACACCGGAGGGCTATGCCACGGGCCTTTTCTCCTCCATGAAACACCAGCCAGACTAAGACAGCAGGACACATTTTGGGTGTACCTTGTACCTAAGAAGGTACAAGACATCTCCTCTGGAAACTTCAGTGTAATCAGAGGGTGGAGGAACTGACACACAAAGGCAGCACCTGAGTGCTATGGCTTTGACAAGAGAAAAAAGTGCTGGCACCTGAGGTGCAGGCTGGAAAACAATTAGCTGGAATCTGGAGTGATTACGAGGTTTGGGATTTTTTTCTTTCTTTCTTTCTTTGGGGCTGGTGTTTTTTTAAGACTAGGTAATATAAATTGCATCATTCCAGAGACAGGAGATACAGGAGTTAAGGAGGACAAAGAATGACATATGCATATAAAAACCAGCCTGACCTATTACCAGTGAAACAGGGAACTGATCTAGAAGCTTGACAACTGGTACTAGATGGACTTCAGTCACTGACTCCACCTTTCCAAAAGCAGCTGTGCATCTCAGTACACCTTCAGCTTCGTTGAAAAGCTTTTCATCATATAGAGATGACTACTTACAGGCTATTAAGAGCATTTTATATCTTCAAATAAAACATTATTTTAACTCTAGTTAAACTACAGAGTAACTTCCAGAGAGTCTCCCACACAGAGATCTTTTATCCAGTTGCTTGCTAGTAATAAATCATACATGGTGTTGTCCTAAACTTATTGTTAAACTGTCTCCAGTCTCATTCACCTGTTAAAATATCATTTATGATGGAGAACTAATAACCTCATTGTACCAGTTTCCCAGAGGAGGGTCATTTGAAAAGCCTTTTCAAGGCATTCAAGTTTGTTTATTCCTAATTACACTCACTCCTTCTAGCTATGCTACACGGAAGCAGAGAACCGTGTCAGTACAGGAAATTTATCTGCAACTGCTTATGTTCTGTGGTGCCTTCACCTCACAATTTACCACCCCACATTAATCACAAGAATAATTAAAAAAAATATTGAAAAAATAATTAAGTAACAGCACATTTAAGTTAGACTATTTATCCTACTTGTTACTATGTCAAAGGTCTGCAGCAGACAAGGAGAGCCAAGTCCCAGTACCATTAAGTGAAATGTCTAGGCAGTTTAGTCATTCAGTCTTACATGGGGCTACAGTGTCTACGACACGGTACCTGCCATTACAGCATCTTACAGTGCTGTAACTACTGAAACCACAGGCTTCCCGAAAAACCCGATACATTCTCCTCATTTTATGAAAAAAAGAATAAATACATTCAAAATCATCACTCTCACACTGTCATCATTCACAGTGCCTCATCTAAGAACAGGCTTAATAGTGTACCACTCTAATAATTCTACTAATTTCTACTAATTAGTTCTACTAATTTTTACTACTTCAAGAATAGAAAGTAACAGCAACCCTCCTAAGCAGTCCTCCTCACACGGGCTTTTTATAGGTATTTATTTCGCTAGTGTTTTTCTTCTAGTACAACAGCAATTAAAAAAACACAACACAAATTTGTGAAGAAACACTATTTCAAATGCTGCTTCTTGGAAAGGCCTTCTAGCTCCTAAGCAGCCCTGTGGTACTAAGGTCCTGTCACAGGCGGACTAAGAAAGCCACCTGCCACCAGGCGTAGCCTTATGCTGACGTTCACCAGCGCCGAGGTACACAGTGCACGAGAGCAGTCAGAGCAAGGGTAAACTCAGGCAGTACTCCATTAGCACTCTAAAATACTTCAAAAAACAAAGTTAGCTCTAAGGAAAACCAAAATGTTAAGTGCTTTGTTTTTCACCTTTTCCTACTCCACAGTAGGTACTTTCATTAAAGATTACTTCTATTACTTATACCTACTGTCATATCATGTGTTGTATTTTTCCCCTGTCATCAGCAGACTCATTAGATTAGATACAACACTAAACCAATTTGAGAAAAACTTCCATCTGCCTGGAATACAGCACTTTTCTAAATATTGTCTGGAAACATAAGTGATTCCTCAAGAAGATAACAAATAATGTATAGACAAACATAATATACAAATTTTTGTATATATGTTTTTATGCATTTTATTCCTTACCCAAAAGGGGACAGAACCACTCCTACACTTGAAAATAAACAGAGCGGATTAGGCAGAGCACTAGAGAACAATACATGTTGATCGCAACACTGTTACACGTTTGTCCAGCAACTGTAACTGTCAGTCTACACCACATCTCATTTCTCCTCAGCACACCCACTCGTGGTCTTCTCAGGACGCAAGGACTTCACTAGCCCACCCCTTAACCTACTGGCCAGCCCGGCAGCCGCTGACTGGGTGCAGGCAGCGAACAGGAACGCTGACCAGCCAAGCCTGTTTACCAACCCTTCCTCCACAGGTGGGTTACACCTTTCACATCGACACCTGCTGCTGTGACTTCACTCCTCTAACACACTCCTCGAGGAAATCATAATCTACGCCAACGAAACCAGCTCTTATACAGGAACTAACAGTAAAAGAGACAAGGGGGTGACCTGTCAGCACTGGCAGGAGAGGTGGGTTTCCGGAGGGGGCTGTCAGCTGCAGAACTGGTGGGTCACAGGAGAGAAAAAAAACAGTTCTGCCAAGTGCCGGGAGCCGAGCGGGGCGAAGCCTCTCCTGTCAGTTCCCGGAGGCATTTCGCGGCCAGGCCAGGGCTGCGCCTGCCACCGCGGAGCGACGCCGTTCGGAAGGGCGTGGAGGGAGGCCCGCCGGGCCCCAGTCCCGCCGGCAGCCGCCCCGAGCGCCGGTGCCCGCCCCCGCCGCGCGGTCCCTGGAGGAAGGGGCCGCGCGGGCCTCACGCGGCGGGCGGCCGGTCCCCCCTGCAGGGACGGGGCTGGCCGGGCCGGCAGACGGTCCGCGCGGCGGTGGCAGCTCCGCACTGGGCGAACGGGAGGACGCCGCACGGGCCGGCCCAGCCCCTCCCGGCGACAGGTGACGGCCCTGTGGGGCGCAGACAGACGACCCGCGGCCAGAGCTGTCCGCCGCCCTCCCGTACCGGCGGGAACCGTCTCCCCGCGACCGGCGCTACGCCCGGAAAGGCCCGGCTCGGCCACCGCACTCAAGCGCGCGCGCTCACGCGCTCACCCGCTCCAAGGCTCCCGCCGCTCCGCTGCACGCGCGGCCCAGGCCCCGCCAACCGCCGCCGCTCCCCCCTCACCCCCGCCGCTGCCCCATTTAAAGCCCGCCCCTCAGCATCGCACATCCGGGCCCGGCCTTCCTCTCGGCCAATCGCCGCCCGGCTCTTCCGGGAAGGTCCCGCGGGGCGGGGCGACGGGACAAAGCCAGCCAATCACAGCCACGGCCCTCTCGGGGATGCACTAAGGCCGGCTCGTCTCCTGTCACGGCGCGGGGCGGGCGGCGGCTGAGGATTCCGCCCTGGGGACGGGGACTGGCCCCACGGCCTGTCCGTCTTGGGGCGGGCGGACCAATGGGGCCGTGGTGACGCACTTGTCACACTCTCAGCAGGAAGCAAGCGCTGGGGCTGGACCTTAGAGAAACGAACCCTCTCATTGGCCGGCGGCGGGAGCGGGGAGGCGTGCCATTGGCCGGCGGGCCGGGGGCGGGCGGGCCGTCCGCTGGCGGCAGGCTGGGCCGCGGGGAGGCGGGGCCGGGGGGCGCCGGCGCTGCTGCAGAACCGCCGCCGAGGCCGCGGAGGGACGGGGCGCAGCAGCACCGGCGTCTGTCCGTTAGCGTCCCTCTGTCCGGCCAGAACCTGCCGGGGGAGGGGGGAGGTGGCCGCGCTGTGCAGTGACGCCGGGGAGGGGAGGGGAGAGCGCGGGACTGCGGGACCGCCGCCACGTGTGGCCTGAAAGGGATGTGAAAAAAGGCCGAGAAAAGGGAAGGGGGTAACGGTGTAACGGTGTAACGGCTGGGCTGCGGCGGGCAGCGGCTGCCTCCGGAGCCGGGGCGGGAGCGGGTAGGGGCAGGCTGAGCGAAGGGGCGCCACGGCGCCCAGCGCTGCGTGAGCAAGCCGAGAGGGGTGACCTCACCCCGCAGCGGCTTCTGCCGATTTTTTTAGCAGCTTCTGAAAATCGGCATTTTGCAGAACACGGTTTAGTTGGATTTTTTCCTTATGGAAGTTAATACCAGCTTCCAGTACTATTGCTAAGCAGGTATACATACACACAGGGTGTTAAGTTATAGTTAACTATACCTATACATATGTATATATACAAAATTTACCTCTAAAACACTACTGAAGGAGGTAATAACAAAACTTAATTTGTAATTGGTCTTTTTCTGAGCCCTGTAGAACAATTACAAAATGCTATACTAAAACTGAAGTAATTTGTCAAGGTTTAGAAGATGACAACAAAATCCATGCTATCTCAAGTATGAAAATTACAGACAAAATTAAAAAATCAATGAATACAGGGTGGATTTTCTTTGTTCCTAAGCTATAAGCAAAACTACCATGCTAAGGTTATCACTTTGTATCAATTACTGTAACCTTCTCCTATTTTCCTGTCCTCAAAATGCCACCTTAAAATCTTCAGTCAGTTAATAATGTCATTATTCTGGCCAAACCACTGTCTCCGTTTCTAAAACCCTTTTGTAATTTCCTATTCTTCAGCGTGTCAAACCAAGCTCTTTGCCCACACCTCTGAAACGCTGCACAACTTCCTTTAGGTTCATAGCCTAAATTACCTGCCTCCCACCGCTACATGCAGTAGCAGTCACCTGGTACCTCCTTTTCTTTCTTGATCTCTTTCCTGCTACATATCTTTTCCTTTTTCTGCTCTAAATCTTTTCCCACCATCTCTCCTTTGAAGGTTACTTTTCCAGAAATCTTTTTTACATGGTTACCTTCATCAGTGGGCTGCTCTGACCTAACCATTCCTTAAAGTGTCTTGCCTGTGTCAGGTCCTGGTCTTGCTAAAGAGTGCAAAATGCTCGTTAAATGCTCATTTACACTTTATGCAGATGTCATAGATATTATGCTGCAAAATTCTGTGCCTTGAACATTTTAGTGTTAAGTGTACATGTTCAGGATGTTGCAAAACTATATCACAACCATAATGTGCATAATATTTTGAGACCAAGGATTGAGAGGAATACTTTATTGAGCCATTGAACACAACACCGTTAATCTCCCAAACTCTGCTATAGTCCAAAGTTTCCTATTTTACCAATTACAGAAAGAACAAGACAAGACAGAAACTAATTTTTGTCTAATATATTTTCTTAAATGCTTTTTTTCTGAACGACTAATAAGGAAAACCCTTTTTCTACCTTTTTTTACTAGAACCATCTGTAATTAATGTACAGATCTTCAACACCATTTGTGTGAACCCAGAAACAGTATCTGTTTGCAATCTGGATGCAAGGTCATCACTTTAAATAGTGTCTCTGTGCTCAAATGAGGCTAAATGTTTTCCTAAAATATCAAAGCACTCCGGTTTAGGTCCCTGGATTTGTTGCTCTGTTCTATCCTGTGTGTGATCAAGTGAGGAAATCTGAACACATGGCTTTCAATAAAATGCGATAGTAAATCTTTCAGTGTACGCATAAACCTCACTTAGCAGTACAACTGCAGTGTAATAAAATTTATTCCCTCTTCGAAACCCAAAGCCCATCCATATAGATGTCCTCAGGTGAGCTTTAGGTATCAGGAATGTTAAATGAATACATAGTTTATCCACTGCTAAATCAGTAACACCAGAATAATTGAACTTAAATATAATTACTTTGAAGAGGAACGCTGAGTTGTCCTGCAAGCTGAACTAAAATACAGAAGCCTCAAAAAATTACATGGTAGGCTGCATTCCCTTCTTAGTCATACCAGATCTGAATGAATTCTACTTAACAAAACCTTTGTATTTTGACCGGTATAGGAGAATAATCTGGCCTAGAATGCTTTTGTGTCTTGCTTACCTTATGAAGGTTTCTTTCCCTACGGCTTGGTACCTGTAGAAAATATTAGGAGATTAATACAAGTTTAAACGAACTTTAGATGCTTTTTTCCCTACCTTTAGCTACTTTGTATCAGTTTCACCCAAAAGTATGAATACTGTAAGGAATTTCTTTTAAAACAATGTTTTTAGGCTAGCACAGGAAAAAAGTGCTGGCCAAGATTTACCACAGTAGGTATGTGCACACCGCAAAACCGTGTATCCTCATAACCAAACCTAAACTTGCCAAAGGCCCCACCTGCATCTCCGGGGAAGAAGGCCGCGTGGCTTAAGGCGTGTTCAACGCTGGGCCTGCACAGCGGCCGCCTCGCTCGCCCGGACACAGCCCGGGCCCACGCCGCGCGGGCGGGCGCAGGCCCCGCCGCGGCACCGGAAGTCAAGGCCGGCGCTGCCGGCGGCGCGAGGGAACGCTCGGCGCCGCCAGGGGGCGCTCCGCAGCCGCGCGCTGCCCGCCGCCGGCCGGCAACGGGCCATGGGGCTGCCTGCAACGCGGGGTGACGGGCAGGGACGGGCAGCGCCGCTGCTGCCGGCAACGCGGGGCGACGGGCAGGGACGGGCAGCGCCGCTGCTGCCGGCAACGCGGGGCGACGGGCAGGGACGGGCAGCGCCGCTGCTGCCGGCTGCCAACCCAGGCCTGTGCTGACCGCCCGCCGAACCCCCCTGGGTCTGCAGGGAGACCAAGAACTGGATGTTGAAAAGTGACCTACAGAACGACACCAAACATGACCTACCTGGTAACTACCCATAGTAACATGACTTTTTCTCTCGAAAAATGCAAAGGTGAAAGATGGTATTTTCTCTTTTTCAACGCTAAAAAGCAGAATTACAAACATGGTTAAAAACCTGAACTCCTGAACATCTTTTTTTGTACTTTCAGATGCAATTCCTTTGTGTACTGGAAGAACATCCTACCAACACTTTATAGAACAATCTAAGTAAAAATAAAAGCTGTCAAGTAGTCAATTTAGATTTTTTTTTTCTTACCTCTGTGAAGATGGTGCCTTTTCTGATGCAGGGAGTATTTGATGTTTCTCCATGCTGGTCTCTATTTGCATGATTACTGAATGGCGAATGTGGAATTGCTGATAACAGGACATACCCTTTCAGTAAACCGAGAGAGAGAAATTATCAGATCCCTAAAATATGTTGATAAACATACAAGAATATTTTAAAATGGGTGTTTTCATTTTAAATACATCCATGACTCAGTGAATGAAGGAGGTTATTTTACGGTGCACAACGACAGTTGTCCATGAGGAGGAATACATCACGTCGCAGTTCTCATTCTGAAGGACAATACTGCAAACCACCTCTGAGGAAATGGGAATGGACATTTTCTGGTTAAATCTGGAACCACTGAATGGCTCTGGCCCTTCTGGCTAGGTAATGCCAGGTCTATGCTGGAAAGGTATTAGATTTGGGAAGGCCTCCCCGAAACGCTAGTTCCCATACAGGCCTTCACAGCTTGACAGAAAATGCTGTCCAGATCCCCCGTTCCCATAACACGTGCTGGGGTATGGGTCTCTTGAGCTGCTTTGGCACACTGCTCCATTTGGGTTTGAAAGTAAGTGCCATTTTTCTCAGTTTCACCCAGGTTTACCTTAGCACAAGACAATCCTGTTAACAAAGTGTAAGAAAGAAAAGATCAAAATTAGTAAAGCTAAATTAGAAGTTCGGGTTTTTTAGGAACAAGATTAGAAACAAACAAATCAAATACAAACCCCCATTCTAGCTTACACTTAACAGTATGATATTTCTCTAGTTTCTTAAAACCAAGTATAAGCTGGAAACTCTTACAGTACTGTCAGTTAAAGATGTATTTATTTTTTCTAATGTTTTTATTACAATGGAGTTTCTAGAATGGATGTAGCTATAGATGCACCAACATAAAAATGCTTCCCTGAGGAAGAGGTAAGACAAAACAGCGCTAACTGCATCATCAAAATTTGTTATTTAGTTCTTAGAGTAGAATTGCAGGATCTAGTGTTGGTGTCTGCTCAGTCAGCAGCAAACTCACTGTTATAACAGAGGGGCAGAAATATTATTCCCCATAGCAAGCCTCTTATCTCCCTAGACTCCATATAAAAAAGAATGCATATGTATATAATATTCAGACACTTTTATATTTGCATGGCTGTCAATGTATTTAACAACATTGGCTGTATTAATGGTTTCTGGATAGCAGAAGCTATCAATGACTAATTAAAGATCATGTCATAACCTTTAAACTACAGTTTCTTCAATGTCTCACATTGTAGAAAAAGTACATTAAACATTTAAATCCGAATGTGTTTCAGATTCCTTGATTTATGAGCTAGAACCCTTAGTTATTGTGAGTCCAACTGTGCAGAATTCAGAACCATGAAACTTCTAAAACTGACTTGCAATACTTTTTTTATTCCTTTTTTATTTGCTTACCTATTAGCTCTTTTTTGAATGGTGAGAATTATAGTTCTAAGATGAATTTGGATTCTGCACAGCGTGATTTTGGAAGTAATTCCCCATTTTGAGGAGAGGAAGGACTATTTTATCAACAAATTTTAAAAAAATTTGTATACTTGAATCTGACTAGAGGCTTATAATGTCAGAATAAATGCCATTAAAGAAGACCTAGATCCCAATTGCACTGTTTCTTTACTTACAGGAATACTTGCTTATAGGGTAAAATATTCCAGAAAAGATAAGTGGTTGAGAGGCACTAAATTTGCTTGTCACATGTTTTGAAAATGTTCCGTGGTATGAAAATCATATGAATCCTCTGCCTTGTAATGCTAACACATAAAATTAATTGAAAAACTACAAATCCTTACAATTTATTCATATAGAGAAATTTTCAGGATAAAATTCAGCCTGTATTTAATTCTTACCTACATACGTGTACTGATAAATTAAAATTCCTCATTTTATATTTTTACAGCATTTCTTTGACGATTTTTCATAAGGTGTTAATTAGATTTACAGCTGTAATTACTGTTTCCTTATAAGATTTTTTTCCCCCAATACCTTCCTTTCACGTAAAACATACTTTCAAACAAATATGTATGTAATCTCACATTCTCAAGAATAACTAAGATTACAGATTAATCAGATTAAAGAATCTTTTTGAAAAATCAGTTTTTCAGAGAATAGTCATTAAAGTGCATCTGTATGAGACAACTTTGGCAAATCAGTGAACACAGTCCGTGTAAACAACCTTTGATCAGCGGTTTCCACAATATCATTATGAACTCCGGTTTTTGCTGTAATGGTATGACATGATGAGTGAAAGGCAGACCAAAATCAGTTCATAACTGTGATTTTCCATCTGAAAATTAATTCGTTGACTGAAAAATACCTACATAATTTCAGAGATGATAAGACATAATAAAGTAGGACTTTTTTTTCTCCACTCACACCTTGAGGTAGATTTCTACACAAAAGTCACTTTCCTCCTTTCATCTTCTTATTACTTTCCTGGTAAAGTGACATATTAAGCAGGTATGTAAGTGGTTGGTAATTTTAAAAAGCTGCATATTTAAAAAACTTAGTGTACGACTGATCAAAGAACTGAATGTGAAGAGTAAAGACTGGAGAGAGAGGGTGATTATGCAAAGGAAGCTATTACATTCAATGGGAAACAGCTATGAAAAGCTACCAAAGATTGTGTCTGCCTAACTCAACTAATACAGTTCCAAATAGAGATGATTTAGGGCTCTTTAGTCCAGAACACATCAGGAAGAATTAGCAAGATCTGATACTTAGAGAAATAATGCAGAATGTCCTCTCTATGTGAGAAAGAATATCACATCAGACTGGTTAAACCTCACAGCTCAAATATGAGACTTCAAAAGTTTACACCCTCTGTCTCTCTTCCACTAAAAAACCCAAACACATCTCAGCCATGTGAAACAGTACTGGGCTCCTTGCTCCAAAGGCAAAAAGAAAAAGCAGGATATGAACATGCCATCTAGTAAACCCCCATGCAGAAAGAAACGTGCTTAAATAAATGGCATGCCACTTAGCAACTCCTTATATCCCATGCTTCCAGTCTGTGCCATAACATGCTGTCTTCTTCAGGGCTCACCCAAAACCCCTCGGTGAGCCAATCTCGATTACTAGCTGCCCCATCATGCAGCCTAACGTGAGGTTGGTGACCTCCGTATTCCAATAAATTAAAAGTTTGTGAGAAAGATTGTTTCTCTTCCCTCCATCCCCTCAAACAGAACTAGAGCCAATGCTACCTACTCAAAGCTTCTAACTCGGGACAGAGAAGCTACATTTGCAAACATAAGGACTGAATGATAACTCAGAAACACCCCTCTAGCCCTCCAGTTTTTGGGGGGCTCTATATTCTGCATATATATTTCTGGTTGAAACTAAATAGAAATACTATAGACGGTATATAAAGAAAACAGTTACTACACTTAGTTCTTTCTAAAGCTAAACTGAACACAAAGAGAAGTAAAAGACTAACAGCGTGGCATCTTCCCACTGCCTGCACATCCTGGCATTTGGGGTCGAAGCAGATGGGGCCCAGTCATTCTTCCACTGGAAACAGGTGTGTAGGAGCTAGTTATGTCTCAGATTTGTTCTCAAATTTTTAACCAACACAAGCTGAGCTGATGGGTGGTGTGGGAAGATAGAGTAACATTCTGGTTCCACTGCAAACGGATCCCTTGCAGTGAGCAAGAGAGAGGCAAGGAGAACACTGACTCGGGTGACTGACTCTTGGAAAAGCAGCTGGATTCAGGATCTGGCTATCTTCAATTACAGCTGAAGAGGCCCAGAAAAATGAACACTGGTAGATGGAAAATCAAATATCTGCTCAGTAGGAAGCGATTTAAAGTCAAATAAGGTTATTGTTAGCTTCTACTGCATCATGACCAAGATATAAAAACTTCAGTCTGCCTTCCAATTCTGACTATTCACAACCAAATTGACTAGTCACAAATTAATGTTTTAGGGGCATTACAGACCAATTAAAAATATTGACAAAATTCCTGTTAACTTCAACAAGACTTCAGTTGAGATACTTCATCTGTGAATAAGAACTTACGTTAGTAAAAAAAATCTTCAGTAGAACATCTCTGTGCACATCTGTTTCAAGTGTTTTATTTTTTAGCTGAATTTTGGTAGCTTTTCTATGTCACCAGCAACCTTTTCTTTGTAGGTTAGTGTAAGTTTGTACCTCCCATTCAGTTCTTTCTGTTTCCTCAAGGTACGGTGATTCTCATTTCATTCAGTCCTATCTTCTATGCATTTGACCACAAGATGCTGGGAAGTTTCTTTTTTCTTCTTTTTTTAAGGGACACAAGTAGTGTCTCTGCAGTTTCGAAATGTGCTTGGCTGTTTGTGGTTTCCCTTTATTACATAGCATTTCATTCTAAAAAGCAAGAGTGTGAATTGAGATTAGATTTAAACTGAGTATTTCCAAACATCATGAGAATTCCTCTATCAAATAAAACTTTCATCTTAATTATCCTTAATAATTTCCACTTTGCAAATATAAGGTCCCTTAATGCCTTTGGAAAATGAAGATTATACGAACTATACAAAGACAATCATGTCTCATTTTGCAGAATTTTAAACACCTTCTTTCAGATAGTAAATCTAATGTTAATTAATAGCAGGGTATAATATTAGATTTCTCTCTCTTATGAAAATCCTGGATAGAATGTTCCCTGATGCAGTATTTTCTGTGTTATTTTATATATTAGTTCCAATTTATAGCAGAGCATATTGCTGAAAAATGTCAAGTAACTTATTCAATAGCCAAGCAAAGAGCTACTGTCACAATTGAATTACTTTTCATTATTTCAGTACAGACTGTGTAATAAAATAAATTAATTTTTCTTTTCAGTACCTCTGAAAATCCTGCTCACCAAAGTTTTGAACACAGACAGGTGCTTTTGGTGTTTGGGCTGGAGGGAAATTCCCGTTCTGTGTGTATGTGTCTGCACAAGTCTGTGTACACAAATGCATAGAGTGCTAATCCAAACACACCAATACCTTATTTAAGTAATTATGGCAGCTGCACTCCAAGCTAAGCACTGTGTTTTTAAATAAACTCATATTATTTTCATTTTTTGTAATACACAAGTCAATATCCTATGAACTTCTAAAAACAATCTGTCTGAAACTAAGATATCTCTACAAAAAATATAGGCAACAATTTCTTTTTAAGACTGTTGCTGCTTTCCATTGTAAACTGCATAAACATACTTTTAAAAAAGGAACGTAGAATGGATTGTATACAAAAAGGAGAAAGTGAGGCAACATTAAAACAACAGTAACACAACAGCTGTACTTCCATATGAGAAAACCGTTAAGCATACAATAGTTAACATTTCTTCCAAACACTCATTACATTTCATAAAGCCAAATCAGCCACCATGACAAAATAAGCATATGTAGAATTAAGATCTTTTTAATACTAGAGATTAGAAAGGATCAACTATTACCATAAGAACAAGATAATGAAACTCTCCTTCCTTCCTCTCCAAGTGTTTATGTGATTAATCTGAGTGAAGATTTTATTTCAAAACAATCTTTAGGGCTTGGTGTTGAAGTTTTCTGTGTCTGGCCTCTTTAGAAATCTGGTTCAGAACTTATCTACCATTTAATTAGCAGAAAATATTTTTAATTGCTCCTATGGACTAAAATGGCATGGAATCAGTCAGGCCTAAAATTAGTTAAGTAGATGTGTATTTTTTAAAAACACACACCCCCCCCCAACCAAATCAAACCAACAAAAAACCCCACAAACCAACAAAAAAACCCACAACAACACAAAACAAAAAGTCCAAACCCAGAAACAAACAAAAAAACCCCAAAAATCCAAGCGATCAGGCAAAATAAAGTTCTTCACAATTTGTAATGCAGATTAGGATTTTAATCCCACTATAAAACTATTCATTACCAAACTATGACAATAAATAGTATTATATCTTTACATTCTTTATATAAAGAGCTTTTACAAGTCATATGGCAATTCTGCATCCTTGAATTACAGAAAGGATGAGGTGGGAAGCGTCCTCTGGAGATTGTCTGGTCCAGCCCTCCTGCTCAGAGCAGGGTCAGGTGGAGCAGATTGCTCAGGACCACATCCAGCTGGGTTCTGAATATCTCCAAAGATGGAGAGACACCACAAACTTTCTGAGCAACCTGATCCACTGCTTTATCACCCGCATAGGATCTTCGGTTTCATAATCTGTCTACATAGGCTACTGTGTAGTAGTAGCAAGAGTCTGTAGTAAACAGCTATTTGGGTCAGTATGCAAAGCTAAATTATGGAAGAGGACAGAATGAGAAACTGTATTGTACAGAAAAAAATGCCATGTAAACTGTAGCAGCCATGCAGACTGGTGAAAAGATCTTTAGTAGTCTAAAATCTAAGAGAAAAACCTCTTATCTCTCTTTCCTAGTCTCTAGATCTCCATCTATGGGTGTTTAACTACCTGAAGGAAATGTATATGCTTTTATCAATTTCCTTTGATGAACATTTTGTTATTCAGGAAGGATGATGAGAGTTCTGAGTTAGAATAAATCTGCACTGCTATGTGTAATGTAGAAGAGGAGTATCCAAGATCATTCATGAAGCAGAAGCAGTAACGTTGTGGCACCTAACTAGAGGGTGCTTCTGATACCTACCCCCCACATTTCATGTTCGGGTATCTCTACACTACACTGCAGCACGTAGTCCAGCTGAACTCCATTGCACAGACTGTCAGATTTAGAATGTTTTATATCATCACCTGTCTTAGTACAAGAGATCCCAGTGCTGGGTTGATAACAGACCTAATACATTTTTCCCTAGGAAATAAAAGTTACAGGCATACTTGGATAATACAAATGCTCGATCCATTCCACAGTGGTAAATAATGACCAAGATACATAGTCAAAGGGTGACCACAACTGCTTCATAGGTATGCTCATTCAAACAAAAATGCAAACTAAATACTAAATGATACAGCAAAGAAAAAAAGAAATGCCGTCCTTTCTTGTATTTAAAAAAAAATACAGAACTAAAAAAGCTCAATATTAGCTGCCCATTACAACTGCTATGCTTCCTTGCCCCCCAAAATAAAGATTAATGTTAGACCAAACACTGCTCAGATATCCGATGTCATTACTTGTGATAAAAAGAGCCACGTACATATAAAAAGCTGGTGAAATGCCATGTTAAGGGATATGTTAATTTTGCTAAAAACTACTGAGAAAGAACTCAATTACAAGACGAAAGAAAACAGAGAGAAAATGCTGGGAGATAAATATCTTTTTAATCTAGTGTTGAAAGCCATAACAAGAACCAATTTCAAATAAGACATTCAGTAAACATTTTAATAGTGAGAGTGATTAACCACTTTAAATACTGAAAGGAGTTATTTTATATCTCTTGATTTCTTCAAAGTGAGTTTGAAAGTCTCACAGTATAAATTTGTTTTGTCTGGGTTCAATACCACATTGACTGGATGAAACATAACGGCCTACCACAAAGGCTCTGGAAGTGACTTAGTCCTTTTTTGGACTTCCAAGAGTTAATGGGCTCTTCTATTTAAATGTGGGCTTTCTGAATTCAGGCAGCTAGAGAAACTATGCCCAAGTTAATATTACGACTAATCGCTCTCTATATCTGAATACTATTAGATTGAGTTCACACAAATGGGAAAGATGTCCTCAAGTTCAACTGCCTTAAAATATTAGTACTTCCTCTGACCTACCAGCAGAGTCCCAGTTAAGCTCAATGCAGGACTTTGAATAAAAAGAGGGAAACTGAACACAGATGTATTCTCTCATAGGCAATTTTAGTCTGGTTTTTAATTTTCTTTAAAATAAAGCATTAAGTACTTGCTGTTTAGAATACATTTAAAAATACAAGTATTTTAGGCCTCTAATGAGTATGCCACTGAGATGAAATCACCCCCAAAATGTGGGACCATGATTATTATCACATGGCAGTGACTGCTATATTAACTGTGCTGTGAAGGAGCCAAGGTTTGTGTTGCACGGATAGATTCCTCATTTTTACTTCCACCATCCATCATAGTAGAATCTACTGGAAAATGGAGTACAAATCATTCACAAATTTACAACAGTAAGTTGAGCTAGTTCTGTGCTATATCATTTCTACAAGTGAATGCCTTTGTTTTGTGCCCTAAGGGCTGCTCATATGCATAAATAGCCCCCTTTTTTCTGTTTCTGAATCACAGTGTCCAGCCAATACAAAAAAGATTATGAAGTATGAAAACTGCACATATCTCCACCACAGAACAATAACAAGATCTATACTTTGATTTCCTGGGAAATAAAAATTGTAGCTATACTTCCTGTCAGCCCATTCCTTTGAACATGTTCTCTTCATAATTTGGATTTTGAATCGAGTTTAAATGGCAGTTAAAAATTGTATGTGGCAGTACACAATGAAATTTAGCTTGACAGCTTGGACATCAAAACTAAAAATAAATGACTTCACATCCAAATAATAAGTAATAACAATGTTAGCCTGCATAAGAATAGCAGGACTGGATTCAAATACAATATTAATTTTAGGGATATGAGTGACTAGGGAGAGACAGAGGCAAAGAAACAAATCCTTCATATAGCAATAGTCTCTTCTTATCCCCCAGGCAACTGGCTGCCTTTCACCTCAGCGGCAGAGCAATTATGTGGCATAATGACTGCAGTGCAAATAAGCAGAGAGATTTTATTAAACCAAATGAGCAAATCATCTGCGTATTATTGCGATTTGATTGACAGTGACAAGTGTCGAGCAGACACGGATGTGAATATGATAAAGAAGCTTGCAGGAAAGCTCTTGATAATGTTACTCTTGATAAAGTTGCTCGGCAAACCTCTCTAAGTAAATAAAGGGGAAAGAATATGATGCATATTAATTCGCATAGTTTGCAACCTGCCACAGGACTAGAGGAAAAGTTGCAATAGGTTCAGCACATGGCATTTCATATGAATTCTAAAATTGCATTTATGAGTCTCATAGACTTTACAATAATATATTAATATTAAAAGTAAAGGTCATTCCACATAACAGTTAAGCTGCCTGAGCTTCAACCTTTATATCAATAACAGGCTTGGGCTGGGGGCACGAGGAGGAGGAGGAAAACAAGCGGAATGATCTCAGTAATGTACAATGTTACTCTGAAAGATTGCTGCCTTTTGCTGGGATGTCCACTGACACATTTGTACCTTCAGTGGACAATTACGTTTCTGAGAGGCCTGCCATCAGAATGATTAAATAGATACCTTTCATATGGGAATGTGATTAATTGTCATGGGCCTTCAGGCCTCTATATAAGCCACTCTTACATTAATGACTCCCTTATGACATCATAGCTGCACAGATTCTGAAGTTTCACATCGTTGCAGTCAGTATGGAACTTAGCATAATTACTGTTGGCACATGGAATGAATTAACCAAGGTGACTGGGAAGCTTTGACAGCAACACCCATGGAAGAAAAGCAGCAGGGATAAAATCACCTGTGCTGTAATGGCACTACCATCATGAATAAATTTGGGCTTACAAGTTGAAACTGTTTCAGTGGATAAACCATGTGATAAATAGTTCTCTTTCCTCCACTCCTTCATTTTTTTTTTTTATTATTTTAAATTTGAATGTGAACAAGCAACAGCATTATGCCACACTTCAGTTAACGTTCTTTTGCCATCAAGTGCCATCAAGTTGAAGATTTTCACTCTTTGAAAAGGAATTATATCTGAGAGGAAATGTTCTTGTCATATGAAGTACACTGTAAAATGTGGAAAGCATTTCTGATTTATGTTGTAATACTGATTTGAATATCTATTCGGACATTTTTCAAAAACACGAGCTTTGCAAGGTTCTGCATACTCTGAGCTGATTCCTACAAATTTTGTGCTTAACTATGCAAACTTGCTAACTATTCAAGTAAACTTTAGCAGAGGCATTCCAGAGATGGCATGCTCACAATAACTGAGGCTTGATAAAAAAATACTTAATCCCTCTGTAACTTACATGAAAGATATCACAAATACATTTTCCACAGTGTGAGACTCCCAAACTCAAATGAGCAGTCCAAGGGGTATGAACTACAAAAAAAGAGGACAATAGAATATTTAGTACAAAATTCATTTGTTATAACATGCGTTATAATTGGCTGTATAATTCGTTATAATAAAAACTGTACTTACACAAATATTATAATTTATCATTTAAAAGCATGAGATGACAGTAATTTCACAAAAAGGATCTAAAGTAATTCAGTAAAATAACTTACTGTGCTAACCTGGTCCAGTTGTTGGAAATTAATTAGTAATTTGTTGTTTATATGAAAATCAGAATGAAATTTCATACAGTTGCAGGTTTTTCACTGTCTTGGAGTAAAATGTAGCAAAAGTATAGACAACACTATCTACACACTGGGGCAAAACTGTCAGCATAAGAATTTCCTATGCTTTTTGCATTGCTGTTTGGGGGTTTGGAGGTTTGTTAATACTTTGAATAGAATTTTTAACTCTTTTTTTTTTCTTTTTGTAAACAGGATTAAGAAATAGTACAACCTAGACGATTTTAGAGTGCCTAATATTCTTCAATGTTTGTCCAAGCTGATGCACTCTGGTCATTAAATATAGAAGTAAATACTCTGGTTACTAGATTTTGATCATCTTCAAAACCTAATTACTGATATGCGGCATTTTTTACCACAGAGCAGTTAAACAAATATCTAAATAAGTCAATTGAAGTCCAAGCCATCTTATTCTAAAAAAAATTAATTTTCTTCTAGGAGAATGCCTGAAATTTTACAATTAAATTAATTTTTAGATTTTAAGATTTAAATATGAAGTAAACTATTTGATATTTAAACTAAATATTAACTACTTAAAACAGTTGTATGAGTTTTCTTAAAGTGCTTATGAGCCTTCTGGTGTAAATTATAATCACATCATTACTGTCACTTCAAAAATAGTGCATGTTATGATCTAAAATGCAAAAATTCTTTTAAGAGACAATTTAGAACATATAACCATTAGAAACAAAAATATTAATCACATATTCAAGGTAACTGACACAGTGATGTTTTCTGAGACTACAGAGACTGGATTTGAGAAAATATTGCTAATCTCTGTTCATTTTACTGAGATGCTGTTAATGGTATGCCAAAAAAATTACTTAAACTTATTACAGGAAATTAAAGAAGTATGGACATATATTAAAGCATCATACTAATACGTTCTCCTGTTGCCATCACAATGTGGAGAGATATTAAGATGGAGTACTAAACAGTTTCAGGACTTTGCCAATCGCTGGGAAAAAAAATTTCAAATATTTTTTAATTTTTGTGTTAAAATTATTGTCACTTCTGTCACACTTAAAATAGAAATGAAAATAAATAATTCCTCTTCTTGAAAGAATCAGATTTATTAAGAGTGTTGAAGCACTACCTTCTACTTTTAGTGTATGGCTAGAAGTTAATATGTCCCTCCTTCACCTTCAGACTCCTTTATAACAATGTCAATGAAATGGTAGGTGTGCATATCTTCAATTTAAGTTTTAAGTAATGCAGACCCACAAAGCTGCTATTTTTCTGAAAATTTAGATTAAAAAAAAAATCCCAAAGTTTTTACAATTGGGGAAATAGGACTGAGAAGATGAAGGGATGCTATATAAGTCTGACTTCTCTGTGAAATGATGATGATCCACTTTACAAAAAGAACAATGTGCTTATAGTGGAAATCTAAAAATTTTGCAAAAGACAACATGAATCTGTTCACTGTAAGGAAAAAATTCAATTTTATTTAAAAAAAACCCATATGTCTCTATATTCTGTGCAAAATGAGTATGGATATGTGAGTGGGCAAGTTGAGCAAAACCAGACATTAACCTAGTCATGATTAGCAGGCAGACTAAAAGGTTGACTCACTTAGTAACCCTATGCTTCAGGGTATGCAAATATTAGTTAGCCCTTTGGGGATACAGTCTTCATTCCTTGCTTTTGTGGAATCAAAATTGATTCTAATGTGTAGTAAGGCTGGCCCTCCTGAAAGGAAAAAAAAGAAAGAAAAAAATCGGTCAAACAAACAGAAGGCAGATTTTAGACCCTAATCTGAGAGACTCAGGTTCTTGTGATGAAGTGTGCAGCAAGTAGCATTCACTGACCCTACATTTTTTGTATCATTAAAATCTTATTTATGTTACTATTTTAACAGAATATTTATGAAGAACAAAAAATGGCTAGTCGTCCAGTACTAAAAAGAAATATTTCCAGAGCTAAAATATGAAAAACATTTTACATTTATTTTCTAAAAATTTTATTTCATAATTATTTTCAGGGATCCTTTGAGGGAGGTAATCAGATGTTATGATAACCACTATCATAATGTTTCTCTGAAATAATTCTTCAAAGCAGAATTGCAACCTAACCAATGTTCAGACAGTCATGCCAAGCCTAATTAATTTTTTATTAGATGTCAAACAGCAAGCATCTTCAGATGCTCCATTTTTTTTTCTGAAAAATTAAAAGGATTTGCTTAAGAAGTATTAATAATTAGGGACTTACCTTAAGAAAACACTAACATGAATGTTAATTTTCACTTTCAGTATTCCCACTTTTATTCAGTGACATATTTAAGCACGTATTGAAGAGTAAGCATATGTTAAGTGTTATTTCAAACTTCTACTGTTCTAGGAAACCTGGAGAACATGACCTCTTGAAGGCTAAGCCAAAACGTGTTATGGGCTATATGTTTGTATAAACTAATTTATGGCTATAGAGATAAAAAACGTGCATCACTGCACATCTCAGTAAACATGCAGCAAAAACCAACCACAACTTGCCAATGCATCTGGCCCTAGATTCTTCAGCTTTTAATTAGGCAAAAGCTTTCATTGTTCTGGCATTCTTAGAAAGCTTATTGAGAATCCATAGCAATCAATGCACTCTTATTGGCCTTTGTTATTGCTGTTAATATAACTGAGTATGATAGATAGGAGTCTTAGCACACTTCTTGATTCTCGTGTTATCTTTCAAAACCAGAAGATGATAATTAGATGTCAACTCAAGTCAACAAGTTTACTCTTAAAGCCAAAAATATGAAAGATAACTGTTAAGAGTGTTTTGGTATACCAGGCAATTTATATTGATATTAGATATTTAACTTGGGATGAACAATACCTCTTCTTCCACCCTAGAAATATCACTGCATCAGATATAACTTATTTTCTTACAAGCCCAGTTTTGTTGGTTCTTAAATACAGGTATCAAATGCCTGTTCAGCTAAATAGGTTGCATCCAGAATAACTTATTTTTAGTCAAAATATCTGAAAGAAAGTGTAGTGAGAAAAGATGTACTCAATTGTTGTTAGAGAAAACTACATGTTGAAATGGATCTGGCCACTAAATCCTGGCCTGGATTTAGTTTCTCTGGTAATATCAAAGCAGTGCAGTATATAACATAGTTTTAACAGTAGATAGAAGAACTTAAACCACTGTTATGTAGTTAAGATAGTTAGACACCAAAGTAATTTTTGAATGGGCTTCTTTCTTACCATGCAGGCTGAGGCTGTTCGAACTCACAATTTGAGGACCAACCTTGGTCACAGGAAGATGGAAATATAAATACATTTCAAGTCATTTTTATATCATACTACCCAAGCTTAGGATCACATGCTATCAGTTATAATCTACATTATATATGACAGTCCATCACATTACTATAGTCATTGTAAGAAGTATTATGTCTATAATAACAAGTGCCAGAAAAATTTGCCATGTAAAAAAATAACATAGAAGCATTCACACCAAATGGTTCCACTGCACTACAGAAATAATGAGATATTACAGATAGAGAAGGCACTGATATGAATCCCTCTTTGGGGAGTATCACCGCATTCGTTAAACTAAGCAACATTTTAGAATTTAGAAAAAAAAAATCAGTTAATTTACATGTTAGGCACGTATTGTTCATCTGTTCTGTGAACTGTAGTTCTGTCTCAGCATCAGATAGTCCAATAATATCTCTAATGATGAGAAGTCATGATTAGTTTGTGTTTTACACAAAAAACTGAAAATCTGAAAGCAAAGTGCTAGGTCAGGGGTTCCCTGCTAGCTCAGAGGGTAAAGTGATGCCTCCTTATGGGTATCCCATTCATAACTCATCTCATGTGACCTGTTAGCTTATGAACTCTGACAAGATCACTGCCCGAGGTAAGGTGGTATGGCTGGAGGCCATAACAAAATGTGTGAGCAGTACAGGCAATCCAGCTAGGCTACGAAATTCTCAATCATGTCCATAAGAAAGAGCACCTTTCCGAAACAGCTAATAAAGAGGTCACAGACAGTTTGTAAACGTAATCAAATTGGAATGAATCCTGAAAAACACAGATCAGTTTGTAAAAACTAAAGGCAATCATAAAACAGATCATCAGATTTTGTCTCAACCCTTTCATCCTTTCCAATTAAAAGCACCTTTAATGTAGGAATCATCATTGAAAAAAAAAAAAGTGAACCATACCCAAATACATCATTTATTTTGGTACATTCTGTGATACTGACACTCATGAACTTTAATAGAGAAATACAATGTTATTACACAGAACTTTTGAGAAAGTAGGAAAGCTAAGAACTCATTCTGCACAAAATATAAAACACAGCTATCTCTTTTTAAAATTAAATTTTAAACATCTGGGGAAATGCTAGAGAAACAAAGGGATGAATATGTGTCTCAGAGTGGCATAAAAAAAGTACATAGAGTCATAGAATTGACATTCATTATTAATATACTACCTTTAACAAAAAAGGGGGAATATTCTGAGATAGGAGAAAGCAAAATAGGTAAAATGATTGCAGCCAGATCTCAGCACTACCCTTGTATCCAGCTGAGACACAGGTAGGGTCCATGCTACATCTCGCAGTCCCAGTCATACCCCTGCCCCACCCAATACACTCCTTCCCAAATTGTCCAGAGTGCGGGATGACGACTCAGGCAAATTAATTTTATTTAGATAATTTCATGTCAACATGTTAAACTTGTGTTCTATACCAAAACCCTTAGCTATTACCAGTAATATCTCAAAAGAACTGAAGTAGGTGGTTGACAATAACAGTAAAACGGAATTTTTTTTCTTCCTTTAATTCAAGTACTCAGAGGGAGAAAAACATGCCTCCAAACCAATGAACATGCAATTCTACTAAACCCAGCATATGCTTAGCCAGTGGATGCATTTCCGTTGCTCAGGGTGGCACCAGAAGTTACATGTTATATTTTTCATTCTCTCCCGTGGTAATTTCTTGGTTATTTACCTCCTCAATAATAATGTTTAGCTGAGTAAAATAATGCTTTAGGCTTTAAGTCTTAAAGGTTCTTCCCCCTTTTCCCCCCTCAGTAGGATGACTGATTTCAGCCCTTTAGAAAAATAAGCTTACTTATAAGACATTAGTGGCATTATTGCCTCCTTTAATATTCGTGACAGTCTCCAGCAAATGTATCACAAGTTGGCATTTATTAGTGCTAGGCACAAGTAAGGGGCATGTTATTTGATTTGAATAACAGCTTGGAGCTACAGTTTGAGTCCAGAAATATATTAGTCAGAAACAATCTCATTTAATAACACCGAAACTAATAAAAGAAAAGTATTCCAACTGATTCAAAATTGAATTTATGAATATTGCTTAGCAGGATTAATGATCAAAAACTGAACCTGTTTGTCATGTTATAACAGACTTTTCGATTTAAATGCAAAACTAGAAGTCAATGAGTCCAATGGATTGTATATTGCTTTGAAGAAAACCAGTTCATTTTACACATAAGCTTTGAAATTGGCAATAAACTTTAATTACAGGGTCAGATAATCAAATTATAATCAAATAGCCTCACATAAAATCTATGTTTGAAATTAATGAGATACAATTCTACTAGTCTGTAATATTGTACCTCTGAAACTTACTAAAAGACATTTCATTTTCATTTAAAAGTCACCTTAAGGACTTTTCCCTCAATTTCTTCTGCATAGCTCAATTTTATTTGGAAATGTCTCATTTTTAGACCACACAGTTCTAAAGATTCTTGCATGTGGAAAAATAATTTGTTATTCCACAGATATTTTTTTATTGATAATAAGAATTTTAATAACGCAATATTAGAAATCTTTCAAGTAGATGCATATTTATGCATTTTTAGAGAAAGCCACAGTTCAGATAATAAAGCTGTATAGTTGTTCAAATGCACATACTTATTAAAATTTTCATTTAAGATGAAATTTTTGATGACTGATCTTAACTTGCAAGTGCAAACATATATGCTAATGTACACTACTGCTTAATCTATTTCTTTTCTGGGGTATACAACCATGATCATTTCCCCCTGCATGTCTTACCTTATTTGGAAGAAATATGTTTAAAACAAAAGATAGAAAGAAGCCCGCTCTGGCTTTCTGAAAGATTTGCTGTGTGGCTTCAGGCAAGTCACACCGTATTTTATACCAAGGCTTTCTCAAGTAAAATGGCAGTTACAGCTTGGTACAACCTCAGTACAACTTAATTTGGTTTATCATGGGACCTTATTAATTGTACTTTGATTATCAAAATGAAGATGCATCACTGTTGGATAGATAATGTCAGACTTCGTTAAACATACAAACCATAAAAATACAGAAAAAGTCAAATACTTATAAAGCTATCATTCTACTCAATGGCAATATAAGTGCTTGATAGCACACAACATAATTTTTTAAAGCCTATGCCAAAATTAACAAATCTTATTCCAGAAGTACGAATGTAAAATTTTACTACTAAGCAAAATATGTGTACTTTTCTAAATCAAGTTATTCCAAGTTTAAAAATAACAATTGACAAAAATAACTACTTAACACAACTAACCATCTACTT
The DNA here is from genome assembly GCF_047716275.1 of Strix uralensis. Lineage (NCBI taxonomy): Eukaryota > Metazoa > Chordata > Aves > Strigiformes > Strigidae > Strix > Strix uralensis. Next base: position 7,048,573 of record NC_133983.1, on the reverse strand, counting down.
AGATGGACTACAACAAGGAAAATTAGATCTATTGCACAAGAAAATCACTACTCAGTAAACTTGGGTATGAACTTGTAAGAGAGTAGTTACTTACCACATCTCAGTTAGGCCCCAATAGGGCGCTCTGGTCTCCCTAAACTAGAAAATCCATGGAGGGAGTGGCTCCTCCAGATCTCAGGGGAACGAGGTCTGGAGCTGGGTCCCTATGCAAATACCCATACTACATGCCAAACACAATACCCTGAGTGGCATTAATCAGCAACTGTGAGGCACATGTTTGTAAGGGACTCCTCCGGACAGGCGCCTTGCTAAATGATGCACTCGGCAGCTGCAGCCCCACACCCGCACCCTCTCTCGTAATCCGCGGCCCATGCCCGCCAGCTCTCCTGTATCAGGGGAGGGCAGATGACCTCCCGTGTCTCGCACACGGAGTTTAAAGCAGAAAGACAGCACTGCTGCTATGCAATAACATGAGCTGCAAAGGAAGCTGACTGACAGATCTATAGGTGTGGGGTAGCTTAAGTGCCTTTCGGTAAGTAGCAAATTACTTCCATTTACCAAGAACTATTCTACCGCTTCTTAGTGTAGAGCAGCATCTATTCACAGGTCCATGCCCTAAAACTCTCTTAATACTGACATTTTTTTGTGAGAACACAAACGAACCTTTAGAAAGTTAAGGGAATATTAATTCCTGTTGGTTCTTCCAGTGTAAGAAGCAGCAAAATCGTATCATTCAAATCACAACAGAGATTTTTAAGAAGTAACTGTCACTAGTATAATTGCTCAAAATTGTTAATATTCCTGATTATTATGGGTCATAATGTGAAATATTAAGTACTGAGATGGGGTAGCAGCCTTTGTCATTCACAGTTCAGCCTCTTTGTCCCAGATTATGCTTGAGAACATGCATCATATTTGGAATAGTTTTAAAAACTCTTAAGCAGTGGGGATTCTTTTTGTGAAATTAATCTACAACTGTACACATCTCACCTTGTCTTTCATTAGTGTGATCTACATTCTGTCAGTCTCATCACTTCATAGCAACATAAATAAACATAATCTTTGATGTTTACACAATTCAAATATTAGCTCCTTTCTACTCTACCACATACAGCTATCATTTAGGCAAGTTGTGCTGGTTAATACATTCAAACCAACCAAACACCAACCACAAAACAAAACAGAATATGTATTGTAACAGCAGAACTTTCTTCTGTTTGCTGATAAACAAGGTTGAAAATATTCACATTTTACATGGTATCTCCGCCTGCCACGGATGCAAATGTCTTATGGTTTCAGTCATAATAAACCTGTGTTTCGTCCCCTTTGTTTTCTGTATATCTATTTAACCAGAAAAGATAAATTACAATTAAACTTCTGCCTGTAATACATTTGACTGGAAAAGAGTGATAAGCACATATGCATGCTAAAATTATGCTTCCACTATGGTATCAATATAAATTCAAAGTTAAAATATCAAGCCCAAACATGCAACTGCTTTAATTCTGATTGAAGTCTGTACATCAAAACACTTTCCACCCCCCACCCACCCCCTAATGTTTTAAAGCTATATATGCTCCCCCAGCTCTATCAGTTTCTGAATGTTTTATTTCCTTGCAGAGGACAAAAGCCAGTAAGGGAAAATACAACTTACCTAGTAAGCATCTAGAAAGCTGCAAAAAAACAACTTTAATTGAGCTAGGTGTGATAGCAGTTTAAGGCAAGGGGTCATGAGAGCAGATGAAAGAAGAGACAAAGTCGAGGACTGACCTTGCTCATAAGACTTTTATGAATCCATTTGTACAGCAGCAGTTTGCTGGATGCTTTGCAGAGTGGAAAGTCCAGTCAAACACCTTACGTGTTGAGGCCTTGAGCATTCTCTTCAGACGGATGCTTTGCACTCTGATGGTGACATAGATTGATTTTAATCATGTTGGTTAACATGTGGATTTTGATGGTGATTAAAATCAACACGATACCCCAAGGAATAGAAGTTTTCCTACTTTTTCAACTCCAACCTCTCAATTTTCAGCGAGCATTAAAATTAACTAATTTGGTGACATAGTTTTGCATTAAAATCAGAGATGCCACAAGCAGAATATTAACAGTTTGGGGCATGTAGAATTTGCACAGAAATAAAGCTGAAGGAGAAAGTAGTTGTGAAGATCTCACCTGTATCATAGCAATCAGGTGGAACTGCAGCTCTATGCAGTGATTGTCACGCAGTTTAAGAACAGCCTGGAGGTTACAGGTAACTCACTGCTTGCCAGTGGAAGCATACTGACATGTTCATTTTGTATAAAATTTCTTTAGCTTCAAAGTTTTGAGGGTTTTTTTCACCCCTTCCGACTTTTACAGAAAAACATATGTTTTGGATAGGAATCCAAATTCTTTCTCTATGAACGCAACACCAACCTGTTACTATTGGACATACTATTACCCCATTTTTTTACCCGAGTTTTGAAAAAACAAACAAGCAAAAAAACCCCACCAAAACTGCTCCAACAGCTGAAAGCTTACTAACCTTCATTGTTTCCATTTGAAAAGAAACAGATGCTGACATCAGGTGTTTTTTTCCTTTAATCCTGTGTATCTATAAAGAATGCACAACATTTTTGAACAGATGGAAATTGTTTCTTTGCTTCTTGCTTCAAAGTCTTTGTTAGTCAGCACATCATACAGTCATTATATTGAGGCAATTTTACTGAAATCCTTGTTATCACATCGTCTATTCCTTAGGAACAACTCTGAATAAAGTCTTGGGACACAATGTATTCCATTCGTTACTTCTTATATATGTATCGTATTGGCTTCCTCAAAGGAGTTCATCTTTTCTTTCTCCTAGGATTGTAAAATCATGCTTGGAGACATTACAAAAAGTACAGCTAAGTGTCTTTACTTGCTAGAGTGTTTTCATTTTTGCAGAAATAACCATGATTTTTATCTACAGGTTTTGTACATCATCCAAATTATTTTTTTTTCCTTTTTAGGAACTTCATCCATGAGAATAGTATTTTTTTAATTTCACTATCAAACACATGGTATTTACAAAGGTTGTGCTTAACCTATTGGTGTAAGCTCTCTTGATTTCTTCTCTCTGGCAAGAAATGATTCAGCCCAAAAGGTGGTCCATTAAGGTTTGGTTAAATTCTTGATCTGAATCACCTTGCAAACAACTTGTCATTCTCTACACACTAGAGAGCTTGACAAACTCAGTAAAACAATTTAAGTCTTTAACCTCAGGCCATGTGCAGCCAGGTTCTCCTTGGTTTCTTATAGGTCATTTTGTGAAAATGTCCAGAGTTGCTAGACTGTGAGAACCTCATTCAGGTTCAAGCACAATGTGCAAAATGCCAAGGTTCCTGCAGTGCAGCAGTTTAAAAACCATTATGTTGTCTCCTTTGTCTCAAAAAATTAAGTACAATCTGATGTTACAGGTACCCATCACTGGAGAGGCCCAGCCTAATCAAAATGAGGCCACAGTTAGAGGGGCCAGATTCTGTTCATCTTTCCATGTCCTGTGATCTGACATATCAACCACATTTATCTGTGCACACCAGTGCTCCATCCTTGCCATCCTCAACTGTCTTTCATCTCCTATAGAATACTTCACATTTCACATTGTGAACAACAGGCTTTTATTGTGATAGCTCAAAAAGATACTTTCTCAAGTAAGCAGTTTAAGTTTAAGCACAAATTTCAAGATTCTACTTTCAGTTTCAGCAATTCATGGGTCTAGAATAGAAAAGTCTTTTTAGTCTTTTTTTTACCAAGTTCACACATTCCTGTTTATGGAGATACTTGCAAGTAGCAGTCAAAATGCCATATGAATGCAACAGCTGCATTGCCATGATTGTGTTCAAGTCTGAGGCACAGTGTGGTAGATCTGCTTGGCAAGTTTCCCTCAGAATACCTGAACCTACAGACTCATTGAATGAGATGCATGGTCTATCCTGCTCATAAATTTCCAACTAAGAAAATAGTCTTTAGCTATAGTCATGAGTTACTTTTGCAATAATTTGTCTTTGGAAAATTCCTACCCCCACACGTCCTCCCCCTGACCTCCCACCCTGGTAATAAGCTAGCAATATCTCAAACCCTTTGTGTTCCTGTGTCAACACTATCCCCAAACTGTAAGTGTTAGCAGCTGTGCACAATATGAAAGGGGTTTTGAAACACAGGGAGACTAAAACAGGAGCAATCACAAGAGCCTCTTTGACTCTCAAAATGCTAAATCACACACTGCTGATCACTGAAATGGTTTCCTTTTTGTACCCAACTTATGTAGTGGTTTGGCTGTTCTGGCCAACCTACAAATGAACTTTTTGTAATAGGAGGCCTAAAAACTCTGAACATATGTGAGCATCCAAAGAGTTGGCAAGTTTTGAACAGCCTCAGCTTTCTTTTCATTGTAACAATTTCTCCTCAGTGCTTGCATACTCAAAATAATTTACTTGTTTTAAAAACTATTTACATTTCTTTGGATTGAATATTAAATTCATACTGTAAGGTTACTGTGTTTATAAATGTATTGGTTCCTGCTCATCAAAACTTTGTATGCATCAAAATACAATTTAGGTAGTCTGGAAAAAAAAAAAAAAGAGTGCAACGATGTTCTGTAAACCTGTAAAACGGTGACACAACAACACAAGACAAAAACCCATCACTTAAATGACCACAGACCTTGACCTTCTCTGTAAGCAAGCTCTTTCTTCTCCTATTTGCTGATATCTATTTTACAATCCACTCTAGAAGAACAGCAGAAACCTGCCACAGTGTTAAGGGTATTATCTACCCATTATATAAAAAAGCCACAAAACAAACCAAAACTCAACACACACACCCCCTTCAAAACTATTTTACTGAACTTCCTATAGTTCGCCAAATACATAGTACTGCAAGCTGTTTCTTCAGTTGAACTGTGAGCGCTTTTTATGCTTCTTTAAGAATTGTAAAGAAATTCCCCTTCCCCCTACTGGCAAATGGTGACATGATGACTCTAACAATTGTTTCTCCTGTATTTTCAAACTTGCATTAGCTCAGTCTTGCTGATTTGGAGCACTATTCCCAAATTTAACCAGACAGTTTCTTTAATAATTTTGCTGTTCCTCATTTAAGTGAGGAGTACTGCAATGAAACTAGTCTAGAGAGACATTTTTTGTGCCCACATTCAACTTTTCTTTACAATATTTTCCTATAGCACCATCTGCCAGAGCTGCTTGTTCTCATTTTGCAACTCTTGTTTCTTTCCTTAATATTTCTTACGTCTCACAAACATTCAGGAAACAGACACACATCAATGCCAGTTTCAGATCCACAAGAACATTGGTATATAATAGTTTTGACATGGAGTTTACCAGAGGGTACCATCACTGGCTTGCAGTAATCATGTGTGCAATCTCTTACTGTACACTTACCCTCCAGTAAATAGGAAGGTAGTGTACCTCACTGCTCTGGAGGTAGTGGAAGTAAGCAACTTAAATTTACCCTCAGTAGACAGCTATTGCTAAGATTTTTCCAACTCCATGGAGGACTGCTGCAAAGGGATGCAGAGAAAGCATTCACTTTGTGTGAGATTTATTTTAGAAGAAAATTGAGAACTGGAATTTTTTGTATGCTATTTATTAAAAAGTTATTAACTATTTTAAAACCCCCTAAATAATTTTTTGTTTATCCATTATTTCAATCACTCAGTCTTCCATTTCTAATTAGAAAGTTCAGTCTTCAACTTTAGTTACTAGGCAGTTGTCACATTCTTTAATAACATTCTTTTTAGATTCTTACAACTTTTCAACGTGCTTGGTCATGCTCAAGCAAATCCCCACTATTCCATGAATTTCTTAGCTACTATTATGCAGTCAGTAGCTAAACTCTCATTAGTACTGATTAGCAGTTTATATACAAAACCTGTGAGACTGATATTTGTACCTCTAAGCTTTGTCCTATCAACTTCATGTGTCTATTTGCTTAAGCGTGTGACTTTGAGTAAACCATGTCAGTGCTTTGTATTGTCCCATGTTTAGCCCTCCTTTTAATTGCCATTTTTGATATTTAACTATTTACCCTAATTTATTACCTATTTCTACTTGTTTTGTAAGTGAAAGACAAAATGTGGGTATTTTTTGTTTGCTTGTTTTTACTTATATAAGATAAATTATTCAATAGATTAGCATACAGGCAGTAGTAAAGAAATAAACATACTTGCACTTACGTATTGCTCAGCTTCCATTTTCCTCACAAATGGCTGTTTTCTCTTCTGGCTGACTGTTCCAAAGAAACGGGAGACCTAAGTCAAATGCCAATTCATATGTGGATGGCAAAAAGTACCAAATAAAAGAGCACTGTGTCAGTTATTTAGCTATGTTAAGTACTATAACTGTTTCTAAACATTATCTTAAATCGAGGGTGAGGATTACATCCAATCTATTTTAACTCAAGGTGGCTTAAAATCAAGAGGATACAAGAAGATACAAGAAGACCATTAATACATTTAGATTGAAAGTACTGGAATGGTGCTTATCATCTAAGGAACGATGTTCTTGAAGAGGCTCTCAAACTGAAACAGTGAGGGCGCAAAAGTCCTAACAGTTTTAAAAATGGAACTTCATAATTGTGCCAGTGAGATTATATGGTAAAATTCTCTGTGCTGAATATACTTTTGATAATAAAACTACTTGAAATTTAAGCCAGCCCTACCAGAATACTGGCATATAAAGAAATAGTCACAGTATCACCTTATTTGCTGCTATACTGGAAATAATTAGAGATCAGACACTTTAACTGTGGCTGCAAATCAGCTTGAAGTATGCTGACCTGAATAAAAGGAGAGAGTTTATTATGTTAAACATGATGAATCAGTGAAGCCTCAGAAGCAGAGATAGCTACCATCAATGGTAGGATTTTCTTCCTCATGACTGCAGATGGAGCCCTAACATAAGTAAATACCCTCTTGGCAATACAAGTTCAGGATTTTATAGAATATATTTAGAGGCTTTTCAGCATTTTTACATTATTGAGGTTCTAATTTTCAGGACAAACAATATGAGAAGCCCACTGTTTTCCTGGTTTCTCAATATGCCAAACTGATTCAGTTCTCAAAAATCCAGAAAGAAAGAAAAACAGTTGTTCAACTTTTATTCTGTCCTGCAATTATCACCTCATCTAACCTTCTCTAACAATTTCTCTGCTTAAGGGCACCTCTAGGGCTGTCAGTCCAGCTGAATTTATTTAGAAAATGAAATCCAAGCCTGAGTATTAGTATTCATCCCCTATACCCATTATTCCTTTCATAATCTTATGCTACTGTACTAAAAGGCAAGGCAACAGCACATTTTGTGGGTTTTATTGTATTACATATAAAACATAATGCTGAAATGTGGATTCTAGGAATCTTAGTGAGGAAGGTGGGATCTTAGCACCATCTGAATGAAAGATGTTAGATAAAAGAGGAGCTATTTATAGGAGTAAAATATGTCTACAGTTATCACTGTGGCTAACAATACAGGGTTCATGAGGATAATTAATCCTTTCCTTCCTAAAACTCACTTGTTCAAAACCCAAAGTATTTCTTGAGCCCTTACAGCAAAACAAACACAAACCTCCACAAAACAAATAAGCAGGAATAGCAAAACAATACATTCTTTCATACTTCTCAAGACATTTTGTCTGTTTCTAACTCTTAAGAAACAACTGGCATCACTAACATTCTGGAAGTCAAAATATATGTATGCAAGGATTATTGGTATTGGATTGGTATTTGAAATCAGGGTCTGAACATGGAGAGCTGTAACAACCAGAAACACTTTTAGAAAACTACTAATACTTATAAGTTGCTGTTATTATTATTATTATTTTACAAAGTTAATGAAAACCCTACTTTTATATCATGGTTGGCAAATCTCTCTGGTTCCAAAAGCTGCATATGAAAGAGTTCACATGGCCAAAGGTCACTCTCAAGAGAGCCAGAGAGATAAAAGAGAAGGAACAGCACAGTTTACAGGTAGAAAGTAGAAATAGGGACCCTGTACTGCACTGTGGGATGGGATTGGGTCACTCGTGCAGTCCACAGCTTAGGGTAATTACAGGCCTGTGTATTGCCTTCTGTATTCACATGACATAGCTTCTTGACCAACACTCACATACATATGAACCACAGGTGATTTAAAAGATAGCAAGTAATCACAAATATATTTATATGCCTTAATTTCGGTGAAAAGAACAGATACGTGAGTTTATTTTGAGAGCAAGGTTAACTTCTGGTAAACATCTGTGAAACTCAGTTTTACAAGCACTAATTGTCAAAAACTTATTTTTTAGTACATTTTCATGAACAACAATTTCTGATTGTACAGTAAAGTTGTACAGTTATCAGTTCATTACTTAATGATGGGACAGGTATCTCAGTTTGAACTAGCCATTACTTCCAGGTTCAAAACATTTACACTGAATATAAACACAGAAGTTGAATATAAACTAGAATCCAAACCACTGCTTAGTTGGGTCAATTACACACCCTATGCGTTTCATATAAATTGTATATTTAATATCACTAATTGCCATGAAGATGATTTTCAGATTGAAAATTATTTACTGATTCAATTAACATGTTATGTTAATAATAAAAGCACTTGGGAATATCTAGGTTTATTGCATAGTAATGGATTCTCAGAAGATAAATATGATATATGCTATTTATTACAAATTGTTTCTTTCAGTTGGACATGGACTATAAATGTACTTAAGGTTAAGAATATACTATACTGATTTGCAGCTTGATTTTGCTAATTTACCTCATTTTGGAATCAATTATTTTGTAGTCATTTGTAAAATACAAAATTGTCTATACGGAGATGAATTTTTTTAAACCAATGAGCTAACAGTTATCTTCTCATCACTCAGAAAATTTCCCTAAATGACTGATAATAACCCTCTTCAGTGACTTTAATTTCTTTATTCAGTCATAAGACAGAGATATCTGATAATTTTACATTTTTTTTTAACTCAAGGAAAAGCAGTCTATACAGATGAATGACATTAAATTCAGTCTATCCAGACGCTGAAATGTTCTCCAAGTAATACTGTGTGAAATATCATAGATGTATGTTCTAGTAAAATGTTTCAGATTCTACCTAATTAAAATAAAATTAAGTTGCTTTTAAAAGCTAACCTGTCCAAAAGAATTCTTATGTGAGCTATTTATCATTTTAATCTGTAGTCACTTATACAGTACTAATAGATGTAGATACTGTATAACATCAAGAGATGTACTTATCTCTCTTTTCATAAAGAAACGAGCAGAGAGAAAATGAAGAAAACAGGTCAGTTCGGTTCTACAGTGACAGAATCAATATATTTAAACCAGCACAACAGTTCAGAGAACTCCCCTTAGAGCTCCAGTGTTTGAAAGCACTTATCTGAGCTTCTACTTCATGACTTGGATCACATATGAAAAGTAAAGAAACTGCATTTAACTGCAGCATCTTTGGGTACCTGTTGAGCCACAGACTGATTCATATATCTGTAGCTTCTAAACCCTGGAGCAAATATGTTACATAATTAGGTGTAACAAGATAATCTCATATTTCAATAAATTCATTAGCCAAATAAAAGAATCCCTTAACTAAAACAGTTATAGCAATTCATTTTATTAAGATCAACATGTTACATTATTTATTTATTTCATAACTCTGCTAAGGCCTTTTTTAATATATGACAGTAGAATTTGTTTTCTGGTGTTCTGGCTTACATTAGATAACCATTTTTGGATTTTATGCAAGACATATGGAAAAATTCATCACTGATTTACTGCACATTTCCACACACAGTCAAACTAATATCTAATCACTATTGAAGAAGCAAAGCCCTGCTTGGCAGTGAATACATAAGCAAATTTCCAAACACATGGATGTGTGCTGCCTTGTGCAAGAAAGCCTCTGATAGTCAAAATACAAACCAAGACACTGCAGCATTTACTGAGGGAAGATAATGGAAAATTTAAATTGGGATTTATTTTCACTTCAGAAACTACTGCACCTGAAACAATTGCAATAAAATAAAATAAAAATATTGCAATATCTATCTCCAACACTTTGTATAATAGGTTTTGAGTTTTATAATTTATCTATATGATAACACCTTGGGAACTTTTTGTTATTTTTAATAACTCTAGAAGATAGCAGGTTTGAATGTTAGTCCTAAAGATGAATCTTTGGTTATCGATTAAATGTTTTTAATTCCATTCATTCTTTTTGGTGACAGTTTGCAGTTATCTATACTACTGCTTCCAAGAATAAAAGGTGAATAGTCTACCTTAGTATTGTCTTCAACCTTTTGTCCTAAACTACTTTTTTGTGAATTTCAGTTAGGCCAACAAGGCTAGTTTTAGTATCGCCACAGTGGGTGGAATGATCTTTACCCCATTCCTATTTTACAATGTGTTTTGTGAGACGTCCAGTTATTTCAGAGCCTGTTAGGAATAATATACTGCAGAAGTTAGTATCTTCTGAAAGTAACATTTAATTATTTTCACATTACAGCCAAAGCTAATAATTAGAAGATGTCATTTCAGTTAATCAGATATTCATCCTCTGTTTAACGATTCATGCATTTTTTTCCCTTGGTTAAAAAAAAAAAAAAAAAAAGACGAAACAAAACAGTGACCGCTAATCCTGATTGGGGAAGTATTTAACTGCAGGGCATGGTTCACAGATGTTTTTGCATCCTCAATAGCTTTATGGGCAACATAGTTAACTTTGATGATATGAAAATGTCAAGAAGAATTATCAGGGAGAAAAAACTCAGAAAGTTTTCCGAGGTTAAATGGCAATAAGGAGCCATCTTTCTTCAAGAAGTAGAAGCAAGTATAACCCATTTTTGATGAGCAGATGGTCCCCTTGAACAAAAGGAGAAGGAGTCCACTGGAATAGAGTATTTGAAAAGCAAAATCACGCCTCTTGCTAGATATTTTCTGTCATGTGTACATAGTAGTTAATCCATCTTTTAGCAAGATTAGCTGTCAGATTAACACATTATCCATGTGAGTCACCGTTAGTCTAAACCAAGGATGTGCCTGAAGAATGATGTGCACCCACATGAAGGAAGGTTTACAGAGGCTGACTTACAACAGCACTGTGGAATGCAAACGCTGCTTTTCTTTTTTTTGCTAATGCTGACCAGAGCTCTACAACAGGCATTCTCAATTGCTGCATCATGCTGAGTTGATACAAGCCTTGATGTGGATTTGAACATCCATATGCAGGCCTTGCATCTGCCACACACATCCATGTATTAACTCCAGGGCATATATGCCTTTATTGTTCTGGACAATATATATTAAGACATTAAAGAATTTACTTACACAAAATGCTCTTTAAAAACAGTGCTTTTATCCATTCAAGAGCATTTGACTTATTCTTGAAAGCCAAGTTTAAGTAAATTAAATTTCATAATAGAACAACAGGATATTACCTGCGAACAGCATATTTTCTTATCAACCAAGGGAACACAGATGGAAGTTTTCACAAGCAGCTGATAGGTGTCAATATCCCATTTAAAAAACACACCCTGAGAATATGTATCTATTGTTATATCTCTCAGACACCAGGTAAAGAAATATAATAGGAGGAATTTAATCTCAATTCAATGATGGCCCATGTGGAATAACTTGCTTCTGGAGACACCATTTTATAAAAGATTGCACTATAACATGTGACTGCAGCTCAGAGTTAAAGACCTTTTCCCCACCAGGATTTCATTTCACAGCATTATTTTACTCTCCACTCTTCAGCAGGCCAACAAAGCCCCTTTTCTGCACAGCCTGTATCTGTATCTGTTTATAATCTTCCAAAGTTAATAACCAAGCTAAATGAAGGCAAAGCCTGCTCTGAAACAAGCTTTGTTCCAATACATGAAGATTTGGCAAGAAAAGGAAGCCTTCCTATGGAAGCTTCTTAGAAGACAAGTCACAGCCAAACATTCCAAGTGGTGTCTGAAGGATCTGAGGCTTTTGTGCATAGTCAATGTTTGCTATCTATAGGAGCAGCTAAAAGTAAAGAAATAAGCTTTCATTTTCTTGCCTTTGGCTCTCTGTATTTAGTCATGAACTATCTAAACAGTCCTGGTTTATCTTGCAGGCACATGGGCCAGCTGGTCTCTATGGGCAACCCCACATATGCAACGGAGCATAGATCAGAATATGAACGTTATATGTTTATAATCTAAGGACACTCAACTGCCATTTGAGTATAGTTCACAGCTACTTGTAATTACAAAATCTGTAGAAGTCAGCAGATTTAACTCTAAAACCACCACCACCAAAAAAACCCACCCCAAGACTTTTTATGTACAACTGTACTAAGAAATTGAATTTACTCAGAAATGAGCAAGCATCAGATTTTAGACCAAAGGCATTAGACGCATGATGATTTCATGCAGTCTCTTGTGTCAAAATGAGCTTGTTTAAGACAATTTACCAAATCAGGTCACAAAAGATTCTAAAAATAAATTTAAAAAAATTTGAGGCAAAGAACATCTTAAATAGTAATTTGGAGAAGACAAAAGTATTTTCAAGTGACGCATTTAGTCTTGCTTTTAAAGCCCAGTACACGATTTGAATGCAACATGACATATTCTTTGTCAAAGCAATACAATTTCTGATTGCATGAGAGTTAGATTCAAGTCCTAAGTCTCTTCAATGTCATTAAAAAACATTATAGGAGAAAGCAAGGGAAATTTCAAACAAGTATTATTCCATTCATCCACATCCAGTGCACTGTAATAAGGAAGCAGTGAGGTACCTGTCAGAGGCTGAGTACTTACAATCTTACTAATAATGGGTCATTCAACATATTCAGCTATTTAATACAGATGTCCCACCTATTTCACATTCTCTCCAACTCTAAGTAACAACATCCCAGAGTTAATAAATTAAAAAATAATAACAGAAGCAGCGAACAGGGACACAATTTATGTTTGAAGATTTCCTGAATTCTCCAGCATACTAGAATTAAAATGTTAAAATCAAGCTGAGATTGAGCATTGCCCTGTAACTTACAATGTTCAAACCGACTAGTAGCTCCTGCAACAAGCATTTATCTCCACAGAGAGAAACAATAACTACTAATTCTTTTCATTCTTTGTTCTAAAAATGAATTATTGACATAAATACTATCCCAGTACAAATGCTGATGTTATTTCATGTTGATAAATGAAAGTAGTTCCTGCCCCTTTATTTTATCTCCAAAGCACCAGTGTAGAGGTGGGGAATCATCTGATTTAATGTAGATGATAATGAAATAGTAGAACAACAGATGAGTAATGAAAACCGACAGGTTTTGTATGTATTTGAGGTAAGAGATTTTTTTTTGGGTCTAGTAGAAACGTTGTTTGAATTGTTTCCCCTTATTTCATTTTACATTTCAAAACAATATTCTTTTCTAAGTAGACAACAGGAACCAAGGCAAGAAATTGCATTAAATAAATCTCTAAAAATCTTTCTAACAGGCTTCAGGGTATACTGTAATTTTTCTTTCAAATATTTCCACGTAAAATCAGATGTTAACTCTCTGAGTGAACCCATGTGCAAACTCTTTATTCATCAGATTAATGGCTGTGGAGCAACAGGCAACTGAACACATTTCCACTCACATAAGGTATTCATGACTTTCCAGAAAACTTCACATTATTGCAACTAGTTTTCAGTCAAATATGTTGCATCTAGTGAAGAAGGAAATAAATTGCAACAAGGTTTAATGGGAAACTACAGTAAATGTATTGACACAAGTAGGAATTTGTTTCTTTAAACAGGACCTTACTATTAATTTGACAGATGGATTTTTGCCTCACTACACACTTGAAAACAAAACAAAAATCAGGCTTTGCCTGGGATACTTCAGATTGTCCAGTGAAATACCTCTCCTGGTTGCTCCTTTTATGCTGAGCCAAGGCACAATCAATAGAATTCGGTCGGTTTAGGAATATGTTAAGACTGATAATCTATAGGGTGAAAATATAGAGGAAAATACAAAAAGTCAATATTCTATATCACATTTGCATTTTTACTTCATATTAATACATGCTTTTAAATGTATACAACATATTGTCTCAAATATACACAGCTATGTACACAACTAACGGTAGGGTTTCACTTCTTGTCACTTTGATCAGCAGAAACATAGATATAGACAAGATAAAACATGCTGGTAATGATGCTTGTGCCACAACAAGAGCAATGAACTCAGTAACATTTGATGCAAAGGTGACAATATAAAAGTGAAATTAAGGAGTGACTCAGCATTCATATATATATGATAAAATCCAAACTACAATAGTAAATGTCAAAAAGCAAAACACTGGAACTTTGGAAAAACGCCCTCTTCAAATATCTGGTCAACCTTTCTTTAAGCTTCTAGGATTAAAATACTTTTCTTTTTTTCTTCTATTTCTGAGAAAGACATCTGTAATATTGCCAGATGCCTGCTTTTTAGGATAATCATTCTACATCCTTTCAGAAATACTGAATCAGATCTGTTACTTGGTCTGACCCTGTTTGAGAATGCTTGCAAATAATTGTTATGTTGTTCTTTTTGTTTTTAATTTAATGCAGATAAATTTACAGTGTATGTTTGGGTTACAGTGAAACCTTGTTAAACTGAACATTTTGGGACCACATCACAGTTCAGATGAGAGGAAGTTCAAACTTGTGCAACACAGTGGTTGCTTGTTCAAGTATGTATTTTCACATATACTAATGACTTCAAAGCATATGTACTAAACCCTAAATTCTTGAAATGATAACAGTGGCTGGAAGAACAGAGATAGTGGCAAGTCAGCAAGCCACAGAGTGATAATTTGATTACTGGGTTACAGAATAGTTCAGTTCCACTGTGACCCCAAACTTAAAACTGTGTACAGTTCACAACCTCTGGCATGCAAGGAATTAAAGAAAAAAGAACCTGAGCAATTAGAATACTTGACCTGTATTGTGCTTCGGCTTTCATAATGTCAGTTCTTGATTGCTTTTTGTTCTTTTTTAGTTTAAAAGCAGCTGCCATATTGTTGTCCCAAGCGGGACTATGCTGAGTGCAGTATACTGTTGACGAGTTCTTCTGAGCAACAAAGTAGAAAGCCTAACAACCAAGAGACTAACCTATAAGGCTTAGTTTCACGTTCCAATATAAATGACTTAAAATTTGCATTGTGGAGTCAGAGAAAAGGTCCATCTAGCTGGTCATCCTGATTGCTGCAATATCTAAGAGTGCCTAAGTAGTAACAACAGGGAAAGATTCTGTAACACATCTTCCTAACATTCTCTCACCCTCTACCCATTTTCAGCTCAGGGCATTTCTGAGCCACAAGTGGTGTCTAAATATTTAGTAAACCTCCATGGATTTCTGTTCCTTAACTTGTCCTGTTGTCCCCCACAGGCATGCAAGGCATAACATTTAGAGCAACAACCAAGGAGAAGCTGCCACTCCTGGTTGATATCTCCCCAACAGTGCCAATGAATCCTCAAAAAGAGAGACAGGTCTTCTACAGAAATTAGGTAGCACAGACAGGAGCAACAGGTACTAGGACTGAGAGGAAAAGAATGTGTGTTGCCTTCAAAAATACACCATTCTCTCTTGCAATCTCCGTCCCTGTACAGTTGTGTTGCCACTTTGCCAATGACACATCCTCAACTCCCATCAACTGCCTCCAAGCATTTTTCCTCCCATTGTAAAATGCTTTATGGACTCCTTGTTGGAAACCACAAATCAAAGATTGGATTTGAAAGAAACTGTTATTTCATTAAAAAATCCAACAAATATGATATCTAAAACTTAATAATAACAATGTAATAAATCTTAATAATATCAATGTGATATCAGTTGTCATCTGCTACAGTGTTATGTCTGGCATTTATTACCGAATCATTTAAGATCCTTACATGCAAATTGTTCTGACAGACATAATTTGAAAGCATAAACATTGGCAATTGTTTTGTTACCACTGTAGCTGTTTTCAAGTACTGTTTGTGCAGTATAAATAAGAATACATACTCACATTGTGACTAGGACAATACTTTACATGCTTCCCAGAGGTTTGGCATTTGTGATTAATTTCTCCTCAATCTTTAAATTATTTATGCATGTAATCATTTTGAACTGCTAACTCGCATTGCTGACAAATCCTCAGAAAGCATCCATAGGTAGTTAAGCTGAACTACTACTATTTAAGAGATAAACAAAAAGTTAATTTACAGTATTCTGAAAAGGTGTGTTTTAAAAAACTTAAAAACTTGTATATTTGTTTCTTTCTTAATGTCCACAATGTTTTGAACAAACCAAAAAGTTACTCAAATTAACCGTGTGTGATTGGTATATCATAGAAGGATATTCTATGATTACTGTATAATTGAAATAAGAGGTCAGAAAGGGGTAGTCTGCAGCAAGTAACTAGACACTGAAAATTAATATTTTAAACCAAATCCCTTTAAAGGTTTGTAAACACCAGCATGGATACAGATTCCCACAAAATTACATTTTTTTAAACTCCAAGTCTTTTATATATATGAATGAAACACTGATCAATATCTCAGTATCATTTTTGTTAGTTAGACATTTATTTCCTTGTGTCTGTTATCTGTTTTCCCCTCCTAAACCTGCTTTTCACCTTTTATCTAACATTGTATGCCTTGAATGGTAGAGTCATAATGTGTAGAAACCCATTAAATTTTCATTGCAATTTAACTTCAGTATTTAATTTATTCAGTGCTACCTGTTGGCTTTCACTGGTGCACTGTTTGAGCTCATTTTCTTCCTGTAACATCTGATCTTCTATGTACCATATGTTCATATGAAATTCTAAAATTTAGAATTAAAATATGTTCTTTAAAGAAACAGTAGACAAAATAATCTCAAATTTTGTGAATTACTATTCTGTATGCAAATGTCACATCAGACAGTAGGGGGCAACTTTCACCCACAAGTTGTTCTTCATGCATTCTGATATATAATATAATGACATGAAGTGGTACTTTCAGTACTTACCTAAGTTTATTGTGTGGTCTATATCAATTTTGTAAAATGGAAGGTTTCATTTTTAAACTCCCATTTTGTTCTCCAGGCAGTGTGCTGAGGAAATACCTGGTTTATATACTAGAAAAATGCTGCAAGGTAAAATAACAAACTACAATCTCAAAGCTGTTGAGAAATGAAAGAGAAGAACAATTATATTCGTCTAGTTTGCTGTCATAGGATTTGTGAGAAACCAATCTCAAAAAGATTATTTTTCCACACTTACATTTTGATAAATAATTCTTCCTTGAATAAGCAATGTACAAAAGCAGTAATTTAACACCCTAAAAATCAGAGCAGGGACTAATATAAAAGTTGATAGAAATAGCAAAATATTAATTAATGATATTAACATGCATCAGTAGAATATGTGTAACAAGAAATCCATATTTAAAAACAACTTGGTGATCTATATTGTGTGTCAATTTTTCTATTACTTGAAAAAAGAAAGTTTTGCCATGAATTTCTCCTGACAGCAAATGCTAAAAACAGGCATGCCATCAAAGGAAAAAACCCGTCAGACATAAAGTAGTATTTTTTCCAAGTGTGCTTAACTACATTACACAACTATGATATGTAGATTAAAAGATTATATAATTTAATATGAAACTAAATGATTTCCCTTTAAAATTTATATATTTTTTTTAATGATCAGATTGGTGAAAGTAAAGAAGTAGGGCAGCACTGAAAGTATTTTCACACAAAACCTAGTCAAGTAGAACAATAATACTTGTAATAAACCCACAAAACAAGGACTAGTATTGCTATAGTGTTTCCAAAATGAAGTGGTTAGGCCTAGGGCGACTTTTTAGCAAATTTGGGTGGAACCATGATTTCAAGTGAAGGATCTTAAATACTGGGAACCAAATCATACAACACTTCATGCTCCATCTAAGCTTCAAATTTGAGAGTAAAATATACTGGATGTCAAACTGCAGCAACAGAGTGAGAAACTGACTGCAGACCTTTCTTCTAAAGTGTCCTGAGATCCTTCAATAATTCAGATAGTTAACAAATGCAACACCCTTTGTTAGGGGGACAGAGTAAGTTCTTATGAATATCTTGTCTGGCTTTAAACCCAAAGAAAATGCACTATGTATTTGTTTTTCCCAGCAATGTAGCCAACAATTATTTCTCTAAACATAACCCCACCTTAAAATATAAATCTCCCATTTCAGTTAGTGCACTTCAACTGTATTTTACTTAATAGACAGAGCATAACATAAACAAGTATTACAAGATTTGAAAAACATCCACCCTCCAGCAGTTCCTGAAATGAACTTACATTTTCATGTTAATACTCAAAGAGCATGGGTGTAACTGGTATCAACAGTACTACTTTACAAGCAAAATTTATCATAAAAAGCACAGTAAAAAAAAAGCAGATCAGACATTTTACCACAAGAGATTACTTGAGATTACCTCATGATCCCATAGTTTGTGCTGTTTTGCAAGTTACTGGGTGGGGTTTTTTTGTCATTTGGCTGCTTTTTTGGTTTTTTAACCTATGACTGAAAAGCATCACGCTGTTTTATTACTGTATTTTGATAGGACTGAACTCCAGGTGAAACCAAACAGTTGATTTCCACTCCCTCTTTCTCTCTGTGATGATTTTCTCTCCGAGTGCCCTTTCATGAGTTGTGTGCCAGGACTCCCAGTTCATTTGCCTCCTCACTTGCATCCAGGGTTTGATTTCAAATGGACAGGAGATGTGGTTCCTCAGGCTGAGGAGGGTCATCCTGGAGGGCTAGCCCAATGGACTGTGAAGTTCAGTTGTGTCCTTTCACTTCCCTTGGTACAAAATAACCTATACCTATAATGACAGACTTGTTTCTGTTAAAACCCTGGTAAGTGTGCCCCAAAGGCAAAAAACCCACAGAGCTTTATGGAGATCTTTTTCCTACTGTGAAACCTTCAAGAAAGCAGGCTCAATACTAAAACAGGCAAATCAACAAAGACGAAACCGGAGTCACACCATCGCCTGCCTGCTGTCCCTCCAGGATCCCCTCCAGTGTGAACACCTGCGGGCCTCCCTCTCTGCATCTGAAACCAGCCCTGGTTACACGTGCTGAGGAGCAGCTCAGTATGAAAGCTCACTTTGTACAGGACACTAACTTTACAATGTTTATTTCTCTCTCTGTTTTCTTTTTCACTTCCTTATCCTATTTTTTATCCTTCCTTGTTTCCCAGGACATCTCCCATGTGACTTTTTCTACCTCAGACCCACCTTTTCCCTTCATTTCCTCACTGACACACAGCAATCCCAAGAAGGAGCCCATATTCCTCAGGCATTCAAAAGTTACCACATCCTTTGCAGCCACTTAACTTACTCTAGGTAGGTATAACTCTTAAATCTCATAGGTCCTACCTCCACTTTCTTTTTTGTCATCTGCTAGTGTAGCAGCCAGGTTGCTGCCTGCTGCCTGGGGCCGGTGAGGGCAGGGCAGGGCTGGGCAGCAGGCAGCAGTGGGACAGCACAGCGGCTGCGCTGGCAGCACCCAGCACCCCTCTGCTCAGAGAAGCTCCAGCTATGGGGTTTTTCCTCAAACTGCCTAAGCAGAAGCTGGAAAGGTTATGAAAGATTGCCAGTCCTTTCAACTTTCTCCCAGATGATGGGCACTGATATGTAGAATTAGCTTAAGTACAACAGAACAGTCACAAGTAGCTGTTTCTTCTCTCGTTAACTGTAAAGCCTCATTTTCTCACATGGTAACCATAAAGATAGAAGAGAAGCTTCTGGAAAACAGTTAATTAACTTAATCTCTTATTTGAATAAAAGCCTCTATTTCACCAATATCCCAAATGCTTTTATTTGGCACCTTTTCAAAGATTCTGTTGGGAGAAAAGAAAACTTTTGGGAAAATGGTGGGGTTGAACAAGGTAACCTCCAGAGGTTCTCTCCAGCCTCAACCTTTCGGTCATCCCGTGATTTTTGAGGCAGTAATCTCTTGTTACAAAGATATTTGAAGTCTGTTGAGAGTGCAACAGGAAAGAAATTCTGACAGACAATATCCACACTTAAACATGGAAATATCCCAATCTGTTGCCCTTTTAACTATAAACTAACTCTATACCCCAAGAACTTCATCTCTTTGCTCTACATCTTTCTGTGTTCTATATTTTTTCTGTCATCACTGCAACTTGCCAAATGTTCAATCAACCAAGTGCAAGACTTAAGGTCATGGGCCTGATAGAATGCGGGCTTCCCACTTACTGAAGTGCAAGTCAAACACAAAAAGTATTTTGATTTATAGCATCTAGGGAGTTCTTGTCAATTTTTCCCAAAGCCTTTCTATATGTTGATTTTAAAAACCAAACTCACCTTTAGTAGCAAACTCTTCCTTGCACTTACCTGCTGTAGGGAGACTGTCCCCCAGAGAATGATGAAAATGGCGAAACAGCATGTCTCACATCCTACAGATGTCATAACAGTCAACTTCTGTGCTCTCCCTACACAGGCTAACTCAAAAAGAAAAGATACTAAAGAAAAATTTAACAAAGCTACAGTAATCAGTGATTTCCACAACATATGTGTTTTTGTAGGATCCATTAATAGTTGTACAGGGGCTATGTCACAGGCCCCTATCCTATTTGTCTGATGTTGTGGATGGAAATGCAATCCCTCATTACTCTCACAAACTTCTGTGAAAAGCTCTTACTAAAGACTTTGAGCAGACAACTGTAAATTCCATTCTAAAATAAATTACAGGTTACACTAACTTGTTTGACTTAAATATAGATAGGCTATAAAAAAACCCCACATATAATTCTTGCTCAGGTTATATTTACTGTATGCTGATACACAACTGATACTGCTTTATAAATAGTTCCATTTTTGTGTATTTCATCTAAGATATAAATTATACTATTGACATTACCAACCTATTGGAAAGTTTCCAAATGGGTCTGGTTTTGGTATACTACAATAAAATGCTTATTACAGAGGAAAGAAGATTAAAGAATGTTTTCAAAATGTAGAAATATTTTCTGTATGTTCTCTTCTTAAGTTTGCTGTGTTTTATTTACTATTCATGTACTGTGTGTCTGGAGTCAGATGCTGATTGTTCTTTCCTCCTTTCATTTCTCTGGGTTAGTGGCTCTGTATATGGTAAAACATTTTTGGTTTTTCATTAGCATTGAAGTCAAAGGCTATCAGCTATTGTAGCTATTTATATTTATGAGTAGGTAATCAGAATAATCACTGGTGGCATGATAGTTCTTCAAGCAAAAGAAACTTCACTTTATTGATTTTTTTTGTAGTAGAACACATTTTTCCAATGGTTTTTCAAGGAAAGTTCAGTTCTTGCAGCTTTAATGCATAAGGAAATAATTTTGTATTCAACAAGAATGACAGTTTGTCTAAATAAAAAATAGATAATTTCCCAAATCCACAAAAATGTTAAACAAATCATTGCTAGATCATGTGCAAGACCTGTCTTGCACTGTTGCAGCTATTGATGTTGGACTACTGAAGTAAGATATATTTTGATACAGAGAATGGGTGTGGACAGAGGCTCCGGGTTTATATCCCTGTTTCTCACAGCTCAGGGAACACCATTTCTTTGTAAATCTAAAATGTCTTAAGAATTCATGAATGAAGGTCATGAAGGGTATAATTTCAATGTAAGCCTGGTCTTGTTTGATTTATCTGTTTGTTTTCTTACTCTTAAAATAATCTAAACCTAATATAACAAAACTAGGAATAAACCACAGTAAATTGGTTACTACTGAAATCTACAGAAAAATTATCTGAGCAAACCACATTGTTAACAATAACATAGCTATTTTTTGTCAATTGCTTCACAAAACTCGGTGGAAATTTGATGGCATACTGCAAGGCAATAGGCATGAAAGCCAAAACTAAAATGCCTAGTTATTTGTATTTGTGTGCAAAATGTTACATGGCTGAAACAAATGACAAATGAGGTCATGCTTATGCCATCCAAAAAATAAAAAAAATAAATAAAGTAGGTGATTAGATGGTATATTAAGTGCACAAACTGTTTTCATGTGCTCAGATTTAGATTTGGCTTCAGTTTATATTGAAGTAATGTTTAGAAATACATCTTCTTTTTTCACCATGAGGACAGTCAGACATTGGAACAGGTTGCTCAAAGAAGTTATGCAGTCTCCATCCTTGGAGTTTTTCAAGATCAGATTGGATACAGCCCTGCGTAACGTGGTCTAACATTATAGTTAATCCTGCAGCAGATTGGACTTGAGACCACCTGAGGTGCCTTCTAGTCTGAATGATCCTATCCTGATATAGTATTGTGGTAGTACTATTAAGAACCTATAAGCATTTCTGTTTGAAGGTTCATAATCGCTTATTTTCTTAGACAAAATATCCTCTACTGGTATCTGATCATTTGCAAGCTTTCATTTGAAATGAAACTTTGCTAGAACTGAGTTAGACGATCCCATGAAGTGTTGAGAGCTTTAAGTATGATTCAGCAAGGACCTTAGAAATAAGAAAATACCTCTAAAGCCCACAGATGCATGATTTAGAAGGAGTTTGGTGCTTATGAATTAAGACCTAAGTCTCTGTGTTATATGTGACTTTCAAGGTCGTGTCCTGTGAGTGCTAAGATTATACTATAATAAGAAACAAAACATAGATCAAATTCTTCCCTTAAGAAATTATTCTAATGAAATCAACTTCTTCAAAAGTTACCTCATCCCATTTTAAAAGATGCAAAGAGAATAAAAATTTGTCAGCAGTACCAATAAGGAGCTAACGAAAAGCACAGAGCAGTACACCTGTAGCATACTGTGCCTAAAGCAAATTTTTAACACATACATACAAAGGCATCAACTTGAATTTATATTCTGCAATTAATTTCATACAGGCAACATAATGCATTCAATTCAGTATTGGTTGAAGGATTGGGATCTAGTCCAACTATTAAGACCTATATCATAAACAGTAATGTTAAGAAAGTCTTATAAAAAATATTGTCTTCTGGAGTATCTTGAAAAACTGATGGATAGATCATTATTATAAACTGCAATAAGACCTGTCTATCTAACTGCAACATAAAATATTTCTCTGGCTCTGAAACATGCAGTAAAGTTTGTTGTACAATTTTAAGTCTGTATTTGAATTTATTTCTCAATTCTAATACAAAACAAGAAAATCAAGTTTAACAGCTAATATTTAGTCTTAATATCTTTGGTGACTTCTTGAGTTATGATAATGTCTTACTATGCCTTGAAATAATAAAAAGCATTTTAAAATAATATTACTATTAAATACTCATCTTCAGTTGTAGTTCTGTGAGGCAAGTTAAAATTTTTTGTCATATCTACTCTTATAAGCATATAGTGAGATAAGCTGTGACTTACTCTAGAGCAAAATTGACTGAGTTCACACAGATGTTTCCTGGGTTCATGATGTATGTGCTCTTACAACTTACATCCCCAGGTTAAGGTCATAACAAGTTAAAAGCAACAAAAAAAGAAAAGGTTTTTTGAGCTAAACTCAAGTTTCCATCTTGATAAACATACCTGGCACACCTGGAGAACAGCAGCTATTATTTCACATAAGATGATATCACAGCAAAGCAAAAAGCTGTAATAATTAATGGGAAAATATGTAAAATAACAAAACCGATCACCTGACCCCATCCAATTCATTTTATGCAGGACCACTGTTGTATCCAAGTCACACCATAGAAAAAAACTGTCTATTCCACAAAAATAATTGTAATTAAGTAACATTTTAAAGTATGGTAGTACCCAACATTAAAAGCTTCTTTTTCAAAATGCAGGAAGGATTATGCTTACTAACATATTGCACACAAAAAAGGATACTTTTTGCCTTAGGCTAGAGTAAATTCAAGTCTTCTTCAAGTTATTCATAGCTAAAATCTGGACAAAATAGTACTAGATTACATTTTCCACTTTCCCTGCGCAGTGCAGCATTTAGACTTAAGATTTAAGAGCATGTTGGAAATACAGACTACTTAATGCAAGAACAAAACTTTCTAGTACGTTCGTATGTTTATGTTGCATAAGATAATACAATCCATCTGTTGGAAAAATCCTCACTGAATATTATATCTGTCTTAGTAACAAACATGAAGAGAAATCAAGATTATTTTTTTTTAAATCCCAAACTGAGTAATAGTGAGCCTTACAAAGAAATATGTTTAGGAACCTGAGGCAAATTATACATGTTAATGTTGGAGTCACTGAGAACAGTTAACAGAACGTAACCAAATGTCAACTGGAATATTTTGTAGTAACTTACCGAAGAGGTCTGCGTTTAATGAATATGTGAACGCTTGGTTTCTAAGTTTTCAACTTCAGATGGCGAAGATTAAGTGCTAAGGGTGTTACTGTAAACGTTTAAGTGAGATGAACATCACCGATTTTCTAATTTTACCACATGGTTTATTTCAGAAGAAAACAAGCACCAGTTACATAGTTCTCCTGCAAGTCAGTAAACAGTCACACACGAAAACTCCATACAATTTGCTTCTTTGTTTATGTGCAAGATATTTAGTTTGGTTTGCAAAGTATTAGAAGAATAATAAGAACCTCCTGACAGAATACCGCAACTAAATTTCTAAAAAGCCACTCAGTTAATCTCAGTGTTGAATCTAGCTGTTTCGAATTATTGTAATGTATAATAACAGTCTTATTGACAATATAGATGCACAGAGCCAAAAAAAGCTAGAAGTAGTGGCCAAAATGATGAACTAAGCGCCAGCCCAAATGACAACAAACATATGGCCATTAACTGAAGAATGGAGGGGTTTAGGAATGCAGCTGTCTGTGGTCTCCTAAAAGTTCCAGAGGAATGAAATACTGTGAGGATTGGCAAAGTCTGGATGAGAAGTACTACTGAAGATGGTAGGTCCTAAAATGGAGTCAACCATCAGTTCATGTTGGAATTCAGAGATTTCTGTGGTCAGAATATATTCATTCCATTGGCCTCAATGTACATCAACAAATTAATATTGTGTGGATGTCATTTCAAAGCCTACTGAAGACGAAGAGCCATTATTGAAGCCATTAGAGCACAGATGGTTCAAACTATATGCAGATATTCATACTTGCATTTCTGTATTATAGCTGGGGTTTTTTCTGTTGAACTGTAATGAATTGTCTCATAATCTATTCCATCTTCTTGCCATTAGCAGGCTTTGAATGTTCACAAATAGGAGCAAAGAACTCATTTTCCAGAGCTTTAATCACACAAAGAGGGAATGCCTAATTCTCTAAATGAAATGGTCTGTGATCACTGAAGCAGAGATTTAATATATCACGGCAAATTAGGTAGATTTTAATAAATTACTTATCTCTCTGAATACTTTACATATGCTTATGAAGAAACATAGCCTGTTTGCAAACAGTGGAAATCCACAGCCTATAAAATCCTTTGAAGAAAATGACAAATAAAAAAGTAAATTAAAAAATGAAATGTATTATATCCTTCTTCTCAAGAGACAATCCTTTTGCAGCATTGATTCACAGCTCCATTAAAAATATCAATTAAATCCTTCACTGAGATTGGTTAAAAGCTGGAAAATTAACTTTCCAAGCTAGACACTGGTTATTCAGATACAACAATTCGTTGTATATGTTTGATGTAAGTTCTAAAAGTGACAAAAAACAAATGAAAACACAGTTGCCTGTCCCTACAGCTCAAACTAGATGAAGCAAAATCTGATAATGTATGGTTTCTTTTTGTATTTTGACAGATGTTGGCTGAAAGTAAATCTTTTACTGTACAGAAAAATGATTGTGCTTGCCCTCCCCCTACTTCAAATCATGATAATCATAAACAGCTGATTATAATGTTAGTAGAAGGGTAAAAGTTATTTAAAAAAAGGTTGCAGTAATTTAATAAGTCCTGCAACTAGCCTCATTTTTTATATTTAATTGATAGGAACTGCATGCATCAAAGAAAACACATACTGAGATTTAATGTGCATAAAATGGATATTAGCATTTTAAAGAGGCAGATTAACACATTAATCCAAGTAATTTTCATATATTGCTTTTAATAAAATCTTCACAGTATAAAATTCTTAATGAGGCTAATCACAGGCATTCCATTTAGTGGGGTGATTAGGGATAACATAAAAGTATTTTTAATCAGTTTTCTAAGGCTTATGGGTTTTTTTATTAAAAATTAAAAATTTGACTTGCATTTTCATTACTGTTCTATGTAGGAAAAAATCTTGAAAGTGCAAATAAAGCACATCATTCAATCATGTAGGTATTAATTATTTACAAGACGTTGTCCATTGTGGAGAGATCCTTAGCCTTAGGGGGGAAATATAAAAACAAACAGACTGAAAAGTATACAAAACTTTACAACTACAAATCAAGCATCCTTTTCATATAAATTATACATTAAATATACTGTAAGAATTACAAAGATCTCATCTTTGAAGCACTATCAAGCATGTATTTACAGTGGGAGTAGGAACTTCTGTAGGCAAACTTCCCTTTCATGCCTCCTAGTCATCTTTGCATTCCTCATAGACTGAACGCAGTGCGTGGAGGGCTTCCACTGTTACTTTGAGCTTTCCAATTACTGTACTATCATCTTGTGAATCGAAAACTAGAAAGGAAACATCAGAAAACAGCATTAGCAATTTCATTTAAGGTTTTGCTTTTGTTCTGGTAATTTTCCTTAGCATTTGGACAGATTAAAAGGCACGTAAGCATATGCTTAAAAAAAAAAAAAAAAAAGAGAAAAAAATATAAAAAAAGAAATCTTCCAGTTCAGGCACTCAGCCTACTGGAAACTGAACACCCTAAGAACTAGAATGTACATCAATAGAAGTATTAGTGTTGGAATTATACTTTGGAATAAAGAAAACAGTCTGTATGATAATTGCCTATATAAATTATTTTTCACAATAGGTAAATCTAAATGTTCCAAACTCTATTAAAAGACACATATGCATAATTATAAATAGTTTTAAATAAAAAATATACCAATTAATGCATTTTCTACACTGTGTGTATGACTGGTCCAAATCAGCCTGGACAGCTTTTAGTATTTAAATAGTAAATTGTTTTTTCCGGTTGGTGCAATGCAAAATTATTTTAATTCCAGGCTTCTATGTCTTGTAAAATAGTGAAGTGTAGACAAAGATGGTACTTCCCCTAGACTAAACTATTTAACGACCTTCATATCTGCCTATGTGGTTTTAAACTAGTACTTAAGATTTCTATTTTACAGAAATTAGCTAACATGATTTAAAATTGCACTCTTTTACAATATCTAAGTAAACCCAGAGGGCCACAATCTCTGCTGCTGTGATTAAAAACATGCTGCTAACAGTCAAAAATGAGGCTCTTTCCCAGCCCTGCACAAAAAGCAATGAGGCTGCCTAGCATGACTCTAGAAGGAATTAGAATAAAACCAAATAATCTTGACAGCACATCTTATCAAAGCAAAGGTTATGTATTTACTATATACACTAGGATAAGTACGCTGGGACATGCAATGATACTGCCTGCTACAACTTCTAGGCTGCTGGGACAGCTCAGAAGAGGTTTGGACAAGGAAAAGCATGGGATAAACCTTCCATCACTTTGGCAATAGAGCTATTGTAGGACAGATTGGATGCTATTCTTAAGAGATCCAAACCATTTTATATATCCTTGGACAAATCACTCCGTGAACTGTCAACTTAAACAGCAGACTTCAGGGGACATTATTCTTTTTACTTATAAGAACTGCAGGATAACTAATTAATGATACAGAAGATAACATTAATTCTGTTTTCTCAGTTTTAATACTATCATATTATCTCTGAGACATTTTGTTATATGTCTCGTCTATACTTTTTTCATCCACCTTCTTGCTTAGCCATTCACTTAACTGCTTCAAATTTCATGTAGGCCACTTTCACACCATCAGCAATGAGAGGAACAAGGTATGGAAAGGATATATGCTTGCAGTCCTCAAAAAGAATGAAGGAATTTTATGGTATCTAACTTATGTTATCTAACTCATTAAATTTATGGTATCCAACTTAAGAATTCATGTGGTAGCATCCTATGAATTTCCACATGTCTAGGTTTATTCTTTTTCCCTCAGACTAATATCCACCTCAGAGAACATGTACAATATTATTTAGGAATTCTATTTATTGTGCCATTACATTTAACACAAGTCTGTGTCCAGATCTTAAGAACAGATCCTTTTACTATGACTTCATCCATGAAAATATACAGATACATTCTACTTTTGCCATGATCTGATACATTAACATAAAATTTATTTCAATTCTCTGAAAGTTCTAAATTTTCAGAAAATATGGTTATGGATGCAATAAAAAAAAAATCTCATTGGTACAGCATCTGCAGGGAAAGGGAAAAGTGTGAGCAGGAATAAGAATAAAAGTACTTCTATCTATTACTATCACTTTCAGAGATATAATGTACATAAAGCAAAAATTAGTTCAAATGTCTTATGCTTATGGGAACAAATGCTCCTCACAATATTGAAGTAGTTGTCATTACATAGTAATGGTTACCTTCTGACAGAACAACCAGTAACAAAAACCATACGTTCCTATCACAATAATTATCTCAGATGACGATTAGGAGTTTTAAGAGTTTTGTGAAAAGTAACTTTCAAGGGTACAAAACTATATTTATATCACTAATCAATCTTATCAAATGGGAATTATGACAATGGGAATTATGGCCATAAAAACCAGAACAAAAACAATCTGCCAGTGAGAAACTACGAAATACCTTTTTAGAGGAGATGTGCTTTTGTACAACTACTTGGAGAAAAACTGTTGGTGGAGAAAAGATAAAGTGGTTCAGCCACAGTAAGAAGTGCATCAAATCTGTATATTATTTTTCCAGGGTATGGAAATTTGATTCCTCTTAGAATTTTCCTTATCATGTTCCTGCAACTTTGATGCATACTTTGAGTATTTTAGCTACAGCATGGATGCAAATTATGCATGATAATGGAAATGGATAAGAAAGCCTATTTCTTTTCCTTACTGCTCAGCTCCCCATCACTCAAGGTATGGTAATTAGACACAGCAGTAGAAGTAGCAAAGTCACATTAGCTTGGCATTCTGCTAGGGCTAACTAGAAGTCTTGCTATTGCAAAGAGGACCTTGTGAACAAGGCGCACTGCATCTAGTAATCAAGATGGTTCACTTAACCGTTATAGGAGAGTAACTGTTTAGAACAGATATACTCTGAGCTTCTTCACTGAGCTTTACCACAATGGGGAAAGAAGATGGAGAGGAACAGGTAAGGAGAAAAAATGCACCACTGATAACCATGTCCCTGCTACTTTGGGGAACAGGGAAGTCTAAGCAAGGAAATATTTTCCTTCACTGTCTATGAAAGGACCAAGTAGCCTTCTCGAGTCTTCTTATCAGCGTTATAAAAATGCTGTCATAAGATTCCACACCACCTACTCACCTCACCTTGCTTTAATGAGTCACAGTGAATCTGTTACAGAAGGATGCTTACTCTAAACTGATACCTAACCAAAGCCACCAGTATTTCATATTGTCTCAGATGCAGGTTTCACACGGAGGACACAAGCTTGAGGTACTCTGGGGGTTATAACATAACCTCAAATAAGATATGGACAACAGCAGTACACAATTACTGACATAAATTTTAATAACAAAATATATATTTATAGTCTTACTAGCATGAGGTATGTTGTACAAAATAGAGAATTATAGTAAGTGAACATGTCCTAAAAGTTCTTGGGTTTTATATACTAATACTATGAGCTGGGAATGCTGTTTGGTTTTGGTTTTTTTTTTAAAACAGATTTTAGGGAGTAACCCTAGTACACAGTTTTTGCAGACTTTTGCAAAAAAATGTGGAAGCCATTAAGTAATATTTAATAATTTCTTATTGAAACAACATCAAACAATTACTTGCACAGTAAAGCTTGCAGAGAAAAGCAAAAATTCAACAAATAATTTCTAGGTTGCAAAAGATTACAAGGAAGTAATCTCTAAAACTTACCATCAATATCTTGCTCAATAATATCTCTTTGCTTCTGGAATATCTCTCTCAAACTGACATAAGCGAAACCAATATCTTCACATTCAAGATCCCGTTCATCTTCTGGAGGATCACTGACGACTGTAAATCGTAGGCTAAGCAGAAAAAAAAAAGAGAAAAAAGGAAAAAAAGAAAGAAAAAAAGAAGAAAAAAAGAAAGAAAAAAAGAAGAAAAAAGAAAAAGATGTTACCTTTAAAAAGGGTTGAAAATTAACTCAAAAACCAGAAAGAAAGGTAAAACACAACTTTAATTTATCAGTTAAGGATAAGACAGAACTCTCTATCAATTATATTCAACATTTTCCATGACAAGAATAGTCTGACTCTCTCTCTTTTAAATCTGCCCTCCTTCTTTAACATTATTTAGCAGTATTAGAAGGACATAGAGGTTGTAAGCACAGATCTGCAGGCTTATAGAATTGTTTGATTTTTCTCCCCCCTCTCCACCACCCTGTTCACATGGCAGTGACAGGCAGAGTAGTGTAAGTATTAAAGACTTTTTCACCTTTGAGACTTGTAAGTTTGTTTAGCTCAGCTGCTGAATCAACTATTGAAATCACTTAATTTCTTTACGCCCCAGAGGTAAAGATCAAGATTGTATTTATGCACTTTGAGGCCTTTATAAGCAAAATTAATGTATACAAAGTATCTAAAAATATAGGTAGGGGTTTTTTTGGTAGGTTTTTTAGTTTGTGTTGCTCGGTTTCTTTTTAAATTTTTAAAAACTTTTTACTGTGTTGATCATACCATGCAAATTATTTGATGAGAAGAAAGAAAAACAATTCATAAACAATAATGGAAGGTTTAGATTAAATGTAATTATGTTTTGTTGGTTAAAACCTTTTAATATCATAAGCTTGTTAAAAAAGTTCAACCACTTTAATTCAGTCAGGCCACATAAGATGAACCTGTACAATTATTTCAGCTTTGATGCAGAGCATGTTTATGAAGTAAAACTTTTCAGTTGTCCCCAGTTATGGTGCTTTATTTGCATAGTAGTTGGGAACACATTAATTGGATTCCGGTTGGATTGCATTAAACTAAACTGAATATGTGCTCCAGGAGTACCTACCCCTAATCCATTCCACTGCAACAGACGTTCAGTCAATAGGATCAATTAGTATTCTGAAGTCTCAAAATCATCCTAAAAATCTACGTACTGTGCATATCAAACCATTAGCAACTGCTTTGTGCTAGAGATTCTATGGTCTGCACCACTTGATAATTTAGATCTAGCCTTAGTAAATTTTAAGCCATACATTTTCTTGGCTTTACACTGAGTGGTGTTGGAGACATGAGATAAATAATTGAGAAAGATAAACCATATCAAATGTTTTCCTGATATCAGAAATACTAGCCATTTTCAATGAAGCAAGTATTTCCAAACACCAAGTGTAAAATATTTAGCTGAAAGTTATTGAGAATTTTCAAACCTCATTTAGATACTTGGAGAGCATATTCTAGCCAAGAACACATACCACAAAAATAACAGGAACCTAAAGGCAGTTCTCTCAAAATAGTATCTTTCTAATGTTGTCTGGCGTATTCATTAAAGTTGGACCTTACACAGCTATTTGTCCTGCACTTGTTCCCTCTGACCAATACATCTCATATTTTATCTTCAGCATTCTGTTCCTGTTTTACACACAAAAATTAACCATGAATACAGCTTTAATACAAAGGCCTTTGAATATCTACCGTGCTGTCTAAACACAGCCTGTTGGTCCATCCCAAACATCTAAGCCCAACAACTATACAAAATATTTGCATTTCTTCCGTGAACTTAAATTACACTCATTGTATCCAAGTATGGATTTTCTTTTAAACACATAATTCCAGTATTGTGCTGGAGCTGTCTTGAATTAGTGGCTTGTGTTGAGGCCAAAAACACTGAGACTGACAAAATGACAGGAATTCAGGGTGAACTACTTTTTTGGTATGTCTTGGCAATATTGTTTAAACTGTGAATGCTTGTGAGCTTTACAGCCTAAAAATGTTACAGTAAGCATAATTCCAAATGAGTAACAATCAAGTTGCATAAAATTCAAGTCTACAGGAAAGGATATCGTAAACAAAACATAAACAAACCTTCCTAAAAGACTAAATGTAACAACAACTGCAATATGCTTTAATAATAGTTTATTTTTGTGCTTGGCTCTTACTAGCAAATATTTGTTATAGAAAATATATATAAAAATATTTGTTTGTCACTAAAAGCAGACACCTCCTGAAAATATGTGTCTTCAAAAAAAGTTTCTGGAGGCAAAAAAGGAAAAATATCACAGGTATTTCCAACAGCAGTTGGATTGATTGAGTATAATGCATCTAATTTAAGATTTTAGCACAGACCTAAGCAGCAGCAAAACTGCCAAAACTCAATCAAAAAAAAGAGAAATACTTAGGTGTGTAAGATAAATATTAAATGAAATAAAAACAAATTAAAAGTTCTAAGAATAACTGATAAAATTGTTGGGTATTGGGAACAGATCTGTTTTGGTATGATTCAGTGTCAATGTTCAATCAACTGGAGAAACCAATTAATCTGGTGGATTAATTTTTATCACTTAAGGGTACCAACTACTACTAAAATTTTCACTAAAGCATAAACTAAAAGTAGGCCTAGTAAAATTTGGAACACTACCTTATAGCCAAAGTGGAGTCATTCATTCTGATCCACTTTCTGGTTCAGATCATATGCAAATATTTTACATAAATAGAACAAGCTTCAACAAAACAGATCAAAAGAACTGCACCTCTATAGTTCCAATAGGCCTAAAAGATTGT
The DNA here is from genome assembly GCF_047716275.1 of Strix uralensis. NCBI lineage: Eukaryota > Metazoa > Chordata > Aves > Strigiformes > Strigidae > Strix > Strix uralensis. Next base: position 7,015,710 of record NC_133983.1, on the reverse strand, counting down.
AATACTCGATTAAATCTTTTCTGCTAAACAGGAAGGAGGAGAGTTGAACTCTGGATCCCACGGGAAAACTCCAACTAGTAGACTGCGAGAATGGTACCACAATCACTTTGACTTTTGTATTTTAAAAAAAATATTACAAATGCTTTACATTTAGAAAATATTTAAATACAATATGCAGTATGCTTTAAATTGTTTTCTTCATTTACCAAAACCAGCAAGAGTTTTGTTTTCATCCTGAACTGGCTAAAAAGACACAGTTCACATTGCTTTGGAACATAACTGCACATGAACAGACTCCTCACTCGGCTTCAGCATTGAATGCACAAATGTGCAGCTAGTGTCCCACCTTACCTTAACACTGCCTCACTTATGTAAGAAACTTTAATGGAAATTGGAATATCAAATTCATCCTAGGATTTCTTACATAAAGCTATGTAGTGCTCCTCTCCTGTATTTGTCTCTAGGATCCTAGACTTTCTCTCTAGCTCATTCACACATTTTATATAACGCAAGGTATCAGTACTCACTTCCTTGCAGGAATCCCATGCCTGCTGACAGAATAAGAAGAAATCTTGACATCCTGTTAAAAGTACTGTGTAGGAAGATATTTGCTAGCCACTGCAAGAAAGACTAGTGAACTAAATGAAACTTGTCTGCTAATAAAGGGCCAAAAGAAAAGTAGAAAAATAACTGCCTTAAGCTTAAAATGTGCTTTACAATGAAGCACAAAAAGTGGACAAATATGTTGTTATGATAACACTTAAAGGTGTTACCGCCAGCAGGGAATTCAGAGTGCCTGGACAAAAGCTGTGATGTAGGCAAATTTGATTCCAATTCTTTATCCCAGAGATCAGTCATTTTTAGGCAGCAAGGAAAAAACCTTGTGTGTTAATATAGTATATTAATGTAAAGCTAACACTGTACACATGCTCTATAGTCCTATAACATGGATGCATAGATTTTGTTACTTTGGAGAACAATGACTTCATATAGTCAGTTTCTCGGAGTAACAATCATTTTCTCCCAAGAAATGATACACCTGTCAGGATCATCCCGGAAACCTCTCGCATAAAGCTGTTCACTCTTGTTATCACAGCAGGGTGACTGTTAGAAGAATGGATTCCTCCATTCTTCACATATGTCTCTGTTGACACTTGTCAGAAGAGCATATACTCTACTGCCAGGTCTGCAAGCACTGCAAGTACAATCTGGCATGAGGAATCAGGGAAGTTTCTCTATATATGACCTGAATTTCTACACTCTTTAAAATGCTGGAAGGCAACAGGGGACTACAAACAGGATGAAGAATAAAAGATAACTATGACACAGCTACAGTAAGTTAAACGGACTGCCAGAAATGCCTTCTGCTATTAATTGATTTAAAGACTTGAACATTTAAGGAAATAACTATGGGGTTCAGATGATAAAATAAAATTAAAATTTTGTATCTTTTTTTTTTTTTTGCAAAGTTTTAGAAATGTTAGTAAGTATGGCTTCCTAACATAAATAAGGAATGCAATTTGAATCCCTATTAAACAGAAGAAACAAAACAAAAAGACTACCCATGTCACACAGGACAGGTATAAGAAAAAGCAAGTGTTCTGACAAAATTTCCACATTGATGTTAGAGACACTGTCTGTCTGAAACTGTAAAGACAAAGATGCTGGTCAAAAGAGAACCATCTTTGTGGTACGCAACAATTACTAACCTAAATATGATTTCAAAGAGTCTTCCCAGTCTCCTACTACATCGTATATTTTAGATTTTATATACTTTATTTCACAGCATATTTTCTTGAATAGAGAATATTCTTGCATTTTCTGTCACTAAAGCCATTTATTCAAATGTGGAACCAAAATCAATATTTCTAATAAACACTCACAATGATTCCATATCAAGAAATGAAATTGAAAGAAAAGGAAAATCAACTTTGTTTTGAAATCTCTTTTAATGAACAGTAAACCCCACTCCCAACAAATTTTAGATTGGGTATAAGGAAAAATTTCTTCACTGGAAGGACTGTCAAGCACTGGAACAGACTGCCCAGGGAAGTAGTTGAGTCACCACCCTGGAGGTATTTAAAAGATGTGTAGATGTGGCACTTAGGGACATGGTTTAGTGGTGGACTTGGCAGTGTTAGGTTAATGGTTGGACTAAATGATCCTAAAGGTCTTTTCCAACCTAAACAATTCTATGATTCTATGACATAAACATAATTTCCCATATAAATGCCACATCAATCTGTGTTTTTTTTTTACTTGTAGTATAAACTAAAAGAGTATAAATCTGTGACATGCATTATTTTCAGGGCCAAGCTGCCTCCTGTTTCAGCTATAGGATTAGGCTATAGTTGCAGCTTTGGCTTAGCAGTAATTTTATGTATTATACTAATATCTCTTTTAACACCTGAGAATATTTATCTTTTACAAGTGACATTCATTAAAGTCACTTTCCATTTGGAAGACAAAACCAGCATGTGATTTATCTATTTATTTATGTTTTAATATAGACCCCGTCATTATGAGTATCCTTTTTAACAACATTTTTTGTAACAGGGAGAAAGTTCACCTGAAAACTTAATACACCGCTTAATATACATAACACATTATCTATGCTTCTGTAATCTGGCACGGCACAAACACCAACAGTGTCAGGCTAAACCATGTGCAGTCAATTTTCAATGATATTTATATCCTTGATAATTTGGTTTCCTGAGCTTTAAAGGATTAGTTTAGTTCAGTTCCTGTTTCAGCTGAAAAAGCTCTGATATTAGTTTGTAAGGCTTGTGATAGAAAACATGTGTTGAAGATATAACTAGGCCAGGTTTAAAATGCATAGAGTTGAAAACATTTGGTGTATAGGCAGAATCTTTCCATAAATTTTGTTTCTTGGTGGTCCTCTTGATAGGATAAAGTGGGGAACAGGACTACTGATGAACTTCCTGCCTTGCTCTTTAGTCAACGCAGAATTGAAATTTCACCACAGACCAAACTAGACACACCGATAAATGCAGGAAACAACCTACCTCCTAACAGAGGACAGTACCATGATGGCACATGTAAGATGAATACTTGTGTTGTGGGAAAAAGTTCACTGCTGTTATTTTACCTTATTTTTACCTTAGTTTTTTTAAATAGTTAGTATAGATATCTAAGTACTTGTAGGTGAAATTGCAGCCCACAGACTGGCTATTTTCCTTTGCTGAATTATCCGTCAAAGAATATTTTGTCCTCGGTGTTGTTAAATTCTTAGAAGAACATGTTTACCCACTCTCCTAATCTATATGGTAAAAAAAAGTCTTCTGCTTGCTTATTAAGTGAAGACTTTTTTTTTTTTTTTTCTTTTTTTAAATCTCCAAACCTAAGAATGTTTTGGTATGATATTTCCATCCCAACAAGTAATCATTTCATGGTGTTCCATGCTCCATTCCAGTAAAACCTGTTCTCTGGCCAAGACATGAAAATCAGCTTTAGAAGGGAAATGGAATGAAGAGAGATCATTCACTCTCTTGCTGCAGAGTGAATCTGTGATTTGTGAATAAATACGTATTTAAAAGATTTACAAGTAACTTCTACACTTCAGGTACAATCAGCAGGTATTCTATTCTTCTGCAAATTAAATGCATCTTTAAATTAATAGTTGTTACATTTTAATGAAGATTGACCTTCAAGAGGAAGCAATCAAAGGATGTCATTGATTCTCTCTAAGTAATGTGCATGCTCTCTCAGTCAAAAATTTGAATAAGAAAAAAATTACTATTATGAGCTTGGACAAGACTAATTTATACTTTCTCTCATGTATTCATATAATAGCTGCCTGCTACATCTATGTGTGTGTATATATGGTTTTGGAATTCTAGGGCCAGGGAACACTTTCTGAAGCTCTTACACCCCTTTTAGTACTCTGAATTCAGAAAGCAACAGATGTATTACTCTACTATCAGGCAGATATGGGCTTTTCAAATTCATTATTGATAGAATGCTGATGACAGAATCTCTCTTTTGCAAAACAGTTATTAAAAAAACCAAAACCCAGCACTAAAAAAACATTAAGAGACGTTGCAATATTCCATGCTGCACAAACCTACTCGGGGAAGAAATGTAAACCAATTGCCACATCAGAATGTAGGTAGCATTTCTAGATGACACAAAATTTTCTCTAGTTAGTTAAGTATTAACTTCTCAGGGATACTTCCTCAATCAAGTCAAACAAGGCAAACCCTAAACATTATTTATGAAGACGTTTGATAGAGTTTTTCATCACTAATAAGTACCTGTCAGTATGCAGGTCTGGCCTTAGAAGGATAGACTTGAGATACTCTCTTCTTGCATCATTATTTGCCTTATCCACATGTATCACTGCAAAGCAAATTGAAATTAATATAATTAGTTATCAATTGTTTTTCATCTTTTAGAAGAATGAGAATGAAGAAAAGAACAAAGAAAAACAAACATTTCTTTCCCTTGTCTTTCCTATGGAAAAGCAACAATGTTAGAATCAAATTTGAAAGGTCATGTGATCTAATGGCGTGTCACTGGCAGGTTTATATGCACACTGTCAAAAAAGATACAAGCAGCATCTAAGCATGCCACATAGCTGTCATTTTCTGTTAATGGCAATAGCAGTCATGATTTTAAAAGCCAGTGGTCTTTATTGCTTTGTATTTGAAGTGATTTACTGCATTTTCTTCCACTGAGGAAGCTAGTGATAATGATAACGTATGGCAGAGTGCTTGTCCTTTTTGACAGCCTCAGTAATTTAATCCTCCTTTCCTGCCACAATATTTCAGTAAGAGAAACATCTAGACCAATGGACTGGACAAAATCCACAGCCTGGGGGGTGTGAGTGCTCTGAAAGCCTTTTATTGTTTTAATTTAAAATACAAACACAAGGACCAGCTTTTAATTTTTGCACCATTAATATGACCTACGATGAAAAAAAGCCTTGGTTTGGAAAAAACAATAAAAGAATGAGAAACAGGATTTCAGGATATTCTTTAATAAGTTTTTGGGCACCTTATGTTACGAAAGTAGCTGCTTTCTTGCAAATGGTATCAGCCTATAAGTATCAGTAAACTACTGTGAAAGATTATGAAAATTCAGGATGAGAAAATTGCAAAACCTGGTTAAAAGGAATTATTTTTTTTTTTCTCTAGTAAAAAATGCAGCTGAAAAATATTTCTCTAAGACAGAACTAGAATGAATATAACCCTCAGAGAAACAAACATAGCTCTTAGGAACATTTTTCATTTGTTTTTGAGGGCAGGAGGAGGAGCTAGAAATTTGTCTGTCTTTAAATTCCAACATCTTTAATATTCACTCTCTTCTAGTTACTCTGCCACTGTACTCAAAAAACCTCTTTTTCACTCTCCACATCACATTAAGGTTTCCTTTTCCTATGTGCTGACAGAAGTATTTAATGTATTTCACAATGCCTTCTACTATCCAAAATAAACTTATTTGTATAAACAGAAATTACCAATTCTACCAAGGAGCACAGAGTATTGGAATACAGGAGTACGAAAGAGAGATAAGCAGGCTCAAATTAATTCCTGGCAGAGGGATTTATTGAGGGATATATATATGCCTATAGAAGTCCTTCTAGGAAGCATACCTTCCAGAGGTACTGGTTCTCCAGTTTTTTTTCCAAAACTGTTCCTCAGCTCTTACCTGGCCAGCAGAATCACTATTAGAAATTACTTTTAGAAAACAGCCAGTACAATTGGTATCTGAATCATTCAAAAGAATCAGCACTTCAATGCCTTTTTCCCTACTAACAGAAAGAAGAGCATTGTGCTCTGTCTTGGAATCCTTAGTTTCCACCAACAATAGTCTTACTTTCTTAGACAGGTTAAAAGAAGATGTTACTGCCATCTGCTATTCTTTTGGGCATGTGGATGACTTTCCACATGTGCTACTCTCATGGCCAAGTGCTCCCGAGGCCACCACAGGAAGTGATGGGGAGGCAGCAGGGAGACAGATGGACAGCCAAAGAACTTCAAAGGAGCTGCCACATCAACAGATTCTTCCCTTTCCCATAAGCATCCCAAATGGAATTTCCTAAGTTTACTAATTCTGTATTTAAACAATTTTAAATGGAAATTATTTACCAACCTCGAGTTCGAATTAATTTCACTAAATGGAAAATTCAGCCCAAGAACTCCATTCAAGTCTGAGGAAAATGATTAACCATAGTGAAAAAGTATTTTTAGATCCTGATGAATAACATGCTTTCATATCACCCCTTAGCACTGCCTGAACTTAGAATTATAACATTGCTCCAAGGCACATCTTGTATTTCTATCCAATTAATTGCAAAAATAATTCAAATTAACTTGTGACAGCTTGCATCTAAAACGATAATTTTAAAGTTTGTCCTAAAGAAGCATTAAAACCTGAAGATTACAGTGACCCTGGAACCTTGATAAAAATCACTGCAATTCCAAACATTAACATAGCTGGTTCTGTTAAAGCATATTTTTTTCTTTTCAGAGTTCACTTTCTAACAAAATGAAATGACTATGTGATGAAGCAGAGTTTCACCACAGTGATGAATTAAAAATGCCTCACAGTGATGAGCTTTAATGGAGAAAAGGAATAAACACAAGGAAGTATAACAATGTTTTCTGATGCAAGGCCTTAACATTTTCATTAGAGTTATACTGAGGAATCTACCTTTTAGAATATGGATCTTCAGAAGTTTATTTTTAATAAAAAATAAACCCCATCATCTTTCCCCCACCTCCCCTTTCTTTGGTCTACTTACACTTGTACTTCAAGTTGTTCAAATAACCACCTGTTCACTCAAGAGAGAAAGTTTTCTGATTAAATGTTGTATAAAATATTGGCAAAAATTTGTAAATCTTTCTCTACTGCTGCTGTCCGTTCTCTAGAACCACTGTATACAGTGATAAGGAAACATTTCAGACCGTCTACCAATCTTTCTAGTAATTTTCTTGCCATCTCAGCATTTTCATAGTTAAATCTTCATATTTAATAAAATACGAACGCTTTTTGTTAACATTTATGAACTAGCCTCAGTTTTGTAATTTAAGTAATTGTGGCCCTGACAGGAAAAATATTTATTTTACTGAAATTAAGAGTCAAATATCAATAGATGCATTTATATATGAGAGAAACTGGGCTTTGTTTGCTTGGAGAAACATGTTTCCCTATGTTTTTCTGACAGTGAAACTGCCATTACGTTCACTTAAAAGCATATATTGTGACAGGACTGGAAATAAATAATTTCTGGCACACAATTTTAAACTACATGTCCTGGTATGGTATGGTTGCCAGATGAAACCAGAACACTGCATTAAAAAGTTCAAATATGAATTCATTGCTTACTATGATCTGTAACACGCCCTGACATCAAAACCAAACCATACCAAAACAAACCCCATCAAAAAATCAGAATCCTTCCTTTCTACCAAATTACAGGACAAAATCATTGTATAAGCACAATTTGGCAAGTTCCACTCTTCTTTGAATTTATGGGACTGTACTGTTTGGAAGCATTCTTGGATATTCTTTCTACCACCAATGAACACAACAGCTCCTCTCAGTCAGTATGGCCATCAGTAGATGTAAACACTTAATGTCATGACAAATCAAGAGTTACGTAGTATAACCCTAGAGTGTATAAACCTCCCATTCAAGTTTCTGTTCCAGGAGCGTGCAAGAAAGAAAATGGTCTTCTAACTATTCCTAGTCAAAAAGTCATAGTCAAAATAAACAATTAATGTCAAGTTAAATGCTCTAACCACTTGTGAAAAGGGAAATACATAGGATTTTGTATGTCCAGATCAATGGAGTTCTACTATATTGTTTTTCAACAAGATTCCATTAATCTTCTGTTATCTTACGTGTCAAGCAATGACAGTGAAGGATGTGCAAAGTTAAGTGAAGTTATAGAAAAACTTCAAATGTTTTTTAAGCAAAAATCTCATGGACCCTTCTGTATCAGTTAAGATGTTTTTAAAACAGTCAAACTGTTGCAGTCATAAAAAATATAAAATGTTTAATTTATAAGAACTAATGATTTTTTTAGATTACTTATGGACTTACCCTGATGTTCTCCATGCAAAAATCTACAGGACTATTAGTTTCCCTCTAAGCTCAGAGTAAATTTCTTTCTACCCATGCAAATCTCATTTTTATTAAAGAAAATATTCAATTTACCTCAAATATTCAACATATTCAAATCTAATTAGACATGACTAAGAGATGCAGTAAAGCTATAGTAAACACACGTGCAGATTTCATTACTATTAACTTACTGGCTTTCCAACTGACATTATCAAAAAGCAGATTCATTAGGCTTTTTTCCCTCTACATGCAAAGCTAATCTTGAGTAGTAATTAGATGACCAATTATCTAAGCAAAACGCTGCAAATAACAACCATATTAGTATTATGCTGCAGAATACAGTCCTGAAGCAATTTAGACCAAAACCACCTTTTGATATTGATTCGTTAGGATATTTTAAAACAGTTCTGTATTTGATACTGAAGCAGCAAACAGAAAAATCAAAGTCATGAAGCCAGGTTTTGACTAGCAGAAATAATATGATACAGCAATACCACACTGGACAGCCTTATGGATTACAGTCTCTACAAATCATGATACTATTTTCAAATATCACCGCTCGAAATACAGTTAAGTTTCATAACTGTCTTAAGAGTCTGAAATTTCATTCTGTATTCGTCACAACTTTGCTGCATTTTGCTAGTTTAACTTTGCAGAGTCAATACTTAAAACACTAATATGCTTAGACCATACCCAATATACACAGGAATCAGAATATTGTGTAAGAATTTTTATAGCCTTCTGAATGCTTCTTATGTGCCAAGCAACGAGAATTCAAGAAGGAAGAGAAATTAGAAGTGTTAAATAGCTCTTATTGGCTTGTGGTGTTATTTCAATGAGGTTTTAAAAAATTTACTTCATTTTTGATTGCCTATCTAGAACATCTGGAAAAGTGTTTACAGCAGCTAGCAAGATGAATATTGTTCAGCTCGTAAAAAGAGTTCTTACTTATCTGATACCACATTTAGTATATGCCAGAAATCTCATTTGTTTGAATGGAAGAAAGCCTGAGTGAATGAGAGTTTGAAGTGCTACTAATTTTTGTGGTGTTTTGGGTTTTTTTTTCCCTAAAGCCTTACAAAGATTACTGCCTTTCTCAGAGTCACAGAAGTTAACACATTGTGCCCTGTCCTGTCCTCTATATTCTCTCTCAAATGGGCAGTACCACTACAGCGATGGTTGATGGGACATCTACGAGGGATTTCAGTCTTCAACTATGGGGTAATCCAATAGTTTGTAAGTATTAGGAGGATATAAGTGAGTAAATTCTTTGGCAAATCTTCTAAAATCAGGTTTCTAGATGGTAGCAATTTTAAAGATCTGACTGTGACACCACTTTTGCAAAGCCACTATTACAAAATTATTTTTAAAAGAATGCTTAATTTGAATGCCTGGATTAATGGTGTGTCACAAATAACAAACTGATTCACCTGCTCCACGATACTCTCAGCTAAAAATGCAATACTTAAAGTTCAAGACAACATAAAGCACTCAGACTGAATCTTAAATGAAATAAGACTTTAACAGAAAAAAAAAGTTAATGAATAATTGAAATACTATGGAATAGCTGGGAAAATAATTAACAAGAGATTTATCAATTATTACAATAGATCTGTGTATGCTATTAGTGTACATCACATCGTGTATTGACATCAAATATTTTCAAATGTTCATTTATTAGAGAAGAGCATATGGAACATGCACGATTAAGTATTATGAAGTAAATAACAAAGTATTAGTATTAAATATGGCTGAATAATTCCCTATTTCAAAAAGTTCTTATTCAAGAAACACAGAGTATTCCCAAGTGATGATCAAGTCCAATTACATATCTTCTCTTTTCAACTGTATTTTAGTTGTACATGGTTACATGGAATGTTTTTCTTTTCCTGTATCATCATGTGCTGATAGAGAAATCAGTTCATCGTGTTCTTTTAAAAGGAATACATAAATTTTAGTTATGTATAGCCTAATTTTAAAATTTATGTGCTAGCAGCATATTTAAATATATTGTAATGTTACTATTTCATGCACAAGCCTACTTCAATAATTAATTTCCTACTTGGTAATTGCATCCGTACCTCATTTAAAAACCACCTCTAATATTTCCCCAAAAACTTGGGAAATAGACAATCGGTACAGAGACAAATGCAACTATAATATGCAGAGGAAGAAGGCTTTATTAGCAGGTATTTTCATAAGAGAGAATTTAATAGAAGAAACAAGCCTGCTCAGGAGTACGCCATACTTACCATTGCTATAGTTATAGTGAATCCTCTGACCACTTGTTGGTTTTGGAAGTGACAGTGGGGTCTCCTCTGCAAGAAAATTGTATAATCTCCATTCTACAAACAGCTGCTCTATTGTTTCATCTGATGCAATTCGTGACTCAGTAAGACCAAGCGATATAATTTCAATCCGGATTTTTTCAGTTGCCTATTTAAATACAAAGCAAACACATAATACAAATTATTTTGTGTTTCTTGAAGTGTTTCACAAAACTAACATACATGTAAATCATTGGCTATTTTGTATGATTAACACTGATTGATTGATTTTGACATAGACACAATGAGATTCTAAAGCCCCAGGGTCTCTAGCTGAGAAGATTGATGCAACAGATGCTGATTTACATTCAGTGTTGAAAATATTTTTGCAATAGTCGTACTCTGCTGGAGGAGATTAGGTTAAGGTTATCTTCATGTACAAATCATATCTGAACCTCAAATTTCAGTTGCCATTATTTTTAGCTACACAGCAAAGTCATTTGTATCTTGATCCTATAGCTGCTTGAAATACTCTCAGTAATATTAGGTACCAAAGCTTTCCAAATGAAAGAGAATTGTTACTCAGTGCCTACTGCAGACTATACTACAAGAAGTTCAGTAAAAATCCATCAAGTCACAAAGTAGTTAGGCATGCAAAGTAACGTATTTATATGGAATTCAACTTCGTATACTGAACTTTTCTAGTTAAATCAAATATACATTTAAAAATTAAAATTAATAATCTGATAATAAAAGTAATATCCCAATTGTTCTTCACCAGAGCCTATTCTTATTATCTCTAACTAAAATTACATTTTTCTGTTGCTTATATGAAATAGTTTCATACTGTTTGGCAGAGTCTGTATTATTTGTGTACAGATAAATTTTAATAAGGTTTATGTATTTAAGTAGGAATGTCAGACTCCACAGAAAGAATCACAAATATTTCCCTAGGTAACTCTGTAATTCAAAGAAAGAAAATCCACTATAGTTTCAAAACTGGACTACATAGGTGAGCATTCAAAGAGCAAACAGAACACGCTGGAGTTCAGGAACTTAAAAAATATTTTTTTTTTACTTCTTTCCTTTCTTTTCAAGTTCATAACTTTATTAAAAATATTTCACCTATATGGAAATATTTCAACAATTTTTGATTGTAAACTTAAATCACTAAGTAATAAATTATACAAAAAAGATTAGCTTTCTAGATTCAGTGTTAGAACTGCAAGTCAATGTTCTAATTTATTATGGAGATAGCTTATATTTTTTCCAAGCAAATTATATAATTAATCAAACTGAAAAGCAGGTGTATCCTATTGTAAAAATATCCATTATACAGAACAATTTCCCTTGCTGTCAAGCCCTTTCAATATTTGATGAAGTAATTTTACCCCCTCCTTTCAAAAGACATTTCCTTTTATTATGTATCCTAAGACACTTTAACTAAAAACCCAAATCTGAATATTTCAATAAGGTTGTTTTATTATTCAGTAGATTCATGGAAATTTTACTAGGATGACAGAGAAAATTCCACACCATTCTGTCTCCACTAATACAGGTACACGGCTTCAGCTGGCAATATTACTGGGATTAGCATAGAATGATGAAATATTTAAAGGAAATTTTTTTTTCTAAAATCTAATAAATCAAATGACTGCCAAATGTCATTAAAGTGATGGTCTTTGACTTGAATATGCTTTTCATATTCAAATTTGAAAAGAAAGAGATGAAAGCCTGGAAAGGTTACTCAGTTTCAACTAATAACCTCAAGCACTCTACATTCACATGCATAAAAAATGAAATTGGCTCTATTGTCTAATTTTACTTCAGAAACAACTCTTTTCTTCTTGCATTGAACAGATGTATTAGCATCTGTATTTAAAGTGATATGCTGAGTGGTTTTGTTCGCCCCGAAGTATTTAGCAGCTATGTCAGACTAGTTTGTACACAGACAGTAGTTTATGAATCAAGTCCAAATACAATATCCTGTATTATAAAGTATTCCTTTTACATATCTTAAAATTTGTTTGACATATTTAACAGTTGTAATTGCATACTGTAGGCAAAGAATATTACAATTTTTCAAGGACAGCAGGGTAAATCCAGGTCTTCTGCTTTCTAACGTATAAGGAAGCAAATTTCATACAATTAGAAAATTGCAAGAAAAAATAATAAATTACTTTAGAGCTTAACAGTCAAGAATATTTTAAGGCTTGGTTTTATTAATATTAAACATGAATTCCGTATATACAAAGGAGAACACAAGCTGATTAAAAGAAGATATTTACAAATAAAAAATATAGAACTGCTTAAGAACAGCATAGCTAGCATGTCGTATTTCACTACCAATACAAAACCGCTCGTATTATGTAGCCATGCTGAAAATATATGTAGCATCCAATATATGATAGAAATTAATTTTTAAACAGCCATTTATATTTCCATGATGCAGAGTGAAGTATGTTATTAACTATTTTCCTAAGTTGGTTTTTTTAAGCCTTGGTCTCATTTATTAGACGTTATTCAAATGAAAAATGGATAGTTTGGCATGATCAATTACTTCCCACAAATCATTCTACTTTGATGGGAATAAAATTAGTCTTTACATTTAGTAGTTGAAACCAAATATGAAATTTCCTCTAACATAGAGACTGGACACAAGTATTTAAATAAAGAATACTAAAAGCTTTTAAAGATTGTCTCTGAGAAACCAGTTCAGTGCTTTTATTTCAAGTGAGGAAAACAAAACATGGGCAAGATACTCAGTCTATGTCAAGATCCTTTCTTTACCATTTAATATTGACTCTTTATAATTAACACTACCCAGAGATTTGGAAGAATCACTGAACTCCTTTAACAAGCTTTAGGATTAGGTTAAGCACTAAATGCATTGGACGTTACCTCAGAATTTGAAGTCTCAAAATAACTTTTCTCATCTTTCTGATTTCTGCGATTAAAAAACCCTTTTTTTAATTCCATAAGAAGTCTTGACTTCTGTCTTCAAGAATCTGTAATTCTATATTTCAGTTTCCTTTTTGGTCACAATAAAATGCTAAGATGTGGATGTGAATAATGAAATTTCAATTGACTCAAATGGTCCACAATAGTATCCCACCGAATTAAGTGTTTTACACAAAAAAAAAATTGTGCTTTCTGCACAGAACAGCAGCATTGAAAATGCCTTGCTTATAGGAACAATGTAAACAACGTTCCTATTTTTTACATCCACAGTTTTAACTAATATATTGCCCTTGAAAAACTCAAAATAAATGAAACTTAACCTTAAAATCAACTTGAATCCTATCTTTACCAATGCTCAAAAATATTTATGCTTTACTCCTTAATATTTTATGTATTTATTTCCACAATCTACTTACTCACTTGTTCCCTTCTATTTCTAGCAGAGACCATCAGATAAACTATATTGTTCAATAATCACAATTATCCATTTGCTATCAATATGTCGATTACTAGCAATATTACTTGATTGACAAATATATTCATTGAATGAGAAATTATCTTCTTCCTCTATCAAGTGCCAAATTCCTGTGATCATCCTATTAATGTCAGAAGAGAACTGCAAAGGAATGCTATTGCAGGAATCTCAATCTAATGTAACTGTTCAGACACATCTTACATATACACATAAAAATACATATTATAAAAAAATATTATAGTCCTTAACTGTATGCAGTGACTCTTCATGTTAGAAACAACATCTTCTGGTTTTAGATTTTCCCCACAATGGTGTAGATGTGAGAATAGAGGGATACGGAAATGCTCCCCGTTCCTTCTCCAAATGGATGGGACTTACAAAAGTGCATGCACTTTAGACTCTCCTTAAGACCTGGGGCAAAGAGATCTCTCCTTGTTCAATAGCTCTTTTGGAGTCGGATTTACTGTGAAGGAGGTGAGGGCACATATAATCTTCCCCCAGCATCATTGTTTTTGCCATGTGGTAGGAGGAGAATGCAATGACACAAGGTTAGCACCATAATAAGGTTCAATGCAATCCCTTCAACTCTGTCTAAACACACTGAACAAAAAACTTGTTTGGGTGAGTGGTGGGGGTTTTTTGGTAGCTACAGCAGTGGCCCCCTGTGAGAAGCTTCTCAAAGCTCCCCCGGCTCCAAGTCAGACCCGCCTTTGCACCAAGGCTGAGCCAAGTAGCTGCACTTCTGCAATAACATATTTAAGAAGGGAAACCTGGGAGGAGTGGTGGGACCTGCCAGGAGGAGTTGCAAGGAGAACATCTGTGTGAACACCAAGGTTAGGGGAAGAAAGGAGGAGAAGGGGGGAGGTGGGCCAGAGCAGAGACTCCCCTGTATCCCATGGTGAGACAGCAGGGCCGCCCCCCCACCCATGGGGGTCTGTGGTGAAGCAGATACCGATTTGTGGCCTGTGGAGAACCCCACACCGGCCTAGGTAACTGCGTCCAAAGGAGGCCAGGACCCCATGGGAAGAAGACCCCACTGTTGTAGTTCAGCCCTGGGAGGATTGCAACACGTGGGGGTGACCCACATGCCCGTGGGCGTGACTCATGTCGGAGTTGGTTTGTGGAGGACTGACTCCTGTGAGAGGGGGACTGTGCTTGAACAGGGGAGGAATGCCAGAAGTTTTCCCCCACCCCAAGGGGAAAGAAACGGCAGGACTGACCACAACCCCCATTCCCTGCCCCCTGTGACGCTTGGGGAAAGGAGTTAAGAGATATGGGGAACAAAGCTGAGCCTGGGAAGAAGGGATGGGTGAGGGAAGGTGTTTTCAGGATGTGATAATGCTTCTTACGGTCCTACTCTATCTGTTACATGTTGTTGTTGTTAATGTCTGTATTAACTTAATGTTCCTTTTTTCTTCCCCTAACGAGTCTATCTTTTGCCTGCACCTTAATGGATGAGATCATCCCTCCTTGTCCTCACGTCAAGTTTCTGGGTCTTTTGCTTCCCTCTTTCTCAGCACTGGTGGGGAAGCATAAAGTCAGCAGCGCCTTTGCTTATTTTCCCCTTCTCAGTGCTGGGAGGGGGAAGGGAGGAGTAAGCGGCTGTGTGGTGCTCAGTTGCCCTCTGAGCTCAAACCACAACAGTGACAATGAGTATGTCCCTGGTTGGTGCCATTTTATCTACTGCAAAGTCCAAATTCACCATTTGCAGAGCATGAATTCATCTTTAATAACTTCAAAGGCATGAACTACTTGCTGCAGCTTGAGACAATTCAATAATTAGATATTGCCTCTACTATGCAAAACTGTAACACTTCCATCAACGCATTGATTTTTTTTTTTTTCACAAAAGACATTTTCTAATTCAGTATAAAACACCAAGCATATTAGAAAACACTGAATGTTGAGGGATGTGAACCTTTCTCACTATGAGACTCAACTATACATCTGAAGAGTCACATTTGCACTTTGCTCATAATCTAACTTTTAATCACTTGAATAATATATTTTCTTCCCTTCAAATGGCTTGCCTTCCCCAACCTTTCTGAAGAATAAACATAAAGTTGTTCAGTGTTTCTCCTGAAGCTGAACTGTTTTTAAAGATTTGGTTTTGCAACTTGCCTGTGGCACTGCCTCAGCTAAGAGCTTTTAAAGATAAACTGTTTCTAGGGATGGATAAATACAAAAAAGCAGATATATCTGGAGCTATTTGACTGGTGGGATAACAAACTTCGTCAACTCTGAGTTTTATTTTCTCCCCAAGAAGTGGGGAAGGCTACATAAGCAATATTGTTACAGTCCTGAACTAAGCTACACCCCTCTCTACTGCAGACTGTCTCAAAGAGGAGTATTAATTTCTTTTTAGTGTTTAAATACTCACCATTGATTATACCACTAGATAAAATAAAAAACAAATACAAACTTTATCAATTCTCAAAGCCAGTTAGCTACATCAGTACCAACTAGTCACACAATTAAGTAATTCAAATGCTCTGTAAACTTTAAATTGCCTTTCATTTCAACAGAAGTATGATCCTTAAATAAGCATAAAAAATAATTTCTCGATAAAGAGGTCTTACTCTGAACATTTTTGTTATGCTAATACACATCAATATTTAAGATACAAAAATAAGATGAAATAAGTAGCAGTATTACGTAAAAAACTAAACAAATATAATAGGATTTCTGCTTTTGTATATATCTATGCATGTATTTTTCTATATGTACATCATAGACTTCTGGTTTGATTTACAAAAATAAAATTTAAAAAACTGTATTTGAAAGTTAATCCATTTAGAAAAAACCGAACCCTTACTATGGGAAGAAAGCATAAGTATCAGTATGGCATTTTCATTTCTTACGAGTGCATCTGTAGCGAAAAAAAACCCATCAAATTGCACAGTTGAAACACACCTGTTCTTTTTATTTAGATCTTTAGTACTTAACATTTGATCCTGTGTTCTCCCCCACCATTATAGTATTGTTTGAGGATAATATAGACATGCAAAAATGAATGGAATTTGATTCTTTCTCACATTACCCACAGTGTGAAAAAAATTATGCTTGATGACATATATCGCAGCTAAAACTCAAATTTAGTTTCAAATGCCATCCTTTGCTTTTTAGACCTCCAGTTAGAAAAATACTCCTTTCTACTTGTAAAGTCACCATAAGTTACTTCCATGTCAATGAGCTCTGATAAATATATCAGAGTAAGCAACTGAGGCGCATTCATATTCATAACCAAAAATATATTACCAGCTAGGTTAAAAATGGCTCCTGTTGATACTTTTTCTATGGGTTTATGCACTCAGCCTTAAATCTGACTTTCTGCTTTAAAACTCATTAGTCAGAATATTAAATTGTTACCTAAAAAGTAATTGGTTAATGACTTAAGATTCTGTTGTTTTGAATCATTTTAAAAGCTGGTGTTTGAGGGGTTTTTGGCATTATTTTCCCCTCTTCTTTCAGTTCTTCTATCAAGAAGAATGACTTGTAGTACACGCTTGTAATTATTACTTCAAAGAACATTTGACAAGTGCTAGAAGTTGTAAATCCATCATTTCAGTGTACTGCCTATTCAAACTGCTGCCATCTCAAACTTTATCAGTGGCAAAAGACAACTTAAGTCCTTCCTGGATTCTTCAAATTTTCTCTCTTTTGCTTTAGTTTCTGTCTAGTAGTGACCACAATAGCAAACAATCACCTTAAAGGTGAAGAATGGCAAATGCTCCTTTTCAATCTTAGATCCATCAGTAGTCTTTGAAAATACTGACTCTAAAAGCTTTAATAAGTTACTTTTATCTTACTCCAATAAGACAGTTCTGTTTCATGAATCTTATTTGTTTCATTAAATATGCTGGTGCAGCACTTCCCCAATTTCTTATAGAGGAAAACCACAAAGGAGCCAAGGTTAGAGCCAGACAAGACTAAGAGAATACAAAGGATTAGTACTTCTGGCACAATTCAATCAGGCCAACTCAGCAACACAGGATAATACTAAAATCCTAAAATTTTACTTCTCTAAATTCAGATTAGATATTCACAGAACAAGCCAGTTTAAGAAAAGCATTGAGCACTGCGAAATCTCCCTGAAGTACACCAAAGGTACTCAAGTCTTGCAGAAAATAGATGTAAAGAGAAATCAAGTCAGTCAGAATTTAACATTGCAACACAACGTCCAAATGATTTTCTCGTTTTTCAATGAATGCAAATATGTCATATGAGGAAGTGCACTATTCAAGTAATTGTACAAAAAAGACATAATAAAAGGAAAAGTATTTATTGCGTTGCTATACATAAGCTTTATGCTTTACATCTTCCCACCTATGCATAAACATGTTTCATTGACCAGCAGAATCACAAGGAATTGGTATTGCTTTTTAAAGGTGTTTAAGAGAGATTTTCATGTCAAAATTAATTAGACTCTGAGATCTTAATTTACAGGAACTGATAATGACAGTTTTTATTAAACTGCTATTGGTGCAAGATAATGCACTCACAGCACCTGCAACAAAAAGAGAGACGTAAACACACCTATAGAAAAAAACAGGACCTCCACCAAATAAATTGTTTGTGCCAGTGCCAGTAATTGCCCTACGGGCACAATTGAAGACAACTTGGAGGCTGACAGCAGTAAATTTTATTGTGATAATTGAACGTTGTATTATGTCCTATAAGGATAAAGTGTAGACATGAGGGTGAAAGGAAGGAGGAGATGGAAAAGATTTTAATTTTTTTTTTTTTTAAATATAAAGACCATGCCGAAGAAAATGCAAATTCCCAGTTTTGATGTCTATTTTGAGGATCTGAAACAAGGCTTTTAATCAATGTATTATACATCAAATTGATAATGTTAACTTCTGATTATTCAAATGTATGAAATATTCATAGAGAACTGTCCAAACTTTTACATTTCTCAGACTTCTTTTCTCTATTAATTATCATGCCTGGAAGCTTTTTAGTAAAAGCAGCAGCCATCAGCCTGACTGAACCTGACAAGCTAGCAAGGCCCAATTACACTGGCACTCTGTGGCACTTTGATGTACTGGAAACGAAAAGAGATAGGGGCAAATTGTATAGCACATTATGTTAATGACTTGATTTAATCCAGCCACTAAACTTTATGTAGCCTGTTAAAAAAGATGCTAACACTAATTACGCCACTTTGGAAAGGAAAGAAGGGGACAAGCATTTCATACCGACAAAGTGAAGCTCATAAATGTTGTAAATGAAATGAAACAAAATGAAGTAATCTATGATTAATTATACATCATAGACAAGAAGAAAAGAGAAAGAAGCAAGTGGTACAGCTAAGTACTGGAAAATCTGTTAGATACCCTTTATGATCAACATATCTAAGAAATAACCATGAACTGTCTAATTTGCAACATGCAAAAAAGAAACAGTATGATCTTAAATGGCTTAAACAGTTTGGCATACAACTCAGATTTATAGGATAATTAGCATAACGATCTCTAAAAATCACAAGTCTTATTTACAGTGTTTGACTACCAGCAGGATATTTATCTCAAAAGATAAAAGGCAGTGATTTTTAATCTTAAAAAAAAATACAAATTCAATCACAGTTTTCACATGATGTATTCTATAATTAACCCAAGATTTCAAATATACCATTGCTTATTTTTAAAATCCAATTTGTATCAAACAAGTTACCTTAATACTTGATAGCTTTTGTTATCTACCCTTCTTGAACATGCACTTTGTTACCAGAGGAACAGATCAATAGACAGAGGTAGCAACTAATGAACCTGAAATGAATCTACACTTAAAATCCTCCCAGATGTGTTCTTAAATAATTTTGATAAAATAAAATACAGGATGACTAGAAACGTATAGATCAATTGTATTATAGTTTGACTTCATGGAGATGAGTAGCAGTCATTTTAGTTCTTAAAATTACAGGCGAAACAATTTTTTAACATTTACATATAAGCAATGCAGTTCTGTCTTTAAAAGAACCTTCTGTATCTTTCTGCAGCATATATATGTTATAGGATTCCTAAATCCCTTCTACAATCTTTTTTTAAAAAAGGAGCAATATTTCTTATACGAAGCATTGCTTCTTGTTGCTAGTTATTTGTAAGATTCCACACAGCCTTGAAAAAAGGATTAAAAAAAAAAATCATCAAACTACTTCTAGCTTGTCACATTGCAGAACATTAAAAAAAGTTAAGACTGAAAGGATATAAAAGTACATCTCTGGTCCTTTAAAAGAAGGCTAAGACAGACCAAAGAACTACTAACCGTTAGAAGTATTATAATCAATTTTAAGTGCTAGTTTTATATTTTTTAAGATTGTTCAGTCAACGTTAGATCTAAAAGTATGAAATGTTCTTTTTTTTTTTTAGAGAACTACTGTTCAAATCAAAGTTTCCAAATTTGCATTATGCTGTGTTAATTTTGTGTCTATGAGTTTATGCTCATTAATTGCTGGTTTTAAGAACAAGCCAAGAGAATATCCTTACCATACACGTCCACAAATAACAACAGAAAAAGAAGTACGCTGAAGTGATTTGGTACTGTACATGTACAAATTTTCTTGAAAAGTGATGTTCAGTTCTAAAACTGTTTGGAAGTCGGGAACAAAAGATACATATGTGGATGAACTAGAAAAATAAATGCAAGGTTTGCATGTTGTTAACTTACGTCAACCTTACGTAATTGCTATTTCAACAACATTCAACCAAATCAACAGACTGGGATGAAACACAGTGGGTAGCTAAGCATTGAAGGTTTACTACAGGCCTTGACAAGTGAAATTATCCTCCCCTTCCTCAGAAAGCGCTGGAAGAAGCAGAAAAGCACATTTTCCTCCATAAAGGCAACGGGTAGGACTGAACAACAAGACTAAGTTCTTTAGACATTCGTATTACAATAGTTATCTTTCATTAGGGAGATTTTCTGCAGGGTCTAAAATTTGAATTCAGATTGGAACTAATTAGAAATGTCTACTTCTAAGTGTGTATGACATTAAGAGAAAAAAATTATAAACACCTATAAATCACATGCACCATACAGTCAGGTTACTTTTATTTTTTTCCGTGGAAAGGTGTTTATTTGAGCTGGAAAGAGGAAAACATACATTCGTTGAAAATGCCTTAGAATCTGACCTTAGATATAGCAAAGCTACTCTTAAAGGACATCAGGCTTAAAATATTTTTCTTACGACTTACCAAATAATTGCCATAAATACTCTGCCTCACCTTAATATTCTTGGATACTGGACTTGAAACAATACAGTCATCGCTGTCAGTTATTGATTCAATGGCATCATCTTTTTGTCTATCATCTTGATCTGCTAAAAAAAAAAAATCAATGTAATTAAAAACCCCTGTATTTGTAGTCCATCTGAGACTTGCTGAGAAACCTGATAGCAATATATTTGCTTTTCTAATAAATAAAGTATAAGTGCTAGGTAAATCTTCTCTTCCTTGCAGAAGATTAACACTGGCAAATCAATGACCTTTCAAGTCATCTAAACTGTATTTTTTTCTGATTTGCTAAAAAAAAAGTAATATTTCCTAGATGAAAGTTGATGAGTGGAATGATATAAGCCCTGTGATGAACTGAAGTATGAATAACAGTTAGCTTTATATAAGAATATGGCCTGAATTTGTGGATTGCCTCTGACTAAGTTTAACACCATGCATATGTAAAGAAGATTTTCTTTTAAAGTAGTTCTGTATGCCAGTGGATTATTTTCTAAAGATTTCAGGTCTTTTTTCTCTGGAGCAAATTACTTATAAACACAACAAGAGCTTCAACATCATGTTTTTCCATTTTTTCTAATGAATTCTTATGCAGAAGCTGCAAACAACTGAACATAAAATTTTAGCATCCTGCCTGTGCTTTTACTTTAAACTTGGTATTGTGGACTTGGTTTATTTCAATGATAAACAGTTTAAGCTTGGGGGTGGAACAGGATGACCCGGCTTCTATAATCTTTAAATAAATCTGCCTCTAACAACTTTATGTCACAGATGTGATAAGACATACTACCCCTCTCACTGTCTGAAAGGATTTCCGATATCAGCATTGGCTGTTATCCGCAGACAAAAGGAGCATATTCATTAAAATAGTCTTTAGAACAGCATAGTTCTAAGGGAGAATATAAAGACATTTAAAATAGAAGCCAGGTTTCCTTTAATATTTTATGAATCTAGGTCAGATACCAGATTTTTGCATGCAATTACAATACAGTTTCCATTTGGGAAGAAAATAACACCACCATATCCACCACCCAGCTTCAGCTATAAAGTACACCAGAATATCATTTCTGTCATGAAGCTTCTCATAATGAGGCAGCTCCCACTGCTCATAAGAAATGCTTAAGAAAATGGAAAGAGACAGAGATTTATTAAGAAAATACAGTTACTTATTCAGAAAAATGAATACCTTCTGGTTCCAATTCTTCAGTTATTTCTGTCTCATCTCCAGAGGTAACTGAGCTTTGGTCGGCCAACTGCCCCTCTGACAGATGCGAGAGGTCTTCTTTTTCCTGTTGAATTTCTTCAGCCATCTCCTTCACCTTATCATCTGCTAGCCTTTCTTGTTTAACCTCATGTACCACACGCTATATAAAAATAGATAAACTTACAGTCTTTATAACACTCCTTGAACAGTCAAAGTTACTAAAATTCAAAACTTGAAGAGTTATGGCTCACATTCATTATACATAGCCTTTAAACAATTATATTGCTTATGCAGTGCAGGAAACAATGAGAAGCTGTCAACTGCAGTAACAAATAATTGATACCGTAGAAAGACAATTTTCTAACAATGTATATTTGTGAAAACATAACCATTATAATCATTTGGTACCTGTCAACATATATACAGCCTGTTAGATTTCCAGATTCATTTATATTTCAGCTCTTTCAGTTCTTCAAGACTCAGTTCAAAAAAACCAAAACCAACAAATCACCACCACCTTACTCAGTTAGCAATTTTATAATTTGAATTATACGATATTTTCTGTTTCAAAACCAAACTAAAATAATATAAAAAAGCATCAGCTTTGCTACAAAATACAAACATGTTATCTAAGGTAAAAAATATTTAGTGCATAACTTTGAAGTAATCTTAATCCCTTCTTTCCCTTTTGAGTACAGTTACATAAAATAATACCTCATCAATGGATATAACATTACAGACATGGAAATCTGCTGGAGACCTATGCATTATTTATTATCCAGCAATTCTCCTCTAGGACTGAATTTTCCACAGAGACACTGATGCCTCACCTCCTACCCTCAGAATCCATGAGACTTCAGGTCCAGTTTTGGAAAACCCAGGTGTTCTGTGGACAGCTGAAAGTTATTTCTATTCTAACACATTTGGAGCCACACAAAGCAAAGCAATATTAACAAACACTTAAGAGCCTTATTCTATAAATAAAGTTTATGCTTGAAGTTTTCCAGTCGTAGAAAACTGACTTTATGTCTCTTATGCTTCTCCTTGGCATAGATGATGTGTCATAACCGCTGTGTTTTAAACAGTGTTTGGCCATTCCTTTTAATTCCTACAGTGACAGAGTTGTATTTTGTGGATAAAATTTTCAGAGAGAATACTTTTTGATTATTCTACTTGACTAATACCACCTGCTGTGGTGAAAAGAAGACTTAACTTCAAAAGATCATCCGAGGCTCTGATTGAAAGTAAAAAAGTGAAAGGAACATAAAAGCCAGTGATTAAACGTTGTGTTATGCCACTAGAAACTATAGTTTGCCAATCTGCCACAACTTAATTTCACGACCAATTGGACCATTACAAACTACAATATTTAATACTTTTCTTCTCCTTAGAATGCTACATATTTAGCAATGTTCCAAAGCTACTCCATTTCTTCTTTTTTCCCCCTGCTCTATAATGGCATTTTTTAGAGGGAAGACAAAATAAACTTCATCCAAATATAGAAGGAAATAAGTAGAGATATTCCTCCCTTTCTAGTGGCCAAAGAAAGAAGACTGTAATCACAAGGAATCACATTTTTTATATTTCCGAGAAGTTTTTGAGATCTTACTTTACCTGTAGTTTGATTTTTGATGCATGACTCTGAAGAAATGACATACACATGGAATTCAAATGCAATATAGTATACAAAACCACAAAACCTGAATAATCTCATACCTTTGAAACACTTGGAACTCTTGAAGCCTTCATCTGTGCAAGTTCCATGTCATTTTCAACAACAGAGCCCTAAGTTATGGGTAAAATAAGGGGAAGATTTTAACATATAGCAGACACTTAACACACAAAAGTAGGTATAAATTTACTGGTGGAGAAGCATTTGGACAGGAAATTATGTCCTCCTTTGCTTCCCTGCATTAGCATTACTGCTTCTGTTCTCTGCTATAGCTTCTACCTATGAGGCTGGACAATGCCTACAAATGGTTTAGGCAAGTCAAACCATTCGTCCCATTTCTTAGAGTCCTCTTTTCTGAAAACAACTATTTGCTTTGGCATGTGTCACATCAATATCCAAGAACTAGATTCTCTGCTATTCAGAAAACAAGCAGGAAAATGAAACAGACTGTTCCTGTGCAGTTTTAATCTGATCCACTTCTAATTGTCTTGCATGGTCACTCTCTTGCCATTTCACCACAAGATTTAGACATCAGAGAAGCCCCAGGTACTTCATTATTTAGTTTTAACAGTACTTTTGTCTTGAACCAGACCATGAGGCTTGGATTTTTAAAACATCTAGGGGGGCTTCCCACCCAGTAATGAAGACTTCTGATGGAGACCAAGTAGCTTAGAATACCCTAGTTTGTGAAAAACTTCAAACTTTGAGAAGTTACTGTTTGGACAGCTGAAGATATGTTGTGTGTGTGTAAGTATATGGCTAACATTTCAGTTTTCCATATCTAAACTCTCAAAAGATTTGATTTCACTAACATATGATTTTATTTTTTAAAGTTAATCAATACAAGAGATTGACTTAATTCTTTTTTCCAGTCTATACCGTACGGCTCAAAACAAAGTTCTAGTCATGGTAAACTAAATAGCAGAACCACCCATGAATTGAAAACTGATGTCAACATTTCAAAAAATAAATCCAATCAAGGCATTTACAAATGGAAAAAAACAATCACAGCTAGTTTTTATTAGTTAATAATATTATGTTGCATTAATTAATTAATAATATTCATAACCTTTTATATTAGCTATTAAAGAATCTATCTGAACTTAATGGATTTAATTAAGAGTTCTCTGAAGGGAGATTATTTAGGATCAAATGAAAATTTACACCACACAGGAGATATATTTGAGATAGTTCCATGCAGACTCCCCTAGAGTCTGGAAGGATGCACACATGATGGTGCACCCCAAGTTCAGAAGTGTAATTGTTTTCACAGTGTATGTAATCTCAGATGATAGAGAGGTGACTCTGAACTGTGTCAAACTGTGTAGCACAACACTCAGGATCTGTTTGGATAAAGCTGTTTTCTGTAGAGTCATATGTTAGAATCTGCTCTAAGTTTATGAAGGTTGAAGCTTGTAAACTGTGAAGTATAGGAAGCAACTCTGAGGGAGTCACACAAATATCCGTGTATTGTATCCCCCACCTATTTGCAATGTTGTGCTATCATTCATTGCCTGGGACATCCCAGTCTTGTGCTGCTAAAATAACTGAGCATTCTCAATTATTAGTTCTACAAATTGTCCATACTGAGACATAAGTAGTCTTTCCTGCTTCAACATGCATGAGCAAAATACTTAAAACTTACTGCCATCTTTATTGTTCTAAGATCCAGAAAAGATACTTTCTTGTCTGCCTGAGCTGTGCGCTGCCTTGGTTTGGGGGTTGGTTTCTGTAATAAAACAAGTATAGTTAAAGACCATTTATTGCCATATTCTAACCATCTTAGTTTACAGTAAATTTTGAGGGACCCTAATTTTTCTCAAAGCCAAACCTAACTGCACTAAATTCAATTCTAAACAGGCAAGATGATGTAGACGTTGTTTGAATAAGCAACCCCCCCAGATGGACATACCTTTCAGACTTCAGCCAAAAATGAGTATAAAACTCTACAGAACATCTGTGGAATGCAATGTGAGTTTCAGGTGAGAAATAATTGTAGGACTGAAGTCATTGCTCTCATATATGTGGCAGAATGATGATTTATTATTGTTTATGGAGTGCTTGATTTCTTTTCTTGTTCTGTAGGCTTACCGTATCTTTGACACCTTTCCACATGCCACTCCCTTTGGAGAATTTTAACACAGAAACTGGTGACTGGTAATAGTTGCAAAATTAACAAAATGGTCCAGAAAAATTTCTGTTGTGATGTTATAACACAAAAGACAAAAAATAATTAAATGGTTTATTACTGTTCATGATTTCTCTTTTGATGAAGGTAGAAATTATCCTCCACTTCCACTGATTTTTATACGCACAAAAAAATCCTTATACCATTTTTAATTTATGACTAATTTTTAAGAAGCTATTTGGTATCTTAGCACCATGGTCCAGGCACCAGAATAAGTGTGGTGCAGACACCTACATTTGGCTTGGGTCTGGCTGCTTGAGAATTCTTTTGTCTCAAAGCTACCCCAACTGATTGAGTTCTGTCCGAGTTTCTAAGAGACCACAGAAACAATATCTGATTTCATAACTGTCATAAATTTCAACCATAGCCCTGAAGTTGCACAAGCATGTGACTACATTTTATGTAGGACATCTACATTTGAAAGACAAGTAATAAGCACTAAATTTACAGGGAAAACATTTAATGTTTGTTATTTCTCCTCCCTTTACTCCCTGTCCTTTTGGTAAGTGGTTATCTACCATTATAAAAGACTTTTAAAAGCTTTGGACACAAGAATGATTTCACTTCCCAAAGGAAGTTGAAGATGGTAGTTATATGAAGTATTTGTACTATACATTATGTTACAGTAAGGACAAATCCTGGTTATCAGGGAAGAACTAAATGACCTGCTGTAATAGGTCTTTTATATCTCTTAACTTCTGTGAGTTTGTTAAATTACTTACTGTCACTGATGAAGTAAAAGAAGGAGACAGGGCTGGAGGCTGCATTTTTTCCTCTGCTAATAATTTAGTTGCCATTGATTCCTCATTTTGAATGTAATTCACTAAGTCTGCTGCCACTGTTGATCCCTTTAGTGGTAGGTAGACAAACTTCCATTTTAATTCAACTGTGATGGTACCAGTAGCACGTCTTTCAGAATCTGTTAGTTCAAAAGTACCTGAAAGCATAATGCAAATCTTGTCTAAATTATCTTATTCTATATGTATTCAAGAAAATGCAGTGCAAAACTGAATGGGATTCAGGAATTCAGGATTTCAGGATTCAGTTATGAAAGCAGTACATTTTGAAAGCCAGGTTTCAGCCACTCCTTCCCACCTGATATTAAGACTAACAGGGACTTTCTACCTAATAATGAGATACTCATAATATAGTAGTGTGAGAAATAACTGGTAAATTTGGTAGGCTTCTCAAGGCAAAAAAACAGTGGTAAAAGACAGATGCAAACAGATTACTAAAATGCTAACAAAAAAAGAAAACATCAATAATTGATTAGCAATTAAATTTAGTCAGTGCTGGAGTGACACATCATTCCAATCATAATTATTTATCAAATCATAATTATTTCATACTTGGGCCAGTATAGAGAACTAAAAAGAACTTAAAAGACTTTTCATCCTTGTTACGACCATGATAAATTAATGCTTGGACATCAGGTTCCTTTATTTTTTTTTTTTAACTTGTGGATTTTAAAGAAAAGATATACTTCTTTCTCTTAAATCTCAGAAAATGTCATGAGGTGAAGAAATTCTACTACTACAATCCACCCTGTTAAGGTACAGGCATCCTGCTCAGATTCATTGGAGTTGATGGATAATCACAAAAACACCACTTTAAAATTTGAGTTAAAATACAACAATGCTGGAACATTCTTAGTAAACAAAAGAAATATTAGAAACTTTTTCTCTCCCTTACTCTTTTCTTCCTCTAATGTTTGAAGTTTAATGTTTGAAGTTTAATGTTTATATTAAAAATCATTCATCAGTTTCAAAACTCTGACACAGACTTTTCACTAGCTATGACTTAAGTAACACTGAGATGCAGAACTTCTTTCCAGGATTTCATTGGGAGTTTAAAATTCTGTCAGACAAGAACAGCAGATGAACGATATGGGATTTGAGAATCATAGAATTGTTTAGGTTGGAAAGACCTTTAAGATCATCCAGTCCAACTGTTAACCCAGCACTGCCATGTCCCTGAGCACCACATCTACACATCTTTTAAACACCTCCAGGGATGGCGACTCAACCACTTCCCTGGGCAGCCTGTTCCAATGCTTGATGACCCTTTTGGTGAAGAAGTTTTTCCTAATATCCAACCTAAACCTGCCCTGGCACAACTCGCGGCCATTTCCTCTCGTCCTATCACTTGTTACTTGGGAGAAGAGACGGACACCCACATCCCCACAACCTCCTTTCAGGTAGCTGTAGAGAGCAATAAGGTCTCCCCTAAGCCTCCTTTTTCTCCAGGCTAAACAACCCCAGTTCTTTCAGCCGCTCCTCACAGGACTTGTTCTCCAGACCATTCACCAGCTTTGCTGCCCTTCTTTGGACACACTCCAGCACCTCAATGTCTTTCTTGTAGTGCTGGGCAGGTTAGCAGCCACTCTTCCCCAAGTCTGCAGCGTTGCAGGGGGTTGTTGTGACCCAAGTGCAGGACCCAGCACTGAGCCTTGTTGAACCTCATACAGTTGGCCTTGGCCCATCCATCCAGCCTGCCCAGATCCCTCTGAAAAGCCGTTCTCTAGCTTGGTTCTTAAAGAGATTTAAAGAGGTATGAAACAGGAAGTGAAGATTTTGTTAAGTTTAAAGAGGTCTAATTCTTACCTGAGATAGATCGGTCATGTGATAAAGAAATAAGAGGCACATTGGCTTTCCCTACATAAGCACCTTCTTCCGTTTCACCATCGTCAAATACATAAAAGGTTAAAGATTCTGATTTTAGGTATCGGTCTAAATCTGCATTCATTGGCACTTGGAAACACATATGGTCATCTATTTGTGGGTTGTTGCTGCTAGGAATGATGGGAGTATCATGGTCTGCAAAATCAAAGAACTTGTAGACAACATAAGGATTTGGCTGAAGATGTTTTTTTCGAGATTGTAGATTGTTACAACATTTTATTGTAATGTGGAGTTCATTTAAATTGCCATCTGTTGAAGTGCTGACTTGGGCAGTTCTGAGTATCTGCTGCTTTAAATGAAAAAGAAGTTAAATTAAAAACATTAGAATTCTTATGTTGGTGAACTCTAAGAACTATATAAGTAGAACAAATAACTGATTATTTCAATGACACTCCAACTACTGTTTAATTTTATATGTCAAAATATTACTTGCTCTATAAATTCAACGACATCTCTCTTGGGTTGTTGGTATAACAAAATAAGAGGTTAATCCTTTCAGGTCTGTGATTGTTTGCTTTATTCTTGTAAAGTTTTATGATCTACTTGTCATTTTATTATCAACAAAGCAGTGAAGATTACAGTTTTAAGAGGGATTCATATCTAGTGCCACTTTAAAATTAAGGATTCTGATAGCTATCCTGTGTCAAGACATTTTTATAACTGTAGTCCCTTTTATATATGTACTTTTCAATAATTAAAATTGCACTGCAGATTCCTCTGTTTTTTTCTTCCTCCAAAACTTTACCTACATAAACAATTTACAAATATTAGAAACCAGCATGTTTGAAGTAAACTGAAAAACTCAATGATAGCACAAGTTTTTTTAATTACCTATCAGCATGGCTTGTACATACTGTGGAACTCACAGCTGGCAAATTGGGAAACTCATTTTAATAAAAATTAAAGAATAATAAGAAAACAAATAACATGACTATTTTAAATGAGTAATCCCCACCTATATTGATCTCAAAAGGCTCTCCTTTTTTTACTGTAATATGTCACAGCTATTTTCAATAATTGTACATAATTATCTTGCTTGTGGAAGCCATAGTTCTATCTTCTGGTATATGGGGAAATATGTATCAATTTGATTTTGTGTGATAACATGTTAAACATTTTGATTAAATAAGCCACACTGAAATAGTTAATGAGAAAACCAAACATGACAGTTTAAGTCCTTAATATGCAACCTTATGACTACTATTTCTGGCTATATACAGAACTGGGAAAAGAAAAATTTATAGCAGTTTATGTACGGTTCATGTTTCCGTGATTTCTGCTGCTATATAGGACAGAAAATTTTATATGTATGTTTAACTAGTGAAAACTTAAGTTTTGGAATGCACAACTGAAGCTACTTTTGCAGTTGCAGATTGACAGAACCCTTAACATAATGTAACCATCTGCTATAGCTATATGACTTTTAGTTTCTGCCATGAAACGTTTCCGAAAACTGCAGTGTTTCAAACAGCTCTGCAGAAGCTGTTCCTCATTTCTGCCATTTTTACTGTTTTATTTTCTCCCATATAATCAGTATATTTCAGTTGCCATGTTTGAATTTGCAATTTTACAGTAATTACAGCAAAATGCTGTCTTCCACATGCTTTACCTTTCAACTGTGTTTGGATTGGCAACACAGCTAGTAATAACATAATCAAAAATAAAGAAAACTAAACAACAGATTTTTGCATTTAACAATGGCCAAATTCTGTGAGTTAGTTAAAAATACCTTTTTTTAAAAAAATCAGATTTTAAGCAAATGTTACAATGTTATTAAACACGAATTCTGAAAATGCCTACACTGACCTTTAATAGAATTCATACACTAAACATACTTCTCAGATTACATCATCAAATCCATTGAGATTCTACTATAATATAAATTTACATTACAGGATAATATAAAACATTAAAGTTACTTCAGACTTAAAGTAATTTAAACAGCTGTAGATTAAAAAAAAATGCCTATTAGAAACTGAAGTGTTTTAATTTATACATTTCTACCTGATTGGTTTTATTTCTTAAATAATTGATAGAGATGTCTCAAAGTCCCTTCTTCTTCTATCTATCTGTGACCTGTATTCAAACACGATTACACAGTGCATTAAATTATCAAAATTCTCTTAATTATCCAGGAAAATAAGACCCAAACAAAAAATAATGGAAATGTAAAATAATCTCAATCTCGTAATACTCAAAGATTAGGAATTTTGAGACCTTTCTGAACAACCGCTTCACCTGTTATACTGATCTGACACCTAGCTGGTTTAACATTGTACTAGAACTAAACGTTAACAAAATCTGATGCCTACAAATTAAGAAAATTAAATATAATAATTTTAAATATTCTAGTGGCAATTTCAGTAAAAATAAATAACTGAAGTTTAAGACTTTGTCTCTTCAGGAAACCTATAATTCAACTGTTTTTTTACCTTTTATATGAAAAACATGTCATTCAACTGCTAAAGATATTTTGCAGTTCAAGAACCTTTAACTTTGTTAACCTTGAACATATCAAGACTTGAAATAAACTATTTGAACTGAACAAGTAATTTTGACCAGTTTATTCTATCAAAACAATGAAGTACAAACGCAAACATACCTGGAACGGTTGTTCCCGTTCCCTAAAATTGGATGTTATGTACCCCAGAGCCTTTGACCTCTCTTTGTAGAGTCTAATAGCTTGATCCATAGGAACTCGCAACCTGATCCAGTATTCTACGGTACCATAATTTTCAATGTTTTCTTTGATTCCTAAGGAACAAATATATACAGGATTGTATTAATTTTCTTTTCAACATAAAAGTACTTAAATCAAAAGCCAGGAAATGCCACAAATTAAAGATTAGTTATCTTGTGACTATGCATTATGACAGTGTTTGTGACACAAGATGCGCAGTTCACGTTAGAAACAGAAACAACTCCTCTGGCTCTACAAGTATGATCCAAAACACGACCATTTTTTCATATTGTAAGCTGTGATATTTACTGTCCAAACTATAGAGTCATGTCAAGTTCATTATTTTAATCTCTCTGAGGCAAATAAAGTTTAGGACAGCTTTGTATGTCAACAGTTGGAAATGTCCCATAAAGTGGTATGCAGTTTAAATTACCATCAAAAATACCACTTTATAATAGCTTACCAAACCAGATTTTTGACAACACTGGGCACTTAGAGGTCTCTGAATATATTGATCTGACAAAATGCTTCTTAAAAAAAAAAAGTAAGCAGCACAGATTAAATACTTCTTTAAAAAGGCTCGTCTGGGATATCTTAGAATTATTTTAAAACTATGAATTAAATTGAAATGAAAAAAATGTACAAAACCTAAACCAACTCCCCCACAGAGTACACTACTATATGAAATATTATGAAATGTAATCACCACCATTTGCACCTTTTTGATGCCTTACAGCTGTTATATGAAGACCTCTAACTTACCAGTTCAAATTACAAACACTATAACCAATTCTTTATTTATTTATTGATAAGCAATGAGGGATATAGTGATGACATTTGGGCCAGATATAAAGCACTGATGTTTTATAGTCTTATAATTCAGAAATGTTTTTGTTTTTAATGGCTATTCTGCCAAACAGAGAAATTGCATATGCAGAAGTAGAATAATTTAATTTCATTTAAATATATTACAAGACTTCACTGAAATTACTGTATGTTTCACAGCTGAAGTAGAGCTCCCTTGTATCAGTAACAGTCTCAGAGGATGAAAGGAACTTGCGTTAAACAACTAAATCCCAATTAACAATATATAAAATAATAAAATAAAATGAAAAAGAATATCAGTCATTTTAAAATATCTTCTCTACAGTATTCATAGAGAAATTCTAACATCTGAATAGCACTACAGTGCAATCAAGTACACCACTCTACTTTTCTCCATGTTGTTTTTGTATAATTCTGTTGAATAAGGTGATACTATCTTTTAATAAAATTATTTACATGTGTAGTAGTATCACTTTGTAAGTAAACTTTACACAAGACAAAGAATCACTTGCCATTTTCAGACAAGATTCTCTAATGCCATTTCCAGCATGTCACATACTTTTTATGTCACATACTTCAGGATCACTCTATTAACACCGTCTTTGTCCTCAGCCACTATGGGCAAAATTGCACCTGTTAGACCTTTCCCACAACTATTGGTGGAATCACCAGAACATGCTGCACACCCAACAGGAAATATCATGTTGTATAAACCCTTTTTTATCTTTTAAAATAGTAATACACAAATTCATTGTTGGCCAAATACACATTACTTAATTGTCACAATACTGCATCAAACAGAACACTTTTTGGTATGTTAATTACCAACTAAATTTGCTGTGCTGTAGATCTTCCCATTGTTTTCCAAGATTTCATGAAACTTCAGTTCACACGCAGCAACTGTTTCATAATCTGTGCCATATGCATGATGGACCTCAAGTGTGATACTGTTTCGCTCTATATAATGCAAGAAGAAGTCATCAGCCTGCACAAGGTACTGAGAAGTGAAGTCATATGATGGGGTACGCCCATAAACTACTGGGGTTGTCTGAAGTTCGAAGTCATAGAATGCGTAAGTACAAAAAGTTGCAAGTTCATGGTCATCAAAAGCCTGCATAGCTCCAGAAGAGAAGGTCACTTTGCTGATATGAATTTCAAAAAGGTTCTCTCCTCTTTCTAAATGTAAAGTTTCATCAAATTCATCTACTGCATCCCCTGGCAATTTTTCTGGTCTGGATTTATATGGTTTTGTACCATAGGCAATATCTCTTAGTTGTGCTGCAACAAATAAAATAAAATAGTTACAATACGACTGTCCTGTTTAAAAAAAAAAATATAATTAATGACAGAGTAGAAAGGAGAAAAGCATAACTCAATTATATTAACAATGTTATTTTCTGAAAGGCGTAACCAAAAAAGAAATCACACCTTTAAAATCACACATCTACTGCTCTTTGAGCATAGTGACAACAATCAAGAATACCTACACAACGGAGCTGCTTCAGTATATGTAAAAGATAGGCACAGGCCCCTACCAATTAATAACACATTACAAGGGAGTTAATGAGTAAAAATTCAGAAGTCTTATGCAATGATCAAAGTAAGTATCACTATGCAAATGTAGTACAGACTTAAGATACATATTTTTGTAGGGTTGAACTAAATTGGCCAAGGAAAGAAAGAATACATTGGGCTTTTAACCTCTGTAATATCTTGAGTGGACAGAACTATCAGCAAAGACCTTTAACATGTTGCCTGGCCTTACGGGGGGTAAATGGCGAACAAATCAAAATACATGCTTACAGAATTAGGACATAAAGCATCATGCAGCCCTTTAGTACAGGGGATACAACTTGGAGACAAACATGAAAATTGTTATGACATTCAGGTTTGTAAGGTATCCTATTTCAGGCTTCCTATGCACCTTGTATGCACTGAAGCCATTAAAACAGCATTTTAATTTAATTATATTGAAATGTTCTGTAGGTATATTATACCATGACTTTGAGATTTTTTTAGCAACACATAAAATGATTATGTAACGACAGGACAGCAAAATAAAAGGTTGACCATAAATATATGATTTAAAAAGATAGTAAAATATACCAAAGTTTGGTAGTTTTATTCTTATTCAGCAATAGCGCAGCATAAACTTCTTTGTTGAATTTTGTTTGATTAATAACCTTATCATTTAAGTCAATGAAACAGCACACAGATAATTTTCCATGAAAGAACTGACCTTCCTACTAGTTTCAGCAATGGAGAAGTGTTTCAACTAAAGAACAAATTTACAGCAATAATTTGCAAGAGATAAGATATTAAAAAAATTAAAGAATATACTTTAAATATACCTTCTAGTTTTCTGATGCGTGCAGCTCTAATATCAAGAAGATGGACATACTGTTCTAGTTTTAACTCATAGTCTTTCTGTAGACTTTCCATCTTTTGTGTCACTGCTTCTACTTCAGTCTGAAAAAAATTTGCATGTAAAAAGGACTTTTGAGGCTTGTCTGCACTGATGCTGCACGTGCTTTTGGCTACAAATTAAAGTACAGTTAGATTTGAGGAAAGAACATTTAGAGCACATGAAAATAGCAGCAATATTTAGTTCAGCAATACAGCAATCAGTTTGAACTTCAGCAAAGTCTGAAAACATAAAGAAAAACAGACTAGCTATTCTTTCAGGAGAATGTTCTAATAGTTTTTTAAAGATTTTGTTATTTTAAACTTAGAATAATTGAATGAAAAGTCAAAATATGATCTGCAATAATCCAGCACAATAGCATAAAAGCAGTGTTGTGGAAAAGGAAGCTTATTTGATAAGTACACTTAGTATTTTTCCTGTGAGCACCTGATAAGCACTCAGAGATAATCCCAAGAAAGCATGGTTTGAGGGCTCTGATCAGGGTGAGTTAAAAAACTAAAGTTATAGTCATTTGGACCTCATGCTTTTAAGACAATACTTTCAACAGCATATTTTAGGTTAGGTTACCTATAAACAGACTGGCTTTGTTGCTGAATTTGCAAGTCTCAATTATGACCAGTTCTAGTGCTACAAATGCTTAAATGTTATTATCAGGTTATTTTCCACTGTGAGTAGAGTTTAGTACCTGGTAATCTTTGTTAATTTTGTGCTGCACAATTAACATATTCCTTGTCTTTTCAAGTTCTTGCACTGTTTCCGCATGTGTTAACTGCAGCTCCCGCATGGAGTGTTCTAAATCTTTATGGATATCATCTTCTATTTTTTCCAAAAACACAAGGTCCCCGTTCTCCTGTTGCTTTTGAGCCTGGAAAAAATTTGAAAAATCACTTGAACAAACTTTTGCAAAGTCTTTGGATGTATTTGTGCATGGTTAAATGTAACACTGGGATATATTTTTGGAACAACAATAAGACAGCAAGCATAACTTTGCAAATTCTGAGCATGTGGTAACACAAAAAATAGGAATGAGGTAGACCAGTAAGTGTCAGGGTTGTATTCAGTAATGTAATCTTGTGATTATCAGGAACCACTTAAAATGTATGAGAAATTCAGAAGCAATCACTCCTGTCTGTCCAAAGAAAATACAAAGCTCCTAATATATTTGCCTCTTATATAATTAATAATCCCGCTTTAGTGAATGTACAAAACCTGAATTATTATTCTCAAGGTCTACGTTGCTTGTTATTAATACTAAGGTTTTAATTTTCATCTAGGTGGTTTGTTTTGTTTTGGGTTGTTTGTTTTTTTCATTATCATTACAGAATTATGATTTGAATTTGGGTAGCAGAAAAAGATCCTATTTACAGTAAACACTTCCTAAAGAAAATAAAACATCACTGGAACAGTGCAAACTTAATGCAAACTTATTTTTTCAGTTATTTCTTCCCCCCACTTCATTTTCAATTTCACTGTAAACAATAAAATTACAACTTATGTGCAAGAGAAAAAACCAGAACATTTTCTGCGTATTTTTGTTTTTCTATTTTAGTAAACAAAGAGAAGTTGTTAAGCACCGCTGTACTGCATTTTAGAACTTCTATGCTTATAGTATGCTCCCTTAAATTAGAGAATTCATAAACAAATTTTTTTTCAAATAAACATTATGGGAAGAACAAGATGGTCTGATAAGTCATTTAACTGAGAAAAAGTAATTTTTTTAAAAAAATGCTTGTGAATCTGGTTTAATTCACTTCTGATGTTATAATGAATTATCTACATAAATTTAGATTTTATCCTGGCAATTTTTTCATCTTCCCTTCTGCTTCACTGTAACTGAAAGATGACAAAAGCACACAAAGTTTGAAGTATTAACTACTAAAAGATGCACAAACAATTCAGCCCTTGAAAATCCCAGACAATGTGTAGAAAACATGTAATGGTCAACCAAGTGTTTAAAAAAAAAAAAAAAAAAAAGAGAATAAATGCAAAATATATGGAATCATAGAATGGTTTGGGTTGGAAGGGACCTTAAAGATCATCTAGTTCCAGCCCCCCATATGCTCATTCTGTGTAAGTTACCTTTAGAAGCAAGAGACCTTCACGGAATTCTGCCATATCAGTATTACTTTCCTGAAACAGAAATACTTAATGAAAAGGTGTTATCAGATGTGAATGAATATTGAAGAAATATATTCAGAATAACGAGATGCATTCTCACTAGACATGACATTTTGCTTGATATCATGAATAAACACTTATATTTCGGTATTATTTTATTTTCAAGAAGTATTTGCACTATGCATAAAACATAGAACGAGGTTTTTTGCACATATTCTAA
The DNA here is from genome assembly GCF_047716275.1 of Strix uralensis. Classification (NCBI taxonomy): domain Eukaryota; kingdom Metazoa; phylum Chordata; class Aves; order Strigiformes; family Strigidae; genus Strix; species Strix uralensis. The sequence continues at coordinate 6,978,671 of NC_133983.1, read as the reverse complement.
ACAGAAATAGTTCACCTTCATCAAAAACTTAATGTGATTTTTCAGTTCATCTAGTTGTTGCTTATGTTCCAGGTAGCATAACTGCAGGTCTTTGTTCTCTTGCATCAGCTTTTCCTTTTGGTCTTAACATAGAAAAAGAACAAAATATCCTACTTAATTCAACATAATGATAAAAATTATAAACTTGCTTTTTCAAGTTCTTATGAAAATTTTAAAAAGTAGAAATTAATTTATTTTGTATAGAGAAGTCTTCAGTATTAAAAAACAGAAAGAGAAGGACAGAAAACTACTCCTCTTTGATCTGGTATAGGTGTACAGATTAAAAAAAGCAAACCATTCCTACTTTCATTAAAAGGGAACCTACAGCTTTGTGTATCGACACTTTGTGTATTTCTAAATAGGAAGATATGCCCAACTAAGTACAGCTTTCTGTTTTGAGGGGAGGGAGGGAAAAGCGGAATAGAGAGGACATAAAACTTGTTGTCAATCTGAATGACTAAACACCATTCAACTTATCAGTAGAAGGTTACACAGATTTTACACAAATACCCACTAATGCATAGCTACGTCCACAAGGATTTCTCAATAAGATGTAAGAAAAAACTTTAGGATTAGGCAAAATAATTTAGTTATAACAACATCCCTTCTTTCACATTGAAAAGTTTTAAAAGCAAGCTTTTCTCAAAATCATTGAGGTCTCTAAGGAACAAAAGTACTCTCTCTCTCCTCCCCTGGACAAACTTCTTATTCTGTTGATAATGTATTTTCTCCTTCCATTTTTTTCTTGTTTTATTTCTGAAAGTCCCAAAGTTATATTCTCACACCATGTACTTAGATACTATGAATGCATATTTTAGGTCAGAATGATATACATGTTAACTGTCAACCTGACGTGCAAGCATTAGCCTTTGTAATTCCCATCTGCACTCGTGGGAGCTGACTGGTAAAACATTACATACTTAGTTAAGAATATATTCTTACTGCTTTCAACAAAATAGTCCACAATATCTTTATAACGCTGGAATCTTTTCTGTTGACCCTCAGGGCATGATGCACAACTTAGCTATTTTTACAGAATGGCTTTTCAGTTTAGAGGCTTGAACTCAGCAGGAAACAGGTGGCTGAGATGCTAGTCTCAAGGGTTTTGAAATGTTTCAAAAATTGACATCAGGTTAGTTTTAATTTTGTAGAGTTTATATATTAAATGACATCTCCACTAAAAATGAATCATGTGCTCCATTGCTCCTATACACAGTAGCCTGACTCATACATGTGTTGGGACTCCACAAGAGTCACTTTCAATTCAAACCATAATCACCAGTAAGGTTTTAATTCTCTGCAGTTATGAGGAAAATGTAACACATTTGTGCAATTGAGAAGAAAATATAATTAGAAACACTAACTGCTAAAAATGAGAAAGCAAATAAGAGAACAATTAAAATAAACCTTGTGCATGGGCAGAGAAGGCAGGCCTTCATAAAAGATGGTGAAACACTTATCAGCAATTGAGTCTTCTGGACTCTGCCACTTAATATAGCCGGAAGACCTATATCTGTTGGGAAGGTTCCCACAGAGAAAAAGGGCCCCTCATGCTGATGTTGTTTCTTTTCCCTACAATTTAAACCAAGATTTGAATTGGCACTTTTTCCAGGTATAAGGAGACAAGATATCCCTCCTCAAGTACTTCCATCTCATTGTCATGAATTTTCTGACAAGAGCCACAAGTCCAGTCCATTCTTTTGCTAATGTGTACCCCAGTGAAATTTTTGTACTCATTTTTTATATTCATTCACACTTGCTGCTTAGTAAGTTAACAACAAAACTCTAAATGCTATATAGAAACAGCTTTTGCTCAAACTGAGGCAATTTCAACAGCTTCTTGAACCAAAATGGGACAATCTGTCAATAGCACAGCTCAGTTTATCTTAGTACTGTCCATGTTGCCTCTCCAGATTCTCAACAGGCTGTTTCTATGATCCCAACCAACAAGAAAAATTCAAGACATGCAGGGGAAGAGGCAGGAGGAAAGGGAATACCTCTGCAATAGCCTTTAGGGAACAGAAGTGACAGGAGGGTCCTGCCACTCAGTTTTCCCATATCCATATCCAAATATACTGTTTTTCATCAGGAGCCACTCAAACTCTCTATTGGTTGTTTCCACTTACAATACTATCAGCACTAATTGGAGCACACTTGGATTGGGGTTGGTGCTGCATGCTGGATGCTGTTTAGCTTGCTTCCCCTAATTTAACCCAAAAACTGCAAGTGAAGGGGAAGAAGAAGGGGGAGAGAAGAGGCAATTCTCACACCACTGGTGACCACATCCCCCAAGAACTCATAATCACAATATCAGGGTTTTCACTAGCAAGGCTATGACAGTAACAGCACAAGAAAGAGAGAAAAACACTGCCCTGGAGGCTCTGGAAAACACTGCCACAGCAGCTTGCGTGAAAGGCTACAGAGCCATGAGTGGAAGCAGACTATGGAGTTGCAGATAGCCCTCCGTGTTGATAAGGCCCTTACAAAACACTTAAGGGACCATGCAATAATACTTTTCTCAGCTGTAATCAAAATATTGTGCCAATATTGTACAACATATTATGCCAATATAAGCATCCCATTCAAAATCAGAATTTGAATAAACTTGCACTGGTGACTTCCACATTACATACATGTACATATTCACAAATGTGAAAATAATTAGAATCTTAATCAGAAAAAGCCTCCACATTTGTTCACCTCCTACAAAAATTCACAGAAGGAGTTCTTATAGACCAACCAGTATCAACCAGGTAGCAGGGGAGAAGAAAACCATCACTGTCTTTCCCAGTAAATAGAAAGTACACGCTTTCAAGACAACTGACACCTATTTTGCTTACTATCCCATAATCTACCTACCATCACGTAGAAGATCTATCCTCCCCCTCTTCCTTGCCAAACCCTCTATTTGTCTAGGTCCAATTTCGGGCAACAGAACTGTCTTCTTTGTTAGCCCATGGAATAAAACTGGAACTGTATTTATGCTGATTTTCTTGGGACAGTTTTATGGACAGAAGAACAATATTTAGGGAGTGAAATGTAATTTTCACTTGTATATTTCACAGGTCAATTTTTACTGACACAGGATAAATATTTGTCCATTAAGACAACTACAAAAAACCTGCAGTTAGTAAATATCGTATTCTGTGTAAAACAGTACTACAACCATGAACAACAAATGAAGCAAAGGCATGAGATTACATTAATGAAAAACAAAAGTGATTTTGACATAAATATTACCAGGTAAAGACATACACTGTATGAATTTTTGAGATAAGTGACACCAATCCTTGCTATATTAATTGTTTCAACTTAACATTTTGTATTAGCTTATCTCAACCTTTTGAGACTTGCTTGAAACAACACTGTCAGGAAGATAGAATGCACATGAACCGAACAGCTATTGCAATTTATGGCTGAGAATCTGGGAGATATTGAAAAGATGAGAAACACTAGAATAAATGACTAAGGGAAATGGGGCAAGGGGAAGGGTGATAAAGCATCTGCAAATACAACGTTCTATAAAAAAAGGGAAAATGTAGTCACAATGTGAAATAAATTATTCTGGTTTCCGTCTAAATGTATTTAAGTATTACAAAACACATTATGACTTTATGGACAGAAAAATACTACTAAAAAGTTCATATCCAAATTACATAATCACTCTAAAAGAGAAATACTGAAGGAGGACATGGAAAAAGACAAGATGATGTTACTCTCCTGTAGCATTAAAAATTTTCAAGACTTCATTTATTTTAACATTTCTTAGTCCTGGGAAAGAAGTTTTGAAAAAAGATTCATATGCCAAAATAGAAAGGGTAAACAAGACACTATTTCTACAGTAGTTCCAGGCAGTAGGTTAAAACAAACAGTCCTTCAGTTCTCCTGCTGAACTTAAAAAAGGGACATGCAGCAAAGGCAGATACTCTAAAGTATGTGATTGAAGAAACTTATACTACCAAAGTTTTGTCAAAGACAAGAAGCCGTAATAAAATCCTAGATACACAGTCCTTGGGTGTTGTAACATAGGGTTTTACAACATCTACTCAAGCTGCAGCAAGTTCAATTCAATAGAAATTGAAAGCATAGTAACCTGGTGATCTGGTGTAAGACTACAACAAGCTATTAAGTACCAATATAGGGAAGGGGTGGTAAAGACTTGCCACTTAAACATAATGTCCACAGATAGGATAGAAGATGGAAGGTGTTGCCTGATTTTCCACATTCAACTTAACCAAATAATAGTACAACCTAGAACATTTTCATGCTCTTAATATCACTTCACATTTTGCACTGCATAATCAAACTGTCATTAACAACTGTCTCTAACTGTCAATATGTCATAACTTCATCTTATTGTAGCTCAAGGCATCTTATTTATTTTAGTATCACTTAAGGCTAATTTTGCAAACACTTGCCATGGCCAAATAAAATGTTTAAATATTTAATCTTGTATTTGAAGTCAGTAGAGCTACTCAGAATCTTAATGGTAAGCACATGCCGAACTTGAGCCGCAATCATAAGAAGAATTCACAACAAGTTGGCTCACTTCATTCCATTAGATTGTTCACAGAAAAACACCTTTTAAAAATACACATTTGAAGAATCAACTCTAAAAATCTTTAACTTACTTCCTGCCTGTGCTCTTGTTTTGTATACTTTATGTTGACACAGCATATCACAGTATTGAGGATAAAAAAAAAAAAAGAGAAGACTGCAAGGTCTTAAAGATTCACTGAGAATTTGTCCTACAGCATGGGAAGAACACCTATGAAATAATCTGTTCAATAGATTAGAAGAAAACTATATTATTGTAAATGCACATAGTGGAAAATGAATGCATATTGAAAATATTAAAAAATTCTGAATTCACAAAGTTGAAGACAAATAAGCATCTTCAAGGGCCTATACAGGCTTCATGTAACTTTGTACAGCAAATAAAATTAGAATAGTGGTTTATAATTTGAGAGGGACTGTCAGATGGTCCTCTTTTCCATAAGAATTTTCAGTGTAGAGGAGAGAAGAAATACAGAATGAGTAAATAGTAACGCAAGAGAAATGCAGCTGGAGTTATCTGATCCTCATTCAGCACATAACCTGCATTGGGTCAATTTTTGTACTTAATAGCTAGTCATAACTTAAGCATATTGCTCAAATGTACACTTAAAAGGCAGCTCTGAAATCACCAAAACCAGAAACTACACTTTTCTGGGCAATATACCTGAACTCCAACACAGGAGAATCTCACATCATGAGAAAACTGTAGTTATTTCAGAAATATACCTCTTTCTACTTTGATCTTGTCAAGGATTTCATTTTTGTATGCTAAATCAGATTCGATGGTAGCCTCTAGTTTAGAAATTTGCAGTTTCAGTTGCTGTTCCTTTAATTTCCATTGCTGTTCATGGGTCATACTGAAGACACTGCAATAAAACATGTGGCATGTGAAAAACTTTTAGAAATCAGCTTCAACAGAGGATAATAAAGAAAAAAGCTTTTAGTGGCACAGAGACCACTGTCATCATGTCTTAGGAATTAAGTAAACATATGCTGGTCTGCTGCTGTTGAAACCAAGGCGCCTTTCTCAGGCTGCGGTTAAAAAACATGAAAGAGTTTGTGGGATGAGCAAAGGAACTGGCCTTAATTTAGAGCTCCAAAGTCAGAAAAGTTGGCAGCAGGCAACATTTGTGGGACTAGAAAAGGAATTCAGATGCATATCCCAGAGTAATCCACAACTCCAAACCTCAGCAACTGACAACTGACAAAACCATTCTTTCCGCATACAAAACCTCTTAATGCAGAGAACTGGGATCACCCACCTGATTTCTTTTAAATTTGTGAAACATACAGAGCCTAAACTCAGTTGCCTGTTCAAAGAAATGTTGACCACAAAGTGACAACAGTTTTCTCATACTGTAAAACAACAATTCTGATACTGATTAAGAAGCACATATAAAGTAATATTTCTCCTACTTTAAATAAAAACCAGAGGTGAGCACTGAAATTAGAATAACTATTTTGCCTGTAACACATCATTTACTTGTAAACTACCAATCTACGTGCAATAAGAATTGCATGGACACCACAACAAAATGTGTAACCCAAATTGAAACAAAATTAAGTACATTATATAATTTACAGTATAATTCGCAGTAGGTAAAAAGATAAAACAATGCAATGTGCTTTTATGTAATTTAGACAGTGAGTACTATGGTCTTCATGTTATTATTATTCAATACTTGCATTCTTATTGACTGGAAAATTGTCCTTCATCTTAACCAACCATAAACCAGTTTATTCACTTTTATATTCTATGAACAATCAGAAATTACAGGGTTTTTTTAAAAAAGAGTCAGTTCCTCAACTCTTCATCTTGGTGAAGCTCACCAGTTAAAAAAAAGTTATATTTTACATATATAAATGTATAAAAAAAGATCTTCTGACAGCTATCTATTTATCAATCTATTTCTCCCAGAAATCTACGTAACAAAAGGCTCAACCAAAAAATACAAAGAAAGAAATATCACAGAAGGGACAGCCCACATAACTTTGCAGACTGTACATGCCAACTGAAAGAGAACTGCCTGTTTTGATGGCTATGACTACATGAAGTGGTTCTGAGCACATTTAAGAGCATTTATATTCAATGCATTTGAAGAATGACCTTAAAATTAAAGAAAAAAATATTATAGCATGATTTGTAGACTCTAAAGTATATGGTGAGAGTTTATATTCTTGATTTGTGATCTTCATAAAAACAGTTCTCTCTCTGTATTTTATCTTTTTCTCATACTATATCTATCTCACCTATTTACACAGATCTCTAGGCATATACCATCTTTCAGTGTGATAGAGCATCTTTTACAGCATCCATGAACTTAAGCAGTGCTTTTAAGTCCTACAGTAATAGACACTTCACTCTGCTATAATTCTGAAGATCATACGCAGCAAATATAAGGCACCGAACCCACAATCATTTCTGTAATACTGCATATGTACAGAAGAGACACAGTGTGTTCTACAATTGCTTAGACTTACCACTCCTCAAAGTCTGATTGGCTCCCATAAGGAAAGAATAAATCTTAGCAAGAAAAGATATCAAATACCCTTAGTTTTCAAACTTCTGAATAAGTTTTCAAGTTATAATGACCATGATAACTAGTTATCTTTAGGTACAATTACTTCATATGAAGATGTAGCTACAACATTATTTCAGTTTTTCAAAAGACTACGCTGGCAGAAAAATTATCAACACATACTATGATGGTAATTCAGAATTTAGATGTTTCAATGAAGAACATTTTAGAAGACAGGTTTTATCCAACCCTACATAATGCTAATGTTTATGTCAGTTTGAATTGAGTCCACTTCTGTTGCTTTCTTCTTTTGAATTTTAAGATTACTTTTACTTGAATTCATGTGGAATTTCTTTCCCATTTACTGTATTTCACTGGAGTTGGAGCCATCTGGGTAACTATAAATGGTCAACCACATCTGGCACCATTTCCTTTGGAGAGAATTTAAGCATTGCTAGATTTGCATTACAAGGTCATATGAAAACAATTCCTCCAAACCTTTTATCCAAACGAATTGTTTTCTTGGATACTGACTAAATAATAAGAGTCAACTGACAAATTCGTACTTGTTCTTTGTAAACTTTTCAGATCCAGTTCTGCAGTCTTGGCTTTGGCAAAATTCCCATCAACCTCAAATGGATTTCCAAAAAAATAGCATTAGCATGTTATTTTGGGTTTATGCTTCTGTTCCTCCATTAAGAAGAGAAAAAAATATTTCTTAATTATCTGGCACCTGTGGAAACTGGCTTATCCACTGGTAGCAACAGGTAAGCTGTACTAACTAAAGTTGCATTGTTCAAAAGGCCAACAGAAAAAGCTGGTCATGAAACAGTAGTTATAATGAAATAATCCATTTATCTTTCTAATTTCTTGTTACCTACATAGTAACAAGGAATGATGAAACATGAATCAAAGTTTAAATGGGAGTACATGAAAAGACAGGTCATTTTAGGTAAAAGAAAAGCTGTGTTGTAGATTACTGCATTATGAGAGAACCATATGTAAATTTATCTAGTTAAACGTCTTTTTAAGTTATCCCACTATGATTTAAATAGAACATAAAATTTCAAGCCAAGATTGTAAGCTGATTTGTTAGTAAAAGTTATTTCTCTCCATAATGATAGTGGAGAAAAAAAATAAAAATCAGAAATATTTATAACATGATCAGACTTTGGAGGGAATCTACAACAATGAACTTAAGCAAGAGAGAACTGACCAACTGCCTCTATACAAATAAATAATGTGATTACACAACTGTTACATCTCCTATGTAAAAGTGTTTTAAGCTATTTGTACTCACAGTTTTACTAATATAGTTTTTCATTTCGCTGTAGAAAGTACAAAAAGTATAATATTGTAAGAATACTAAACATTTGATATCACTTGCATTGTGTTTAGACATTGGTATTTTTTTGATAGACATCACACTGACAAACTGGACAAACTTTAAGAGGAGAAATAATTTTGATACGAGAAAAGAATTCAAGCATTTTACTGACTTTCTGAGGCAATTATTAGCTTTAGGACATTTGTCTTATTTTCTAACCCTCTTCAGTGTAAAAAAACCACATGGTTTCACAATAAAGGAAAAGTTCATTTGAAGGTCATTTTTTCCTTTAATATGCTTGTGGCAATTGACTATAATTACTTCTTTTCTGTACCGGAGAATTTCTGAATCATATCTGGCAATGTATTTTCATTTTCATTGTAAGCACTGCTGATACAATTTATACAACTATATACATATAGGAACCTTAGTAAAAACTCACATGAGCCTATACAAAGCCTCAAGCAGAACTAGTAGAAGTGAAATGGTAACCATCACCAAAACAAACAAACCACCCCCCAAAACTAAATGTTGGAGAAGATGTCAAATATCAGACTTTATATACATCCACTGAGAAGTGCTGGAAGAACTGACACAAAAAGTTCAAACACCTTTTCCCAAAACAAATTAAAATAAAATAAACCTAAAGGAATGTATGTTTACCTAGATGTATATTTCTTTCAACAGTAACCCTGAAAAAAAGTTATTAGAAATTCAAATAAGAACTTTTTGTGTTGAAGTTCAAAGTAATGTGACTTCTACTTATTTTTTAATTAGATTTTTTAAAAGGAGTAATCTACTATTTCAAGAGTATCAGAACAAGTATGGGAGCTGATCCATTTCAACAGAACAGATGGAATACAGACAGAACACCACAAAAGTTTCCATATACGCTTACTGATATGACAAACTGTAGCATGAGTATATTTACACGTGTACACAAACACACAATATGCATATGAAGACCTATTAAACAGGACAGGAATCAAGTTTTTTATATACAGAAACTACTACTTACCTGCCATACAGCTTATCATAGTTTTCTCTCAAGAGTTCCTTCTCCTTTTCTAGATCATTTATTCTTTCTTGTAACTAAAATGAAGAAGAAAGTTTCAAGGAACGCACAACACAAAAGGAATGACAATGAATGCGGATAGACAGTTAATCATCTGTAGGCATTGGCAGGCTTTTATTTGTTCTTTTTATACAAGTCTCTTAGAAACTTCAAAATAACACTTTTTTTCCCCACATGGATTTATATTTGCCCCAGAGAGTCCTTTTCATGATGTTTGTATGAAGCTGAGGCTAACATGTCCCAGTTGAATAACAGTATCTAATCACATTCTGTCATGTAAAAATAAAATAAAATAAAATCTATAGCTTTAAAAATTTTTATTTCCATTTTGAGAGTATTAGTACTAGCTAGTTAATGACTCCCGTATAGTAAAAATTTTTTTTATTAACCATATAGAAAGAACAAGACCTTGCTTTCAAAATACTCACTAAACGAGGATATGTTTTTAAAGATATGAGATGCTTTGACCCAGAAGATATACCCTGCAAGCATTAGAATAGTTTAAAGGTTTGGAGGAAATATCTATGTTCATGTAAAATCCATTCAAAATGAGTAACCAGGTAGTAAAACTAAATTTAAGTTGCTACAAAATGTAAGAAAAAACAAGTAAGTTTGCAGACTCTTACTCCTCATATGTTCAAGAGAATGAGGAATAAACCACTGGATTTTTAGCCCTATATCTGGGTGACTGTTAATGATGACACTAGTTTCTGAGAGCCAATAGACAAAGAAATACAAGTGACTGATTTGAACTGCTGAGTAAGATGCAATACTACACTGTACTGTAATTAAATCAGCTTGAAATAATACTAAAAAACTAGCAATATGTGATCAATAAATCAAGTATTATGATTTTTTTCCGGTTAACAATCCACTTGTTTAGCATCAGATTTGACATGAAATCCTGTGCTTTAACCTCAAATATTGTCCAAATACTGGTGCAGTGATTATGTGGCATGGGGACCAGGTGTGGTTCATGACTCTATGAAATGCAAGCAGCAGCCCCACGTTTTTCTTTTTAATGGGATGAAAGTATATATATTACCAGGTCAGTCTTCTAAATGTGTTTGAAAGGCCTATTCACATTTCCACAATTAAAAAGTATCCCATCATTAACTTTTCCCTTATCTATGTGTACTATCGAAGGCATATTCTAGCTCTCTTGAACATAATCTCACCTCCTCTGCCCTTCGGTTTGAAATAGTTACTGATTGCAATTCTTTTTCAAGATGAAGGCACTTTAACCGCTCCTCTCTAAGCTGTAGATTCAGTTCGTCACTTTTTGCTATTAAAGCATCATGGCTGGTCTTCAAGTTCTTTTGGTTCTATGGAAAGGAAGGAAGGAAAATCCAGGAAAAAAAAAAAAAGACAAATCACACAGTAGAATGTTACAACACTGCATATTCAACCAATGGTGTCTCATGGCAGTATTTATTATATATTCTCAGTGTGGTCAACAGGAGACACTCTTGAACTAAGTAACTGAAAGCAACTTTCATTACACATGGCCAGGAGAAGGTGGCATTCTTGTTGCTCTCATGAACATTAAACCCTCAGTTCAGTCATGATGAAAACGACCAAGAAATACATCTGTTAAGCAATTAAAAGATTTTGCTGTGGTTACAGTGGTTAGACATGCTGACCAAAAAACACTGCAGTAGCAAGCAAAAATGAATGCTGACCACAGTTATGTTAATCACAGAGTTTGCCACAGCTCTGTTAACCCTTAATTGTATATATGTAATTGTTTCATAATCCTAATGCACTCAGTTCTATTTCCCTGCTAGCAGTAATTTAACATGGGACCTATGATTTCTTTTACATTTTAATTTACTTCAATGGATTATATTAAGGCACATTTAACTAATTTTAATATTAAATGGAGGATGCTGATAGAACCTCTATTTCCAGAATATTAGTTAATATTATACTGCCTACATTCCACAATGCTTTAATAAAGCCTCATTCATTAAGAATTTCAATGTAAATCACATTCAAAGTATGACTTGAAACAAAACAGTCCAAAAGCCAATCTCCTGTTTAATAAAATGATTATATGAAAATTCATGTCAAACACATGTGTGAGTATAGATAATGTTTAATGATAGTAGACAGAAAAAAGTTAGCTTCATTTTTTCCATATAATATTGCTACAGAGTAGATAAATGAAGAAGCTGAATGCAAATCCTGTAGAAATTGTTTACGTTCACATGAAGTCTGAATGTCCTAGAAACAAACAAAAACCCCACAGCAAACCCAATCACCAACCTGATCTTGAGCCATTCATATCTCATTTCTCAGTAAGAAAAACATCATGGAGAATAAATAATATTAGCAGTCACTCTTATTTCAGAGACATAATCAAGTATATTACTCATCAATTTGTAACAGTCTTTCTTCAGTGCTCCTGCTCCTCTTGCTCTGTCCTATTTCTGCGAACTGTATTCAATAACTTCAAAAAAATGGCACCTTAAAAAAAATCTTTTACACTCTTAATTTCTCTCCAAATTTCTTTCCTTTCTCCTAAAAATCAGAATCCTTACAGTCTCTGACCTTTCCAACTGTCCAAGTGAACTCATCTTTTCTTCCCCATCTCTCAGCTTCAATTTTTTCCTTAAGTTCTCTTCCATTTCAATAACTTGTGTCACTTCAACCCACGATATATGAAGAAAAAATCCCAAAACATCACCGTGGCAAAGCTACCTTTCATAGACCATTTTACCCTCATCTCTTTCCTCAATTTCCAAAACAGTTGAAAAAAAAAATTCAACAGTCATATTTATTCTACTGAACAATCTCATTAAAAGCACTAGAAAAAATATCCTCCTGAAAAATCTCCTTGCTTCAACTTCATTCTAATCCTTCAGTGTCTCTGCTAGTCTCCTGACCATTTTGGATTAACTATCCTCATTAACTTTAAGGGAACCATGACTTCACCCTCACTATTTTTTTTATTCCAAAATGCATTCCTTAGCTGGATATTCTTCTATATCTGAGTGTTCTGTCAGAACTTTTTTTCCATTATGCCCAAACTGCTTTCTATCCCGCTCTCCCTGGAGCATCCCGAGACTTGGGTTATGGCAACAACTGGGATGATGATTTTTAGTTTAATATTTCTAGTCTGAAATTTTATTTCTTTGGGAAACATGCCTTGATATTGTTGTCAGTTAGAAATAATTCATTTTAAAAAATGGATATATACCTCCCAGAAATATTACACAAACGAATACAGACTGCTCTCAGTTATCGTTGTGAAATCGTTACACCAATTGTTGATGAGAATTAGCTCTCTATAGTATTTAAAATTGTAGTAGCACTAGTTAGCATATTTCATATTACAAATCATGAAATCCTGAATGTTCAGTCTGTAATTAAAGCAAATATATATACCAAGGTGATCAAATATATAATCCAAACAGTTTCAGGGTCTTTTGTTCTAAGCAGATTGCACAGTTCCTTCATTCAACTGGCTACATTAAAATGCTTTATCAACAAAGCTGTCTTGTAAATGTTTGGTAGCAAGCTCATCTTCAATATCACTAGATGGAGCAGGATTATAGGCTCTCATCATTCTGTGGCTTCACATTTTGGGCTGACTCAAGTTCAACGATGAACATGGAAGAATTATATGGGTTTCAATTGGTAGAAGCTGAAAGTAAATGATAACGAACTAAATAGGCATAAAAATCTTCAAGATAACCATTTAAAAAAGACTAAAATGTGCTCTGTCGATAAGTACTTTATGTGCCATCTACATTAGAAATTTTGGACTTTACAGTTATTCATATTTAGTAGACACATTTCAAATGTTCAAATGATTGGAAACGGGAAAATCATTGTATCCATTATCGTCTATAAAAAAAGACAAAAACCACACTCCTCCTATTCAAAAATGCAGCTTTCACTGTGAATATTAGAAACAATGTCCTCAAATACCAGTCTGAATCCTAGGCATGTGTTTCTATTCAGCTGCTGCCAAGAAAGAGGCATAAGTACTTGACGTTTGCTGTAAATTACCAAAAAGTCGCATATGATTTAAAATGGAACAGTTTACTTATCGCTTTCTATTTAAGAACACAAAAAGCCATGTGAAACCTGTCTCTCCCGGAATTTATATTCTATGTAGCTTACCCTGTGAAAAATTAGATTTGAGCTACTAAGAGAAAAGCTGCTTTGGCAGAGAAGATGTAGGTATTACACCAAACGGGTGGGAGAGAAGCAAAGCAAAGCAAAATGTAAAAGCAGAAACACATGGGAAACAAAGGATCGGAACTCTAATGGCACAAGTGTTATTTAGCATGCTAAAATAACAGGAAGCAGGCAGCAGTAAGAGTTTACAAGGATATCTAGTGCTTCTACCTGATAAGGCTAGGATACTTTATAAAGCTCTATTGCATGTAGAATTCCTACTCACAGGAACGCTCCCATTTCTGAGCTATTATCATACTACCTCTATCTGTATGCACATGCAGTTCTCCAAATACATATGGGAAGCAGCAAAAAAATGCTGTATAACTAAAACCTATATGGAATCTACCAAGGAGTTGCATTCTCTGGTAATATTTTCATAAAACTGCTCTTTTTATAAAGAAAATCTATTACTTGCAATAGCCCTCAAATTAAGTTTCCATGAACTTAACACAAGTTAAGTCCTAATGTCAGAACTCTAAACAGCCAAACCTCCCCAACTTTATCAAAGACTGATAAAAACGAGGGGGGTCTGGTACCCCTTCTTTGGTAAATCAGTACATTTAAGTCAAAGCCCTCTCTTTAAATGATCAGGAATCTCTTTTAATAGCCAGACAACTCAGTTCATTCTCCACAATCTCCCTGGGATGGTTTTGCACATAAAATCTTTAAGACCTGCTAGATGTTTCTGAAAGAAAAATAATTTTAAAACTAAAAAACCCTGCACATTTGGAGTAGCTTGGGTGCAATGTATGATGTGGTTCATTTTCATGTACTCAGCACTGACTCAGAATCAAAAACAGTGCATATTTATTTTCCATTTACACATGCTTATGCAAGAAGAGTAAAGGAATGTTACTAACCAAATTGCAATTACCTCTTGAAGCTGGAGAAATTTTCCTTCCATTGCTGAAAGAGCATTGCTTTTCTCAACCAGCTGTTTAAAGACCTTGATCATTTCCACATTGTCCCGAATGTTTAGCCTTCAAAATTGTATTAAAAAGAAATGCATTAGGAGCTTAAAGATATAAAATGAATTATCTTATTATTTTTGTTTTGAAAAGTTGAAATCCTTTGCAAATCAGCTCTCTACAACATATTTCGGAGAAGATTTAGTATGTAATACCCAAATTAATTTCTTCTTCTATAATCCACATTACAGAATTTAGGTAAATAAACATTCTACCACACGATGACAAAGCAGCACCAGACAATACATTCACATCTTTCTTTATTGTATCAAACTGTATATGACAGGAAGAGAAGTCAATCCTATCCCTAAAGAGATTATTTTCCATTCACTACTTTTCCACCCTCCAAAGCATTTGGTGCCAGTAGACTACCATTTTATGGAGTTTCCTTTTAGAGTTTGAACCTATCAAAAACGGCTAAGAAAAAGTGACTTAGCAATTTATACTATAACACCTTAAGGCTGGCATTCAAAAAAGCTGCAGGTATTGTCTTAACTGCATAAAAATCACTTAATATTCATGTAGATAGATGCTCTATGTTGTTACAATTCTAAGATTAATTTGAGAACGTACTGTTTAGTAGAAAAGATGTCTAAAATAATTCAAAATTTAAATAAATATTTATTTAGATGTTTTCCCTTACTTCAAACAGTAAAATTAAATACCATTATTTTCACAGCTTCTTCAAGTATGGGAAGAGAAACCAATTCTGATTTGTATTAATATAAAGTATGATAAAATCAGAATAAATCTTTAGCATTTGAAAAGGTAATTTCTCTTCCAATATTTATCTATTTTAGACATATTGGACGAATTGTCACAATGCCACGCTGGAGCAAGAAAATGGACTACAAAGCTTACACATCTGTAAACCAGCTGAGTACATGAAATACTTTCCTTTTATTCTGTAAAATATCAAATCCTATTGTGTCTTGGCATTGCCTGGTTAATTGTCCTTACACAGAAGATAAACACAGTCACAAAGCTGAGATCTTCCCCACGAAACAGCCCTAATGCAATGTTAAAACTATCATATGTCTTAAACATGTTATCTACATAAATTAAAGTTGTGGTGAGTATAGACAGCAGCACTGTCTCATGCTAGCTATTTAAAACCTAATGTAGTGGCACGTTTTTATTAATCTTGTTCCACACATCAAACAAAAGCCTCTGATGCCTTCAAAGGCTTTTTCTTCCCCCCCACCCCCCCACCCCACCCCCCCCTCTTTTTTAAGCAGGGGGCTTTTTTTTTTTTTTTTAAGCAGGGGGCTTTTTTTTTCTTTTTAAGTAGAAAAAAGAGCAGATGATAGTGAAATTTATGATGTACAGATGTAAGCCCCATGGCTCCTGACAATCAACATTAACTATTTTTTCAACAGTGAATGAAACAGCATTTGATTTAAACAGGTTTGGGGTACCGATATTATAATTATTCAAATTTGGAAGTGAAAAATTACTTTTTATTTGGATCGTTTCAATTCTTACAATTATAAGAGTATTTACCTCACAAAGCTTCTAGCTACAGAAAGCATGTGCCATTAATTTCTCATTAGTACATTACATCAATCACGATCTCAGCTCTCATTATAGGCTAGAGCAACAAAATTATTTGTCTGTAGTACTTCCACAATATTTTATTTATTTAGTTACATAAAATATGTCTAAGAAATGTCCAATGCATCTAGGCACATGACAAGGAGCTTGCTGTTGAAGAACAAAATCATTTCAGATTTTGTGGGCAAGGCAAGGTTAATTGAGGAAGATTCTGTTGAGAAAATTAATTTTCTATAAATGAAGTCCAAAACAGTAGAACAGAATAGAGATTGATTATCTACACAGCTTTCTCCCTCCCAGGTAGTTGATGTACTCTGCTCCCAGAACATCTGCCCAGGTATTCTAATATAACTTAAAAATAGAGGTTATATACAGATTTGATATAAAGGTCAATGCTAGCTTTCACTTAAATAGATAATATTTTACTCAAAAAATAACAAAATAATGTATAAGAATAAACCTGTACTTAAACAGCTCATTCGCTATTTTCTCTACTGCCCAAAAAGCCAAAACTTCTGCCACAGAACCTGAAGACATGGAGGTAGACCTGGAGCAGAAGTTAGAAAATGGGAATAATATCCCTTTTGAGGCAATAGCCTGAATTAATGGCATACTGATTTAGCTCTAGCATGCCTTCTACCACAAGTGCAGAAATAAGGAACGTGAACTCTATCCTTTCACTCTAAACCTCATCTTAAAGCTGGATTAAAAATTCTGAAATTGGAAATGAAGTTAGGAGAAAGTGACTTTAAAAAGCTAAGAATTATGTTTGGGGTTAATGTCTGAAGTACACCAAAGAGACAATCTCTTTTCCAGACCTCTTATCATTTGGATTAAAAGCATATAGAGTGGGGTCCCAATAACGGGCTGGGGACCAGCTGTGTGGGAACAGGGGACTGATAGCAAACTACACCAGAAGGAAATGATTAAAGAAAGGATCTTGACCTGCACTGTACAAATTTATGCCAGTAAATCCCAGATGGCTAAGCTAATAAAATTGAGGTCTAATTAAACCACATCCCTTGCGTCTTGTCTTTGCTTCCATATGAGCAGGACATGGATACAATACTGAGACTACTCTTAGAGAGTCCAGACTATTGTATCAGCTGGACTAGTGGCTCACAAACTTTCCCCATTCACATTCAGAACAAGAAAAACAATCAAGTAAAAAAGTATCACCACCATACTTCTCAGGATCACTTACCTTCTCTGTCTGGCAAAATAAACAAAAGGTTTCTAGGATAACAGTTCCGAGTCATAAATGCATCAATGGCCAAGATATATACACGGACTCCCAAGCAGAGAAGTCAAGACTAGAACATACTATAGTAGATATAGAGATAGTGCACTACTCTTCTCATTTTACAATGCTTAGGAACTGACAGGATTATATGCTGATACACATTATGTTTTTTTCTTTGCCTCTTATTTCTTCTAGGAAGTCAAATATAAAGGGGGGAAAATCCCCCAAATGATTACCTTCTAGTAACACCTTTATGTTGTAATTGATAGTATATTTGCAATAAGCAAAACATTAACATTGCATCGATAGCTCTAGCATTTAGTTATTAAATTATTTAAATACAAATATAAAACTCTACATTTCTTTGCTGGCTAAAGAGCTATCTATAAATGAAAAAAAGTCATGCACTCTAGGGAAACTGGTAAAATATGAAAAATCACATAAGGGAACACAAATATAAGGGGTTTTTTTTATATTAGACATGATTTAGCAAATTTGCTAATGCTGTGTAGTGTCCCAAAACCCTTTAGATAATGCGTTGTGACTAACATGTTCCACACTTCAATCTCAGTCTGCAATGCTATAATACACACACAGAAGTCATGAGCATGTCAGACACGATACTCCTGTCCAAAAATCCACACATTTAATAGGTTTAATTCCAAAGTCGTGTTGTAGCAAAAAATGCCCAAGGAACTAAAAACTGACTGGCAAATAAGTTTTTTCATCAAACAAACCCACAAAAAAAAATGCACAAATGTGCAAATACTAAATACCTGTTTCACAAATGCATTTTGAGGTGGCTTTAAAAACGTTTATGGAAAGTAGCATGAGCAATTAAGTTATCTGAAACTAGCTGCTTGGAAAATGGGATTGTTTACATTTAATGTTTTAACTTGTGCACTGTGTAGTGCACATTCATAGACATCAAAACATGAGGTTATTATGGTTCTGGCCATCTTTAAAAACAGTCAAGGTAAATTCAGTTACATTTTGTACTTCAGAAAATGTGTTTAGTCTAATAACCCACTGGACAAGTTTTTCCCTTGAATCAGAATTAAGTCAGAATTATATATTCCTGACACAATCCCCAAACAATCACTAAGGAAATATTGAAAAAAAATTGACTGCAGCCATGTTACAATAATAATCTCAAGGAATACACTGCATATGAACAGAGCTTTGCTATATAGCTCTTGTGTTGTTACACAGAAACTGTAGTGAAGCTGCAAAGGCAGCTTTAAAATATTATTGGATTTCTTGTGGGTATAGACTCAAGATAACTAGTATCTCCCTCCCTTACCACTGATGGATCAATGTTTATTAACTATGGCTGCTTCACTACTTGGAAACTACAGTTATTTCAATCGCAAGAATTTCTTAATTGTGTAGCACAATAAAGAATGTTTTCCTAAAGGCTGAAGTCAAATGGCACTACAACATAAAGCTGGTGGAAGCACATTTATTATGTCCTTTGTGGCACCATACAGTTCCTAAAGAATTTCAACAGATTTAACTGTCTTTGGGTAGTAATGTAACTAGATGACAGCCAAGTATATTCTCATAAAACAGAAGAAAAAGCTGTCAATTGTGCCAAAATTCAAAGACATAAGCTACAAAGATAAAATAAAATGACCTTATCAGTCATCCAAATTTCCAGTTTTTCCTCCAAGATTCCAGTATTGACAGTTTCTTCTCTGATGATGCAAAGATTAAAAATAAGAATTACATAGAACCTATAAATCTATTTGTGTAATAAAACAACAAACACAGACTGTTCTAGATAGCAGTTACAAGAATTCCAAGAAAGCAAGCTAATGAAAATCTCCTAAAGAGAGTATGTATGGGTACCTATAGTTACTGTTAAACCTGGAGAGATTAGTATCCCTCTAAGTTCTGGCTCCGGTCCATTCAGCATAAAAGAAAAATAACTTGAAAAACATGGGGATTAACAGCCTTCCATAAAAGTATTCTAGTGGCAAAATTATAGAATACACAGTATTCTAGATATGCACTAGTGGACATTTTTCAATTTCTTTCTCAGTGTCTTCAGCCAAACACAGTAACTCTTAAATACTTAACATACGTTTTACTGCGTTTCAAACAAAAAATAGACTATAAAGGAAATACTTCCAGAACTTCAAACATGAATTCGCAGATTAGGTCAAGTATCATGGATTGTATACAAGTAATTTGATAAACATAATTAAACAAGGGTCTGCACTACTTCTACAGCCTGACTTTAAGGATTTTTTTTAGTTGAATTTGAAATGTATCTTCACTTTAAAACTCCTTAAAAATTTCACAGAAATATGGTAGCTGACATCAAATTTAGATGTATGTTCAGTTTCTGCCTGCTATACTTAAAGAACAGTGTTTATCTATAGAAATATCAAGCAAAGAAGTTCTTTGAGATTTGTATCAGATTATTTTCAAATAATGAAAAAAATGTTTTAAATATTTTCTGAATTCACTGTAGGCATAGACTGAGAAATTATTTATGATAACAACTTCTTGAACCTATTTAAACTATAGAAAGGAAATTCTGAATAGGGGAGACTTATGACTTGGTAAATAATTTAATAGCAAACATTATGATGTATTATTTATGTAGCGCCACTGATGCACAAAAGAATGCTCACACATAATAACGGGGTCCCTCCCTTGAAAGGCGGTTAAAGAACTGACTACATATTTCTCATCCAAGTAGAACTTTCACTGAAATCAAATGAAAAAGGAATGCAGGATCATGCCACGTTAGATCCTTAATATAATTAAAAGTAACCAGCTGAAATTGAAACAGTCAAAAGAGGGAAAATAGATGCAAAGTTATGTAATTTTGCATATATTTTTACAAAAGTGAAAGAAGAAAGAAGAGAGAGAAAGAGATTAAACTATTAGTGGCTTTATTGTGAAACACATTCTGCAAGCATGTTTGTTTGACTTTGTTTCCCTTCACAGCTATACCATATATCTTCAGAAATTTCTTAATCTACCCTTACAGGGCTATTATTTTTCTACTATTTGTAGACTCCAAATTGTCAATGAGTATTAATGAACATTAAATTATCCACTATGAACCTATATCTAAAATTTTCTAAGATTTATATTGAAGAAACAAGAGATTATTAACATTTAAGGAGTTGAACTTCAATTGAATCTGAATCAGCTGGAAATGAATTCTCTAAAATGGTAATTATGAACTTCTTTGTTTATTTGCAAAAAACCATCATAACCTATTATCATAACAATCTTCTTGCTTAGAATTATTCATGGCTATTTGGTAAAACATTTTATAAGTCAGTTTCAGCAAAAGGAAAAAAAAAGAATAAAAGCACATATTTCTTAACAGAATGAGTAATTTTCACAGCTACATATAACCATTGTGGCATAGCTCTTCTAATGCTTCCACCATGAAGATTCCATTTTTCACAATACCTTTGGCTTGTTGTTTCTTGCTTTTTCAGCTGTACTGCGGATTCTTCAATTTCCTTTCCTTTCCTCCTTAGCTGACTCAAAAGTGTGTCTCTGGCACATTCTAGTTCCTCGATGTGTTCCCTTTGGGACTCAATCACAGTCTCCCTGCAAGTAAAAACATCTCACATTGCAAAACCAGGTAACTCTTTAATAAAAGAAAAAAAAAAAAAAAAAAATCACACTAACACTCAAGACAGCAAAAATTTTAAAAGTGTACAGCAAAATATGTATTTCTTAATGACATGCATCACAACAGAGGTTTAAGAGTTCAACTTACTATGAAAATAATTAAAGGTCACCACATGAAAAGATGGAATAGTACAATAAATAGATAAATAATTCAAACACAACACAAACTCTTAAAATAAATGTTTATATGGACTGAATAATGTTTAGCAAACCTAGCTGAAAACATCATCCGCAGTTTCTCACATTCTATAGTAAAAGTATCCTCCTCCTAATCCATTAGGACCAAGTGTTTTCTGAAAAGGAAAACACCATTACTAGCTATCAAAAGCATATGAGATCTTCAATGGATGGAGCAGTGAAAGTAATTTTTAAACTATTATTCTGACTTAGATAATTTTACATACACACACACAAAAAAAAATCAGATGATGTGTCTTTAACAGTGGAATTTATCCAGTAAATGCAATTTTTAAAAAAAGGCAGAAAACTATAGAGATCGGAGTCCAAATATTTTTAGTAGGCCTTAACTTTGTGATTTTGATTTTCTTGACAAGTTCATCTCAGATATCTGTTCCAGTAACATTTTTTCTAATAAGAATAAGCAACAGAATCACAGAATCAACTAGGTTGGAAAGGACCTTGAAGATCATCTAGTCCAACCATTAACCTAGCACAACTCATCTACAAATGTTTCTCCACTCTAAAGCTTTTGATGCATCAGCTGTAGTTCTTCATTATTTCATAGACCTATCGTAGACTTAAAAGTACCTTGAGTTTTTTGGTCGTGTGTTTGCTTTTGTGCCTGAGTGCACCATTCTGAGCAACTGTGGTTATTTTTTCCACCTTTATGAGAACTGAAACCCATGAAAAAACCGCTAGTTGAATATTTTCTGCATTATAACACAATATTTTTGGTCATTCTTAGGAGAAAAGCTATTGCGAACACCAAGATTCATGGCAGTCTTAATGAATAGCTCTTATTTTCCTAGTCTTCAAAAGTGATAGGCATAGGAGAAATAGCCTTTTCTAGGCCCATCACTATAATCACTATTTTTTTTTCATTAACAACATTCTGTAATAATGCGATTTTTTTGGTTTTTATTTTTAACTGTTCAGCAAGGGTTAAATTCAGACAGGATGTAGCAAGAGTGCAATTTAAACATTGTTAAATAATTTAAATTTTTTTTTTAAAATAATTTATAAGAATATGTCTGCAAAATTATTTCCTACGATGCCACTAAATCTTTGTGTTTACAAAATTTCAAGGACAAAATACATAATTGCACATTAATTCATATATTTGTATACTTAGCTTGTCCATTTATTGAAAATTTAGCATTTATGGATATTGTAATAAATCTGATTTAGGTAAATGATTATGGAAAGAAACACACATAATGAAAGTATCTTTCAGAACACCAGATGTCTAAAAAGCGTAAGAGGTTCCAACATAGAAGAAGAAAAATGGCCTAATCAGACCTGAATATCTTTAAATTAGATGTTAACTACCTCTTCTCCTCCCTATATAACTTCTCTGTTCCTATGCAGTCTCTATATTAAGGATGTTATCAAGAGTTTCCTGAGCTTCAATCTTAGTTAAAATGTGCAATTGGACTACAAACCAACTTTCAAAAGGCAGAAATGAATCAAAACCATTTTACATTACTATCTCATACTGTGCTTTTTGCAACTTACCTGTGAAATCTGGCCACCTGTAGAAATGAAGCTTAAATGTGTCAGCATAACGCATTCAATACAGTCATCACTTGTGTGGGTTATCCCACACATTTTAGGAGTTATGTAATAACTCCTAAACTGCAATAACAAAATTAAGGTAATAATTTTGCCTCTAAGGCTCTTTCTGTTTTTGTCAGTTTTGTCAGGTAATAAGCTAGGCAGCATTGTATTCCAGCAAAAAGAGAGGCTCGCCATTGAAGATCAATTTTAACTTCCAGCCAAATTCTTATGCACCTTCATTTTGCATTCTAAATCCCTGATTCTATGTTTTCCTTATCATAAAACACTTCTGCATTACCAGTGTTACTGTTTTCAGATCCAAAGACTTGACTTTAATTTCTGAAGTGAAAACCTCTGAAAAATGTATTTCCTTCCAGAAACCCACAAGTTTTAACAGTTATATTGCCAAAAATTAAGAAATATGAAAATCATACAAATTTCTTATTTCAGCCTTTGAATCCTCGAGCAGACTCTGTTCATATACTGGGAGCACAAAGTTAGGTGATCTCGCTTCTAAATCCTGCAATCTCATTCCTGAAAACAAAGAAAAGATAAATTTTTGTCATGCCGCATGAAAAAACATGTAACAAAACAACAATCTCTATGCAGTACAAACACTTACAACTCCTATATAGATGCCATAAAAAGTATTTTTACATCAAATTCACATGGAAAGAGAAAATCAGAGTATCTGCAACATAGCTGCTGTAAATTTTGAACTACAGGCAATACAGCATGCACTGTTAAAGAGAAGTGTTAAAAACATGTCTTGAAATGTTTTTCTTAGAAGATTTTACTTTTAAAGACAGAGAACAGAGATGGTGTCTTCAAAGAAGAATAATATCAATATTATTAAACAGGAACAAGGACTTGTAATCACTTTTTCTCTGATGGCACTTTCTTTACAAAGTCACGAGTGCCATTCACCTAGACAGAACCATTTTTAGCAGCAGTGCAAATAATTTCCTTCTGTTCTTTAGAAGCATACTAAGTCCCTGGTGAAGACAAAAAGTGAGAAATTACTTAAGGAGCAAAAGCAGTGGTTTCTCCAAATCTCTTTGTCCTACTTCTCTTTCTTCAGCAAGAAGAAATTAATGGAGTTTAGAGGTGGGACCAAACTATGCATTAAATTTCAAATACAGCATTAAGGCTGCCATCCCTCGGTCTCCAAAATTGAGTCAAGGTACAATGATACCAGCAGGTTCACAAAATGATTGAAAAAAATGTACCTACTTTGCATTTGTGCTGAGTTAACTTGATTTATATATATATTTTGAATTTTGATCTTTTAAGTATTATTTTAAGGTACTGGCAATTTTACTATATACATATGTGTATATATATGCCTAAAATATATATTTTTAATTTATTTTTGTTCAAATCATGATTTATCCTTGATGGTTGTACTCAAAGAAAGCAATAAGAGAAACCGATGAGTATTTAGTGAACATTCACACCTGACCACACCTTTTGGACTGACTTGCTACAGTATTTGTAAATCAGCCAAACACAAAGCAGATACAGTACGGTGCATTTATCACTTGTGCATTCTTCTTGTCATACCCTGGAGGCAGCTAAGGTCTCCTGAATTTTTCCAGTCATTTTATTTTTGGATAACTTTTCTGAATATTTTCTGATATGCGCTAAAAGTGTTTTGACATTCAGCTTCATGGTTTCAAAGAGCAATCTATGAGTCCAGCAGTCTTTAAAGATAGGAGGCACATACCTGGCACCAGACTGCTAGGTTTATCATCATTAATGAAAAGGCAGGATGAGAAAACACGCAAGAGAAAAACATGAAACATCCTATGCTAATGAATACTATAGAAAATGTTCTCTGACCTTCTGGAAGACAACACTACCGTGTTCAAGTTCTGAGTAGTGGTTACTAGATTTTTAATAATAGTCTTCACCTTAGAAAAGTGTGTTTAAGAAACTGCATATTCATAGCACTCAAATTATGAGAATCCCTTCTAGTTTGGACACGGTCTTACAACTGAAATAGGCACACTAGAACTTCTGTGCAAATTGCTTTTTATTGCCTGTCTAAAAACATGAGAATTGTTTCTGTTTTCATATACCTGAATAGACAGCGTAACCAAAAGAAAGATCAGTGGGAGGGTGAGATGGAGAAAAAACACAATATAACTGGTCATCAGCCTGATCCATAGCTTGTAGGAGTTGAGACTATTCTGCTGACTCAGTTTTGAATCAGGGCCATAGTTGCCTTTTTTTTTTTTTTAAACACATTATCTGTCCAGTGTATGTTAACTGAGTACAACTACTTCTACAAATGTTCATATGAAAATAAAAAGGTTTGAAAGTGTAATTTCCAAATGTAGCTACCATAAATAAAGAACTGAGAGTGAGACTGCCTTAAGCAGTAAGTCTTGACAGTAAAAAGCATCATTAAAGATGGCTGCATTGTGGTATTCGCTTTTGAAAGTCCACACATGTAATAGATTTTTCAAGTCTGCAGTGTTGTGCACACATGTATCAAGAGACTAGAACAAACCTTGAAATTAAAAAAGGAAAAACATGTGCAAACAAACTACAGATGTAAAACTTTGTTCTAACATGATAACACTAAACTTTTTCATATACTTCTTTTATAAGCCTTTAGCATGTAGGGAAGTTATACAAAGAAAGTCTCATTATTTTAACTATTAGAAAACTTGCTTGGTAACTACTTTATTTTCAAATCTGTACTTTTGTTTTAACCCTACCATTGTAGATTCTCAAAATGAGGACTTCAAAGGTAAACACGTTGCTGTGACTGGTACAAATAAATACAAGAAAAAGGGGGAAGAACAATCTTTCTGCCTACAGGCACTATTGCCCACTGATGAACAGAAAAATGTATGTACTTCCTACAGTGAAGTAATAATTAGCCATACCTATATAAACCACTGGTTTTAATAAATGTGAATTATACCTTTCTTTGTGTGCTCCGGCATGCCAGCAGCCTCACTCACTTTGAGACCAGTGTTAATACGAGATTGAACATAGCTGTATGGACAAGGCCTGTGGCCTTGAATCTGGAGCTGCTGTTTAGTTGAAATGAGTTTACTGCGAAGGCTTTCGTTTTGTTTCTCAAGCTCACGAACTCTTTCTTGCAAATGCTCAATCATTTCTTCCAGCTCCACAGCCTGACCCAGCCGCTTGGGGCCGCCACCAACCTGGTCAGACCGTTTTTTATCATTAACAAGCCGTATTAACTTGGTGGCCATTCTGGGGAAAATAATAAAAAAAGATGAAAAAGAATGTGAAAAGTCAGCATAAAAAGCATTCTGTTGAAAGGAACATAATCACTGTGAAGACTTCAGCATAGAACCTGAATAATAAATTTCAGGTTTTGATATAACTATTACTGCCTGTGAAGAACTCTTTGAAGATAATTGAAACCACTGTGCAGCAATCTGCTTTATAGCACTGACAAATAACAGTTTCCTAAGGCTTATCATTTAAGGTTAGTAAAGGGAGGACACATATTTACTCCATATGCTGCTTAAATGTAATTTTTAACGCATGACCTTATATAGGCACCTCTGCATGCTGTTAAGTAAAGTTACAGATTTGGGATGTGGTGGGGCAAACTATAAAAGCTACAATTCCACAAAACATTCAACTATTGAAAGAATGCTAATAATATGCAACATTCCAACGAAATATCATTTCTAGTACTTTAGGATTTAAATATATATTTCAGTTCTAAAGTGGCTAAAACATATAGGTGGAGATATTTAAGAAGGCACTCCAGAAAAAGAGACTTAATAGTTCTCATTACTGTCTCAATTTTATACTTGGTAAATGTTACCAACGTGCTTCAGAGAAGGAACGGTTAGCTGAAGAATATAATTAGATACAGAGGATATGGTTTTCATCTATCTTTAAAAGGATACAAATTTTGCTTTTGGCATCTCAAGAGTTGTACCTTTGATTTCCTTTAGTTTTGATAAACATTGGTAAGCTGGAACAAAAGGCAGAGAGGGCACATGGGGGTGATGTAATATACAAGAACAGAAAACATACCCAGCAGCGAATGGAAAAAACTTGGCATATAAAGAAAGAAAAGGTGGCTTTGATGAGATAGACAAGTTCAAGACTTTACAAAAGTGGTGGCACATCTTCAAGACCTGTATCTAGTTTACAGGAAACCTATTTTTGCAGGCCCAGAATGAAAACTTAAAAAAGGACACACTTCATTTGTTTAAAGGGGCTTGTTTTATTTTTGTATACTTGTGGACAGAAGCTTCTACTTAACAGAACAAAAGTGAAACAAAAAAAATCCATAATAACTTTAGGATGTCACAGAATGTTACTTGCCTGTAAGCAGGATTTTTGTTTATTTGTTTTTTTTTTCCAATGTACTTCAACTGCAAATTCATTCCAAACTTTTAGTTACAAGGGCTTTGGCATGAGGGATGGTGGGAAAAAATTAGCTTAAGAAGTTAAGATTTTTCTCTGGCAATCTAGACAAACATTGTATTTTATATTTTCTGTGCCTTAAAATACTAATTCAGGTATTCCAATTTGGACATTCTGTGTAATTTTACTGAAGTGAACGATGAGTACATTTGATAAATCATCTGACAGAAACACAGGAAATGCCATTTGGAATAAGCAAACAATTCATTTGTTCCACCAGCTTGTATTTGACAGCAGCCTGACAGAAAAAATGGAAGTTATGTCATGCTGGTCAATTTGATCCTGACTCACTGAGTACTGTGTCAAAAGGAAAGAATGTTTTGGACTTTAGAGAAGTATGAAACAGTCCCACTTGAGACAATATCTTCAGATGCCCTTTCATGAATCGGTTAGCTTCTCGACCAGAAGCTAGCTTAGATGCAGCAAGATTTTACTAGCTTAAGTACAGCACAATGTGAACACGGAGTCACAGTGCTTCTGGATTCATTAGTCCTCCTGGAATATGGTAATACCATGAACAGTTCTGCTGAGTCCAGCACAGCACTAAGTTTAATAATAAGCCTAAAGTTGTTTGCTTATGTTTGGGTACACTGGGTACTATGCGCCCCATGCTACTTGTGGTGCCTTCAATGAAGTTATCTGAATACAGGAGAGATGATCATAATTACAAAGATATTTTAGGGTTAACTAGATGATAAAAGGTAAATGTTAGTCAACTTCATGGAGGACAGATAATGACAAAAAAAGGGGCAGAATCTCTCTGTATAGGCCATTTTGATTCTAGGATGAAATCCCTGATGAATAATTAGGCTTCTATAGCCTCTTCCTCAGTTCCCAGAACACCTGTTATATCTGTGTTCAGACAGCACAGCTATGAACCCAGGGTGCCAACTCCGAAGTGGTGGGTAGTGGTGAACCTCTCTACATGGAAATCTAATACTGTCCACCACAAAAAATATCCCACACACCACAGAGACAACCAGAAACCAATACAAAAATGAATTCCAATGAGTGATTTTTGCTACTGCTTTAAAAAGCACTCTGAGAGAAATCAGCATGATTTTTAATTTGTTGATAAAGGGCAAAAATGCTATTATGAGCTAAAATAAAAACATTAAAACACATACCTTTTAATTTTCTCCTCTTGCTTATTTGCATGCTGTTTGAGTAAGATGTTCTCATCGCGTAAACGAAGAAATCTGTCTTCTAGTTCCTCTCGACTGATTCGTGATACACCTTGTCGAGCTTTTAAATTCTGTGTAGTTGACGATTCTACCCGAACCAAGACAACTTTAAATTACCTTCAATACATTCAACAACATGTAATACAAAGTCTAACTAATTTTGAAGCACTGAAAAAAAAAGTTTTCAAGTAATTTGATGTTTTACACTTGTATGAGTCTGTTGATTAATTTTTTCAGATTTATTGGCATATTAATCGCTTCCATTTTCCTCTCTCTTAGAGATAAAAAAGTAATTCAGGTGATACAGCAAAATGATTACCTTCTAGACAACACAAAGGAAATAGTTTAGCAAGTAACAAGGTACTGTCAAACATACTACTTAAAAAAATAAGATTATCATTAACACGGAGATGCTTTCTAATCTTTCAAAGTTAACACACCCTCTTGAAGTTTGAAAAGATTAACTCATAATTCTGCAAATTCACTCTGCTACAAGACTAAACCCAGTAGTTCCATTCTAATAGCAGCTGAGTAACATATCAGAATTGCATAGTACTTTTGGTTCCCATTTTGTTAAATGGGTCTGGCCTTGTCCTCAATTCAGCAAAAAAAGTCCTCTTTTCTTCTGGAAGGATGAACATTACAGCTCAATGAGATTTCCAGTTTTTAGCATCTCACAGCAACTCCCCTCCTATAACAAGCAACATGAACACAGAATGGGTCATAGTATCTTTCAGAATTTAACCCAGATTTTGAATGGTATTTGAACTTAATTTTGTGAGTGGGAATGTCAGAAACATTTTTGAAAGAAACTAAAGAAGCCACTGATCAAAGTCTGTAACTGTAATAAATAGCAGCTGGTACAAACCTTGTAATCCTCCAATTCCAGCTAGAGTTAGACCTACATCTCTCACGGGCAGGTCCCCCACACTTTCATCAGCTGGAACAGACATGGCTTATCTACGGATAACAAAATTCAAATGAAAGTCTCCTCCATCTGTAACTTAAACTGTGAGACTAGAATGAACTGCAATACATCATATAAAATGAAGGAAAAAGTAATGACAGATTCACTGAAATAACAGTCTTGTACATTACTATAAATGCTCTAATCTCAATTGTTTCACTCAGAGGACAATCTAAACTTTCAAGTTTAATGTTATGCCAGTTTTAATCCATGCACAAAATATGGCTGCTTTGTTATACAATAGCTCCAGTTGTATTTAATGTATGTAGAATTAGCTTTTTTAAGTTCTAGTACTGTTGTCTTCAGCAACCTTTGGGCTAAGGCCGTATTTCTAAGTGCATGTAGGAAAGAGACCTGTTGGGGGGGGGGTGTTTTCCTCTTTAATTATTTGTTTGTTCATTTTAAGACAGGTCAAAGCTTAAGGCATCAACTGGTAGACGAGTAATGCCATCTTCCACATTTTGAATGGGACTCTTTGAAACAGAGGTGCTGGGGGTTATGAAGTCATTTCAGTGTTGCCTACCATTCTCTTAGTCTTCTTTCAATCAATGTCATAAGAGAAATTACTTTCTAAGATAGAGACTCTCCTATGAATGATTCTCATAAATCCAAACACATTTCTTTCTTGAGGCAACAGAAAGCTTAGCTACGTGACAAAGTGAGATTAGGAAAGTATTAATGTGAGAAAGTGCATTATTTGTTTCAGTGTAATATATGAAGATACTCGTTAACAACTACTGTTTCTTTCTTCTCTTACAGTGCAGAAAATTACATGTTGGCCATAGAGTCAAGCAAGGCTGAAATAGCATGAAGAAAGAGACATGAAGTCCTTCGGACAGTTGTCTTTGTTACATTCTTTAGGTGATATAAATCTTCAGTGAATCCAAAAACATCTAGGAACGCAATGGGAAATTAACAGTCATGTTACTGAAGACCTGCATCACAGGACAGAAGTGACAGTATAATCCACAGACATTCCATGAAGTATCTGTTAATTCTATCATAACCAAAACTGCTGCTAAAGATATGCCTTTCTTCTACCAGTAAAGTCTTCTGTCATAAACAAGTCTCCTTATGGCTTTGTCCAAAAGGAATGAAAAGGATTAATGGAAATTTAGTTTGCTATAAGTCATTCTTGTTTTCAATCTTTATTTTTTTCATCACTAACATTTAGGATAAAGTATTATTTCCAGCTTTCACTGTTTAAATCAACCTGATCACATCTTTCTTTTGTGTGGAACAAATGTTTTCTTGTCATGACTGTTGAAATGTCTGAACTTATCTACACTTGTAGATTAGCCATAAAGCTGCAGTTTCAATGCTGTCAGTCACAGAAGTGGAGAATACTCCTTTGTGATGTTGAGGTCCATGACATGCAGCCATCGTAACCAATGGCACAATTCTAACAACAGACACATATCAACTAGCATCCAGCTCCTCAGTGTTCTCAGCTCTTCTTGTGTTATTCACACAAATCCCTCAAAACTTTTTTGTAATTTGTTAAATCAGTGTTATCTGCAGTCACTGACTTCGTCCAGGTTCATTGTTGCAGTCATTATTACAGGTCAATATCACTACAGCAACTGAGATTGAAGTGAAACAGAAACCTTTACTTCTAGCTGATCAATCCAAATTTGGTTCATGATGGTAGCAAGGAGAAGAATGTGGTTGTCTTAGTCTTCACAAATCAGAAGATGACAGGGGTTTCTGGCAAATTTCTGAGAGGCATGACTTCACAATGTTTGTAATCTATCAAATCAAGCTTCAAAAAACTATCACAATAATAGGCACAGGCAACCATTACTGCTTTTCATTATTTGCTACTTGCTAAAGAAACTTTGCTATGGATATCTACCTGTTATTTTCAGGTGAATGAAATCCACCTGATTTAATGAAATCCATTCATTTAAAAACCAAAACAACAAATGCTTGTCCCTCAAATAAACAAACAAAAACCCCCTTGTCAGTAGTAATCCATTACTGACTGCAGCAAAAATACAGAAATATTTAAGTTGTAAGCAAACAAACATAGCAGGGCTATACATGAAAGCCAGTTTTTACTGGCAACATGGCATTACTTGAAGACAAGTGACAAAAAGCTGCTATAAATCTAACGTCCCAAAACTTAGAAAGGTGAAATCTTCAAAAGTAAAAGGAAGAATTAGTTGTTTAATTTTCATTACAAAGTGACAAAATTAAGTATTCAGCTTTCTTTTCCATCCTGGGCCACAGGAAAAGAAAAAAATAAAAACAAAGTAACTGTTTTAATGGTTTTAGGTAGAAATAGTGCAAACCTGTCTCCTAGTTTTAGGGAGGCAAAACATAATTACAGCTTTAGGATTTGGCTTGGCAATTTATTTGCCTCATTGGTAACAGAAGAACTAGCTATGTCTTTAATAACCACTAACAACCATCATTTATGCTTCTGCAAGACAGGACACTTCAAACAGCAAAATCATGTGTTACATATGTTACAGTTACTTTCTGATTATTACCTCTGTGTCAATCACTAACACTGAAACAAAATTACTTTCCTTGCGGCCAACAGTTGCAGCACTGTTTCTAAAGGCATATGAGATTTCTCCACGGAGTTTGTATTACTTCTTTGGAAAGCATTTCCAAAGCAATTAAATATGATAAAATTGTACAGCAACACTGCTGCAAAAGTTATTGTATTTAAAAGTCCAACATTTCCTAAAATAAAGCATCATAAAGCGAATGAGATATAAATTTGTATTTGCGTCTGGACAGATCCACACGCCATGCTGAACTTGAACAACTTAAACCAGTTTTTATTTCCAAGACAGGTTACCCTACAGTCACCTCAGCACTTCTTGTTCCTAAAAAATAAGAAAAAAGAACTTCACATACAAAGAAAGTAAAGTTTTCCTTATCTCTGGGATTAACCTATAAGAATTTCAAGTTCGGTATAAGAAAGAATTTTAGATACAGCTACTGATGGTATAGAAATGGTAACTTTCTTATACACTGCACTACCTAAAAACTGGTGCTATCACCACCTGAATCTGACAAATTACTATGAAAAACTGCATACAAGTTTGCAGTGCTATGCAAGACCACACAGTAATGAGCACGAATACTTAAAGTTAATTATCAAAGCTCATGCTTTAGGTCCAAATTCTTACATAACTCTCAGAAGCATACTGTTCTCCCATCATCATTCAAATGTAGCAAAACTGAGGAGGGATTACTTAAATTTCCAAAAGTTCTCAGCCAGTGGGGCTAGAGTGAGTTTCTAGTGAAATCTTGAAAGTTATGACTGTTGTTCCAACATGGATTTAGAATTTCATGAGTTTGGCCATGGCCAAGATGATGCTTTTCTTGCAAAATCCTACCCCACTTTTCTGGTGGAGGGAAGAAGAAAGAAAAAAAGAAAAAAGAAAAAAAAAAAAAGAATAAGAAAAAAAAAAAGGAGAGACAGACCACCCACCTATCTTAGCCTATCACAAAGTATTTCCAGGCTACGTTCTTCCTCTATTGATTCTTTAAAGATAAACGTTTTCACTCTAATGGGTTTGTCATCTAAAATAATCTCATTTACTACTTGGTAGGTGTACACACACATATCATCTCTCAAACATCATCTGTTGCAGTGTCGTGACTTCCAGCAGGTGGAAAGGAAAAAAAGAGAGACGATATGGAAGATATTAGGAAACGAGATCACAACATCCTGCTGTAGTCTGAGGGAAGAAACATCTCTCAGACCTGTAACACAGAAAAATCAAGAGAACCGTGTCTTGCCCTCAACATATTTTACAAGCACTTTCTAAATTTTGCTTCAGCTCCGTCAGTTCTGACAATAACTCACACGGCTGGAGGGGGCAGGGAGGAAAGGCAGCGTTTGCCTCACGAAGGAACGCCTACGCTCCGCAGGTTTTCCCGCCCTCGGGCGCAGGAACACAACCCCCGCTGGAGTCCAGCAGCCTTTTTACATACATAACGGAGGCCATAACTGAGGAGAACCATGGCAATACTTCTTAAAAAGTGGTGAGGCACCCTGCCTTTTCCTCAGGCACTAAGCTGCGAGCGAAGGAGCCTCACAGGTCAGGAACAACCTCCTCAGGAGCGCAGCCCCAGGCCGGGAGAGCACCGACCCCCGCCAGCCCTACTCCTCAGCGACACCGGCTCCCCGGGCTGGGGACATGGCACCACAGACCCCTGAGTAGCTCCAGCACCGCTGCCCGCCCCGCGCCGTGCCCCAGAGGAGGAAAAGCTCCCCCCGTACTCACAGCTCCCTGCCAGCCCTATGTCTTCTCTCAGCACTCCGCTAACAACTGCTGCCGTTGCCAACGGGACGCTTCCACTTCCGGGTCGCGGCGCCCCGCGGCCTGCCGGGAGCCGTAGTTCCGCCAGGGCGCGGTGCGTGACTCCCGCCCGCTTCCGCCGCCGGCCCCGCCCCCTACCGCGGGGCCCGCCGGGGGCTGTAGTCGCCCGGGAAGCGGCGTGCCAGGCCGGTGCCGGCGTGAGCTGCTCGGAGCAGCGGGGGGCGGCCGGCTGGCGGAGGCGGCACCATGAAGAGGAGAGCAGGGGAGCGGGAGAAAGAACTGAAGGTACCTCCTCTTTGCTTCCCGCTCCCCGTCGGCCCCGAGGAGCGCGCCCGCGCTCAGCCCGCCTTCCCGCGGCTGCTGCGCGGCTCGGTGGGCTGCAAGGGGCAGAGCGAACCCGCCCGCCCGCCCTCCGGCGGCTCCGGTGCCGGAGCGGGAGTCCCGTGAGGGGACTGCGAGCCCGCCCTCAAGTTGATTGTGAGAGGGAAGTAGCCTTAGCGCCGCGCTCCCTGCCGCGGGCGCGCAGCCGTGGGCGGCGGGCGCTGCCCTCCTGCGCCGCCGGGCAGCACCGCTGCTGCGCGGCGGCGGCGGCCGCCTCGTCCCTGGGTCTCCTCAGCGGCTGCGAGGGGCCGGCGGCAGCGCAGCCGGGGCCCGGGGCCCCGCAGGGGCGGGCCCTGCCGTGGTTTGCCCTGCCCTGCCCTCCCTGCCCTGCCCTGCTCTGCCCTGCTCTCCCTGCCCGCCCGACTCCGCCGCCGCGCCGGTCACGCGTGCCCGGCGTGGGAAACAGTCCCCGCCGCCTGGGGGGCCCTGGCCGGCAGCAGGGACTGCGGGTCGGTGCACCGGGGCGGGGGGAGCCCCGGCGTGGCCCACGTCGGTCTGTCCGCCCGCCTGGGGCCAGGCCGGCTTAGCAGTCTTGCTCTAATTAACTTGGAAACCTTAGATTCCCCTCTCCCTGGAAAGGGGGGAACCTAGTATACTTTAACAATAGCTACTGATAAAGATTTTTACTATCTGGGCAAGATATTTCATTTTAAAAGGGAGTTCTACAGTATTATAGGAGAAAAATTATACGAGTTATGTATGTTTGGTTTGGTCAAAACACTCTCAGTGAGATGATGCGTTATGTAACTGTGCTTTTTCTTCAAATTTAAAAGTACTCTTATTCTACACCAAGCCTAACCTAAACGTTTTTAAGTCTCTTGCAGCACCCTAGCTTTTTTCTTGATGTGGTTAGATGCGATGCTGTTACATGCTTACATTGAAGATGTAGTTACGCTCTATAAGCAAACAGCATTGCTGAATGTTTCGCTGTTCAGGTGCCTTTGAAGGCCTTGTTTCTACCACGTTGTGCAATATTTGCCTGCAACTCTTGATGGCTGTTGTACCTCTGCTGATTTTGTTTACAAAATAGTAGTACAGAGAAGCAGTAAGTTACTTGTTTGAAAGCATAGTGCTGATTTTAGTGATGTTAATGAAAGGAAGGCTTTGTATAATTTTTCCATTATAAACTTAGAAAAGGCTTTCTAAATTGGTAAGCTGGTTCACCTGTCTTTGCATACAGAACATACAGGGTTTGATATTGCTATTAATTTACTGTTTAATTAAAAGTTATTTCACTATAGGGGCAGGGAAAAGGTCTGACCTAAATCTGCAATTCAATATTTTAATAGAAAAATAACTTTAAAGCCTGTTCACGGTAGTGAGATCCTTAAAAACTCTTTAAGGACAACCTGGTCATTTTGTAATTAGTCATTCTGCTATCCCTCATTGCTGAAGGACAGTAACTTCTGGTTTGATTGTGTTTTGCTCTTTCTATATATGTGAAAACACGTACAGATGTAAGCTGTCCTATCCAATCCAATGTAATTACATTGCAGATGAAAAACCCTACCCATACCTTCTTTAGCCTGTGCATTTATGCTATCCATACAAAGGCTTTTGTCTTTGCAATATATCTCAAACATATTTGGGAATCATTTGCATTAGGAGAATAATTGCCATTGATAAGATAATCATTCAAGGATATGTGTGAGGGAGTAAGATGGAACTGTGAACTACACTGGCAAAGGTTGTAGGAGGACAAGGCACTTGAAGAGCTATCAGAGAAGCAGTGTGTAAGAAAAACTCAAGGAAGCTGGAGTGAAAGAGTACTGCCTTAGACACATCTAGATGTTGTAGGTGCACAAACAGAGAAGGATGAAAATTAGGAAGAGATCCTTATAGACAATTTAAAGGTGTGAATAGTTATAGGATGCCTTAAGGGGATGTTCTAAGTTGGGTACTACTTGAGAGAAGCTTTGAATATATTGAAACAAAAGGAGCCTGTAGAACATCCTAGAATAAAGGATGACAGAGAAGGCAGTAAGGGGAAGTTGAGGGGTTATACAAGAAGAAATGTATGCTTTCTTTTCACAGGAGTACCCTCATACTGGTGGTATTTTATACAATTTTAATTAACAATGTAATCTTTGGGTTTCTGGCACTATGCCAGTTCAGTCTCTAGGTTTAACCATTGTTCGCTTACGTTACTCACCTAAGAAATGCTGAAGGCAAAGGAAGTGTGTATTTATTGTAGTAGTTCTGCCAAGACTTCCATTTAGGTCCTGATCAAAATATTTCATAGCAAACCAAATATTAGTGAGGTTAACCCGACCTCTTCTGGAGAGTGAGATTTATGAGGCCTATTAATGAGAGGGAAGTGGTTGGATAGAGAAGCTGGTTTGGATTATGTATCTCCTGGCAATGTCTCTGTTCTGGAGAATTAAATCCTGAATAAAAGTTCTTGTTTTGCTATAATTGTGTACAGTTAAATGCTATCTATCAGAAGCCTAGTGATTGACTTTTGCTTTGTAATTACACAGTATGTTTCTTATATGCGATAAGCGGTTCTCTCTGTCTCAAATTTTCATATGTATAGCAAGTTTTGATTTATGCTGTTATAGAAGAACGTTCCTGTTCCAAGTACATGTGGTAGAAATTCTTTAGAGTGCAGTGCTGTCATACAGCAATTTCCACTTTGCAGATCACTCAATTGGATTGAGTAAGATTGAGTGTGTAGCAGAAATGAAATTGTTTATGCCAGTATTTGGTGTTCCAAGTGCAAGAGCAGGAGGACACAAATTCATTCCTGCGAAGAGGGTCTGAAAAAAGTTGGGAAACAATAGCCAGAAGTTAATTAAAGTTAATTAAGCTGTTTTAAACACCATGTTGGGGATGCTAGTGTGCTGTGGAATATTTCTCTGAGTCTTAAGTTGACAGCAAAACATGATTATGCCAAAGTTCCTAAAGACATCTTTGGAGATATTGCATGCCATCAGGTTCTATGGTCTTCCCTATAGCAAATACTACTTCTGTGTGTAAAACCAGAGCTGTTAGATGTTGCTCATTAGCTGGAAAGGCATTTTAATGAAACAGCCCATTGGGGTGTGTTTTGTTTGTTTGTGTTTGTTTTAACTTATAATTCAGTTTTAATTAGTACAGTTTATAGTTATTTTGATTCTTTTTTTCTTGACGCTGTTGGTCAGAGTTTCGGTCAGCTTGCAGTAAGCTTTTTTTTTTGCTGGATGAAGAAAAGGTACCACATGAAGTAAAACCAAATATAGACCTCTTAATTAGTAGTCTACTTAGACTATTTTCTCCTTTTAAACTTGGGAAGAAAGCTGGTTTGCTTTTTGGATGTTTATTATCTTGATTAATATTCACAGGTTAGTTAAAAAAGTTAATCTTTAATGTAAGTCTGTTCTCAAGACTGACTTAGTCAAAAATGTTTTTTTAAAGTAAGTTTCAGTGT
Source organism: Strix uralensis (assembly GCF_047716275.1). Taxonomy (NCBI): domain Eukaryota; kingdom Metazoa; phylum Chordata; class Aves; order Strigiformes; family Strigidae; genus Strix; species Strix uralensis. The sequence continues at coordinate 6,941,140 of NC_133983.1, read as the reverse complement.
GACACATGCCAAATTCTAGTAACTACCTTTATTTCCTTCCTTTTGCCACTCTTTGCATATTAAGACCTTGTGTCATTACGGTGTGAAAGACAAGATCCTCAGCTAGTCTGGAGTATTGTTTTCTTTTACTTTAAAAGGATTACATTGAGGGGTCTTTGGAATAGACCGCTAAGCCCAGTTCACAATTACCTTATGTAGCTGTTTATGCTAATTCACATTACTGTGAAACCAGAACTGACTACAGAGAATGTATTCCACAGACATTACTGTTATGTTTGTACAGCTCCCAGCACAGCTGGGACCCCAATCCAATAAAGTTATTGCTATACAAATAATAAATGCATCAATATGCACATATCTGAATATTCACAAGGGCTTTTACAAAGATATTCATGCACAATTTCACATTTGTGAGACATGTTAGACAAAGTGGCAAGGAAATATAAAGCTTTAAATAACACAAAGCTTTGCATGTATTCTATTTACAAGGAGGAAAAGGGAATATACAGTGTTTTGGCTGAGATTTCAATGGAAGTCTTATTTCTTGCATCTTCCTCGTTTTTGCTGGCTGGAAAATAATATATATTTACGAGATAAAGTAGGTTGCTTCAATATATTAATACTCAGGGGAAAATAGGCAAGTATTCTCAGAGCACTTAAGAGCAGGGAATTATTTTAGGATTAATGCTGAAAAATGTTGCCCATACCATGCAATGAAGTATATATACTTTAACATTGTCTTACCATAGTTTGTTCAAATATTATGTTAATTTCTTGTTTTTGTTATTGTTCTGCCTTGATGTAAAAACATACAAAATTTTCTAATTGAAAGATTAAATACATTCTTTTAGAAGTTGTATTTAGAAAAATTAATGAAACAGCTTAGATGCAGTTAAATAAGCTTCTTGTCATGTCATATTTCTGCTTAGGTAAATGGTGTGCAGGTTTTAGCAGAATCAGCAGCCAATATGCCGGTAGCAATTTTTGTGGTAATCACATTATTGGCCCTTCCCATTATTAATGAGACAATAATTAAGAAATAGTGTTGATAGTCACATAAGACATGATTTGTATATTGGAAATGGTCAGGTAGAAGCCTTGCATATGCAGAATAAAATACAAGAAAGAATGAGTGGCAAATGTTCCTTCCTTTTAAATTCATCACATTCCTGCTGCTTAAATTGCCTCAGCTGCTAATGCTGGAACCATTACAGTAATGGACTCAGCAAATGAAGGAGAACCAAGACATACACACTTTATTACTGGAGGGGTAATTTTCTCTTCATCTGTAATAGCAGCAGTGCCTAGTATTGATCAGACCATCAAGATACTAATCCTCTGTAAAATTACTTGTTATAACTGAAAATGTGTTAATCCAAATCATTCTGTGTCCTGACTTTCTACTTACTATTGAATACAGACTATTAGATGGTTTATTTTTTGTGATTTAAAGCCTTTATATTGATAACAGTAGGAGCTTCCTTTGCAAAAGCGTGTGCTTAATCTTAGCTATGGCCCAGGGTTGTCTTTTTGTTTTAACTAGAACATCACCCATTTAATTAAGAAGTGCGTGTCTATCTTGCTGCTCTGAATTATATTGCTACTTTTGGCCCTGCAGATTTATTAAACATGTTGTTTTACATTCAGTCTCTTGTTTTTGCTGTAAATAAGAACAGATCTATGCTTCACATATTCGAATCTTCTAAGATCTTGGAGCTAAGGATGTGAGGAGCATGGATACTGGAAACACTAATTCATGTTTTGTTGATTGTGGCCTGTAAGGCTATTGTGTATGAGAGTAATCTAAGAAAAGGCAAATGCCAGGGGTCTAGAGGTCTTCAGTTTACTTTGATCCTAGTGATTCACTACATGAGACAGTGGTATGGGAGCTGTGCATATTCCATGTCTGAATATGTACTCTTGGGAAGGCTTCTCCTTTTCCTCCCCGCCCCCCCTGCCACCTCATCTATTTTTTCATAGTCTTGTATGTTAAGATTATAAACTCATGTCTGTTACTTGTATAGCCTCTAGCCAACTAAAATTTTGGCTTGGTTGCATGCCACAAGTATAATAGCTGTTAGGGGTACACAGTACCTTGTAGGACATGGCTGCATGAAATGGTTCCATTAACCCTGACCTTTCATTAGACTTATTAATATGGGATCCTACCACCTGACAGCCATTGATATCTTGCCAGCTTATGGGGGCAAGAAGTGTCCTAGAAGTGGGACAAGATGCAGAACTGGTTGCTTATTTTAAAGAATCTGGAAGTGTTCTATGTATTTTGGGATATTTTTGTTGATGTTGTAGCGTCAGTTAGATTTTTGCTCTGGCAAAACAAACAGCATGTATATTTATCTGACTACCCCTCTGCTTTCTTTTTTTGTCATAATTTAACTGATTCCACTTGTATCATTTAGAGTCACTTTACATTTCCTAAAAGGTATTGGAGTACCAATACCTTTACAGGGATTTTAATTCCTTGTCTGCCTCAGAACACTAATTTTTTTTTTCTCCCTTCTAATAAACAGTGCGAACAGAGCATACGTTGCTTGCTTAATTCCAATTTCCCTATTGAACAGCCTCTTTACTATAATTTTCAAGACATCAGACTAGAAATGCGTACAGCAAAGCATTTTGTGTGATGATGTGGAGTTCACTTATTCATATAGCTACGTTGCCAAATATAAGATGAACTTTAAAGTTTTCTGTTGCTTGGTAAATTTGCAACTAGACTGTTATTAAACATGAGTGTGTTCTCAAACAGCAACACCGAGACAAAGAAAACAATTTACAAATTCAGTGTTAGATGTGCAGTGTCTAAAAATGTGATGATAGTTGTTTACATTCTTTTTCAAATATTTCTATAACTTGTGGCATTCAGGAAAATTAAATTTACCCCCCAAAAACCGAGGGAAAGTACGTTGTGGAAATCCTTCCTGTTTTCTGTAGAAAATAAAATACCATGTGTATTGAATTTCTGATTTTGAATTAACATCTTGCTGAAGAGAAATCTTTTGGACGTTGTTAGCAGGTGATTCAATTTCAGAAAGCCAGGTAGTCTCAAATGTAGGTCACCCAGACCCTGTTATCTTCTGATTCTGAATTTAGCTTATAATCTTAGAAGTTTCAGATGGAAATTGGCATTTTTGAAATGAAGCTATAGTGAAATGTCCCTTGCTGGGGGTGCAGTACTGGGCATACTTTAACTTTTTAAAATAGATTTGGAAAATATTTAATGAAAGATTATTATACTTTTCCCTTTTACAGCAGGTAGGATTCAGTTTCATCTGACCCAGGTTAGTAAAAACTAGACAGGCCAAAGAGTGAATGCCTAAAGCTTGTTTCAGTTCCCACTGCAACTGGTGATCAAACTTACACAGCCTTCAGCTGAAGCAGGATTGGGCTCTCATGTTTTTAATAATTCATCCATTTCTTAAGTTATTTAATTAACCTTTAATGACCAAGAGCATCCAAAATATCAGATGATCCTCTTCCCTTCAGTTGAGACTAAAAAGCACCATAGTGTATTACTGTATTCTATGAGGTTCACTATTAAAGTGCAAAACATGGTTATGAATATTTGTTGACATTTAAAGTATGGGACAGATTAAACATATCTTTGAAGCCTTCTGGATAGAAAATGGTAGTGCTGTAATTTCAAAACTCTTTTAGTTATTGGAGTCTTACTATGGGAGAAAACTCTCCCTTATTTAGCTTACCAGTTTTTTGCTTTTGTACACGTGCTACACCACTTTCTAAAAGAATTACATCTTTATCTCCTAGAACTTGTTCAGTTTCATTTTGCCCTTTTATCTGCTGCTCATCCCACCATTTTTATTTAAGACTGTAAAGTTACTTTAGTGTAACTGCTATTGTCACCTTTGCCCTCAGCTAGTCAAATAGTTTACCTTGAGGGAAGCATTTATCTCCCACTTTCATTATTATTATTTTCGTAGCTGTAAAGATATATATTTTATGTCTCCAGAAGGCTGTAACAGTGAAACGAGGTATTGATCTGCTGTATTTGGCAATTTCTTTCCACCTTGCCATCGATATCATGTCAGCCTCTGTCTGTACTGTGGTTGACCTCACAAATAGCTCTTTATGTTCCCATTGGATTCAAATGATATACTATGCTCAAAACTAAATCAATGAATGATTATAAAGTTTTTAGTATTATTTCATAACCCCCAGGCAACTGATACTTCATGTGGTGAATACTTGAAAAGGTACCTGATTAAAATATATTGCTGAATCTCTTCTAAGGCTTAAAATTGTATTGAGATCAAACACCCCAGAATACTAAATTCAAGGTCTGATTGGCGTATTTCTGAACAGATACTAAAATTACTGAAATTTCTACCTGTAATTCACTGGATAGACTCCAGTCTAGAATAGCAAAATATTTTACTTAAAGCAAAACCTCCCACTTCTGCTGCATGCTGTGTCCTCTGTTTTGAGTGCAAAAATTTCATGCGCTGGATCTTGCCAGTGAAAGATCATGAATGTTACACTCTATATGCTTCTAGGGGAAAAAATGGAGGTAAAGATCAGATAAGGTTTTCATCTCCAAAAAGTGAACAGTAGGATTAAGCAACTGTGACATTGGAAAACATTGTTATTACTGCTCTGTAGAATCATACATCTTCCATATGCTTCTAACAGTTTAACTGGTGAAATTAATGTTCAAATGCACATTTAACAGATTTAAAAAAAAAACCAAAAAAACAAAAAACCAAAAAAACCCAAACCTGAATGGAAATAGGTAGGATTTTCACAAGCATTTAAAGGAATTTAGAAGCCAAATCCTATTAATGTTGAATGCGCACTCAAGTTGGGCAAGAAGCCTTTAAAAATCTGATGTCTCAAAGCGGTAGGCCTCTTGAAATGTACATCTGTATTTGGAAAGGACTGACTGAAGTTTCCATAGAAAAGGATAGGTTTATGCAAATTAATTAAACAACAGCTTGTAGATCTGGAAACAGTTTGGTTGTATTCTCTTCTGATTTTCTTCTACATTTACTTCTAACGTAAATGATGTCATTGCAGCAAGTAATGATGCTCTTGTGCTCAAAGGAAATACTTCATTGGTATCTAAATCATGTGATGGCAAACAGCTGCAGATGGTAAAATATTGAACAGTGTGCTGTGGGGCGTATGTATGTACCTAATCTAAAGACCTACAAACCTAAAGAACGAAAACAGAACAAATCATTTAATCCAAAGAAACTACGTAGGAGAAAGTTATTTGGGGCCTTCATCATAAACAGTGCGTATAAATAACAGTGAAATGACCATCCTTCTGGGTTGGAAAGTTTATTTAGAGTCAGAGTTTAGATAGAAATTTCTAATAAACTTTTTTAAAGAAAATGAACATTTGTCAAATGTAACACTTTTGCAAGACATTTACACAGAAGACTTGTGGAAAGGTGTTCCAATGAGGTAGGTCTAGAGTATTTCAATTATGTATTCTGAGACCATGTAAGTGGCATATTTTAGTATGCAATATAAAACCACTGGAAATTATACCAAAGCTCTGATCAGTTTGAAACTGGTTTTGTAAACCTGGAGTTCTTCTGAAATGTAGAAGAAAAATTTTTTAGGTACTGCAGCTATTATGAAATTAAAAAAATCCACTTCTGTCTTCTATCCAGGCAGGAGCCAAAAGGTAATTTTTACTAAAGGTGTTATTTCAGATTTTGTATTTGCTGAGTATAATGGAACTGACCTGGTATGATGTAAGATCAAAAGGCAGTTCCATTCCCTGCTTTCCAGACATTCCCTTGTCAATCCTTTAGAATAAGATGAGTTGAATCAGTTGTGTGGCTCCTTGCATCTTTGGTAATGGGGAAGAGAAACTATTTTGGTTTGGTTTGGATTTTTTACTGTGATGACTCCTTCAGCAGGCAGTTATCTTTTATGGATGTTCAGTGCTCTGGTTTTTGCCTCTGGCATGCAAAATGTAAAGGGTACCGTATTGGTGATTTTGTTTCTTTTTGACGTTCGTGAAGATGATGGTAGTTGAAATTTTCAAGAGGAGGAAAAGTATGGCAACAAATGTTAGTTTGCATAGACTTCTCCCATTCCTTAAAACAGAAGCTATTAAGCTTCTGCCTTGTCAAGTTTGGAAGCCTTCTGTTATGTGCTGTCTTTCATTTCTTCAACTTCTGTCACTGATGTCTGAAACAGTAGTCCTGTGATACAGTCATATGGACACTATCAATCTTGGTTCAATGGCAGGTGTTTATGGAAAGCATTTATACATAGACAAAAATGAGATAAAGGCAGATTGTGAGTATTGCCAATGTTTTGGTTTCCTAGCCTTATATTTCACTTCAAAAGACTTCAAAAGTCTTTTACTTGCGTTAGTGAAAGCTTGTATTGCTGGGTGCCCTCCTCTTTAACCAATTTCACTTGAATGTGTCATGGGGAATTTCTGTATATATAGAGCTATTTTGTATTGTGCATTATATCTATCTGTACGATACCCTGCACACTCCTTAGATAACAGTAACTAACAGGTAATGTAGCAGGAGACCTAACACACAGTTTGTTTCTCTCTCTTTGTTTTATCTTTCCTGTGGCCAGTATTGTCTTCTCCCAATGTTTAAAAAAAAAAAAAAAAAAAAAAATTTCAAAAAACCTTTGTTGTTCTGGGTTTCTTTGCGTTATTAGTATTCATATTATCAAGTTACACTGCATGAGCTTTTTTCCAGTATTGTCGCAAATAAGACTTGAAACTTGTGTGAAATTTCCTGACGCCAGGAACTGATACTCTAGAAAAACTTTTCATAATCACTTGACTGTTGCAAGTTGTGGTGCTTGTTAATAGTATATAATGGAATTCTTGGTGGTGTTCTAGCCTAAATTCTTACAATATACTGTAGATATTGGTCAGCCTTCCCTGACCTGTTTTAAAAATGTCTTACGTTACTGAAGTATTTGTATTATACAGTGTACTTACCTATGGTTCCTCAGTGTATCTTCTCATCTCATATTATTTCATAAGTTTATCCTCACAAAACATCTCTGTAGTAGGGTGGTATTTTTCCCTCTTCTACAAATGGAAATTAAAGTGCAGAGGAACTTTTAACTTTCTCATTATGACAAGTAAATTGATAGTGTATGATAGGCACTGGATGCACTGCTTAGATTCCTTGGGGCTGAGTGGTGGGTGTGCAGCAAGTCTGGTTCATCCAGAGAGGGGCTGACTACCTGAAATTGCGTGTGTGTGTGCGCACTGTGCGGCTCATGGTGAATGAGTCAGGAAGTGCAGTATGTGTGCAGCAGCATTATGCGCTTCAGCAATGAAGAGTGAAGTCAGGACACCCAGAATTTAATATCTGGAAATCTCAGACAAATACAGAAGTGCTTCTGAATTGATTTGGACCTTATTATAAGACAGAAAGAGGAAGCAACTGGGGAAAATGGATGTGTATCCAAGCAAGTCTTCTAACGATTAAAGCATGCTTTTTTTTCTTCTCCCACCCTCACACAGTGTAAAAGATGTTGGTGAGCTTTCCCCAAATTTGTAATTTCTACTATAGACAGGACTCTCTTGCCTATGTAGAGAAGCCATGAAACTTCTCATTCAGTCCAAAATAAATTGGATTATGATTTTATGCTTCTGGCTTCCTGAAAGCCATTCACTGTGATCAGGACAGTAGGTTGGTCATTATCTATGATTTGAAAAGTGTTGATAGTATGACTTGTGCAATAGAACATATGAATATAGTTCATGCCTTGAAGAGTTTGTGCTGTGTGTGTATCTGTGTACGTGACAGACAAGTGGTTTTATGCTTCATGATCCAAATGTATTCCTCATAAATAATGACAATTCGTTTTCTCTTCAGTTTGCAAAGCATAGTTTGTGAATAGGGTCTTTAACGTGTCGGTATCATGACAGAAATTGGTACAAAGCAGTAATGTCAGAAGCGGGATGATACCAGTGACCCAGCAAAAAGAAACAAGCACTTTGCATGTTGATCTGTTTTGTTAAAGGGCAATATTTGGCCCTGTAAGTGCAGGAGAGATGGACTGTTCATGAAAAGGGCATAAAGAGCTAACCCATATGATCCTTTGTCAGCCTGATTAAATTTAGTGTCAAGCATTCATTCATGTGAAAGATGAGCGGCATCACTGTTTATCTAATAAAATAAAAGTATTTCTATTTTTCCTGAAGTCTTTTATATGTTAATAGAGGCAAACGTGAATATGATCACATAATTTAAATGTGTAAGTAAAAAATATACATCTTTACTGGCAATGGGTTAAAAGTAAGATGTATATGTGTTATGCAAAATAATGCAATTTCATTGTTAATCATGCTGTTCAAGCCATAACTCCACACAAAACAGTGCTTTTAAACAAATAGAAAATACTGTTATTGTACCATTTATAACAGAAATGCCTAGGATATTTAGAGACTGATGCAAAGTATTTATTTGCATGCTTTAATGTATGCTCCTATTGCAATATTAATATTAAAATGCAGACTTAAAATTCCAGGTGATTGTATTAGCCCTAATTGTAAGGTGTTAGGCTCTGCTTTTTAATGCTGGAAGAAACACCAGTATTTAGAAAAAGGAGTACAACAGATGTAATTCTGGAAATAAATGCATGCCATTACAAGAAAATGGAAAAATTTCTCATGAAATAATTGAACTTCTCTTAAATATTAAAAGAAAGAGAAAGGAGAAAGTTTAGATGTTTTTCCCCTCACCCTTCCTACCCCACCAAATCTGGATTGCTTCAAACAACTGCTGGGAGTTCTGTTTAATGTTATACTTTGCATGCATTTGTGATCTGAAATAAAAAAAAGTCAAATTTGAGAGAGACAGTTTGAATGGCATGCTGTCAGTTTGGCTCTTCATGAATTGGCAGTGGTCTCATTTAGGACCTTCAAATATGTGTCTGCCTGGACAGAATGAGAACATTTTGCATGTTCTTCAGAAGACAACCACTCCTTGCTGCCTCACAGTATTCACTGGTGCATGACAGTTGCCCTTCATTGCTGTCTTCTTCGAACTTAACCTTTGACCATCCACTTAGTTGCTGCGCAACGGTTGGAGCAGGCCAAGATGTTCATGAATGACGGGCATCGGCCTGCAACGTGCTTGTCATTATTTGACTGTCAAAAGTAGCCTGCCATTGGGCTCCATCAAGGTTTGAAACCTATGTGCAGCAGTCCATATTACTTAACTTCCAAGACTGTCAACAGAACGATCAAATGTGCATAAAAAATGTGTTGAATACATCTTTGATCATAATATAGGGAGATATTTTTTGTGTGTGCTAAATGTATTCATATGACTTTCAGAGGGCCAAGAGGTTGAATCTGCTGCCATGGTAAAAAGTGAACTGTTGTCTCCTGTGGTCTGAGTTTCAAATAGCACAATTTAGATTTGAACAGCTCTGCCAGTTAAACTCTCAGCTTGTCTTGCGTATCCTATCAGCTTTTCAGCCAGCAGTGTAAGCAGCGCGATACTAGACCAGTGGTGCCTGAGGTTAGCTGTCAAACTGGAATGTTATTTTGGATCTTGCTGTAATGTAATATTATAGGAAGAGGTCAGGCTGTGTGATTTGTAAAGCAGTTGTGAGAACTTAAAATGACTGAAATGTTGTTTATTTCAGGTACTTTTTTTTTCTCTTGAAAGAGTTGAAGAGAAGATAGAATTTATCATAAAAAAGTAAGAAACCTAACGCAATGTAGAATGGTCATTTTCTCTCAAGTTCAGAATACAGTGCATAAAAGAGCACCAAAATTCAGTATGAAGAGTCAGTAAGGCTGAAATTCACTAAGCAATAAATGCTTGACATTGAAAATATTTAACAGGCAGACGTACTTGTATCTTCTGATAATGAATGCTGAAGATATCTGGGGCTGAACCTCATACTTAATTTAAAGATTGTACCCCTGGGTTAATTAGGAACATAAGTTTGCTGTGTAGGTAAATCACTTATGCAAACTATCATATATTAACAATACTTTGAATTGCTTCATGCTTGGAATCCAGCTTTAGTGTAATATTCGCTACTCACTTGGGCAAAAGTCTTCTGTAACTGCAATTTATTTCCTTGAATTTCAAACATGTCTGTTTTCTTCTCTCAAAATATCCCAGTTCCTTTGCAATTGAAATGGTATATCAAAATGACATCACAAAATACAAATATCAGCTTAAAAAACCAGAGATTCACTAGAGCTTGTTCATAATGACTTCTATCAAGCATAAACACAGCATTATCCTGCTAACTGGCTATAAAACTAGTTTTTTCCTTCATATTTCAAAATATCTTCATGGTAATTTAGTAAAAACAATAAAATCATAGAAAGTGGTTAGTGGTTAGATTGCTTAGAAACAAAAAGTGTGTTATTTTCATAATATTTCTGCCCTCTGTATTTTCTGAACCAGGTTTTATTTTTTTTCTGCTTGCAATGTCATTTGTAAGAGACCTCAGTGCAGATGCAGTGATCTAAAAAATTAGATTGTGTCGTGGAGATCTCTTAGTCTTTGGTCTTCTTGCTCTTAATCTTAAATGCTGTTGTTGCTTAATAATAGTCTAACTCTGATTTCAGTCTTTGCTAATGCATTAATATGTGTCTAGTCTGAAATGGAGTATGAAATGCATGCATACAGATGTGTGTTTGTGTACATATATGTATATATGCATGCTATAAATGTGCAAAATTCTTTGGCAAATAAAATGATCTGTTATTAGATGATAAAATCATGTTCTAGACACTTCATTCTGGTCAAAAAGTTGTTGTTACTAAGTTTTGATTTATGTTTTCCTTTTCTTGTGTAATGTATACCTATGCAGTATGTTTTGGTGAAGGAAGACTGAATTTTGAAAGTGGTTATATGCAAACATACAATCATTAAAGTGTGTTTAAGTATACAAATAAATAATGAGCACTTTAATAATGAGCCATTGTGTTTGTTGATATGGTCTCTGAACTCAGAACTACTCTTTTGGCCTTCATGTTTTAAAACAATGTTAATGTTGTCAAAATGAATAGAAAATTTGACCAGACTTTTTTCAGAAAATGAATGTTATTTTCCATTGCAGAAAGACATTGCTGTTTCTCTTACTGTACAAATAAAGGTTTAATTTCTAGTGGGAGTTAATAATACCATTTGTAGTTGTGTTCCTGAGGAAAAAAATTTTAGAATCTTGAAGCACAAATCTATTATTTCACTTAAAGTGTGGAGTACCTGTTCTTCCTCTAACCAGAGACTGCTTTTTTGCCCATTTTGAAGTTACATACTGAGCACCATTGTGCTGTTTATTGCAAGTGTGTTCATATCTTTATATTTTTCCAAACAAAAAAAGTCCTTTTGTGAATCCTGTCCGGTCTGTGTAATAACTAAGCAGTTTGTGTTGATGTTCTTGCTCTTGCCCTGAAGATCTTTTCAACTTATCACTATTTTAAAAGGATGTGAAGAAACCAGTTTATTAACATAAAATGCAGTAAAAAGTAAGTTCTCATGTACAGAGGGTTATATATTAATAATTAGCAGGTAGTGTCTTTTCCCACTGTCTTAAAAGATATAAGAAGCATTGCCATAAAAGTGTTTCCCAACTTTTTTTAGGCATTAGAATCCAATGTTTGAAAGTAAAAACACAGTGAATAAAGACAACAGGAGTGAAGTGTTATTATTTTGTTTTGTTTCTGAATTAAGAGTATCCTGACTGAAAGCAAAATGTTTTAATCAAGCAAAGAAACTTCTGAAGTTGTTTTCAGGATGGCAGGAGGTGTACATGTGCTTTTTATTTCAACTTTCAGAAGTGTTTGAAAACTGCACACATGTACTTGAGAGGTTAAACATCCATGATCCTCTGTGGTGTTATAGGAGAAAAATAAATCCTATTACCCAAAATAAGAGAGGTAGATACCTTAAGGGAAGTGCTTTGTTGTCACCTATACTCTCTGCAGTACAAATATCTGCTTGTCACAAAGGTTGAGACCTTTGTAGTGCATTCTTTCAGGGTACAAATCTGTCTCTCTTCTGGCTTTAATGCAATAGCTGTGAAATATCTGTATTAGGTAAAATAGAGGTTAAGGCACCTTAAGGGCACTGAATTCTTATCTCTTTTTACTAGCAGTGGTGTCAACATGTACTAAAATGTGATGACCTACTCTCCTCTTTGATAAAAAGGAAAATGACCTGTCTACTGTGGATGGTGATAGAGTTGCCTGGGGCAGATTATATTGTCACCTTCTATAGTATTGGTGTGTAGAAAAATAAAAAAGGCCAGGATATTTCTGTTTACCATAGAAGTATTTGACATTTCTAGCTACTGATAAAATATACTCAGGGGTAGAAAGAAGGAACTGGTTTATGCTACTAAACAAGGTTGTGAAGAAATGCAGAGATTCTTTATTGTGTGAGCCCTTGGTATCACAGGACACGTGATACGTATCAAGAGATTCCTTCTGACCACTTCAGACACTCAAGGTTCAAGTTCTGTATTTAACCCTGCTTTCTACTTGTCTGTGGCCTTTCGGTACACAAAAAGCTGACATCTCTGGAGTCATGTCTTGAAATTTTGATGTACCTGTGTACTGTGCAGCTTAGAGAGTTTAATCATGCATTTGGGTAATACAAGGGACAATATTTCTTATATTCTGGAAATAATTGGTGTCCTATTCAAGACCCTTTCTCTGTAGTATTCCAAAGCATTTATAGTTTTGTAACGATTAATTTAGCAGTCACTATGGTTAGTCATTTACTATAACTGTGAGTGATGAAATATATAAATAACTTTGAGAGTTGATTTAAGCTGTAGAGCTGGAACATCTCAAACTGTGTTAAATGTGTTTTATGCTATTAGTAATATTCATATGGCATTCTGTAAATTAAATGAAGCTCTTCATGCTAATCAAACTGGACTTAAGCACGAAGGAAAGATTTCTGTTACTCTATTAATATTTAAGAATAGGGAGTGTTTCAGCATTTGTTCACACTTTGCAAAATGTTGATGAAATGCAGAACGTGCTTCTTGTGAGAGTTCCTTGCATAATAATTTTGTCTTTTGTTTGAAAGCTCAAAGATTTCCTTCTGAGATATGATGAAATAGGCCTGTAAGTTAGATTTGTTTACAGCATCCTCTTAGAAGATGAGTGCAGTATCTTTATACCAGTGCTTTACTGGGAGCTTTATGGGCCTTATGCCTGATTTAGCCACTTTTATCTTTTATCAGTTAAAAAAGCCTGAGAATGAATTAGTAGTTTGATGAAGTAATGAAAATGTGTGAAGCTATCTTTATATAGTGTAACTTTTGAAAATTGAGAAATAAATGATGAATTTAAAATCTGGCCCCTCCAATGGGCTAACTTGGTGCTTGCTGACTAGTGTTCAAGGAAAAAAAAAAAAAATTGTTGTTACAGGAATGAGACTCCAGGGGATCAGAAATTGACTTCCTATTGCCAAACTGATACCATTTCTTTTTTCTTTTACACTAAAGTCTATGGCCAAGATGTGCATTTTTTTGATGAGTGAAGGGAAGCTATGATATCCATCAGAGAATGTGAAAAAGTTTCTTTAAAAAGAGTGGAAGCCCTTTAAAGAAAGCATAAACTTTGGTCTAGTTTCTGCCGCTTGCAAATGAAACTCATTAAACTACTTGTATCCTAAAGCTGTAAGTATTCATAAAGAGGGAGAAATCTGTTGGTATTGGGTTGAATTACAGTAGAATAAGATGAAACTAGAAAGTCAACATGAACTCATTTAAATCAGATCAATGAAGTGTGTCTTGTTAAAACCTGAAAATTCCGGTATTATGTTCTTCTGAAGCTTAAACAATTTAGCTTTTGTTTTTCCTAATTGTTTAGAAATTTTTTTTAAAGTGTGGAAAAGAAGAGATAGCTGTCAGACCCCCATGAAAAAGGACTTTAAGGAGACAATTCTTTTCAACTTGTTGCAATGGTACTTGTGCTGGGACAATTTTACCTCAAAAGTATGCAGTTTCCTTAAAGTTGGTGCTATGCCATGGTATCAAGTGCTATAAAGTTGACTTCCTCTTGAAAGAATTTTGAGCACGATGAGCTGATGAATTAAATAAAGTTTATTTTAAACAACTTGAAGTATAACAATATCTGTGGAAATACCAATTTAATCCTTATATCTTTTGGTATGGTTATCAACTGATGCATGCATTAAAAAGTGAAAGAAGAGTTAAGAATTTGGATTTATCAAGTGTTGTAGAATGTTTCTAATGATATCCTAGAAAGGTAGTAGCTAGATATAAAGTAAAAACTTATTGCTTTACGGAGCTTTTGTCTTTCAATTTTTAAGTGTATATAGAATTCAGTATTACATTGGCTCATACTTGACTGGCCCTCATTTTACATGAGTTTATCATTTAAAGAGTGTTTAGAAGTATGCATTAACAAGCCCACTTATTTATCATCTTTTTTCTTTGTTTCATATCATGGGGTTTTTATTTTTTTCTTTTAATACTTTTATTCCAAGTAATTTAAGTCAATAAATTGAGATAATCCAGTTCTTAAGAAAAATAAATTAGAGAATGAAGTCAGTAGTGGAGGCAGGCAGTGAGCAATGAAGGAACAAAATAAGAACTCAGCAGATAGGGACTTGCTTGGAAGGTGGTAAAATATTAAGGCAATGTGATATTTTTGGAGGAAAATTAAATAAGCAGAAAAGCAACACAAAATTGAGTGATGGGGAATCAATAAAACGTGAATTAAAAAGCTAGACAACTAGTGGATTCCACTGTAATATCCTAGCATTTATTTGATTGGAATGTAATCAGTGACTGTTACATAAACTATACATAAATGAATTTACAGGTGTGTTTTGCTGTTTAAAATACTTCCTGTCATTTCCTGAAAAGCAGCTATTACTGTAAGGGCATGTGAAGGGCTAACACTATCCAACTCCTATACTAACATGACTGGAGAGAGTAGGCTATGCCAAACAGAGTAGGAGGAACCAGTCTTTGCAAAACCTGATCAGGAGGCAGAACTCTTTTGCTCCTTGTTTCCCTCAACTTAAGTGATATTGTAGCTGAATTTTAGACAAAGAAGGTTGTGGTTACGCTATTTTTTTATATTCAGATGAATTCAGATGAGGCTGTTTGGCAAGGTTAAGTGCACCAGATTTTTTAAAGGGAAGTAATTTTGTCACTTAGGCATCTGCTAATTCTTGTTTTATGAAAAGCAGTGGGCAAGAGTAACTAATTGACACTGTGGAAAAAAATGGAAGTTTTTTTCAAGCATGGAATGTTAACATAGCTACAATTAAACAAAAAAATAAAAGTCAAAAAAAATAGCTGGGGAGAACATGCGGCCTGCTCATGCAGTAGTAGCTGCTGGGACTTTGCCCTTGAGTCCTTTAGAGAGGTACCTGGCTGAAAAAGTCTGAATTCCTCTCTCAGAGGACAGAATGTTTAGGAACTCTTCACTTATTTTCAGAAAATCTGCTTTGCCTGTGGAATCTTCTCTAGTCTTGTGGCCCTGGGCCTAATCTTCTCTTCTTTCTAATTTAGTTTTGGAATTCTTTGTGTAAGAATTCCAAATTTCATCTGTGTGTGCAAGATGGCAGAACTTTGCATGCATAATAAAATCTCAGTGACTTCTTGACAGTGCCAGTGGCGTGATTAATTCCCATGCATAATATATTCAGTCATCCTGTGCATATGCAGTGACAATATAAGCAAAGGGGAATGAAGGATCCCTATGGATGATGTCTGGGAGAAAGCTCTTGTCTTGCTGTCAAATATGTTTGCCTCTCCCGCCGTCCCCACAGATCTCTTTCTCCTTGGGCTCTATGCCAATTGCAGCATCTTCCCCATCTGGTCACTATCGGGAAGCTGGACCACACCTCAACCTCTTTTATCTCTAGCTGGCAAGTTTGTATGACTCTTGGTAAAGAGACAAAAAATGCAAGATGGATGGCATTTTCCTGAGAAGCCTTTGTATAATAATCCCTAGTGTTTGCCACATTGAGTTTTTTCCTGTTAATAAATTAGCACTGTTTATAGAAACTCATGCCTGGTGTTTTGACTGCAGTAATTTTGTATCAGATGACTTAGTGCCTCATATCCCAAATATTAGGGCTTTTATTATGATCATGCTTAGAAATGAGCCAGACTTTTCTTGGCTAACCTTGTAGTGTACTCAGTTGTGTTTGTAGTGTGCCATATAGTTTTTTGTGCTTCTCCAGATAATTTCTAGGCATTATTGCATGTATAGTAGTAAAAATGTTAAGATATTGGAGGTAATTAAAAGACTTTTAACTAAGACCACCAAAGTTCTCAAATTACCTCAATCCCTTTTCTGACATGAGCAGTTGCTCTTGCAGGCTCTAAACTGGGATCACGTGGTGCCTGTAAATGTTAACAAGAAGCCTTAGAGAACTTCTACTGACAAGCCAGTATAGCTTTATGACATTATGCTGGCAAAACTGTGTATGTCACATTTGTAGCTACATATGTGGAACGGTATAGTACATTTTGCTAACTGTAGTTTTTAGGCAGGTATAGTGATTTGATGTCACCCTGCACATATTTCTGTATCATAGTAAACAAAATATATTATATCTATCTCATTAAATTAATAAATCAAGTAGCTTTTGCAGCTGTGTTTTAGACAGTAACTGGATAAAGTATAATCTGAATTCTGGTTGGTTACCAATGTTTATCAGTGATGAAAAATTACAGATTAGTCTGTGTTCCTATAATCAGAACATTTACACAATGGATATATTGTTACAGTTGTCGTTTTAGTTCTGATTATTACTCAGTATGTCTATTGCAATTTTCTCATTTACAGCTGTTATTGAGCTCCATGTGTAATAGATGGAATTACTTTGTCCACCATTTATTTTATGAATAGCCTACAGAAACATTAGTGTTAATAATATTATCCACTTAATGTACACAACAGTTTATTATATGGATAGATGAATAATGTGTTGCACTATTTAAATTTTATTGGAATGAGATAAATAGATCTAGTGCATTTTTGTTGGTAAATGCAGTGTTAAAGTCATCTGGTGGATTTAAAAAAAGTCAGTTCTAAGCAAAGTGATTGCAACTACTCTGCTATCTAATATATGAATAAACTTAAAACTGTTCTGGTTTTTGGGGTTTTTTTTAAACCAAGAGAAAAATTTCCTGTATAAAAGAAAGAAGTGAGAGTATCAGCTGTTCAAGTTCTTTTTTAAAGGGGTGTATTCTGCTAATAAAAGGAACTAGGTGGCAAAACTTCAGCAATTTTGTTTCTTTGCCCTGTAGCAAGGCAGTGTACATGAGATGCATATCTTATATTAAACATAGCTAAACTAAATTTACCACTTTAGTAAATATGACATACAGTTCTGCTTATATAAGAAAAATAGCAGCCTGTATAGGAAGCAAAGTAAGATCTTGTCCAATGTACTGTCCCTTCTCAGTTTAGGAGTTTTGACAGTTTCTTACTTTTATCTCATTTTTCACTTCATACATATACAGATTTGAGGAGCTTGCGCAGCAGTGCAGATTCTTTTTCACAGTTCTTAAGTTAACTCTAATTGTTTGCTTTTTTTCCCCCACTGCTAATTCATGATATTAGGATTGTGTACTTCGAGATGAGAGACTGGAGTGCTCCTCTAAAGCAGCAGTTGAAGATTTCCATAGGGAAATATATCAGACTGTAAAATTCTGTTTATGCTTGGATTGTCTAGTTGCCATTATTACTAGAGGAAGACGGTAAATAAGCAGCTTTGGGACTCCTCCTGTTTACATGTAGAATTTGTCCATTTGCCTCCAGCCTTTGATTTGCCTTTTGTTTTGTTTTCTAAGAGTGAGAAATATTTGAGTGTTATTGAAGCACAAGTTTCTTTTGCTTCTGATGAATCTGTTGCATCAGAAGGTGGGCATTAATCAAATTTTGGCTAAGTGGAAATGACTTTTAGGCAGTCAGCTTCCTAGCTCTTCTTGTTCTTTATCTGCTCTTTCAGCTTAGCTCAACATAGGAAGGCTTAGTTTTGTAAGTCTAAGATGAAAGTTTTTTTTCTTTTTTTTTTTTTTTGTTTCCAGTTTTCGGTAATTCTGATTGTATTAAGGAGAAACTCCTTATCCTGTTTTGTCTGATTAAGTAGGGCTTCTTTAAGTTGACTCTATACTGTTTTGGAGAATGGCATTGTATTATAAGCAGTAAGGGTATGCTTTGGTTTCATGAAAATGCATTGGAATATTAATTCAGTACATAGAGGGACCATAATTAATAACCATAGTTGAGGTTTTCTTCAGTTATATTTTTCAGGATAGATAGGCACTTAAACTGAAAATCTCCAATTAATGTTATGTAGAGGTGATTTTTGAGTAGAGATGCTATCTGAGTCAGAGAAAATGTTCAAGTTTCTGATGGCGGTATTTAAGTATGTAATGTAAGAATAGCAGTTCTGATATTTTTCTTGCTGTGTTAAGACAAGTTTTAATATGTATTAGACCAACTTGTAAGGTTATCAAAGTTAGACAAGGCTGAAGAAGGGCTTGGGCGCCCTAAAGCTAATCTGACTTGGCCTACTGATTCTGGGAGATCTTGTAAAAGACATACCTACAGCTACTACCTTGCCTCCAACTGTCATGGCTAACGTAGCACAACGTACTTTGGGTTAGTTCCCTGCAACATGTACTTTATAGCAGACAAGCTGTGCTGTGCAGACCAGTTAATCTTTGTTGCTGAAGTTGCACAATTCATCTATTGTTTAAATCTTGTCGCAGATGAAATATTTGTGATGGTTATGATTTAATAGCAGTTCAGGGTTTATTAATGGTGTGATGTGGATCAAAAGGTTGAATTTCGGCAGCACTTAATGATTGACCAATTTAAAGATTAACAAGCTGATTTGGTAGAATGCTGTAATTAAAACAACTTAATTACAGATTTGAGAAAGACAAGATTGGCACTAACTTACTACAAGGTACCCTAAATCAAAGTATATATATGTATGTATAAACACAAAACATACACACACAGACAGAAATATTTGGATCCAGTGAAATATCTAGACACCACACTCATGAAGGCGAAGGTGTGTATTCAAGCACATAGGTGGGTAGAGAGGCGGATGGAAGAGGCTAGCCTACAGTTAAAATTCCCTTCTCGAGTTTAGAGCAAATACTCACAATGTATTGGCATTCTTAATGGGTGACAATTGAGCCTCAAGAACTCTGACTTCACCCTGGCCTTTCATTGGCTTTGTCAGCAGATGATCTTTAAACCTCAAGGAGACTGAGCCTAAGAGTCATCCCAGCTCAGGGGGGATGCTGGCCACAGCCCACTGCGATCTGTGAGAGCCCCAAGAGTCTCGTTTAGGATGGCTATTTGTAGGGTCTGAGGTAATTGACTTTTGTCAGGTACTTTTCCATTTCAGCCCAACTTGGATGATGGAATATTCTGGTACTTTCCACCAGTTGTGCAGGCCCAGAACTGGCTAGATCTTGAAGTTCTGGTACCATCCCCTTGGGTCACAACCCAAGGACAGATGTACTGGGCTGTCAGGAGGTGATTGATTGTCATTCCTGTTCCCAAGCAGTAAGGGAAGGGGCAGGAGCCAGGTGCACTCAGGGGGTGCCCTAACACTCTGGTCCACTGCCTTTCCCATTCCATGGGTTGATATGTGGCCTGGGGTGAGAGAAAATGCACCAGGCTCTGAGCAGCCCAGGAGAAGGGAGGAGTTGCATGACCACAACTCCACAGATCTCAGAACTCTGAGAGATGCTTGTCAGGAGAGATGCTCAGTCTTGAACTTTTAATGAATTTTTTTATTATTTTTTTTATATTTTTAACTTTTTAATTTTTTTTTTAATATTTTTTTTAATTTATATTTTTAACTATGTGGTAAATGGTTTAACTGACTGTGTACAAGAAACTGTCCATACACTTATGTACATCTAGTGGATTCTTCTACTAAATAAAATACCTCCCCAGTCTTCCTGTCATAGGAGGAATGTCTTCCTAGTTGTGTATTTTCAAATTTCTGAATATTACCAATACTTTGTCATTTAAACTGTCAATTCTGAGCTACATTGTAGTGCAGAGATTCATAATGAGCAGTGATCTACCAGAATTTTAGGACCACCAGAAGACTGCGGAGAGCTGTCTGATATTTTGCTTCTAGTCCCAAAAAATACCTAATGTTTCAGTGAAAAGTAAAATGTGTGCACTATATACACATGCTTTGCTTCCAGCCAGTTGTACAATATTGTCTTTTTTTTCCTTAAGAGAACATGTTACCTGTTGTTTGTTTGGGGCCATCTATAATTCTATTGCAAAATAAAGTTAATTTAGTTCCTGCTTTTATGTGATTGTAGAGCTTTTTAGAAGTTACATAACATATCACAAATGAAGAATAGCACAACACTGATATCTTAGCAGAATAATTTTGGAATCTTCGATGTTTTCTCTGGTTACTCTATCAGTTCTTTTCACAGCTTTTTTTTTTTTTCTTGCTTACTACAGAAAAATTACATCAAATGCAGGATAACAGAACACTGTCAAACTAAGAAGGTTTTATATGGACAGCATTAGACAGGAGCAGAAAGATCCAGTGCACTAATAGGCACACTCACATGAGCTACCTAGTCCATTGACAGTTTTTTCCTTTGTTCTCCCTCTCGACCCACTTTCTGCCAGTGATTTGTGACATATTTTGTAAGAGATCAAATAAGCCTTTGACACCTGATTGCAATGTAGTGCTTGTTTACAGTTGCATTTTTGAAGGACCTCTAGACAAGATGGAAGGTTTAACTTAAAGTAATTAAATTTGCATCTGCTCTGTGACAGGAATTTTCTTATGTATGCATCCTGTTGAGCAACTTTTACTGTAATTGGCCATGAAATACTAAAAGAAAGATGCAGGTAGACAAAATTATTGTTGCCTACGACTAAAATCTGTCATTGTATTTCATAAGGACTGGCTTGTACCTGGGTTTGTGCCTAGTTCTTTGAAATATAGGAATGCCCACTTTTATTTGGAAGGGGGAAGGGAGAGATTTCCAAAGCATTGGACCTTTCCCTGGGTCCTTTCACACTGCTTGAGTGAGGCCAGATGTCTAAAATGCCTCTAGTTACATTAATCTCTTTCAGAATTATTTGTGTATTCTTGAACATTAGTTACTATTTGTTTTGTAGTTATCTGCCCTTTTTTTGGCATGTCTACCTTTGTCCTTGGGCAGATTCCTGAGCTGTTTGATAGTTGTATAGCTAGGCACTGAACCTACTTTCTTTCATCATCTTGATTTTCTTGATCATTAAAGGTAGATCTGATGTGGGGTGATGTAGCTGTGCTGAAGTCTCTGGCATTGTACTCTCTTCAGTTGGATCCAAATTTAATCAGATATTATTGCTGCTTCTTACACATGTATGTCATTATTTTACAACAGACTGCTTTTGTTTATATGCTACTTTAAGGACAAAATTAATATTTGAGTGAATTTTTTTTTTTTTTTAAAGTCTTGAAACAATTTTGGAGAAGGATAGAGGACTGGAAAAACATGCCTTAGGAAAACTGATTGATTTAGTCATAGTCAAGACAAAGTTAGGAATTTAGCACTGAAAATAGATTAAAAGGTTCTTCTGACCTCTTCTGACCATCCTAGTGATTAGTACTTTATAATAATAGTAGCAATGACACCCCTCCAAAAAACCAAAAAAGCTTTAGTAAATCTCAGCTATCACTACAAAAATACAATGGAAAGCGTTTGTTGTTTTGGGGGGTTGTTTTTGTCAGGTTTTTTTTTCCTCTCACTCCAGCCATCTGTTATCAGTTCATCAAATGTTTAGTTGGCTTTTCAGAGATTTCAGTAGAAGATTTGTAATGAGCTTTGGTAAGGACTGGCTGTAACTTCTAAGTGTGTAATTGGCTTACTAGTTGACCAGTAGATTAAAAAAAAAAGCAGCACTGAAGTTTCAGTTAGTGTCCCACAGTATTCTTCATCTTACAGTAGCTCTTAGAGGCCCTAAGCGAGATATGAATCTCTGTTGTTCTACATACTATGTATGTGGTCTCTCCCAGTTATGTGTAAAATGCTGGTGTGATTAAATGTGACAGAATATTTGTTCACATTGCACAATCCAAAATTTCTGTGGGTTTTTTTTTTCCGTCCTTGTTATCACTTAGCTGTTTAGTTCAGATGAGTAAGCACTAGGTTGCTGTTAGTTGGCAGGACTCTCAGGCAGTATTTAAATTCACTTTATTCTAGAACCATCTCCACATGAGTTATACTCAGTAGAATATTTTTTTTAAGCAAGCATTTTATTTGGCAAAATACTACTTTTTGTGTATCCAGTTCATCACAAATTTCCTAGTAACCTGGTTGTTGTCATCAAGCTTTTCTTAACATGTAATTTTGAAGTAACTGTTCTCCAGACAGTATATAAAACTTTCATTGAGTTATGAAGTTTATTTTTTTTTACTGAGCTGCTGTCTAGTAATGTGTGATTCCCAGGATCCTCATGTCCCCTACCAACACAAGAATCTTTTTTTCTTTTAATTTGATAAATGTCAGTGTTAATCCTTGTAAGTCAGAAGGCAACTAAGACACACTAAGTAGACTGAAGGTTCTTTTCTTATATTGTTTTAAATGTGGACCGTGATTTGAAAGATAAATTAAGCTGAACTTGATGAATAGCATTTTTCTATTCACATTTTAAAACTTAAGGAACTATTTTATAGTTGGTTTGAATTTATCCTGATTCTTATCCATTCTTTGTGGTATATTATGGCCAAATGCAGCTGATATGACGTAGCATAATGTACAATTGATATTGTTGAGATTCCTCCTGTCAGTGAGATTTGAAGTAACATGCCATGATGTTCACCTAATACCATTTGAAGTGGTTTTATGAGGACCAAGAATTATTTATGTCTTGCATGACCTGTCCTTATTGCTACTTTTGAGTACAACATAGGTTAGAAGAAGTAATTATTTTCAGCCTACTGACTACAAGCGAGATTAATAGCTTTTGAAAGGGCTGTAATGAAAGGCTGACCCAACTGGCTTTTGTATTATACCTTGTTTATCCTACTCTCATCTCTATCACCTTTGGGCTACAACAAAATGTAATTTATGTTAGCAGTGCTTCATAGAAGGTGAAAGGTCATATTTTTAATGAGGGTAGCCCTGATTGGGATTCAGGTTTTAAAATGTTGTGTGGTACAGTCAACAAAGTCCGTGTAAACAAAGTGATTGTAGAAATGGGCAAGAAAACCTATTATTTGGCAGGTGATAAGACCGCTTTCTTTTACTAGGCATTAGTAAAGTTCAGTTAGCAGAAGTTAAATAACCAGAAAAAGGGATTTAACAGAACACCAGCATTATGATGGTCAAGTCTAATAAACCTTTATAGTTTTGGTGGAGCGTTGGGTTCTTTGTACTGAAGAAAGTATTTTGCAGATAATCAATTTCCTCTTTCTTATTTTGATGCTGTTTTCTAAATATAACTTTCTCATCTTTGACTTGAGCAGGGCAGAAATGAAATGACTACCTGTGCTTGTTCCAGGGAGAAATATGCTGTATAGTGCAACTGAGCTTGTCCGTATGTGGAAAGGTTAACCATAATACTCCACTAGTTTTGAGCTTTTCCTTTGGAAGGAAAAGCCGCATTATGTCTAAGTACAGTTTGTGAGACTGAGCGATGGTGTCTATTGGTGGTGTGTTCACTTTAGTAAAACTGTACTTTTGAGAGTGGTATGCTTTAGTGACAGTGCTGCTGGATTTTTTTGTTGAATGATGTTAGTATTAGAATTCACTGTGTTACTTATATAACCATTTTTCACAGAACATGCTGCCTCCTCGTAGAAGCCAAAATGTTTTGAAGTAGGTTATAACTTCAAAAGAATTCTAGTCAAAAGAAGTTTAGTAGGTGCAGGAGGAAGTTTTAGGGTGTAAGAGAGGAAGATAAAGATTTCAAGTCTTAGTAGTCAAAAACTGATTTGAAAGAAGTTCTTGGATTTGAGTTTTCAGCATTCAGATGCATACCCTGTGTGACTGCTGCTTCCCCTGAAAGCTCACTCTTGTCTTTCATTTGTCTACATTTTTTTGCAAGTGACAAATTGTTTCAGTTATGTTCCAGAAGGGAATGGGAAACACTTCAGGGATTTTGAATTTCATTACTGTTTGTGGCAACAACTTCTAACCTCGGATTAGCTCAAAGTTTGCATAGAGAATAATGGCGGAGTGAGCCCTCTCAGTTATTTACAGCCAAATTGCCATTCATGGAGATACAACTTATCAAAATCTGAGCTTTTATATGTTTCTTTTTACCATGTAAAATGTTCTGTGTTAGAGAAAAACTGTTAGCTTTCCCATATGACAGCGTGGTAGCTGATGGTAAATGTAGACAGTGTAACAGTAACCACTGTGTGCAAAACCATAGGGCACATAGGGTTCGCTTTGTGTGGGATTTCATGACGAAGGTTTGAGAGGGTAGCAGTTTAGATTATGTAAGAGCTGCAAGATTTTGGAGGGGTTTTGTGCTGATGTCAGATGCTTTTTTCTCAGTTTTTGCACTATTTTCTGTTTATGGTGCTGCATCATAATTAAATATTGGATTGTGCCCCTATATGACGTGAACTTTTTATTCCGTGGCGATACATAAAACAATATATTGAGACCCTGTTCTAGCAGTTAGGAAGACTGGGTTTCTTCTCCCCAGCACTCCCCCACTCCTGCAGTCGTACTTGACTGCCTTTTTACCCGAAGTCAGCCTTGCTATGTTGTCCTCCTGCAGTGCCATTCCATGCTGCCGTCTCCCTTCTTCCCTACCGCAGAACTCCCCTGTGTCTTTGGGCTCCTGCTGTCTGTTGGCAAGGAATAGAATCACACGTTACTTTAAAGCAACATAATGTTGGGATTCCCCTTCTTTTCTTCAGTGTCAATAGGTCTTGAACTATTAATGCAAATCTTCAAAATGTTTCTTTTAAATTTACACTTGTTTTACATTATTTTATAATTAAGTTTTAGTGTTTAAAGAGAAGAAAGGAATGGAAGTTTTTCAAGTGATTAAATATTAATTTTATTCACATTTAACCCTAATTTACATTAAGGATGTTAACTGAAAGGCAGACCTTTTGAATTCAACGTTTTCATTTCCTTCTTGCCTCATTGATGAATAGCTGGATCTTGTCATTTGTTCATAAAGGGTGATGGTCCACTGGGAAGGAAGGAATAATTGTGCTGTCTTCCACTTTCTAGGATGGTCTGTTTGTGATGCTGTTTCCTTAAAAAAAAAAAAAAAAAAAAAAAAAACAAAACCAAAACTCTTTTGTCTAAACTAAAACTGGTATTTGAAACAAAAACTTATTTCAGACCACTAGCGAGACTATCCTACTTCTCATATAGCTAATTATTTTTCTTTCATTTCAACAACATTTTCCTTAAAAGTTATTACCATATTATATTTCAAGTATCTTCTTGTTAAAGGCTTCTCTTTTGTCATTTTGAATGAGACTTTTATAAGCTCTCCCTACTTAGGTGCTTCTGTTTCAATCCTAAAAGACTGAACAAACAGACCAGCCTTAAGCACCTTGAAAACCCAGTCACTCCTGTATTGTCCTCATTTGACGTTTTGTATGCAGGTGAAATTAAGGCTATGGATTATGAAATATTATGCTTCATTTTATATATTTCATATGCAGATTTCTCTGTTACATACAAACTGAGAGATTGCTTTGAAGAGACCTGATCCAGTGCATATACTTGCACAAGTAAAATCCTAGTTTTGCATACTCTACAGTTAGGCATTTTTGCAAATGATACAGACCTTTGTGAAGAGTTTAATAAATTATTGAACTTTGAAAAATCTTTGAGAAGTAGGGCCTGTATGTGACTGAGCAGTAGACATGAATAAATGTTATCCTCAAGTGTATCTAGCAGACGGTAATAGATGCTTGAACAGACAATATGAGCACTGAGTGAATGATGGTAATAACATTAAATATTTACATATAGCAAAAGCATCTTGACAGCAGAAGAGAGACTGTCTATACAGTAAGGTGGATAAAACCCAGTGTAATATAGTATTCCTTTCTATAGGACAACTTTCTGTTAATAACTAGCAGCATTTCTCTGTAAGACATGTATTATAAAAGTAGTTGTTTGGGCCTCACAAATACTGTATTTCAGTGTACCTATTTTATATGACATTTTAAAATCTGTGAATCTTTACTGTCATACAAGACTTCATCGGTATAATCTCCTGGTGTTGATATCACTCCATACCTACTACAATGTAAAAATTATTACCAAGTTCAGGAATGAGAATTAATAATTAGATAATAATCAAATGTTTAATATGAATCAAAAATACATTTTTAGCTGTATGTTACTAGAAGCTCAGAATCGCTCTGCTTTACCTTAGTTTTACATTGTTTTTTCTAACATAGGACCTGTCTTGAGAATTGTGTCCAAATGGAAGTTGTACTGTGGCTATACTCAAAAGAATTCATGAAAGCAAGAAGCAAGATCCTTCTCCCTCCTGCCCTTTCCACTGCTGAGCATTTTCATGGAAGTAAATCCATTTTATTGATGTCCAGAGTCCTTGAAGTGCATGACACTTGTTTATGTGCCCTTGTTTTGTTTTTGGGGGAACCTGCAAATTATGATTGTAGAGCAGTTGATATTGCTTGCACTGCACTTTTAAAAATGGGTCATGCTTGACTTTCCACATAATTTTAAAAGGAAATTACTGTATCAGAAGCATAGGATAACAATTTAATTTTTATACTGAAGACTAAATGAATTTTATTAGAGGTTATCATTTTTAATGCATTCCAAATAGTGTTTAGTTAAAGGAAAGAAATTAAACAAAGGTGACAGTAAATTGAGTTTTTTTTAAATACTCTATGAAGTTTGTATTACTATGATGAACCTGTTTGCATTTAATGATCTGTCATGTCATGTAATTAAAACAAATTCATATTGAAAATGAAGTAAAATGGACTACTATCAAGCCACTTTTTCATATATTCATTTTCTTATAATAGCAAAAGAGACCATATACCACAATTTTAGAATTCATTGCTTTAAGTCATCCGTGAGGTTGTGTTTTGTTTTGTTTTAGTATTCTGTAGCAAAGATAATTCCTTGGAAGTGGATACTGGAAACTTTGTTTTACTTGTTTGCTTCGAATTCTTCCCCTGCCTACTGCTTTTGTTGGAAAGACACTTAGCAATTCATTTGAGACATGGCTTCAGCATGGGTAGCCGTTCAATGTTTGTAAGTAATCAGCATCCCGGAGAATATGAATGATTACGAATGTGGAATATCTAAGGCATATGAGCAGTTAAGCATTGGCCAGTCAAGCGTTTCTTGAGGTATAAGGGCATATGTTTTCTCCTGCTTTTAAGGAAAGAATCTTAATCCTGTGAAGGAAAGGGTTGGTGTACAGCAAGGGGGAGAAATATTATCTTCCTGATATGTGAATGATATGTTTTACAAAAGGAATGTGACAGAAATTTAATGTGACATGTTCTCCTCTTGGATGAGTTTTACTTTGAGGTAAAAAGTTTTGCAGGTGATAGCTGTTCTGAGAAGCATTCCTCTGTGGCTGTAAAATTGATGTAGCCTACAGATCTAGAATGTTGATAACTTGATGCCAGTGGATGTGAGCAGAGATGTTTTGAATGGGGACTGAAATGAGTCCAAGTGGGCTCATTCCATTGTCTAAAAGTTAGCCCATATTCCTTGTTTGCTTCTTGGATGTCCAGAATTGGAAATTATGCAGCATTTACCTTAAAGATTGCATCTGGAATCTAGTAAAGTAGCATACCCCTGGCTTTCAGAGGGCTACGTATCTTGGGATTCTTAAGAAAAGATACCTATTTTGGAGAAGTTCTGCATGTATTTCCCAAGGCAACTAGTAGTTTAGGATCTTTTTGGATGAAAACTTCTAACATGTTGATCAGGAGTTATTCTAGTTTAAATCCTCTTTCTTTCTAACACAACTGCTGTTAGAAAAAAATGAGGTATTCTTTTAAAAGCAATAAAATATGACAGATTCTTAAAAGCTTGGACATCAATATAATTCTGTGATCATCAAACTTTGAACTTTTTTTTTATTGTTGTGGTAAACAGGGAGTTACAGTTGCTTTTTACTCTTAATACTGCCGCCTTTCTCTTGTGGACTCAATGGTTCCTTAACTGTTAAACCATTGTTCATTGCTTTGTATCAGCGCATCTTTCCTCTGGTCTCCTCATTTAAGCTTTCCAAGATGTGACAGCAGTGAAAGTACTCGAGGAAGTACAAGTACTTCCTTTGAAACTGGAAGTGTGATTTGAGAAGCCACGCGTAGAATTCTATATGACATGTAAGGAAGAAGATTATTTTCTTTTTTTATTTGCTATTTAAAGTAGGGACAATATTGATTCTTGTGGCAGCAGTTTAGGTCCTAAGGCAGAGTACAGGTTAAAACATCTAAAGTATATTTGCAGTAGAGGCTTCCAAACTTAGTTACAGTGTGATGCCCACTCACTGAGTGAAGCTTTTCCCAGTTGGATTTCGAAGGGCTTTTTTACATCATAACTATTTGCCTAATACAGTAGAAGGTTTAATCCACAAGGTTGTGTTGTCTTAATCTAACCATCAAGGTGAGAATTTTAACTTGAGAATCTTCTTGCATTGCACATAATTTCTGTGGTTTTTTGATGCCGATACATAAATTAAGAAGATTCTTTGTTCATCATATAATCGTCAAGGTCCAGACTCTGTAATAGTCAGGATCTGAGCACATGCCAAAACCCTGCTAAATCTTATATTTTTATTTCACTGAGTTTGGGTTAGGGAAATTACATTAGACAAACTCTTTCTGCAAGTGTAGTTCTGTTTCAGCCTGTATAATGTTTTCACGAGCAATGTTTCAAAAGCCATTGGTTCTCCTCTTCATTCTTCCCCATCACACTTCTCCTTGCTGCTTCAGAATTTGGAGAAATTATTTTAAAAGCAATCTCTTAAGCATCTATCTTTAAATTTTGTGATAGAGGTTATATGTCAATCCTGTAAAAATCTTGTGAAATAAAAATGCAGAGACTAATGTTGGGGATTATATTAGCAAAATGTTTTTGCAATCTCTGCTTTTAACTTGATCTAAGCATGTAATATTTTTTTTTTTTTTGCACTGGTAGACAGTTGTGCTGGTATTCAATACAGACATTAATTTATATTCAGCATAAAATATATTTCAGCCTCTTCACAGCTTTTTTGGGGCTAGGTTGCACTGCAAAGTTTAGTTAGTTTGAATCAACCTAAACGTTCAGCTGCAGTACTAATGGGCAGAAGTGCAACAGGATAACAGATGTGAAATGGCTGTAATCTCCATTGTACTGATAACAAATACAGTGGCAGAAGTATACAAAGGGTCAGAATGCAAACAAGGAGTGAATGTGCAAAGTTTACAGTCTCTAAAACACTTCCTTAAGCTGTGAAAGCACTCCAGATAAAAATAATAACAACAAAAACAATAGCAATAAAGTCCAGTCAAACAGGGGAGAGAAATAATTTTAGAAATTATTAAATTGATGGAATATTTTCCTAAAATCAATTTCATAAAATATCCAAGCTATCTAAACCTTCCTGTGCACAGTATAGGCTTTAAAATATACCAGGTTTTGTCCTTTCCTGCAAGGCTTTTCTCTTTCTTTTTTGACTGTAAGAGCAGACTGTAATAAAAATGTATGTAACGCTTTATCAGCTATTTAAGGAAGCGTATGTTTCAGTTATAAAGAAAGGGGAGGAGTTCGTCTCATTGTGACCTCTCTTTGTCTGTCTTTTCTTGGCAAAGAGTGAAGCTTCTCTTCGGTACTGTGCGGACTCCACACTTGAGCTGAATTAGCTTTTGAACTTTTCATGTACTATAAATCTTAAGAGACAATAAAGTTAAAGTGCACGTCACTAGGTGGCACTGAAACATCGTTGTATGCCAAGTACAGTCTTGAGCTCTTCATCTGCACTACTAGAGCTGCCTGGATTTGTAAGTGTCAGGGAAATTGTTTTATTGTTAAAGGGCACAGTGTAATATATTCATCTCCATCCAAGGCAGCCATTTAATGCCCTGAAACATGCCCTCTCACAGCTCTGGCCTGTTGACTATGCTTATTTGGTGTAATAATTAGCAGAATTTCTCACTAACAGTGGTACTTACTAACACCTCACATTTCCCTCTGTTTTTGTACGTGATGGATTGTGCATTCTATGAATAAAGTTAAGCGGGTCACAGCGTAAGCCCTGTACAACACATCTATTTTCTGCACAATAGTTTTGAATGGATATATATTAACTCCTTTTTAATCCCTGTGGTGTGTAATGCAAACAAATTTGAGTCTTTTTATAATAGACTATTGAAAACTTGTAGGCACAGGACAGTTAGCTTGTCAACTTAAAGAACAAAAGAAATTGAACGAGGAGCTATAGAAATTAGAGTACGCTGTCTCTTCGCAATGGCAGGCTTTAGAAGCCTGTTGTAATGCTTTATGAAGATTGGTACAGATTGCTGTACTTTGTTCCAGAGGAGCAATTCTTATATGCATGTTAAAGGTGATCTTTCTCCTGTTGTGATGTTCAAACAGTTGCTCTGCTTAGTATGAAAATACAGGTGGGAAGCCTGAGTTAAACATCTCTTGCTTTTTTTGCATTTTAGTAGCTGGAAATGAGTTTGTTGAAAATTAAATATATTGTCCTTGAAATAAAATGTCCTTGAATAAATGCTGTGGTAGGGATCCCTGTCATGGTTCTTTCCAAATGCAATGGCAAGGACAGGTAGAGTTAAGGGTTCCCAAAATTATTAGGATAGTCTTCTTAAGTTAAACTCGTATGTAAAAATCTAATTAAATTTCTATATAATGAATTAATTCAAATAACAGTGGTTTTGAGGCATTTGTCATATGGAAGCTCAGCTCTGCATGGACACCATCAAGCCTTTGTCACTTCTAGTTTAGACGGGAACTGAAGCATACGTAGTGTTAAGTGTTGGTCATAAGCTCTTGCAGTTGTCTGATATTATTTAATTTTAAAATCTTCCCTTGCAATAATTTTATTTTTAAATCCTGCGTTGTTCATTCTTTTTTCACCCAGCCTTCTTGAGTTCTAGTTACCACTGAAGCAACTCCATTGTAGAAGGGGAAGTACTACAGCATGTTAAGCCAGCAAATAAGAACAAAGGTGGCTTTGACAGCTTTCTCTTAATGTCAGTTCCTTGCCCTCAGCCTCCCTTATTAATGCATCTGAGCTGCTGTCACTCAGATGGCTTTAACACAGACATGCATACTATGTGTCAAAAAGGGCGGCCTAGATTTTTGAATTTTGAGTTGTGAGAGTACCTCAACATATAAAACCACTGTATCAAATTGTAAAATAGTTAACTCGAGTCCATACAGACATTCTGAAGGAAATGAAATTTATTTATTCTTGTCCTCAACATATCCTCTAAGGAAGCAAGAGAGTTTAGAATTTTAAGGTGTCCGCAATATTTTCATTTGAATAGAGACTTGCCTGCGTGCCTTTAATTTTATGATAGTTCAAAACATTCCTTCTCTTTGTCAAGTTGTATTTCCATATTAGGTTGTTTTTTTTTTTGGTGTGCATATCTCTTTTTATAAAGGGTTTTTACCTCTCCTCATCACCCCTCTTCCTTCCCTTGTACTAATTTACCTGTGGGCTTTTTGATGATGTACTTGTATAACACATACAAATATTTACTTAAAAATACAGTCAGAGACTATCTGGTGCTTTTTCTTTATTGGGTCATTTCATGGATTCAATTTTGAATGTTACCACACAGTTGATTAAACATGTCTGTATTTTCCTATCAGCCTGGTACAGCTTTAGTATCTGTTACAGATCACTATGGCTGCCTCTCTTCTTCCTTTGTTTAAACAATGAATCCAAACCATTCTAGAATGTGTTAGTTCTCTTTGTAGGAATTGTTTGTTTATTAAATTTTGCAGTAGGAGTATGCAGTAGTATAATTCTAGGATATTTCTAGCATAATTCTAGGGAGCAAATAGAACGAAGGAGAGTTGTGTTGAAATCTGGAACGGTCTTCTCTTTGCCAGCCTCTTTTTCACCTTCAGAAATCCAGCCTGTATTTGAGAATAGCATGGAGAAGGGAAGAGACGATTTTCAAAAAGACTTGTCGCTACTGTACTACTTCATTCACAAAGTACAGACAGTGATAGTAGCAGAGTTATCTAGACTCTTAGACCAGTTAGGAATGTAAGTGTATGGGAAGAAAGGACAGACAAAAGTTTCCCTGAACAAATGTACACAGAAGACTTGAGAAATAATTTTTGTGCGTGTCGATTTTAGTTGAGTAGTGCTACTCTGCAAAATTAGACTGATCATTGCAAGTGAGGAATAAATAAAACCTGGAAATTAGGTATTAGCCTTTGCAAGAGTTAGGATTGCTTTATTAAAACAGCATTATTTGAAAAAGTAATTGTTCTTAAGTTTGCTCAACAAATGTATTCTTAAGCAAAATGTTGATTTGCATTATGTAATTTGCTTTGGTTTGCCACAAAGGAAATGGCTACTTCTTTCATAGCAGATCAGTGTTCTCTTTATTTTACCTCTTAGTACACCCTAAGCTTATTCTTTAAATTATGCAAAGTCAGTTTAAGAATAAAGTATGAGTGAAAGAAAAATGTGTAGTCCTTTCTTTAGCTGTGATTCTTTAACCTTAGGATAGTACTTTAAATATTCCTGGTACTATGAAACAGGGATCTTGACAAACTCTTGTTTAAGTTTATATGAGTTGTGAGGCAGAAGAGAATTTCTAACACCAGCTTTAGGACTTCAGTAAAATAGATTCTTACACAAGGAGACCACTGATTCACTGACCACTGGTGACTGGTGAAGTGATGAATCAAAACCAAACTGAGGAATAAGATGCATCAAACTTTCAGTCAGTGTGGCTCTACTGCCTCCAGTTTATTTGGTTAGGCTGTATGTGCAGAACTTCTTAAGGAAATATGGATGATTCATTGTAGTCTGCTGGTCTAAACAGTTTGGGAACCACTGAACTAAAATGTATCATTTAGTAAAACATTCAAACTTGACATAAAAAAGAATTCCCATGAGGGAGAATTCATCTCACACAGTGGTGATCTCCAATGGTTAATTATACTTTCTTTTAAATTGTGCTCCCCATTTCTGGTCTGAACTTGCCTGACCTTCTTTCAGACCCTGAAATTTGCTAATGGTTGTCTGCCAGCATAATGTTAGCTTTCTGTTCCCCATGTGGCTTATTCCAGAGGCTGTGAACAAAACAAAGCCTTAAAACTAAACAAAATTAATTAAGTTTGAAGTTTTTACTACGTTTGCATTGTTCACGATGAGGTTTTTTTTCTTTAAATAATTTTTGTTACAAAAAACCCTCTCTACTTTCAGCAAGTCCCATGTAGCAATATCGTTCTTGAATTTATATGCCAAAATTCAACAGAGTTTCATTAATAGTTGTCTTATTATGAAGTTGAGGCAACAACTGCAGTTTATAGGTTTTCTGACTGTTGTTATCACTTGACCAATGGTGTAGTTTATGCAAAATTAGGAAAATATTGTGTTATAAATACAAAACAATGTCTGCGCATTTATTACACAGGTTACTCTTATAAATGTATAAAATGTTACAAATTGCCCTTTTTGCCACTGAATACTCTTGTACAAATATTAATGCATATGTTTAATTTTATGTACATAATGTGATCTGTAATTTTTATGTCTTTGAAAATAATTTGTAAAAAATTATGCAGCTGCATTAACATTGTACTCCTGTGTAGCTTCAAAAATAACATCTCAATGGTTGTGCTGTTTTGGAACTATGTTGACAATTTGTCTGACACCAAATTTGTTGTAACCTTGTTAACCAATCAGTGATGGTTGCCTTTAAATTGTTTTGGGGAGAGGAGGGGGAATTACACAAATCTGCTACTCAAAGGCTCCTCTAGTGTGAGCAATGTTTGAAGGAAAATCTGTGTTTATCATGTCCTTGAAGAGGACAAATCACAAAGATTGAAGAGCAGAGGCAGGAAGCATGGTGCTGCTTCTTCAGCTGAACCCCAGGGAACCCTAGCATACCCCTTGCTTCTGTGTATTCTGTCTGCAGTGATTTTGTTAATTGTGGCATGTACTCCCAAGAATTATCCTGTAAATACCTCCTTTAAAATACATCAGCTGTGTATCTGGTGAAATGTGACTAACACAAAAGTGTTCCTGGAATACATTTCCTTTTATCTTTAAGGCTTTCAACCATCTTCCTGTCTTTTCATTCCAGAGTGAATGATACAGTTAAATAATCAAATATATGATGTCTTGGAAGGCTGTAAAGGTCTTAAAACTTCACCAAACTTATAAGTGCTTTTGTACTTTTCATAGTGCTTATTGTGCTAACAAAACCTCTGGAAAATAATTTAGTTCTGTAAACAATATCAAGAGCCAACAATTCTGTAATGGCCTACGAAGATGTTCAAATACTGTGTAATGGGCATGACAGTTACAGTATGTGAAATTTAATGCTCTAGCTCCTTATTGATCGTCCTTGTAGCTGACTGCGTGGCACGAGCACTTGCACTTAGCACCTGCTCTTTCTACATTAATGCTATCTACCGCAGTGTTATCAAGGGGACTTTGAAACCACATTTGATGGTAAACTTAAGTATTTAAGGAAATACTTTTTTTTTCTCAAGTATCCATTTTCTTTTCACTTTACTTTTGACTGCTGTTTCTTCTGGATGATATTTTAACATTTCTTTTAAGTTCTTTTGCCCCCTTCTTTTAAGTATCCTTATTACACTTCGGACACTTCTACCATTACCTATCAAAATACATATAGACCACACATCCTGCAAGGCTCATTATTTTCTGGAAATGATGAAAAGCTGCAAGAAAATTAATTGCATCTTTGATCTTGCTGGTGGTTGTGGAAAACTGCATTAGTGTGACCTGCTCGCGTGTGTGTTTGAAAGTTCTTTGTCCGTCTACATCTACTGAAGTTACAGGCCTGTCACAAAGGTTCTGAGTCTGCATTTCAAGCTGTGTCAGCCCTTGGTTTTCAGTCAGGAGATCCTTGGTTCGTTCTCTTGTTGTTAGTCAGTGTGTTTCCTCTTACTTTGCTACAGTAATTAGATATTACATCCCAGTGAAGGTTGTACTATTCCACGTTGCAGATATGCAGTGCTTCCCAAAATGTTGTGGTGATTCTTAATGTTCCTTTCTGCTTCCTTGGGCCATTCAAGGAGAAACAGCAGCATGTCAGTATGTCATGGTTTAACGCCAGCCAGCAGCTAAGCACCACACAGCCACTCGGTCACTCCCTCCCCTCACAGGGGAAGAGAATCGGAAAAGTAAAAGTGAGAAAACTCACAGGTTGAGGTAAAGACAGTTCAATAGGTAAAGCAAAAGCCGCGCGTGCAAGCAAAACAAGGAATTCACTCACCACTTCCCATGGGCAGGCAGGTGCTCAGCCATCTCCAGGAAAGCAGGGCTGTCATGTGTAATGGTTACTTGGGAAGACAAACACCATCACTCCAAACATCCCTCCTTCCTCCTCTTCTCTCAGCTTTATATGCTGAGCGTGATGTCATATGGTCTGGGATATTCCTCGGGTCAGTTGAGGTCACCTGTCCTGGCTGTGTCCCCTCCTGAATTCTTGTGCACCCCCAGCCTCCTCGCTGGTGGGGAGGTGTGAGAGGCAGAAAAGGCCTTGGCTCTGTGTAAGCCCTGCCCAGCAATAATGAAAACATCTCTGTATTATCAACACGGGTTTCAGCACAAATCCAAAACTTAACCCCATGCTAGATACTGTGAGGAAAATCATCTCTATCCCAGCCAAAACTGGTGCACGGTGTGTTTCCCATTCATAAACACAGCATGCAGCTCCTAAGACTTCACAGCTCTAACGTCCTATGATTCCAGTGACAGACTTCGGTAGAAGTTAGGCAACATCAATAACTTCTTAGTGTCATTAGAACATGAGAGGTATACAGATAGCCATGCCAAATGTATCCTTGTTTCAACATTAACCCTTGTTATAATCTATGGTTTTATTTTACCTGTTTTTAATTTTTATTGAATCTTTTCTCTGTTAAAGGATTGGTGCTTAGCATTTCAGAACTGGTCAAAAGTCCTTTTCTTGGGACTCATTGTATAGGGGTATTTTTGCTACATCAAGCAGAATCAATTATTGGTGACAGTCAGTAAGGTTTCTGTCCACTGATTCTTTGGAGGTGAGCTGGTTAAGAACTGATAGTTTCTTGGCAACTATTGGCTATTTCTAAGTGAAACTATGCAAAGAATGGCATGCAGAAGTGGCCTGGTGTCCTTAACTGTTCCTTGTGATTCACAAGCATGTTGATCTAAAAGTATCCACTGTTTTAAACATTTCCTTAGGTACATATATGCTCTTGTGTCCATATGTATAAGAAGAAAACTGAACTGGAGACCTAATTGAAACCTGATTATTATTTTCAAACAAAATTTGAGTGTTCACTCTTCTCACCTAATACAGCTGATCCATTTACCAACTGGTACCTGCTGGAAGAGGATACACAAGAAATGGATGATGGTGTCAAGATGCTTGAAGTGGTGGTAGAAGTTTCTTGACAGGTATACTGAGGAGGCTTGGGATATTTTGTCAGCAAAAAGTGGCTGTGTTAGAACAATTTATCATTTCAAATTTTTATTATGACTACTTAAAGTGCTAATCCATGTGTGACAAATCTACTCAGCTGGGTAAGAAAATTGCTGGTTCTGTTCCATTAACAGCCACTGGCCAAAGGAACAATGTTCCTGTAGGTTAAAACAACAATTAAGGGGCCCTTAACACATTAAGGTGGGGAGAGAGGGGATACTGGTAGCAAAGATGTTTTTCACACATTGCTAAGCTGCTTCAATGCATAAATTAACTCTTAGATCAGTTATATCAGTCAAGTATGTTGTGCATATGCATGACTGCTCTGTGTGTGTGTTTGTGTGTGTGAACCAAAACCTGGGCCTGTTGATTTATGAGAAAGGGTAAGAGAGGTTGAAATTAGTAAGCAAAGCCAAGCACCACCTTTGCAGGAAGGAATCAAACAGTCTTTTAGACAGCTGCTCAGTTACAAATACTGGTATTACACCTGAGGTCTTTGCATTACAGTAGATTGTTCATTATGCAATTTTTTTCATGACCAAATCACTTGAACTCCATCCTACTACTTCTGGAAAAGGAGTGGTTTGTACAGTGGGAGAGCAAGATGCACAATGTTATATTAAATAACCAGCATACTTTATTGTAGTATAGTTAGAAAATGGATTTATAGGCTATTAAATATTGTTAGTCATAGATAATTTTAATATGAGTTTTAATAGAATAATAATAATAGTAATGCAAGTTTTTGTCCTTAATAGGAAAATGTTTTTGGCATATAGTATTGGGGGAGGGAGCTGTAGTATGCAAAGTGTGGTACAGTATGGTCAGATGCCTGCCAGTATTTTTGACAGCCTGGAT
This sequence comes from Strix uralensis, assembly GCF_047716275.1. NCBI lineage: Eukaryota > Metazoa > Chordata > Aves > Strigiformes > Strigidae > Strix > Strix uralensis. Next base: position 6,903,647 of record NC_133983.1, on the reverse strand, counting down.
TATAGAAAGAATGTAGCACAGACAAGGCTTTTGGTTAAGTCTTGAGTGTAATGAAGGGTAACCTGGAAATATAACTTTTTCATGTGAGTAAATGGTGCTGTAAAATTGGCCAGCCCCTTAAGATCTTTTAATGAGCGGAGTTTACAGAAATAATTTGAAAAAAAATTTCTGAAATCTAATATATGTGATAATGGAGAAATAAAAGCTGTAATAGTGCATTTAGAATGTATTTTTTATTACTCTACGTCCATTTCTGACATAACTGGTTTTAGTGAGCCACTTGAATGATCTTGGCTGCTATGAAGTTTTAATAGCTAACACTTGGAAAGCCTTGTAGTTTAAACTGATGTCTACTTCAAAATCACATTCCTTCCTTAAGAAACTATCCCAAATTTGGTGTGTCTTTCTTTTTTTATTTTTTTTTTTTTTTCAAACATGTGAAAGAATGTTAGGAGGCAAGGTTATGGAAGTTCCTGTAAAGTGGTGGCTTTTTTTCTAGATGGGGTCTTAGGATTGTGTCACAAAATTTTTACTATATAAAGTATTTCATCTTCCTCCTTTATAAAGCCATTGAGCTCACTTCAGAGCACTAGCTCTTTTCTTCATGCATGACTTGAAAGAAATCCATGTTTTATTATAGTTGATTAAAAAAAAAAAAGGATGAAAGAGAAACACGGGCCCTAATGTACATTCTTATATAAGGAAAAAGCTAATAGAAAGGAGGGATTTTTGGAAAACCAGAGGTTTGAATCTGGACTTGTGATTTAGATCTTTCTTTCATGACAATATGCATTCTCAGAGTGCCTTGCTAAACCTGATAACCTTTTGGAAAACAAAAGACTATTGGGAAAAACAGTGTTGGATGTGGAGATGATAGGTTCTTATGCTTTGAATAGAGGCCCTTTTTTTTAGGAGCTGCCCCAGAAATGTCTGCAAACACATTGGGTTGCATTGAAAATAAAAGAAGCTTGAGTGTTTTACTAGTTCTGGTCCCAAGTCAGGTAGTCTCAAAAATATAAAAACTGCGGTGAACAGTTAGCAAAACTTTTTAGGATGAAAAAATTGGCCAATGTTTTAAGAACTTCTAATGAAAGGAGTTAAGGCAGAAGGGCTTTTGTAGGCTGTGAGTGGAGATGGTGTTTCAAAGCTGCTAGGCTTTCCTTTTGCATTCTCATCTCTAGCAGCATATTGTTCCCTCCTTTAGCCTCAGTAAGGTTATTTGCTAAATCTAGACATGACATAGGTAAAATTCAGCCTAAATGAAATGTTCAGCTTTCTTTTACCTCTTCTTGATGTAAGATTGTTGGGGGTGGAGGGAAGTAAAAACAAGGAGCATTTTCAATCTTTCTTGATTTAAAAAAAAAAAAAAAAAAAAAAAAAATCATTGACCCGATGAAATTAAGGCAACATTAGGTGAGACTTCATGTCACTGTAACATGAGTCGGGTAGTGAATCAGAAAATTCAATTATTTTGCAGGGAAGAGTATATATGAGTACATAGAATTGTTTTGCTGGTTGTGCAAGCACCAGCTTGCCTGAAAAGTAGATTGGAGACTCCAGCCGATTCTCAGCCATCTGCAGAGTATTAAAAATGGTTGTTCCCTAGTGTGATGTGTATATGAAATATTTCTAAATAATAAATATCTAAGAATTGTTAAAATAAGAAGAGAAATGCAACAGAGAGATATTCAGTTTTTGTTTGAATTGTCTTCTTTCATGTATCTTTTCCATAGCATGATTCACCTTTTGCTTCATTTTGCATAATGCTGATTGTAAGGTCAAAGTATGTAATCAATGGCTGAAAAAAAGGTTGCTTGCATCCCCAAGATGTCAGGAACGTGCCTGTTAGAAGTTTCAAAATAAGGTCTTTTCCGAAAAAACATCTTTTTTTAGGGAATAATGAGATGGGCTTTTCCAAAATAGTGAGTAACAGTCATGGTTTTTGACAGTCTACTAGTTTGAATAAAGTACATCTTTTAACTGCTCATCAGAGTGAGTTCTTACATAACTAAAAACTAACATCCTTAAATGTTTCATAGGCACTGTTGTATCTGTCCATGTCTTGGACTTGTGTGACTGACTTTTCACACCTGCTCCCCATCCAGAGAGATTACTTGATGTAGTGAAGCTGACATTTTCCCTGAATTCAGGAGAAATACAGGGCAGCAAACAGGGTTATCTTTTTGGAGGTGAATACTGCTTGCATTTACTTATGTCTCCCTTGTGTTAACAAATGCAATTTCTTCAATAAAATCTTCAGTGAGTTTTATGCTAAGTACTGGGGGAAAAAAACAAACTTTTGCTTCTTAATGTTTTCAGTGTTTTGATGTGTTAGAAATTATTGTGACATTGAATTTCAATAATATTTCAACGTGATTTCAGTGAAATTAGCTGTTATAATTGTTTCAGCCAAGACAATGATCTACAAATTGGAAAATAACTATTGTCTTCTGACTCGTTTGATGATGATGCTAAGTGGGAATTCTATGTTTGAAACACTAAGGCCTTCACAAGCCTTTATAGCCTAGATATTGAACGTTTGTCTTATAATCAAGAGAAAAATGAAACCTTTTCAGAATGGTATTGACACCCTGCATGGAAATATATCAGCTGCAAAAATTTTTACACTGTCATGCTTCTTGGCCAGAAAATGTCATTAAGTCCCATCTTTCCCATATACCCCTTAATTTGAAAATAATAAACCGTGTGTGTGTAACATAACTGCATTTTGGCTTGTGACTTAGTGTATTAGCTGTGTTTCTATTACTTCTCCTGATCTGTAACATACTTCTTTTGCATTACTTCTATTGCCATGAAGAAACTTAGGGGGAAGAAAAAGATACATATAGTGATTGAGAGATTCCAATTATTACTATTCCACTTACTGAATCTTACAACCAACTCATTAATAAACCCATTTATTACTAATAAATGAGCAGAGATTGTTAATGTCTGCAGGAAGTTGATCGCACACACTAAAACTGGGCATTAGTGCTTCTGGTAGTCATTCCAGTTATCAGTCGGACATAATAGATCCATTAACACTCACAGCAGCCTACAAAATAAGATATTTGCAGAGATTTTCTCCTTTCTGAAGGCCCAAGTACAACACTTAACAAGGTTTCTTGAGCAGTGCACAGTGCATGATTGTGTTACAGGGAGGGTGCACATAAGATTCTTTCATGTATTGGCATGACTAATATAGATATAAAAATTGCATTGTTTTTTAAAGTGTAAGAAACATAATACTGGTACCTGAATGAACTGTTACGCTGTTAATAATTTTTAAAATGTAAAAATCAGATTTAGAAAAATGCTTTTTAAGATGCCTGATACCTTCACGTAAAAGCAATTTTTTTTTTTATTTAGGGCTTTATGTGTTGGAAGAGCCTATAAGCAATGCTTATGTAACGGTTCTTAGACTTACACATCAGCCAGCTGGTATAGCCAGATCTTCAGTTTTTCGTCTTTTTTTTTTTTTTTTTTTTTTTTACTTTTTGGAGGTATTTGTGAGTAGCTTGATGTTTTTGACATCTGTGTGACAGCTTCTTGCATAAGAGATGAGCAGTGTGTTATACCACCCAGCTGTGTGTATTAGTCTGTACATCAAGCTGAAGAGCGGCACTTAGCCAGATCTGACAATCAAATGTGAACTAGTAGTACCTATACACAAGAGTGCATTTTAATGTTGTGTGCTTTTTGCCAAGAGGCTGGTACTTGACAAAGAAATTGTCAGAATCTCTCTTCTTCCCACCTCTCTTTTTTTTTTTTTCCCACAGATGTGGGAAATGTCCATGTTGAAATACATGATTTTTTTCCTGCAGTTTAATATGGTTTATCTTACAGATATCAAAGCCAATCTAATGTTTTCAGTGATTTCATGTAATAAAATTGTAGCAAGCTTTTTGTGATAGAGAAGTGTTATTGTTGTAGAATATGCAGCCAATTAGTGTGTCATTTTCTGCCAATTTAATTTGAAGTTACATTATGCTTGGTTTCACCAATGACTTCATGTCAACATACCAACAACCTCTCCCCAAAGAAAACTAGGGATCTAGAGAAATTACATTGCTGGTTCAGAAATTTCAGTGCTGCTCTTCTTAGTCGAGTCAGTGATCAGCAGATTGTGAGTGCGGAGATGAGTAAGTGAGAGCTACCTGCTCTTGTTTTAGTTTGACTGATCTGTTAGCTCTAAATCTTAAAATCTCATGATGTTAAGCCGCTGTCATCTTCCTTGATGCTTAAATTTAAATAAATTAGATTCACTGTCACAGAGTAGAATACACAGTAACACTCATCATAGTTCAGCTTTCCTTGTTTATGTGTTTGCTATAAGCCAGGAGTTAGTTATTACGTGTAGATTTCTTCCTTCCTTTTTTAAATAGGATTTGCAGAATAGGGAAGATCTGTTTTGACCTGTATGCAACCCAAAAAGATTATGAAAAGGAGATTTTACAAGAAGAAAAAAAAAAAAAGTTTCTTTTAACAATGAGTTCTCTTGTCTATGGATTAATCAATTTTCAGTGATATCTAGGTGATGAAATAGGTAGTTGTTCCCATATAACTTGGTTTTATCAAAGTGTTGGTGATACCCATTTTTAACTCATTCTGCATTTTCCTTTGTTATACCCTTATCGTTCCTTTAAAAACTGTATTCCATTTCCATCTGGTCTTGCTCTTACAACATAAAAGTATTGAGCTAGCTACGACTTCAATTATTTCTTGTAATAGTGTTTATGTAGTTGAAAATACTGCAATAAAAATGAGAATTTCAATCCTGATATCTGAAATACTTAAGCATTATGGCAGATTTAGTTTTATGATCTTTGAGTTGCATTTTTATTAGTAAGTATTTGTTAATGATCAAAGTTTGTAAAGGAACCATCCCTGCAAGCTAAAAGAAAGAAGAAATAAAGGAAACAGTATATTAATTTTCTAGGCCAATACTTCTTCCACTGTAACAATTTTTACTTTGTTGTTAATTTGTACTTATATCGTGTTGAGTTAGTGATGCATTAGACTGTGGGCAGATAAATGTGAATGGACTTATCGTGGATTGGAATTGTTTGAGTCCAGAAATCTGATGGCAAGTTTCAAACATCTCTTGCACTTTCCAAATCCTTAGCTGCACAATTACTTGTATAATGCATACAAAAATCTTATTTTTGTTAATAAAAACCTGGAAAATGCAGTTTGGGGAAAATCAGGCTTTTATCTTAGCAGTTTCTTAGTGGTCGTGTTGACTAAACATTGGTGTGGAGGTAGTCAGTCTAAAACAGAAGTAAGAAGGGAGTTAAGAGAACAAGGGGACACAGAAAACCTGTTCTTCACAGTCAGCTGGTTCTTAGTGCACTCCCAACATCAAACAGATTTGTGGCTGGCTGCTGGGGTGGCAGGTCTTGAGGATGGCGTTTGAAATATTGCCAGGTTGTAGAGGCTTTGGTGTGCAGCAGATGATGTTTTCTTTTTCCTTCATACACCCATTTCAGGAAACATTTTAGGGTATGCCCAACGTTGAGGCCCGTTGTTTTAATGAAGTATATTATTGAGTCATTTAATGGAATATGAGCTTTGTACCCATTGGATCCACAAGTTGAAGTAGAAAATAAAATGAAAAAGAAATAAATTAGTATCTAGCTGTAAAGTAGGCATAGTTCTGAAGAACATGATAGCAAGGTGGATTTTCATCAGTGTAATAAAGACTGATTATCTAAAAAAGAATTTAGGAGGAAGAATACTCACATGCTCTGAAACTACCTAACCTGAATTACTGCTTTGTAAGTGGAAAAGCTCCACTGATTTTTTGCATCCATTTTTCCTTATTCAATTTTCCAGAATTGAAGGTAGTAGAATAAATAATTGCACATGTTTGTGTCTTTTTAATACAACTAATTTTATAGTTGGCTGTTTATATTTGCTTTTTAGTCTAATTTTCTTTTTCAATTTTACCCCTCCAAAACAGAAAAAAAAGCTTCTTGAAGAACTTGGAGAGAATAGACTTCCATATATGACACCAGCCGATGCTGATTTCCATCAGTTGGTAATGTATTTCTTTAACTGTACTTTTTTTAAACTAAAATGACTGTTTGCACTGAGCAACAACTAAATCTTTCTTGAAAGAGACACTGTGAAATCTGATATGAAAAATGTATCTTGATGGCTGATAATGCACTTCCAGGTGATGCAAAATAAGACTTCTAAAATGGGGATATTCAAGAATGAAAACTTTGTGAACTTCATTTATTTTTAGGATTTTGCCCTGAGTATCAGTACCTGAGTACCAGTTAACATGGCCAGCAGGGACAGGGAAGTGATCTTACCCCTGTACTCGGCACTGGTGAGGCCGCACCTCGATTACTGTGTTCAGTTTTGGGCCCCTCACTACAAAAAGGACATTGAATTACTCAAGCATGTCCAGAGAAGGGCAACGAAGCTGGTGAAGGGTCTGGAGCAGAGGTCGTATGAGGAGCGGCTGAGGGAACTGGGGTTGTTTAGTCTGGAGAAGAGGAGGCTGAGGGGAGACCTCATCGCCCTTTACAAATACCTGAAAGGAGGTTGCAGAGAGCCAGGGATGAGTCTCTTTAACCAAGTAACAAGCGATAGGACAAGAGGTAATGGCCTCAAGTTGCACCAGGGAAGGTTTAGACTGGATATCAGGAAGCATTTCTTTACAGAACAGGTTGTTAGGCGTTGGAATGGGCTGCCCAGGGTGGTGGTGGAGTCCCCATCCCTGGAGGTGTTTAAGAGTAGGATCGACATAGTGCTGAGGGATATGGTGTAGTTGGGAACTGTTAATGGTGGGTTGATGGTTGGACTGGATGATCTTCAAGGTCTTTTCCAACCTAGACAATTCTGTGATTCTGTGTAACAATGAATAATGGTTTCTTATGCTGTATTAAAGTAAAATACATGCCACCATTCTTTTAAGGGTTTTTTTTGTTTTTTTCTGAGTTGTGAAGAGACCTATTCCTTATAGCTCAGGTCTGACAAAACAGGGAAAATGTTAACATAGAAATTTGAAGTTTTTTTAGCTTAATTCTACTTTCAAACAATAAGTAACCCTTAAGACTGCTTACAAAATGAACTGGAATGTATGCCTCAAATGAAACCAAATAAGATTGGTTTCATTTATAAATTTCATTCATAAAATAAGTCCAGTAGCCAGAAGAGTAGTAAACCAAATGAATGTATGGAAGAGCATCATGAAATTAATAGAATATTCTGCATCTATCTTGGATCTTTCTAGGTCAGCTACAAAACATATGGCAAGAATTGTAGGTTCAATTAGATCAAATTGGAACATAAAAATAAAAACAAGAAAGAATCTCATAGTTTGAACAGCTACAGCAACCTTGCTTATATTACAGGCATGTCACCTTTCTTGTTTTGATATATGGCTCAAAGATGTATATGGTAGCATAAAAATAGGTCTGACTTTTTGTGCAAGAATTAGGATTCTAGGATTCTAAGGTCGAGAAAAATTTAGCACACGTCACACTATCCAAAAGGAAAGATGCATTTACGGGTCACATAGTGGACTGTGACTCAGAAGCATGAAGTCAAACTCCAGCTTTTCCACAGGATTATAACTGTGATATTGAGCAATCTGTATACTTTCCTCACCTTTCTCGTTCATTTGGGTTGTAGGATGCTTAGGGAAAGTATGGTTTTCTCTGTATTCTTAGTGCTGAACATAGTGGAAGTAAGCTTTTAACTGGGATCTTTAACATTCGTAGCGATAATAATATGAAAACTCATAGCTTGTTGTTAACCATAAAAGCACTTCTGTGGGTAAGGGCAAGGAAAAGTGTAGAAGAGCTGGAACAATGTAGGAGAACTTAACAAAATGATTTTTATTTTCTTTTCTTAAAAAAAACCCAAAACCAAAACACAAACACATGCTTTTCAGTCTTTAATGTTCAAGAAGAAGCTCTTCTTCCTTCTGAGACTCAGGCAGCTTACTGTTATGTCTTTCCTGGTCCTGCTACATCCCCTTCTGTTTGTTCTCTTCTTTTATCTGTTGCTGCTAAGAGCTGCTGTGTCCAGCATCTTTTTCTTCTTCTTATCTTTGTAAACCCACAGTCTTGTGGAGCTGACATGAAAAGAGATGAAGCCAAGTGGCCCAAGTGGCATCTCATTTGCTCAGTATCAATAACCCATAACTATAGAGGATAATGGGAACAAGACAAGCAGTGAAATCAGACCTGTTCAAGCCTTAATAGAGTTTAGATACATTCTTTCTGCGTCATATAGAGTTATACTTTTTGTGTAGTGTTTGTGTGCATGCTAGGTATTTTTAAATATATGTGATAATCATAAGCATCACAAACACTTTTAAAATTCTTATGATGGCTATGAAATGTTACTTTAATCACAGCTGTAGATACTACAAGTTCCATGATGCTTAAATGTACTACAGATGGAGAGGAAAGAAGGGTGAGAGCTTGAAGACAACAAATTGGCAAAATAGAAGATCATATACAGTTTAGTTTTGTAGTCTGTCTTTCCTGGAGAAGCCTGCCTTGCTCCCTTAAGGATCCACCCCTTATAAAACAGTATTCTTTGAACATGTTGGAAAGGGGTGTTGGATTACATGAGATGAAAGTAAAAAACCTACAGTATCCTGTCAGGTATGGAAATGTGCACTCTGAACAAAACTAAGAAATTCCATTACAAGTAAAACTTCACTGACATCCTCTTTCAATGCATCTTGCCTGATGAAACATTTTAGAAATGGACCCCAAACCAGAGGCTGAAACAATGTAATTTTTAAAGCCAGTTATGAACAAGAAAAAGTCTGGTTAACAAGGCAATACACAACTATCTGAAGTACAGACTATCATTTTGTGATGTAAGTGGCAGTTTGCTTATCAAGGGTTCTTACTGCTGATTTCTAACTTTATTTTATCACTTGGGTCATCCTGTAGGGTGATTGTCTGTGTTGAGTACCACCATTAGAAATGGAAGCATGTGTATATTTAAAATTATGTGCGTAACATTCATATGAAGAATTGAGCATCAAATGTGCTTTTTCTTTCGTCCTGTAGTTGCTGGTAATGTACCTACTTCTTTCAGAGTGAACAGTGCATTGACCTTTAATACTTGCTGTCAGAGTTACAACGCAGAGTACATGATTACTCCCCCTTTCCCATCCCCCCAAAACAAGAAGGTGTCCAGTGTGAACCCAGCTTTCACCCTGTGTTCTGATCTCTTAATGCTTTCCTTATGTAGGACATAGCACAAAGACTAGTCGGAGATTTAAAGGCGACCAAACTGTTTTCATGTGATGTGTCGAAAATGTGTTTCCACTTCCGGATTTATTCTGAGATATCAGTGTATTGGGTTTTTTTTAAGGTAGAATCCTAAGTATACTGTGTAAAACTTAATGATAAAATAGTTCTTAAGCATGTAATTTTAAAACACAACCCAAAGGTAACATGTCTCTGACTTGGCTGGCAACAAAATGTGGAAGACATTACCTCTGCAGTTCAGGAGGGGAATACAGTGTTGTTACCTTTGTAAAATCTGTGCGCTTCCTTTCTAGTGCATGTTTTCAGGCATTTAGTTGTTTTACATCATATTGTTACTTCCCTCCTTCAGGTTGCAATAATTTGAATTTCATGTGTGTGATACATGTCAGAAATTCAGTATATTAAATGGTTTAAAAATATGTAGTAATAATGTTTTTTTTAATATTCCATAATAGCATATGTAATGTGGTAATTGGTTAATCTGACCTGAGTATGTCCAGTATACAGAATTAGTTAAAGAAATACTGGGATACTGCTATAGAACTGTTAGTGCTCTTTCTTTTATACGTATCACTTGCATAACGAAACAAAACATGCAGTCATAATCTTTGTGTCACAATTTATAATGCTCTGTCATTATTAACTATGATTGTGAAAGAATACTTATGATTCCCATCAACCTATACCACACATCTGACTGTAGCCTATAGCTGTAAATCCTTAAAATTTGCAGTTACTCATTTCAGTAGTTATTCTTTATAAGGATTTTTTCACTGTACTGTTCAAAGGCTACAGATACAAAGCAGTGATTGAAACAAAAGGGACAGTTCAGGACCTCTAAAGGAATCGTTTCAGGCTTCTGGCAAGCTCAGGCAAATTGCGTTTATCAAGTTCATATTCAGTTCTTTTAATGAAAGCTGGGATCCAGTGTTCTGTCATGGGGATTGTAGAGGGACATTCAAACAGATCTGGGATCATATTCAAGCTTTGGTATTTAAAGTTAAGCATGTAAATACTATTACCAGAAATTATTATTATCTGTAGGTACTGTTATTCCCTCTCTCTAGGAAGCTAGGTTTTGGAAATCATAAGAATGTGTAAAGAAAGGGAGTTAGCTTCACAGTAAAAACTCACAAGAAATGGTGGCAGGGTTTATAGATAAACTAAGATTTATTATGTATAAGCATAAAATTAGAATAGACTTCCTTTTGTGTTCCCCTTTTTAGTAGAAACAAATGATGCTATAAAGCCACCTCTTCAGTGTTGTAGGCTAACAATGCGTAACGATGCAAAAGTCCTAACAGTTTTCATGCAGTAGAAAATGTGCATACTGACTTACTGCCTAGTTTGTGGTTTTTAAAGAAACCTTTTCTGGATTTTAAAATTAATTTCCTGAAAGTCAGGTTTAAATCTGACTTGGAAGTATATAGTGCTAGTAAAGTGGTTTTGAGTTGTACCAGAAGGAGCCTGCAGATGGATTGTTGGTCAGTGTGATGCTTTTGTGTTGGTGGCTTTTATTTGCTTTTAAAAGCACTTTGAGCATAAGCTATTATGTTAGTAAAAGTTTTGATAGATCAGTTTTGTGCATCCATATGCTCTTGTGCCATTGTCTCATGCCTTCAGATTTCAATTTACCTATTTTTTTCCTCACAACACGATCAGTATCTACCTTTCTACATCTGGTGACTTAATTGCTGCACAAAAGGAAATAGGTATAGTGAGTGGCTTAGATCTTCACACATGCTAATTGATACGTAATAGACTCACATTACAGCCTTTTCTTACTAAGGGCATTAGTTAGCATCTGGGTTTTTTTTCATTTGTTAATTAATTTTAATGAAATACATAGGAATTTAGTCTATCTAAGAACTTATCCTCTAGCCTTTGTCCAGTTTGCCAAACAGTCTCAGCAGCAGTTAAAGCAGATTTACAGGCAACTAGTAAAAGGTGTGATTATGTGATACTCACTTCCTTAGTGAGTATCCAAGCCTTCCTGGGGTGGGAAGCAGTATTTTGTATACAAAGCAAAATACTGCTGATTTACAGTGTTATAACTTGCTGGGAGCTGTTGCCTCCACACACTGCTGGATTCAGAACTCCAGCTGGTACCAGAGCTGGTGTGGTCAGAAGAGGATATGAGGAAAAAGGATATTACAGGTGGGGAGATGGGGAGGAAAATAAGGTCAGAAATTTTCTTGTATCTGAAAGGGGAACTTTCAGATAAAATAGAGGAGTTAATTGGCATGCATTGAGGAATGTGAAAATAGAAAGGACCAGTATGTCAAGGACTCTTTTGAAGATAGAGGTGCAGCAGAGCAGAATGTTGGCCTTTTTTTGAAAATTTATATTTTCATTTTGTTATTTTTGCCTGAAAAATTGTTGTTATATAAAACTATTTCAGTTTATCATGTAGCCCTCTAGAATTCTGTACATCAGAATGGGACTGAATGGTCTTTGCAACCATTGCAAAAAGACAAGGCGCTTTGTTACTGCTTGATATTCTATTGTTTGTATACTTAAAGGTAGCATTATCTACAGATTCATCAGGGTAGCTTATACATTCTGTTGATTTCTGCCAGAATCCTCAGATCTGTTTATTTATAGGTTTGCCCTGGTGATATTCTCTGGTTACAGGCCACTAGTACGTATCCACAGTTTGTGCAATATACTGAAATATGAAAATAAAGTAACAAATACTGGCATCTATTTCTTCACCATATTCTAGACTCATGGTTGATAACTTGTCAGCTTAGTCTTGTCTGTTCTTGAATATATGAAATACTTTGGTTTCTGTAAAAAGAATAATTCTTTTGCTGTTTTTGTTGTTTGGTTGTGTTTTTTTCTCCTTTAGTGGAAGACAAAATATTCCAAGCTGATATTCAGAAAATCTGATACAGTACCTGAAGAGCTCCATCAAATGGTACAAGAAGGCTTTCTGACCTTGCGAAAACATGATTGTTTCTTTCAAGATCTTGTAAGGATCAAAGGAAAAGATTTTGTTACCCCAGTGTCTCGCATATTAATTGGAAATCCAGGATGCACTTACAAGTACTTGAACACAAGATTATTTACAGTTCCTTGGCCTATTGAAGGTTATGATATAAAATATTGCAGTCCTCAAATACATGACGCTTGTAAAGCATTAATCAGACTGAATGACTACTTGCATATTGAAGCAGTCAAGGCATTACAAGGACAAAATTTGTTTGAGACCAAAGAAAGTAAAGATACTACTGTAATAGATAGGGAGCAAAATTTTGCTACTTCTCTTATGGAGAAGGGGTCAGTTTCAAAAGATCAAAGCAGTTGTTGTGTACCAGAGGATGACTATGTAAGTCTAAAGAACAGAACATCTTATAACGTGACTTTATTAAATTATATGGATCCACTACAAATGCTGTACTTGAAACAAGAACCTTATTTTGGAATGGGGAACATGGCAGTGAGCTGGCACCATGACGAGAATCTGGTTGAAAGGTCAACGGTTGCTGTGTACAGTTATAGCTGTGAAGGTGAGTGATGGGAGATAGGAGTTGACTGATGATATAAATATATTAAACCCCTGAAGCTCTTTTATGTTGCCTTGTGTGTACGTACATAAGCACACCTGCATGCTAGTCTAGATTTGTCACGTGCTTCTGAATATATTGTGCTACTTTCTGTATTTAAGCCCTATCTTTTTTTCTACTAAAACCCGTACAAAATATACCTGTGTTCACTGTAGTGGGCTTATCAGTTGTTCTCCAAGTAGATATAAAAATTGGTATGATGAAAATCTTGACTAAGAGCCCAGAAATCAAAATCTGTCAAATACCTCTTTCAGGTTAACTCATGTGCATATTTTCTATTCTGTAAAATGCTTCATTGTAGTTGAGATCACTGCCTTTATTGTATCATTCATCATATACAAACTCACTGCTGCTTTATGCTGATTTTACTACTCTTCTTTCTTTGGAAAGATCATTTTAGGTTGGTTTTGTATAAAAGTATTACTGTATTTACTTGGAAGTATATACACTTTGTCTAGGCATGCTGTAGTGCTAATGCATGTTTTATGGAGGACTTGCCAACATTTCTGTAGTTGGGAAGGGTGGAAATTTTCCATTAAAAGACCTGTTGTCTGACAGGCTTTGCAGGCTCTTAGTTATTTAAAAAACATTTAAATGCAGTATTAAGGGGAAAAAAGTGTAGTTGAAGAGTCGTTAAATATTTCATTTTTAGTTTCAATTGCCTTTCCCATTTTTATCTTTATTTAAGAACAGACATGAGGATTTTTATTTTTTCCTAACAATGTTTGAACAAAGCCTTGGGTTTTTTTTTTTTAATGGCTTCCAGTTTTGGAAACATAAGATTAGAATTTAGACACTTGATTTGAATTTGCAAATGCTCTGTTATGTTTCATAATTCACAACTGGTTTTTGGTCCTTTCAAAAATCCTTTGATGTTTGCTTCAAAACATGGGAAGAATTCACGTTGACTTCGGTAGGTTTTGGCTAAAGACCATGATGTAAAAATAATAGCTTATACTTTCATGTGCATTCTCTTGTTAGTTTTGTTATTAGTTATGAAAAAATGGGTCACTTTGTTACTTAAAGTTCAGCTGAAATCATCATATTTACAGTTTCCCGGACATAGAACATCAACCGGCTTAGCAAACTGAACAGAAGAGATTCCCTGACCAGTAGAAGTGTCATTTTATTCATGAACTTTTTCTGTCCTGTTTGCCAAAGACACTGGTATTTTCTGTCCAGTGATTATTTTTTTTCAGTAGTACTGTAGATAAATATGTTTTCATTAACATTTTAAGTTAAAGAAACGTAAACATGAACTTGAAGTAATAATACTCTTTGTGAGGATTTATTGTAATATGCTTTAACATTTTTTACTTTAACATAAAACTTGCTTGTGGAGGGGAAAAAATGAGTCTCTTTAAGTTCAGAGAGATACAAATTAACAAAAAAGAAAGCTGCTATGTTTATTCAGATTTGTCACTTGATTTTGTTTCTTCAAGTTCAGCAAGTTAGGTAAAAAATACGCTGTTTTAAAACCACTGCAAATTCTGTGGAAGATTTGATTGACAAGGGTAGAAAGAAAGATTTAATCTATTTAGACAAAAAATTATTTTGATATCTGTATGTACTTAATGTTTTTGCCACACACAAGATTTTTTCGTAAGTACACTTAAAAGTTCATATTTTTTCCTGAAGGATTTAAAAATAGACATGAAAACTTTAAAATGCTAAGAACTTTTCAGTGAATGAATCGATCATTCTATCATTTACATTTACAAAAAAATACAAAATTACTACTTCAAATTTTTTAATTTTTGCAGTGATTCCAAAAGGTTTTGGTCAAATTGAAATTTGATTATATATTTGGGGGATTTCTTGGCAGGAGGTGGTGATACTAAAACTTCACTGTAGCTGGAGATAATGTAGAAGATGGTTTTTTGGGAAGAAAATTATTTATGAAGTCAGACCTAAATCTGAACAAAATTGAATGCCACTTGATAGCTTTTGCGCATGGCTTAAGTTGATGTCGTGAACTTCAGAGGGAGTTTAAGGTGCCTGGCATGACTCCTGAGCATCACGAGGAAATGCCCAGTAGTACACCTTCATGTGAAAACAGTTCTCTCGCATCTGTCTGTGTTCAGGTTGTGGTTGTCGCTGTATATCCCTAAATGAAGCTGTATTTATAGTTGGCCTACTTACTAATAATTTGGAGGAGATGGAACCTGATTGTAGTTTGTGAATATGGCATTGTAATTTAAGTGACAGTAAATACCTGTGTATCTTGAAGTTTTCTACCCAGCACATCCAAGAGGAATAATTAGCCTATTTGATTTTAGAGAACTAAATAGATTGTCTTATGCACTTCTGATTTCCTGTTTATAGCTTTCAAATGCTGGTGTTTATAAATGTATCAGTGCTTATAGTGTTATTCATTCCAGTTCCATATCACTTTAATGTGTTGGTGGTTTCCACAGTTCACAAAGACTGTCAGTATTTACTATATCTCTCACCAAACTCTTCATAACTGTGAAGCATGAAGAGGTTCTACATCTTTTTAAAGACTATTATTAAGTCTTTGTAGAAGCATATCTTGAGTCCTCTTCCCATTTTTCATAAATATATTTGCTTTTTACGCCAGTATCTTTTATTACTTACTCCATTAATTCATTTAGTTCATTTACTAGTGAGTTAGCACTGAATTCTCACTGTAGTGTATAACAACTATTACAGAATCATTATAGAATACATAACAAAAAGAGTAGAGGTGCTCAGAATTTTTTTGATGGAACAATTTTTCCTTAGAATATGTCAATTAGATGGATTAGTAATTTTATGTGGGAAGTTCAAACATAAGTTATTTATAATCACAAATGTTGATTTTTGTTAAAACTAGCTTTTCTGCTAGGTCTTGCCTGTGCTTTTTGTCAGCTCTCTATTCCTCAGATTCTTACTGGTCTCTGTAGTACTGCACACACTGAGGATCTGTGGCAGCTCCGTGGCATGGGGAAGCTAGGGCTTCAGAGCTTCATGGCTAGTACCAATGTGTCCTGCCACAAATGCAGAATCCCCAGGTTTTCAGATTCTGAATAGCAGGAGATATAGGAGTCAAGCAATCTTACTGCATGCTGGCAGCTGTTTGTTAGACTGTTTAGACATGCATAACGCAGGTTACATGGTTTTCTTTTTAATTTAATTTGCATTTCTATATCATTATTTGTTTGGTACCTACTTATGTGATTAAATAGTATTAAGCCAGATAATACTGTAATTGAAACAACTTTATTTTCTTGTTCACTTGTTTGGTGTTTGATGCCACAATGAAAATTTAATGTTTGAAACTTTTGATCAGTATTAATGGGAGTAGAAGCAGTTTTTAATTTGCCAAAAAAGAAATTTGAGAGCTAACGTAAAGATATTGGAACAAGCCAATATTCTAATTAGTATCACTGTTCATTTTCTCGTTTCCAGTGTCAAACTGTTTCAAAGCAACTTCACATGAGGTACATTTCTAACAACAAAATAAGATAAGACATTTTGCTTAATGTTTAGCTGAATAATATTTGCTTTTATTTATGTTAAAATGAAATGCATTACGTTACACTAGATTAAAAGTATGTTATCAAGTGATAAGAATAGGCCGTCACAAAAATTTGGGAAATTTCCTTTTAATGTGTATACTGCATGAAAGTGCATGAGTGGCAGTCATGGTGCATATGCAAAACTGAATACCTTACAGAATGTGTGTTCAATTATACTGTCAATAACACTATTTGGAACTAATTTACTTTTCAGAATTTACCATGGAACAGGAATTCCAAATTTTGACCAATTTAGGATTTTTAATAACACAGTAGCTTACAAATATCCTAGCACATGAGAGCGTTAAGGTAAAAACTTGTTCAGGATTTTAATATGGTAAACTAATAACCCATTTTTATTTCCTGCTCTATTTATAAAGTAAACTGCAATCCAAATACTGGTGGAATAAGGGCATTTTCAAAAATTGGATTTTATCCATGAAAATTTCCTAATGAACAGCTTTCCCTCAGGTCTTTGTAAGTTTTGTAGGAAGTTTTACTGCTTAGCGGAGCACTAGTTGGTTCTAAAGATGTTCTTTGAAGTAGAGACTTGTTTCAGTTACCAACTTAGAGATGGAAAATAATGTAGTCACTGAAAGTGTCCACGTTTCTTTTACCTGGCTTTCCCACAAAAAATGTTTGAGGTTAGATAAGTAGTTTTCTCTGGAATTCTTTACAGTGTCTTGTTTGTCATCTTGCTGTAAGGCCTACTTGCTGTATAAATCTCTTTAAGTACTAAACAACTGGCTTAGTTCACTGACAAGGTGATGTTGAAAGGTTTAACAAATTTACAGTTAGTTGCAGTAATGACTGATCTTGAAGGAGCTTTTATTCTTGTTTCTTTTGTAAAATGCTGTTTGTATTCTTTCACACTGTGATGTTAGATGCATTATCCTAGCATTAACTCTAATGAAAGCTATTTAATTTTTACAGTAATTGCGAATAAAAATAATTGAGATTCACTACAGACGTATGTTTCCTCACTAGGTTAAAAAAAAATATATCCTGAAACTAAAAAAGTTGTTCAGCATTGAAGTCAATCTAGATTTGTAGTTGACCAATAATCCTCTTTATGTACTGCTTAATGGATAGAAGTCATGAAGTAGATGTTTGTACAGGATGAGAACAATTATATTAAATGGGTTTTAATGTCAATAATGTAGTAGAAATGTTGCTTGTTGGAGGAATAGAAATGGTATGTAGAAAAATATATATTATTTCTTAAGAAATGAATATGTGAGCAAAATGGTCACATCTGTAACTTGTAGGTTCTGACCAGTTGGAATTATATTCTGAGAGAATCACAAATTTGTAATGATCTGATTACTCTCATAATAATAGATTTGAATCCTTGTTTTCTAAACAGAAATCATCATTTGAATTAACTATTGTTGTGGGTTTTTTTTAACCATGCTCTGACTGATTTGATAAAGTCTCCTTCAAGCATGAAGTGATGGCAGAATATTCTTTGTTCTTATTTTAGTGCTTTTGTTCGTGATATATTTGGACACAGTATTCCAAATATGAATTGATAAGAACAGTGTTGGCAAATCTGGTTTTTGTTTTTGTGAATGTCAGTTGCAAGCAAAAGCTAAAATGTTAGTATAGTTTAATTAACCTCTTATGCTATAGCTTTTCAGTAATAAGATAGAAGAAATAACTCTGGGTGGATACTCATTCTTTCCCACCAGCTCCTGAAAAGCAAAGTATGCTCTGCTTTTTTCACTTCTTGCATATAACATATATAAATTGCTATGGAAGACTGTAATAATGTATATATTTCATTAATCGCTGAACATGTGCCCAAATTATTTTACATTCTGGAATAAATCAATCAAGCTATAAAAAATTATTTTTTCTGTATCTGTCTAACAATGATCCTTTGGATTTAATGACAAACTAGATGTTTACGGTCCTTATTGTTTTTAGCAATGTGTTGCCAGTGATTCTGTTTAAGAAATCATGTTTGATTTAAGATTACATTTAGGATGTAGTTTGGCATCACAATTTGACTTGAATAGAGAACATTTAGGTTTCAGAGTGTCAGAAAACTCTCAAACTCTTTTTGAAGATTTTTGGTGCCAAATAGCAAAGAAACCTTTCAAGGCTTCTTTTGCTTTCTGTGCTGTGGAACAATGACCAAACTAGATCCAGGAAAACAAGTTTCTTGTTGTTCTGAACCTAACCATGACCTAAACCTGATAAGATCAGGTCTTAGAGCTGCAACATCTCTGAAATTTGAGCTGACTAGTTAGAAGCATAATGTTGTGGCCAATTTTCTGCAGCTACATTCTCGCTTTCATGGTTTTACCTTAATTACAGGTTTGATGAGGTATTGTTGTTATGTTGTGGTACGCTTGTTACCTGGTTGCATCATTTCAGCAGGGATGCAAGCGTAAAGGTTTCTTGCAGGCCAAATTCTATAAATCTTTAATGAACAGAATTCAAATTTGCAGATAAATTTGATTATATTTCTGTTTAATACTGCTACATTTGACCAGTTCTATATAGTCTACTCCAAAATAAATACATGTTCTTAAGGTGCTGCATATGTGGAAGATCCACGTGATTTACTTTTGAATACCTATGGTTTAGATGCATCCAAGTGTTTTTACTTTGGGAACTGTAATTATATCAATGAATATACAGCATTCAGTCATACTTGAGGTGTGACATAAAGAATTTAAAAACAACTTCTTTTTATGTAAAAGTTTGTCAGTGCTACCTAGAGCACAAACGTGAAGGTGTCTTTTTTTTTTTTTTTTTTCCCTCTTGCTGTAACTTTCAGAATAGCTTGCATTTAAAAGCTAGTAGCAGCTTGCTTCCATTTGTTACCGAAATAACATGGTAGGAGCAATCAGTTTCAATTGCTGCTGATAATTATAAGGTGCGATAACTGTGAATATAGAGAAAAGGAGACTGTGAGCTACATTTGAACTCTGTACTTAAGCAATAAAAAATTTATCAAACTGCAAAAAATAAGTCATTTTAACGAGCACATTCCAAAGGTGCTGGATTTATGAGGAGACCCCAGGAAACTTTGATTGAAATTGCTGTCTCTGATTGTAGTTCTATATTTTATTGGTGCCATATTGTGAACAGTGCTGCTGCCAGAGTGAATGGGAAAGCAGCATAACAGAGAGAGTTAACCCAGAAAGGTTACCTCTCTTTATAATATCCATGATGTATTGCATTAAAAATGCCTTGAAAGCCATCCTATTTGCAGTTTTCAGAAAACATTTTTCTTAAATTAAATTACGATTTATCTGAACAGGGCAGAAAATATGAAAGCCCCTTGAAGACTTTAGTATTGATTTTTTTCTAAGTATTTGCTAGCTCTTGTTTTCTCATTTCTGTGCTCCTTGATAGAAAGGCCTAGAGCTCCTGAGCCAAAGCTTCAGCTGAATGAGAACTGCAACAGCAAAGGGAGGGAATACGGGAACCGAATTTACAGTCGGAGTTTTAACAAAGAACTTTAGATTGGCTTTTTAAAAGATTTTGGCTCTCTGCTTCCTGAATTTAAGCAATATTTAGTTGATGTAGAAAATTAAGACAATTTATTAATTACTAAAGGCTATTTCCAACTAAACAAACATTGCAGTAACCATGAAGGTAAATGACTTGAATATTTTGAAAGTGTGAGTTCAAGGTCACTTTTTATGTATACTTATTGTAATAAGAGTTATAAATCTTTATTTTAGTATTTTTATTCTAGAATTAAATGAAGACAAAAGTCAAAAAAAATATTATATGAAAACCCATTTGAAATGGACAGTGAAATGGACACACACAGTTACTAATTTATAAGCAATAATTAGGCATGCTACATAGTTGATGATTTCTAACCGTTCACTGCCATTCTGTGCCAACTGCTTATTAAAACTTCATCCTCCCTCTGTCAAAATGCTCTGTTACTTTAGCCATAAAACTGTTATACCGTAGCTCCCAAATACCTTGTTACAAATGCTGACTGTATCTTTCAGTTTGTACTGCAGTGAACTAAGCTTATGAAAATAGTTCTGAGGGATTAAGCTCTAAATACTATTTCTATGCAGTGGATTATTTTTTCCCCAAGCTCAACACATTCATGTTGCTTAATGATAAGAAAAATGTTGTGACAAATGCATTGAAGCTTCGTTGGCTCTTGCACATGTTATCTAAGCATGTTTGACTAATAATTTTGCGAAAAGAATGACAGATATGATTGCAAGATTCACTCAACTTTGTTGGTCTAGATTGTGTTTTGTGCCCATTATTTCACCTTACTTTGCCTCAGTTTATGATTTGGTGAAATTGCAAGTATGTAAGCAACCGAAATTGTTCATAAAATGTTTTGGCCATTTATGAGTTGAAATTCTTTTAGAAGGTATCTCTTTTTATATCAGTGTTGCTGCATTATTTTCTTTTTTTCTTCTATGCTTATAGTTTTATTAATGTAAAAAAAAAAAAAAAAAAGCAGATTAACTAAAACTCTTATTTCATGTACTTGAGGACTTCAGAAAAACTTGAGTCCATTACAAACTTTGCTTTGATTTTTTCTTTACTATGTAGTTAACATTAAGTTTTCATTTTAGTAAAGTTAGTTGCAAAAATTCTTGATCTCATATGGCTGGTTTGTTTTTTTTACCTATAACGTACTTTTGAATTTGGAGACGGTGATTATACCAAATGTTATAAGCCTATTAAGATTGTACCAATGTGGGATATCATTAAGTCTGTATTATTAGACCGGATATTGTATTTTATGGTTCTCACCTTGTCTGTCATCTTTGTGGTGTTGGTGTTTTTTTTTTTTTTTTCTCTCTCTCAATAAAGGTTCAGCCATGGAAGAAAGTAATGAACAAAAACTGAGAGGAAGAGACCCAGCTGTTTGGCACGTAGGCTTGAAGGTAGCATGGGACATAGAGACACCTGGATTAGCAATGCCACTTCACCAAGGAGACTTCTACTTGATGCTTGGTAATTTTCAAGGGCTAAGAAGGTGAACTTTCTGTTGAAAACAGAGCAAGTGACACTTATTTTAATATAAATTATCATACCTTCCTTTAAGTTAGGACTTTCCTTATTTAGAAAGATATGACATCTGACTAGAGTGTAAAATAAATTCCTCCTACCCTGCCCACTTCCAGTGTATTTTGGGGAACTTTTTTTTCCCTAATGATTCTTTCATTTCACAGCTAAGAAAGGAAGTATTCTTTTTGAGCCTTTTCTGTCTGTTGTGCAGTCAGAATTGCTAGTCCAAGTCAGGCTTCAGGCCATAAGCAGAATTTCCTCAGATCTTGTGAAAAGTTGAGCTGTATCCATCCCATCCTTGTATTTGTAGATGCTGATTCCTTTTTCTGTTCTTACTATTCTTACTGAGTAACTGTGAGCATCTGCATCTGCTATGTTCAACAAAAAAAAATTCCTGTTCTTGAGTTTGGCTTATAGACTGGCTACATATTATGTAAGTTGTCACTGTAGCAGTCTTAAAGTTTTCTGGCACCATGGTTCTTGAAGTTTCAAACATTATGCCAATTTGTGGATGTTTTACTGGTCACCGATTTTAGGCGTGACATTTCTCTCCTGCTAAACTTTTCCATGTGTATATTCAAACATACTGTTTTCTAGTAGTGTGATTATACTAAGATCATAAGGGACAGAGCTGTCATACTCCATGAGTGAGTCTCAATGTCTCAGGTGTAGAGGATTAAATGAAGAAAATTAAACTAAGTTTATTTATTTGAGCAGCTGAGCTCACACACTAAGGTTTTTCCATTGAAGAAAATGAAACAACTGTGGCTAAGGTGTGTTGACACAAAATCTGTTGCTTTCTCTTTTGGCTTGTGTTTCTCTTGGTTATCATTTTTGTTTAAACAAATTATTTATCACACAACTCAAAACATGAACAATGCTTCTGACATCATGTTTGCCTGTTTAGTGACTTGGCTTGACAGACATCATGAGTGAGAGCACTTGCAATGTTCCCTGTTTATGTGTTTGTAACTTGGAAGGTAGGCTCCGTGAAATGTCCCTAGAATGACCTGTCGTGCTGCCAACTTGTTGGGTTGAACAGTCTTTTCACTTTTACCTTTCACTTTTATCTTCCAACAAATATGGCAACAGTTTACTTACTACCAGTAATACCTTTGTGGGCAATCTTAAAAAACATATAGTATGTTATTAGTTACCTCATCAAATCCTGTGCACTGTCATCAATGAGGTATCTTGTGTAAAAGAACTGGACTGTCTCTGCTCTTAAGTATGTTCAGACATGAACAGATCAACTGTTAAGATGTGAGATCCTTTGGCACAGTGCTGTGGATGTGCCGCCCTTTCTGTATTTGTGAGGATATAGAGTAGCAGCCTGGAGGGAAATGGAGATACATATGAAAGTGAAGTTTAAGTGGCAGCTAAACATTCCTAGAAAGGGAATTATTAATCCATTTTCGAAGTTCAGGCATCAAGTAAACTTCTTATCTAATCCTTCCTGACTGGGAAGTTTGTGCATACACAGCTTTGCTGGGCAACAGATTCAGAAGGCAATTAATAAAATAAGGGATCTAGCTTCAGTATTTTTATTGCAAAATACTGTAGATTGTGGTTGACTGAGTTACCAGATCATAAGGACATTTTATTATTCCCCGATGGAATTTATATACAGTAACTGAAGTATTACCAGGGATGCTGTATGAAGGGTGGGTCAGAAAGTTAGTTTGTTTAACACATAACATCATGATCATGTTTAGATGGAAACAAAGGATATATTAAACATTCTTTTGAAGATGATGTGTAAATCACTTTCTTATTAATACTTTGTGGAGAGCTACAGATTTGAGCTCTGTAGGCCAGGTGTTTGATAATCTCTTCTGTATTTCCATAGCCTCTCTATTTTTTTACCCTCAATTACTTAAAAAAAATTACTATTTTATACAGTCTGAGAGAGTATTCTCAAGCTGGCCCTTTTATTAGGTTTCTATGTACAGTAGAACTGCTTTTATCATTTTTGCTTGAAGTGAAAGACAATCTAAGTGGACATACACAGTTTTAGTGTACTTTTTACTGTTCAAATTTTTTTGAACAGACTTCTAAGAGGAGGCATTTTGAGGATGCCATCTAAACGATAAAATACGAAAGCTCTGTATAAAATGTAACCTGACAATAGATTCATTTATCTTGTGCATTTATACATCATACATTCCAGAACCTCATTTCAGTAAGCAGAGTCTTCTTGCTGCCATTATTTTAAAAGCAGTGGCAGCAGTATGCAAGGTATCTAGAAAATAAAACATTACGGTAAGAGTACTGCAGCTAGTAGCAGCTGTTGATGTACAGGGTCAGATTGGTAGGACTGTGTACTTTTTCTGACTACCATCGACTCATCCAACTCTAGCAAAAAACTCAGCAGCTCTGTAGGTCTGTTCTTCTACTTACTGAAATGGTACAGTGCTAACTGCTTTATATGAATTTTGTAAAATACTGAAATGTCAACTTCAGTGTGTTCCTTACAGTTAAAAAGTCAGGTCATATCAACTCCTGTACCTGTAATACCCCAACTATTTCGTAATACTGTACATGCAAATCTTAGATAAGAAAATGTGGTAACTTGATATTTCTAATAGTAATGTGCAATTACAGTAACTTGTAAATCTCGATCAATGGGTATATCAAATGAAACAAAAAGATTGGGGGTGTGTTAGCATTTCTAGTAGACATTTAGTAACGTTTATGTTCCTCTTTTCGTTGGCTCTATAAAATGTTTTTTGTTATTCTGGGTAGAATTTTAGTAAAATGCAGTCTTAAAACATAAATTTACACCTGCATTCTCAACAGTCCTCTTCAGATGAAATCATAAGCCATAATTTAAATGTATGTTAGTACTAAACATGAGGTGATCAAATCCATTCTTCAAGTAAGCTATTAAAATAATATAAATATATGCTTTTTAAACAAAACAAAACAAAATCCAGAATTACTTTCAGTAAGACAGATTTTTGGTTTTTATTTGGTAAAGCTTACTTTTCCTAATATGAAGAAAAAATATCTGGTGAATGACTGCAAACCTGCCACCTAAAAACTCAAATCTGAACTTTATATCACTCATGAAACGGAAACACTTTAGCTCAATTTAGAATAATATATTGGTCTGCAGAGGAAGTGCATACTGAACCCTGCTGTCTCAAGTACACAGTCAAGGGGTGTCTAATATGAAACGTGTTGGGTGCATGCAATAAATCCAAAACGCGTGGAGGTGAGCAAAGGGCCCCATCTGCTCTGTCCTAGAGCATGCTTAACTAGGGTTGTCATGGTCTTGCTATTAAATTGGAATCTTTCCCCTAATCTTTGAGTTAGACACGACCAGATTTGCAAGCAGATTTACAATTTTCACTAATTTTCCTACCATGACTTCAAAACATACTTAACAAAAATACATTCTGGACTTTTTCAAAGGGAGATTTACTTTTCTGCAGCTGTTTCCCATAGATCAAGCTCTTGCTTGAAGGTTAGGGTTTTAAAACAGCATGAAGATGAACTTGGAATCCTATACCACTCCCCACTCCCAGCAAATTATAGTTCAAGAAGCATCAAAAAATTATTTTTATAACCAACCAGAAGTAGGGTACACACATTGCGGAGGCTGGCTTGTGGTTAAAGATAAGTATTTAATGGAAACACTTCCACATGTATATAGTGGCTCATTAAACTATTTCTAGATATTTAATCTGCTTCTATTTCCACAAACTAACTTGAACCCTCTTTGCTCTCTAGCATCTTGAACGTGTTGGAGTTTTTTAACCTTTTTATTTTTTTTTCCTTGAGTGCACATTTAATCCAAATGCTATACTCCTTGATTATTAAGACTTCGAACCCCAGAAACATATTTGTCGTTACTAAACTTTGATCATGAAGTTTGGCGAATTCCAAACGTAATTATTTTTTTTTTTCGTTCAGCCTTTTAATTCATTCTGTGTTTTGTTTGTGCACACTTTTCTTGTTTAAAAACTAAAAATATTTCTTAATTAGGGACAGATCATCCCTCTAGTTTTCTGTTATGGAAGTATTATTCCACTGACCCATAATTTCTTGGAGAAGGAGACATACCTTCCTGGTGCTTTTTGTTGACATACCTACAGTAAAATTAATTTGGTAAGGTTTTCTCCTGTTGAAGCATTGTGTGCAGTTAGATGCAAGTAGAATTGGAAATGGTGGGAAAGCTTTTGAAAATTGAAAACTGTAATATGGTTAAAAAGAAGATTATTTGTTTATGGCAGTTAAGAAAACTAATAGCACAAGTGCATTTCAGTTTTGTTTGTAGATATTTTGGTGTTTAGAATATCAAAGCTTTTGCCAGTGC
The DNA here is from genome assembly GCF_047716275.1 of Strix uralensis. Taxonomy (NCBI): domain Eukaryota; kingdom Metazoa; phylum Chordata; class Aves; order Strigiformes; family Strigidae; genus Strix; species Strix uralensis. The sequence continues at coordinate 6,877,972 of NC_133983.1, read as the reverse complement.
TTTAAACCCCAGCGTACCTTTTATCTGCATCATGAAATAGATGACAAAAAGGCAACTGTCTAAAAAGTTCAGGAAGAAGACATGAAAGAAGATAGAAAAGACAATATAAACACCTATTGTTAATTCTGAGAGCATCCATTGTGGTTTATGTTTTCCTGGGAAGTACTTTACCTAGAAGTGATAAGTTTTGGGCCTTTAGTCCCTGCTCCTTTGGCTAAGAATTAATTTCCTTTCTTTCTACCTTGTATTGTTTATGTCTTAATGGTCTGCAGTGACATGGGTATACAGTCATTGTTTCTCTCTGAGTGCTTTGGCTCCTCACCTCACTGGTGCTCTAATAATTAAGTATACATACGTTAGTTAAGCATATATATATACACATATCCATTATTCCATTCTTTTGACAAAGGCTATACAAGCACACGGCTTTCAGTGTTTCTGCTAGTGGTGCCCAGGTAATTCAGTTGTGTAGAAGAAAGCATACAGTGAGATGTGAACAGGAACTGAGAAGAACTACACCCGAGAGAACAGAGAGGAACTGTCAGTAGTTTCAAGCAGTGGAGAGAGCTGTGCTGAGATTATATGCTGCAAGGGATGTATCTGAGAAAAGAACAGGATGGCAGAAGTCTGTAGAGGGGAGAGACAGAAAGATCTATGACATAAACTTGATCCCGCAATTTAAAATAGAATATGCAACATCCAAATTCCAAAATGTATCTGCTGTAGATAGCAGGAAAATTGCTGAGAAGCTTGTCTGATAAGGGGATCCACATAGAGAATAATAGTCTGTGTCTGGTAGTGGAAGGGTGCTCAGGTGTTAAAACAATAGCATTAGTCTTAGGAGCTGTAAACCTGCTTCCCTCACAGAATTTCCATGCAAACTTTGGCAAGTCCCTTAACCTCTCCTTACCCTTAGGTTTTTCTGTGTCAGTTACCAACTTTACAGAGGCCTTACATGGATAAATGTATTAAAGCACCAAGTATCTTAGATGGTTTTCTGGTTTTTGGTTTTTCCTGCAGGTGTGAGGAATAGGGATCTATATTAAATAAACCCTCCATTTTGTAACTATGTTTTACACAAGGTGTGTTATCTGAAGTTTCTGTAGCTGGAAATTCTGTCTGAAATAATTGTAAGCATTTGCAGCTAATCAGATCATCTGCTAAACATTCTTATGACTTCTTAGTACTTCATCTGTAAAGTCAAAACCTGACCTCCAAATCATTTAAACAGACTTCAAGTTGATAACTTTGCTTTCCAAGGTGGCTTGGGCCACCTGTACACAATCATACATGTGATTAATTTCTTTTAATAAATCTTGTCTCAGCTATAGTAGCCCTATAATGGGATCTGGCCTTAAGGTGGCAGATGATTCATTGGGAAGTGGCAGGCAGAAGGTAGTAGGAATAAAAAAATAAAACAATCCGTTAAAAAGAATACAGATTTTGCCATATACATGTATGCAGGAAATAGTATCTTTGTTTCTTAGGTGCTCCACCTCAGACAGAAAAATGAAGTTATTTTTTCCAGCATTCAAACACCACGTGTCTGTTACCCACCAAGGTGTGTTCCTTTGAATGCAAACAAGCCCTTTGCAATATTGTCAGTAGTTTGGGCAAACTGATTTACTCATTATACTGCCTGAAGTGCAAGTAATCATCCGCACTTTCACAGTGACTGGTGGCACAATGGTATCCTGTTAATACAGGTAAATATGAACAACTTTAATGTCTGTCATTAGGCTTTGATTGAGAAAATTCTCTTTGGTCAGGATAGCGCTCTGACATGTATTGGATTTCATTAGCTTTTCTTCATTGTTTTCTAGAATTACTATTTTAAATTTGGAAAATCTGTAGTGTTTTCAAATCTGTAAACAAGCAAAAGGCTGGATCAGTCTTGTGAATAATAGTCTGTGCAAGTGACAGCATTTTTCATAGACATGGGAAAGCTCTGGGAGAGGAACAGTCATGTAAGCAGAAAATTGTAGTCCAATTCTCAAAACTTCTTACCTAGCAGTTAGTTAATTGGCATATGCATCTCGTAAGCATCCATATGGAAGGCAAGACTTTTAAGAAAGTGATGGGATTGTGTGACAGTTCTTGAAACTGCACTAAATACATTGCTAAGTTGGTGTTAATGGTGATTTAAAATAAAAAAGTCACTTCTTGTGCATTATACAGTTCACATAAGTTTTGTGGCGCTTTGTTTTTGTGATAGATATTGAAATGAGATGTGTGTGCCATGGTTGTCCTGAATTTGTGGCAAGTTAAGGGTCCACTGTTTCCTGGCAGAAAAGATGCCATGTTGGCTCTTACCTCATCACAAATTCAGGAGAACTGTCTGATAAATAGCTTGCCTGCATGCAGTTTTCCAAAACAGGACTGATATGTATATTCCTACTTTTATATGCATATATTTTATGTGATGTGTAATACTGGAGAGGCTGTGTTTTTGGTTTTCCAAACCTCATCGATCAGTGTTTAGTCATGTAAAACTGATGTTAACTCCATATGTATTGTATTTTACCTAAAACCATGAGAGCGCTGTGGCAGTTCTGACATGGGTGTCCAAGGAAGGTAACAGTTTTGGTTTGGCTCTAAAACCAAAATACTTATCTAGATGTAGTGTTTTGTATCTGAATAAAAGCTTTTCCTGCCAAATGGACAATGGCCAATTTAACAAAGAGTGCTTTTTCTTTTCAATTAATATATTTTTAGAAGAAAAAGTAAATCAAATCTTTACTGTAGTCTTTTAAGACCTAGAATGTATTTTTCAAATATTCTTTGAGACATGCAATCCATGAAGCTTCAACTATTTTTGTACAATTACAGTTTTAGATGAATTATAAACTCTTAAATTAAAATTACAGGCTTCTTTCTAAGAGTCATGAAGGATTAGAGACAGTTGGAAGCAATTTCAAGGGGGAGTTCTACAATGAAGGATTTGCCAAGAGTTTGAGTAAAGGTGCAAATCAAAATGTAATACTTTTAATGCTGTGTTTGCTACATAAAACACATCACACTGAATGGGCACTGAATGGGGTCATGGAAGTGTTTATGTTTGTTTTCTGTGACAATTCTTCTTGAAAATGATTGTGATATTTAAATATTGCAGTGTCCAGAGGTGATCATGTTCTGTGGCCCTTGCAAGACTTGACTCTATGCAATTTAACCCTCATATATTTATGTAGGAAGTTGCATTTTCCTGTGGTTTTTTGCTTGTTTTGGAGCATTTTTTTTTTTCAAGCTTTTCAACTTCACCTATCTGCAAACTTCATACAAATAGAAAATAAGCTTACCTCCCATCTAAACTTTCTCATGGGGAATTCAATCCTCTTTCATTACACTTGTCTGCCAGTTTCTTAAATAAATTGTTTTTCTGATTTTTATTTTTATTTTTTTTCAAGTTTGTGGTGCTGTCTTCTGTCTTGGCTATGAACTTCGTAAATAGTTGCTTATAAAATTCCTAAAAAGACAACACTGTTCTTACAACTAGGATAAATTCAGTCATTTTTCTGAATTCTTATTCATTAGACTCCTCTCAGTTTTGAAGTTTCAGGCTTTTTGCAAGGTAAAGTAAATGTTTTAGAGCATATCTTTTCTCAGTAATAAAGAAAATACCATTAAACCTCACACACTGTGTTCTTTTCTGATGGCCTGTTATTTTGGTTAGAAGGGCATTTTCAAAAATTAGTAGGAATTTGGGATATCAGGTTTCAGGTATGCAATTACTGATCTCTCAAAGAGAAATTATATTTATGTGGTGGAAGGATGAAGCTTTATAATGTCTCACCATGCTGTATTAAGATGACTGAAGCTAAATTCCCTGATAGAACAGATATTGTTGAAAATACAGACTCCAACTAGCATCCCGTAGGTCTCTATTCCTGGTCTCTTCTAATTTTGTCTGTGATGCTTTTTTGCTTGGTAACACTTCAGATCACTTAGTTTTGTATGCTTTTTTTTTAGACTCTTTCTACTAACTTACAAAACTATAACCCAGGAGAGATTTCACAGAAATTTTTGATAGATTTTGTCACGATTTTCCTGAATGTCTTGTTAAGGTTGAGAGGGCAGCATAATTTTAACACCATGTTTGAACTGAAAGTGCTTCATGAATGGTTCTCAGCGTAACAGGGAGTGTTGCTACTAGATTTAGTCTGAACTTTTCTAGAGGAATATGTTTTCTCTAAAAAACGCTAATTTGTCAGAATTCAAGAATTCTTCAGTTATGATAATTTTGACGAAACTCTGATGGCAAGCAAATAGGTTCCATCTACAGGGTTTGTGGGGCTGTTTTGTTTGCCAGTCTGTGAACTCAAGTCCATGACAGCCCTCTGGCAAGCTACAAGAAAGTCACAAATGAAATGCTTTGGAGACAGGTATTTGAACAGGTTGTGCTTTCTGAGTTCCCAGTTTCTTGGCTCTGAGCTGAAGGGAGAACTTCAGATAAGTTTCAGATAAAAAGATGAAATAGTATGTCTTTGTCTTTTTTTTTCTCTTTCTTTGTTTCTTTTTTTTGAGAAATGTCAGCATTGTTCAGTGATTTTTGAGAAAAGAGATTGTAATTTCTGAGTAGTGTGTTGTTTATAGTGATCCTCAACTTTGAAAGAATTAATTTGCTTAGTTGAACTTTTCCCATAAGAGGTGGGAAAATGCTACTTCTAAACCCTATAAACAGGGAGAAAACTAATATGAAGAGGTCATTGTAAGACTAGGACAGCAAATAGTTATCATGCTCTGCTAAATATTAGAGCTCTATGAAGATAGCACTATCTGACTGAATTCTTTATTTTTTCTCTTTAAATGCTTAATATAGTGTCTTTAATTCATATTCAGCCATAGTAAGTTTTATTAAGTATAGTTTTTCCCTGTGCTTAAGGTTTTCTAATCTGTCCCTAGATGATCTCAATATGACACATCAGCACTGTGTTCTGGCTGGTTTTTCACCTCGATTCAGCTCAACTCACAGAGTGGCAGATGTAAGTATCAAAAACGGTTTGCTGTTTGGTCATTTGTAAAACTAATATTCTGCTACCGTGTACATCACGTTGTCTTATCCAGAACTGTGATTCACAGTTATGACTCAAACTGTTTTCTTGAACAACTGCTATTTGTTTATTTTTGGATTGAGGTACACTTGTTTCTGTAATGGTAGCTTGCCTAAATTCACAGTTAAGCATATAAGATATGAATTAAGAGTGTGCTTCACCACACCTCATGGATTACTGATAAAATGTGGAAACAACTGTATTTTTACATGAAATGTTTTAAAACTTTTTTGTTGTGTTCACATCCTGGTCCTAGTTGAAAGGCAATATTCATGATGAGAGAGAAATACTCAAAACATATCAGCAATGTCCACTGGAAAAAATGGCCTTTAGGAGGTGAGAACAACGAAGAACAGTCATGAGTATGCTTTAAATTGGATCCTTTGGTGCATCTGAGGATTGAAGAAGCAGAAAAGTGACACAGAGAGTCCCCTTGTCTCAGCCATTCTGAGATAACAAGGCTACAGCCTGTTATTCTCTACTGCAAAGACACCTTTTTTTTTTTTTCCCCACACTAGACCTCTCCTCCCTATTCCTTTCCATGGTGATATCAGCAGTTTTGTTTATGTAGTATTCTAATAGGAAAGCATACAGAAAAATAAAAAGACTGTATTGTAAAAAAATATTTAAAAAAATTACAATTACCACTTTCTTCTTTCAGCAAGGCAAAATATACTGCTATTGGAGCAAGAGAGATACATGTATCCATATACTTTTTTCCCCATTACTCTTCCTAATTTGTGCAGGAATGGAAATGAAGCAATAGCACCAAACATGGATATATAAACATAAACTTGTAATATAAAAAATTACTTTTGTTTCCCAAACAAATATACACTCTGCTTGTTTGAATTGGGCTTTGACATTAAGTTAAATACTTTGTACATCTTAAAACAAATAATTCCATATTTTTCATCTCTCATTTTAAGAGTGCTCTGACCTGCTGCTCCTGTCTCTGTGTTACTTTTGCAGGAAAATGCACACTTAATTTCACAGTATGAAAAGCTTCTCTATTAAGTGATTATTCTTTGGGTTTTTTTTAAACTGTTGTGACTTCAAGTTGTATAGTATGGATTTTTTTTTTTTTTTTTAACAAAGAATATGAGACCCATGAGGTCCTTATTCAAGATAATTCCTGGAAACTTAACTGAAGGTACAGATATTTAATTGAAAATAATTAAAAGATGTAGATGTCTTCTTTGTTTTGTTTCAAAAGGATTTTTACAAATTTCCTTCTATAGATTTCCCTTCCTTTGGAGGAAACGTAATGAAAACAAAACAAAAGGAGCAGAAGTGCAAAATTGTTCTGTTCATATTCTCTATACCTCGTAAGCGAACAGGTCTCAGACTGGATATGGAACTCCATTTTAGTGTTACTAGGAACCCATACAACTGGGCAAATACAACTGATTCTGAAATACTGTCAAAAACTGACCATGTTTTTGTATGCAGTATTTGTAAAATCAGTTTTAAAAGAATTCTTTGCTTTCTCCTTTCAATCTATGCTGTACTGGTTGGGTAGATGTTTGATGGACTAGACTTCTGCATAATTTATATCAGTAACTATAGATAATCCAGGAGGCTCTTGTTTATAAAATCATGAAATAAAATTACAGAAATACATCCCTTCTGCTCCTTCACTTTGATTATTTCAGAAGTAAATAGTTCAGTATATTTTAGAAATACATACGTTCTGAAGTGGCTATATATAAATTTTTTATTGTATCTTTATAGTCTTCAAGAGGAACATTGGAATACATATTTGGACAATGTGAACTGGCACTCCAGAATTTACAGACTGATTCTGATTCAATGGCTTTATCTTTGAAATCACTGGAAACTGCAGTTGTAAAGCAAGTAGAAGAAATACATAATGAGGTGAGATGATCTGCACTGAAAATACTTCAGCCAGGTTCTGAGAGGTGAAGTCTGCTCATGGAGTCAGTGGCAATTAAGTGTGTTCAGCTGCTCACAGGGCATTGCTCTGTATAAGTTTGAAGTGTGTTTTTTATGACTTTTACTTGGCTACAGTAATTGGGATTAACTTGGATTGGTTCTTTCACTTGCATGAAGTTTTCATTTTTCCTTCTTAAGATCCCTCTGCTGGTAGAATGTAAGAGCAGTTTCAGAAAGATTACATGAAATCTGATAGTGTGGTGGACAAACCAAACTAGTGCTTCTCTAACAAAAAGGGAGAGAGAAAAAAATTAGAGGGAAAGAGCAGGTAAAATTTTTCAGTTGTTCATCAGGTGTTGAACCAGGTTTTTACAGAATGCCAGGTGTGACACTGTTGTTTGTGCTTTAAAGCATATTCTGAAGAAAGTACAGTGGAAATATTTGTGAGGGACATAGTTAAGGAGGTCATTCTGTGCTACAAAATATGCAAGTGTAACAATGCACTTGCACAGGATTCCACTGAAACTGGCAGTGCTTTCTTGCTTGAAGTACCGATCTGGAGTCTTAACAAACACACTGATTTGACAAATGAACTGAAAATATCAGACAGTGTTTTGGAAACTGCAGAAACGGGTAATTTTTCCTGTGGTATAAAAGTAGGCAGTGTCACAAAAAATGTAATTTGACTTCTTTTCTGTTAACGGATAGAGTCAGGAGTGTGACACAATGGACTGGGTCTTCTTACAAAGGTAGTGTTTCTGAAGATGGTAAATTTAGTACTTTTTTTTCTTTCTTTTTTTTAAAGTTACAGAAAATGAAGTCAAGACTATGTATTAGGAGTTTAAAAAGATTGTTTAGCTGCTCTGGAAAGCTGTCCTTCTACCTGAAACAAAGCTTTCAGCTCTTCCTAACTGTAAAACACTGATGATCATTTCTCTTTAAAAACAGCTATAGCATCCAGTTAATACAAACTTCTGAACCACTTTTTGCTTAAATGCTAGTGTTTTTTCACAGTACTCCTATATTCAGACGTTTTGAAGGAGCTGTGCTATATTTCTGCTAACACATGATCACTATTAGAAGCTGTATAGTACATAGGTAATTTTCACTCAAATTAGAATTTGTGTTAACTGTTTATAAATTGCTATCTGCTGAGAAATATAATGTGTATTTTTACTGAAACCTTCATAGAACACATTTTTATCTATTGTGTTCACAGTTGAGCATAGTGATGGCAAAAGATCTGCACTCCTGACTTTTACCAAAACATCTCCTAGAGCAATTTAAAGAAGTCTGATGCATGCAGGGTTTTACAAAACATTAATCAGGCTCAGTCCATAAAACTACACGCATATGTGGTTTGCACAGCTAGGGCCACATGCACAGCTGGTGTAAATTTGCACGGGTCCTTTAACATCAAAGACATGTGCAGTTTACATCAGGTGAGAGACTAGCCCCTGGTGTTTGCAGTCACCTGAATAATTTTGCTATGTGACATACAGGGATGTTTCCTGTTACGCATATGGGATATACTGTAACAGAAATCATTGTTTAACTTGTACATATTGCACACTTAGACTTAGTAGACACACTGGATTTATATTTCTTTTGAAAAGAGAATACCTATTCACCTCTTTTTTTTTTTTTTATTAATTTTTTTTATCCCAAGGTCACCTCTTCAAGGATAAATTCCATATGTTAGAGTGCTACTTAAATTTCATTTGTTTGCTGCACAAGTAGACAAAACTACTAGTGGCTTATCGCTGTGGTAAATGCACATCTCTTTTTCGAACATCACTGAAGTGAAAACATATGGATCTGTGAGGCTAATGCAACTTTTTTTGCATATAAAATCTTCCTACCTTCTTTTATTCACTGTATGATAAATCTTTGTATTTTCAGGTACTAATACAGGTTTTAGGTTCAATTTTTCTCAGGCAGGTGAAGAACAAGAACATGTTTTGTTTCTCTAAAGAATCAAACTGTTTATTGATGAAGTCTTCCATCTGATCAGTGTGGTCAGGATTTGGTCATTTTTGTTTGTTTGTTTGTTAGTATTTTTAAATACAAAAGACAAAATTGCACAAGAAGACAAGCATAGAATTAATTAACTGCCACCCAGTTTTGCCTGTGTATTTTGTCTGATATACAGTTTTCTGTGCTAGTCCTAAACCTCCTCGTGAATTTTTTTCTGTTTCTCTGGACCAGAGATCATGAGCTTGAAATTTGGTAGTATTTCATCTCTAGAGGTGGTGATACAGTTGTATTTTACTTTAAAGTATTGCCATAACTGAAGTTCTTCACAGGGTTTAACTTGGATAACTAGATGCAGCCATTGTTCTAGGTTCTTTATCTTCCTGAAATGCTACGGGTTTGGTTTTTTTACCCTCTTGCTGGCACCTTTGAAGTAGTCATCAGAGATCATTAACTGGAACAGAACCATCACAGTACCATCAGGCTAAGTGTGACTAAGCTAAAATATAGTAGTTTAGCACAGATTCACAGTCTGTGCTGAAATTAACTGCTCTGCCAAATGAGGTCTGGATGAATTGTCTGTGTCTGCTAGAGGGAAAAAGCCTAAGAGAAAGTCTGAAACAATGAGGTATGATTCTGTGCCTTCACTTATGTGTTCCTGGGCTGGAAAATTGACTTGCTGTGCTGATAAAGTGGGTTTCAACTGAAGATCTGAAGCATAGGTGGAGACTTAGTTTCCTCCATTTTTGTGGTGGGTAGACAAACCTCTAAAAGAAGTATGGGCGAGTATGTGGGGGATGTCTTTACTGATGTTAGATTTCCCAGAGGTCGTTTGTCAGAGCCCTGTCTTGAATGTCTTGACAGAGATAATCCTGTCGAAAAAGTAAGATGCTAACCTGAGGAAGTTTTTAGCATCTCTGGGCAGCCAGGTCGAAGTTTAATATTTCTTTAGACTTAGCTTTGTTGTCATGGTCTCCCTCACTAAAACAGCCTTCAAAGGAATATCTGAGTAATTGTAAGGTATGTGCTGTTTGTTAGATGTGTGAGTCACTTCGCTCCCAGTATGTACTTTGTAGTTGTAAGATAACCTTAATTAAGGGTGTTCACGTGCTGCTTGTCTCAGTAGCTTATGGGCTTGAAGTCTGAACAAATACTTCAATGGCAGGGTATCCGGTGAACAGAGTGTAGCAGAGTGAACACAAGTAATTACCTGGACAGCTGTGAAGTACAATAGCCTAACAATGCACACAGTGTTAAGAGATTGAAGTTACCTCTTCAAGCAATCAGATTGCTGTTTGGCCAGTAATAATTTATCCTGAAATAAATGATCTTGCAGAGTTCACTGAATGTGAACTTCTTGCCCCTACTGAATCACACTTGGCTTTCCAAAATATGTACAGCTTCTGGGTATGTCCCAAACAGAGCTGCAGGGGACCTGTTGAAACCCATTGGCAAGTAAATGCTTTTTAAAGTAATAAAACGCTGCTGGACAGATGATGTAAATGCTCATATATACAAAAATAAATCTGCAGAAAAGATCATCATCAGCCTATTCTTCACATTTCAAAGAACAATTGTTTTTCTTACTCTGAGTAATGGAAAACCTGGTAATAGTTCATGTTGTGTGAGGTAGTTTCAAGGCTTCTTTATTTGCCAACATCAAACTAATAATCGGATATTCTCTGTGAAGTAAAACACTAGCAGAAGTTTTTTTAGCATCTGGGGATTGTGTTGAAAATGTAACAGGTTTCAAAGTAAGTGCTCAAGTTTAAAAAGGTAGGGGTTTGCCCTCATCAGAGTTTTTGCTCAGCCATGGTTATCAAATCCTGATTACTGTGATTAAAACTTGAGACTGAATTGGTTGCTCTGTTGCTTGTGAGGTACAGTCACTTTTGCCTACAGCAAATCTATTTTTATGGCAGCAGTAGATAAATTTAAGTGTGGTAAATGCATAGGGATGTAGAAAAGCCTGGGCTAGCTAAGTTGAAGGTGTGTGGTGTTAGACACTGAGGTCACTGCTGAGAAAGGGTAGCAGTGTATGCAGGCAAAGGGAAGTTAATATGTTTTAGCACATCACAGTGAGCTGACAGCATGGTTGGTAGCTGGCTAGTACGGCACAGAGAAAATATAGATCATCTACATGTGTGGCATTTAATAACCAATAGTTTTAAATAATTGACTGAGGAGCACTGCCTCACAAAATGTCAAATGTTACTGTTGGCCTTTCACTACCCAGTATTGACTAGAATCTAAAATTGGCCTTTAATCATTGTTTAAAGGACAACTTGAAAATATGTTGAGGTTAGACACACGAGGCCTGATTCTGAGTTTACTTGCATAAATGTAAGTCATAAGTGAAAACTAATTAGGAGATGAAAATTGTTCCTCAAATACTCAGCATATATATATTTTTAATTGTTAGTGTTTAAGGTTTGTCCTGTTCAGTCATGTGAAATGCTTTCCAATGATAACTAAAGTTAGCTCTGATATATGGGAGTCTCCCAATTAAAACTCTTTGACAAAATCCTTGGCAAGAGCTGTTAACCTGAGAGTTTTGTCACAGAAGGTGAATGTTCTGTAACTTCAGTTCCACTAAGGCTAGAATTGAGCTTTTTGTCTCTCTCCAGTATTTACTCTTGTGTTTTATTTCTTCCTGGTAGAGCTCCTCCTGTTCATGGAAGGAGGCGAGCCGATAGAAGTGCCTTCGTGCTACAGGAAAAGATACTACTGAATAGAGTCCAATGAAAGCAAGAGGACATACAGATTTTAAGAGAATTTGGAAAGCAGATAGCATCTGTTCTTGTTAAAACATGTACTTAGTAATGAATGTGGTGTAGAAGTGTTCATGTGTTAATTACAAATATCAAACAAACTTAGCATAACTGGAATCTCTGGAGATTTTTAGCAAAACTAAGTACACTTGCATATATCTAAAACAAGGGTAGAGTGATAGAGAAATCATGTCATGATTGCCTCATCAAGCTGATTTTTTTTTTTTTTCTTTCAGAATCAACAGTTATCTGTTCAATGGTGATAGTTCAGAGCAGTCACTTGTCAGGCAGCTTGATGGCGAAGTTGGTGGGTGAAACATTGTTTTTCTCACCAACCCCCGTTTTATTAACTCAGTTTAGAACTAAATGGAGACATTGTGAGATGAATGTGGACCTGAGTTTGAGAACCCTAGTAAATGGTAGTCCACACTGTTAAACAACCACATGATGCAATTTGGTGCACTGACCTCTGATGAGACCAGCTAATCCTGGAGAAAATTAACTAGCCTGTTGCTAAACTCTACCTCTTGCACCTAAAAAGCAGCTCTTCTGTGTCAAGTTGTATATTCTGTACAGGATCAAGATACATTTAAAATTTGGCCAAGATGCCAGACTTGAATTAGACTGAAATTACATAGATTAATGTAACAAATCAATATGACTAGTCAAAAGTCAGATTGACTGAAATAGATTCTTGTCATCATGAGACATAGGGTGACATTGATTTTAAGTTTTTTAAAAAAATTTTCATTGATTAATAGCCTCATGTGATTCATTTCATGAGACATGTTTGCCAGCCATCATGTGTTATAGCCCTTTCATGGTAGAGGCCAGCTAAACCAAAAAGAAGTGGAGGGAGAAAAACGTTATCGAGTGCTTGATATAGTCAACCTTCACAAAACTGTGTATACTGGTTTTTTAACAAACCATAACTTGATCCTTCATACCTCATTAATACTGAAAAGCAAATTAGCACTGGAAGCAAACTTTCCTTCAGCTTTTTATAGGAAGGATGCCATCAAACTTCTGTGCTAAAAAGTCACTAGGCTAGCAGTCAGATTTTTTGAAACTATTTTAAGATCTATGTCTGCCAACTGCTCATGTTATTATATTTTACCAATAAAGTTTCTTTAATATTCTTCTTATACACTTCAAATTTAAGTATCTTTTATTGTAGTCTTTAACATATATTGACCAAACATTTAGTTAATGTTAACTGGAGCACTCTCAGACTTCTGTAGCCATTCTGTTCACTCTTGCAGGGAAGAAAGTGTTAGGTGACAGCTTTGGGCAGTTTTCTTTATTCTTTCACCTTGGCAGGCTGTCATTGTTTGCATCATCGGAGCTGAGCAGGGGTAAACAAAAACCTCTTTGTGGTACAAATAATGATTAAAACAGCTTTGAACTTGGTGTGAAACATAACTACCACGACAAAGATAAATACAGATTTCTAAAGACCAGAACTATGGATTGCTGTTAAAGGAAAAAAGGCTCACTGGAAATTAGGGTAAATGGAATTGCTTTGCTTAAAGAATATTTGATGAGTTATACATTTATAGTTTGTTTTACTAAGCTAATATTTCTCTTGTCTTAAAGTTGATGGGCCATCTGTGTATGAAATTTAGAAAAATATCCCAACTAGTAAAGTATTACATCGTTCTCTGTGTTTCATGTTCTAAATAAAAGTATTGTCTTGCTCCTGATGGATTTTTTAATTGCTCCAGTGGGGGAATTGGTTTCTTTGTAAAGTGGCGTCGCACGCAGGCTTTGCCCAGGACAAGGTGGTCGCTGCCAGGCCCTGGGAGGCTGGAGCCAGGTGGCTGCTGGGGGGGGTGGTGGGTGGCCACTGGGGGGGCGTGGCCACTGGGGGCGTGGCATGTCGGCAGCTCCAGCAGGGGGCGCAGAGGCAGCCCCAGGCCCTGCCCTTCCCCACAGGCCGCCTGCACAGAGGGCGCTGCCACGGACGGGGCCATGGCAGGTCACCGGCAGCCGGGTTATTGCGGCAAGTATGAGAAACCATGGCTCCTTGTAGTGTGACTCTCCTCCCAGGGCAAGGGACGACTAGCCATTTTATTACTACAAGATTTTCAATCTTTTATATGACTGAAATATTCTAAAACCTGCAATGTTAACCAAAATAAGACAGAGTTTGTACCTATTTGTCTGAACTGTGAGTAAACCTGAACTTTTAATGTTCATTCTACACATACCACGTGTAAAGAAAAGAGTTGGGTTTTGTACCTCTCCAGGTTTGAAGGGAGTAGCTCAGGTCACAAATTCATGTGGAATAGAAATAAAACAGCTGGGTGTAAGGGTGCCTTTAGAAACGAATACTTCAGTAACCTCCTTTTCTATGGGAGTGTTCAGGTATAGCTGGATTCATGCATTACCCCATTCCTGCCCCAAATAATGAACATAGGTGTTTATGCTACTGTATGCTTTTATCTTGCAGGTTGAATTTGAGTGGCTTAGGCAGTTTTGGTTTCAAGGCAAGCGCTATTTGAAATGCACTGATTGGTGGCTTAAGCCTATGGCTAAATTGGAAGAATATTGGAGAAAAATGGAGACTATGGTAAGTACTAGTTCTATAGTCTAAAGCCTCTAGAGCTTAGTTCTGAGAGCACTCACAATTATGTTTTTAATTGTACTGTAGTAACAGGTTTTGAACTTTATTCAGAACATACGAAAAGTAGAATCAATGTCAGCCTTCCACTGTCTCCTCTTATTTTTCTCCCCAGTAGCCAGAAACAATGGGAGCAAAGTAAGATCTAAAAACCCAAGATTTTACTTATTTTCTGACTTTGCTTGTTTTTAAGGTTTGACAGCATAAGATGACAGTCATACATTACATCCCACCAATTGGTACGTGAAACTCTATATTGTCAGCTTTTCCATACAACACCAAGATAGACCACTCTGCTAATGACAACAATAATGAATGCATCTGAGGAAAGTTGAGAGTAGGATCTGATGATCTGGAGGTACAGCTATCTGTAGTCCACCTGCACACTTACACCATAGCTAGAACCAACAAGATGAGATTAGTTTCTTGAAAAATTGTAGTGATACTGGTTCCTATATACTTGAAAGTACCTCCCTGCTTTCCTTGAAAACGGACTCAGTGTCAAGCACTGTTAGCCTGCTTGCTCGTGCTGTCCAAGTAGAGGCTCAGTTGGGAGACTTTGCTAGTTTAAGCATTTGATACAGTTGCCAGCATGCCTGCCTCTAGATGTGTATACAGAAAGAACTCTATTGACAAACGTGTCTTACTCATATCCTTATGTCTCCATTAGAAGCTTCTTCTCGGTCATTTCTGATGGTCACAGCATAAGCCTCAATTTGCTTGTAGTTGGAAGTTTGTAATCTAACCAAGGATGCTGAATATGATTTGTAGTAGAGGTCTTTTTGAATCTTGAGGTATGGTGCAACAAGAATATGCTCTTGAGTTTTGAGGGAAACGTTGTGACTCACTAACCTGCTCAAATGTGTTGTAAGCTTTTCCAGCAATGGCTGGTTTCAGACTTGGAAAATAAGTGCAGAAAAGTGGAACTTTCATTTGTGAAATCAGCTGCTACAAGGAATCAGTGAGCATTAAACTTTCCTACAAAAGGAGAGAAATTATTTATAACTTGTTTATGTGGGGTTTTTTCCTCATTTTTGTGTTCTTATGTGCTCACATTCTTGACTGACCTTTATAATTTAAAAAAAAAAAAATCTTTTGGTTTATTTTTCTTTCAAATGACAACTTACTCTCATGTAACACAGGCTTAGATGAGGTAGAGACAAGAATGTTTGATTGTTATTTTATATCCATTGTGTGTTGAGAACATGGAAAAACAGCAAACTCAGGAATTCTCAAGGGTTAGGTTTTCTGCAGTTGGTGTGACATTACCATGTGTCTCTAATTAGAAACATGGTGGCGTCAGTGTATCTCCTTTCAACAGGCCTCAGGATGATATTTATCAGCAAACTGAAGGTTGGGCCAAGACAGAAGCTGCTTCTAATTTAAATTTTAAAAATTGCTTTAATGTTTTATGACTTATAACATATTAATCACAATTAATTTCAGCTATTGAAGGAGACAGAAGAGAATGTTAATTGAGAATGTCTGTTTTGTTGAGTCTCTCAGTAAATTTGATGCTTACTGTATCTGGGACTTGGAGGTAGGGTGGGTTTTTTTTAATTTAACCTACATTTTGTCCTTTAGTGTTTCACAAAATGACAGTAGGGGGCAATGTTGAGCCGCAGTTTTAATGCAACAACAGGCACTGACTTAGTAAAAATACACAGAAATGTAGCATTAACATCAAGAATTATCCCTGTTGCTTCAAGTTAGCTGTAATCTCTAAGATTCCATAACACAGGAAATCAATTGTGGGTTAACAAATTCAACAGCAATTTAACATAAAAAGTGTAGTGTTTTGGTGCATGCTTAGCTTCCACGGCATTAAGTTAAATCAAAAAGGTATTTCTGAAGGTACCCAGCAGTCTATAGTCGATGTTTTTTCTCCAAACTTATAATTTTAGCTGGATTATTCTTTTTTTAAAAAAAAAAAAAAGTCAAAATGCTGAAAGTAAAAATGTCTTGGAATTGTTGATCTTGACTCAGAAAAATATTGTTGCTTAAAAGGAATTATTCCTTATAAGAAAATACTTAAGCAATGTATTTTTCTCACTTTTGCATGTGAGCTGAACAACTCTTGACTTATGGTTTTTTATATATGTATCTAGATTGATACAAAAGTCAGTCCTGGGGTCCCTGCCTGCCTCCCCCCCCCCCCCCCCCGTTTAGTAAAGCAGTTAGAAAGAAGAAAAGAAAGTTTCCAAAATAATTTCTGATTCTGCTAATTGTAACTACTCCAGAGTCACAGAAGAGTATGATACTGCAGGAAGTTTAACCCATTGTCTTCAAACCTTTAAGCTTTATTAAGTATTTTTGTACATTATAGCAAGCACACAGTTTTATCATAATGTTTATTCCTGGCATTTCTTTCCCTGAGGATAGTTTTACTTAGAGCTCGCTCTTGTGATGTAAATGTTAAACCTTTCATTTGAATGACATTCCGATAAAACATCACATTTCCCACAATATTACCTCATGAATTTATGAGCCATTAAATCCAAAGCAGTTTAACCAATCTTATTCTCTTTTTTTCCCCCTCCCTTGAAAATATGAAGGCTATTCAAATGTTTGAGGGTTTTTTTTTTTTAAAAAGTCATCCAAGATTAACACGTTATCGTCTGCAACATCAGGATAAATGCTTGCTGAATTCAAAGGGAGAGTTAGCATTTGAAAAAAGCCTGTACAAGCTTTGCTTTCTGGGTAAAGAGAAGTCTGAAAAGCTGAAATCTCATGTGATGTGAGGAAGTCTTGCTGTAGCTGTTCTGAGATTCAGTGGAGAGACAATTTGTCTCTCAGGGTCTGATATCATGCAAACCTTGCAATCTGACATTTATTTTAGCTATGAAAATCTTTTAACACCATGCTGAATCAGTAAGAACTGCAGAAGTCCTACAGTCTTTTTTTGGTTATTTCATTTTAGGCTGATTCACATTTGAATAAGTAAACTGTAAATCAATGAAATGGTTTTTGTTTGTTATATGATTGTACTTAAATATCGAACCTTTAAAGACTTTTTAAACATATCTAGCATTCCTTTTAAAAAAATAAGAAAATAACTGAAGACCCTAGTAGTGCTATATGGTGTGAATTGTATTTCCTGCTTTGACAGTCCATTTAGCAATGTAGCAGTGTATTTATATGGCAGTTGGCCTTAATAACCTTTATTGACTTTAGTGGGTAAGAGCCAAGACTGGGATTATTAAAATGTATCAGTTTCATTGCAGTATAAAATCACAACATATATAATTATGTTAGGTAGGCTAGGCTCCATTTAATCCCACCTATTTATGCAGGAATTTGGCAAGATGAAAAAAATTGTAGAACTAAAATGGAGAGAAAAGTATGACTGATTTGGAGTTATATTTAACAGCATAACCATTTGCCTACAATAAAGGCTCTACTTAAAGGAATGAAATATAGATCTTAAAGAACTAATTTTTAACACTATAACTGAAACACAAGTAATTGTTACACCATTTGTTTCACTTTTTGGCATCCTAAAATACAGTTAATGATAATGGAATGCAGCACACCTTTTAGTTTATAAATGTAGTGTAAAAGCAGAAGTGTGCACACTCTGCGTAGTTATAATGACCAAAGTGGCACATGCAAACTGGTACCTTTCTGCACAGCTTTAATCTTGATTTGTAAAACTTTTTAAAAACTATATTTACTAGTCATGTGATTACTGTTATTCTCAATGGCATGCTTTTATCAATTTATACAACTAAATTGAAATCAGAGAGCAAGGCTGTTTTATTGTAAAATTATTTTTCTTTCTGTTTTGAGGTCTATTTCATTATTTGCTACTACTGCTACATATGAAGTATGTCATAATTTAAGATATAAGCCACTATTTCAGGGGCTTACAGCCTCACAGTTAGAATTGAGCCTAGGCTGAAACTTGAGCTACAAAATCCCAGCCCAGGGCTATAATATTTTTCTTTTTCTCTCTCTCCCCCCCCCCCCCCCCCCCCCCCCATTAAAACAAGAGTTTAAATAGGTATTTAAATCAGAGTATTTCAGTTTCAGAATAAACATGAAAAGCTATAAGACAAAATATGCTTTTAAAAGGAATCCACCTAGCTTTTGTAGACTTTGGCACTTTAAACAGCTAACTATATTTAAAAAAAAATAGGTAATGTGGTCACAAACAGACTGGTTAGTTGTTTAGCTTTTTTCAGAAAATGCAGAGCAACTTAACTGGCATTTGAATTGGTTTGACCTTGTCAGCCAAATTTCAAGAAATTCTGAGGTATTATTTTCATTTCTTTTTTAGCTTTGCCATTGTGCTTAGATATTGCAGTGTCATACTCCTTTATTGGAGGGCCATACGGTGATGGGTGATCCTATTTGCCTAATGAGCTGTGAAATGTAGGCACAACATGGCAGCTCAAAGACCTAAATTTTAGCCATATTTCTAATCTTTTTGGGCTCTTCTTATCTGTTTAGGACAGGCCCTTTAAATAAATGTATTTTTGGCAGGTTGTATTTTATGTACACTGGGAGTCAGATGTTTCTGGAAATGTACCTTTTATCTTAAACAACAACAAAACCTGATCCCGAAGACTTGATTTTCTTTTTTTGGCACTAATTTCCTTGACCCCAATATTTTTAGCTGTCAGAGATGGGAGAAAAGGATTCAGCATTGTGTGCAGTAGAATCACTACCGATCAAAAACAAACAAAAAAAAAAAAGTAAAGTTGTATTGCACATCTTTGAGAAAAAAAATATTTACAATTCTGAGGGAATTCAGACTTAAGCTTCCAAAACAAAGTGTGTGCTGAAAGCACAAAGGACTGTGTTTATGATTCTCTTTGAAGTGTTTTTGCAACAGGATAAGGAAAATTTTAGAAACTGTCTGATAGTGTTCAGGGTAAATACTTAAACCCCTTTAGAGAATTTCACACACAGATACTGTGCAGCAGAAAAAAGGATACTTATGTTTCCTAAAGCTGCTACAGCCTACAGCTTTGTACTTAAAGACAGAGGTGTTGAATAGAATTCTACTGAGGATACATCCAGTGACAATATCTGCAGGAACATCAGAGCAAACCAGTGGATAGCACTTTCTATTTTTAACCCTTATGTGAGCTGGTTGAGATCTAAGCTGTGTTGATATGAACTACTATAACATTTCTGTTATAAACTGGAATTGTTAAAAGGGCAGTCTTCCAGCTCATACAGCATACTGTGAGAATTACACTGAAAATATTAAGGTTATAATGCAAACTGGCATAAGCCAGGAAAAGTTTAGGACAATTTATGTCCTATGGGAAAGTGAGATGCGTTTCTGACAGCACAAATGGGAGGACCATGGGTGGCTTGTGCAGCTGTGCGTGTCGTGGCTGGTTGTGTGTGCAGCAGCAGATGGTGCAGAGGAGGTGGGCAGGCTGTCCCATCTTTGGGTTCCCTTCTAGGTGGATTTGCACCTGAGTCACAAGTTTGGTGTTTGTAGGTGTTCTTGTGCACACAACTGTATCTTTGAGCTTCAGTTTTGGATGACTAGAATTCTGTTGTCTTGTGCTTAACTCTTATTGTAATAGGGCTTCCTTCTGTTGTCTTCACTCTGTTTTTATGCTATCAGTTTTATATGATTGTGTGTAGTATATACACATACATCCATGTAAAATGTGATGAGCTCTGTGTTAGTATTTAAAACATAAATACATATAACACACAGTCAGCAGAAATCAAGATTGTGCATATAGGTTATACCCCTGTCTGGTATTTGAATTGTGTAAACAGAGCTCTGTGTCTTAACTGAGCACTGTGACTTAAACAGCATCCTCCATCACATGTAAAAGTTTTCTCATAGGGGATAGACCATCATAGCTGGTCCATAGTGTGACTGTATGTGTACATACATGCTTCTACACACAAATACATACACAGGTATATTGGGGTTTTTAACTGTGATGATCTTCTAATTCTTTATGTAACATCTGAATCGCATAAAGTTATATTTAGAGAAAAAGTGTTTATAGGGAATGAGCGCTGGGGGCAACTGCTTGCAGTTCTTGGCAGCAGGAGCAACCCAGGAAAAGAGTTTAGAGACTATTAGACTACATTTGGTAGTAGTGCAAGTCACCTGGTGTGTGGCAGAGAGGGAAGAGCTCAGATTGTAGTTCCTGCTGCATCCTTGTAGATCCAGTGTCTGTCCTGGAAGGATAACTCAGAACCTGGTGTTGCCCTTTTATTGTTAATAAAGTGGAGTCGGTGTGATGGGGCTACTGTGGATTGTATAAAATTGTGTGCTGTTTCCACCATTTTTTACCCAGAATCTTGGATGAGCATCTACTGGAATAACAAAAGATCTTTCTATCAATGGTGTGTTTATTGAGGCTTCTTATTTGCTGTGGAAATAATGAAGAAGTAGTGTTGTGCTACTGTTTTACTAGTCCAATTACTTTGCAAAGCCTTTTATGTTTTTAAAAATCCATTTCCTAGTAGAAAAACTGAGTAAAAGACCATATTTGAACACTGAGAATAACATTTCTTGAAAAGAAATTCTTCTTTATTTTTGAAATTTGTGTTATACATATATATATATGTTATACAAAACTTGATTAATTATTAACTATAGTTGAAGTGGTTTCTAGTTCTCATTTATGCAACTGTAGAAGTGATCAGATATAGAGCTTGTGGATTTGTACATTTTTGTATGTATGTTGATGGACATGCTACATAGATACAAAAAAAAAAATTGGTTTGGTGTTGAAACTGAATTACAGTGGTTTGGCAGGAATAATTTTTCCTGTGATTGCTATAAACTAGGTGGAGTTGTGATTCTGAAAGAAAGTGAAAGCAAATGGCAGTATGACTAAAATGTCACCATCTACACTGCTGTACTTTGGTTTTTTTTTTAGAGTACTACTAGTATTGCTAAACATAGTTTTATTACTATTGTATTTTAGTGGCTATGTAACCACTACAAAATAGAATACAGCTGTTTTACTTTCCAATTGGCTTTTGTAAGCAAAGGAGGTGACGTCTTCTGAAAAGCTGCCATTGCTGCATTGATACTTTTTCTTCCCTATCTGATCATCAGTCTTTCTAATTCCTGACAAAATCATGGGTGAATAGTGTTTTTGCAATGTATTTTTTAACAGTTACTTCATCTTTGATCAAAATTACAGCCCTCATTTTATATATAAAGAAATAAAGCTTGGCTTCAGTACTTGCCATGGAAAGCATTATGGTCTGATGGATTAGGTGCTGATTCTTTCACTACCCCTCTGTTTAACTTGTGAAAGTAACTTAAGTGTGGTTTTCAAAATCAGTGTGGAGATCAAAATGTTGAGGTCTTACTTTGGTTTTAGATTGCAGGCTTTCTGATCTTAAATTCCTCATCAATAAAATGAGGCTATGATTTTTACTGTAACTGAAAAAGAGTTTACTTACTGGTTATGTCCTAGGAAGACAACATTCTGCAGTTGAAGGAACCCAGCAAATTTCAGCCTCCCCCCTACCGTGATTGGAAATTGTAGAGTTTAGGCCACATGTAAGACTTTTTAAATCTTTTTTTTCAGATGGGCAAGTTCTGTCTGTTTAAGTATGACAGAAGGAGCTTACTGTGTTTTGGCTGACCCTGGTTGTCTCCTGGCAGTTCCCAGTTCTAGCTCTCAGGAGCTTTTGAGTGAATCTTTTTTGCACTTTACATTTCTTACTACACATGCTTCTGCTTAATAATCCTGAAGCTGTAGACACAATATAATGTTTACTATTCTGCAATAAGAAGATAATTACTGGCTTTTCTCAAATGTCTGTAGTTAACATCAGGTTTTGGCAGTTCTCCTTGGACTGCTAGTGAATCTGAACTCTATATAATTCTCACAGCAGAGGCTCTCCTATAAAGTTTAAGTGTAGCAAATCTTGTAAATTAGTCCTGTAAAATAATGTGGTTGTTTATCACAATCAGACTAATGTCATCTCTTTTCATAGGACTCATTTTGAATTTCTGTACTATAATAGAATGATTAAGGGAATGGCGAGAACAGGCCAGATTCTTGCTTGTGAATAGGAATGGCATCAGTGGAGCTCTGCTCGAGATGAATGCGACTTCATGCTTAGCATGCACCGTTCTGCAAAGTGCACTGTTAATAGCTGGGAATAGTGCATCAGTTCATGTTGTCTAGCTGCCTAGGGATCAATATAATTGCGTAATAAACTGCCGTGATTATTTTATTTTGTGTGTGTATATATGTATGTATATATACACTGCTAATAATTTTAGCTGGAACTTCAAGCTGTGTACTACATACTAGCTAGCTAGAAGGTCAGTTGTTTTGTCAATGTTGTGGTGGGACTCAGCTTGGATAAGTGAATTGTAAGACTTTTCTTACAATTCAGACACATGGCAGAGTAAGTTTTACTCATTGCCATCCTTTACTGATTGTTCTCATATTCTATCCAATGTCACGCTTCCATTTCATGAAATAGGAGTTTCTGTGCTGAAATAATTTACAGTAGTACGACCACAGAATTCACTCCTTTGCTCAAAACTAATGATTGGTTATGTTGCTGATGAAGGATTTGGATAGAAATTATTTTAAGATTAGCCTGTACAAACCAATTGATGCTGATGCTATGTAGTACCAAAGTACACAAAGGCTGTACTTCTCAGAATTCCTTGAGGTAATAGAGTATCTGAAAATTTTTCGGCAGCTAAGCTTTATATTTCTGTCTTCTCTCACAGGGAAGAGGAAGGAGTGCCATGGTGTTATGTGTACAATGGTAATACATCTATCCCCAAGGAAGCAGGGATGAAGTAACATGAAATTAATTCTGTATTGCATTTAGGTAGATGCTCAGTGCAAAGGCCAATACAAGTCCTGGCTGTATTTTAGTCTGAAATGTTATGATGCTTTTAAAAGGATTACAAATATACTTAATTAGGATTATTAATATCTCTCACTTTTAAAAGTTTTCTCCTGTAGGTGGTATCGTCATTAATGCAACCTTACAGTGACTGACTTTGTCTCTCAGAGGAATGACAGTAGAGGAAGGAGAGGTTACCATGAAATTACAGTTTTCCAGTCAAGGCTTTTTAGACCATTGTTCCATTACTGATCTTTTGTTGGCTTTCATGTAGGATATACTTGATACACATTTATAAAACATGTATACATTTACGGGTCAATTCCACTGGTGGTCATTATGCTAAAGGAATTATGAATTTACAGTATCAAAACTTAGAAATCTACTGTGAAAGGGAAAAGATGGGTAAGATAACAGATGAATCAGTCTTGAAAATTAATAAAATTTGCAAAAATATTGAACAAAACAAAAGAACTCCCACTGGTTTCTTTAAGAAATCCTACCGTTAAAAACCAGGATACAGGACTGTTTTCTCGACTTTTTTCTTTGCTTTTCATCTTCTGCATTTTCTTGTTAAATGTAAAATACTGTAATTGAATCACAGCATTAGCTGGCTTTTTCCAACAAAACATCAGATTTAGGCTCTTTGCTGCTAGTTTCAGAAGTAATATATATATATAGAGAGAGAGAGCACAAAGACAAAAATTGAGCACATAGATGTATAATCCCAGAGGAATAAACTGACTTCTACTAGACAAGCTGAAAGCTGATTAAAATATTTCTCATCCTTTGGGTATGCAACAGCTTTTGATGATGGAGAGTGTATTAATATTCAGCTTAGCTGCTTGTCGACACTTCAGACAGGTCCCAGGAAAGACTCTGATACTGACCAGGTTTTCTCACACTGCCAGAAATCTTTATGAGACACAGAGCAGCACCCTTGTACCAGCAAAAGCCAAGATAAGAATAATGCTGTTTAGCTATGTCTTTATTTCAGAAATTGCTTTTAGACATTTTGAAGGGATTGAAAATTTTAAAGAATTCTTTTAATGATATAAACTCATTTAGATATGACAAAGGATTAATCTTAATTGTTTTAAGATAAAGGCTGCCATAATCTATTAAATTTTAAATCCGTTTGTCCAAGTTGTTTGTAAACATACGAAAATCCCAAGAATAATATCAGTGACCAAGATTTTCAGAGAGAGTGTTCCTACTGCAATTATTTTCTAACAGTCAGATCTGAGGTGTTAGGGTAATGTTCTCTTAACTTCATTTATTCCCTTGTAACGTAATACCTACCTTCCAGACAAGAATGAGATGTAAACAGCTGCTTTATCAGCTGGTCCTTTTTCTGTTCTTTTGTTGGCATGCTGACATATGGGGTGTTTGCTTTTTCCCCTTCCGCAATGACTAAATATATACAGTATCTCTGGAAAACATGTCATACGCTGTGTGAGGTGCCTTTAGGATGGCTCCAGGGCTAAATACTTCCTGTAATAGGTGAAAGAGCATGGCTTAATCAGCTTAGTTAACTTAATTAAGCTGTGGTTTTTCTCATGGTACAGCCTCAAAGTGTATTTTATTTAGAAACTGTATTTCATAGTTGTGGAATGACACAAGGTTGGTGAAATCCTGTGGGTTTTATAGTGGGCTTGAAAAAGGTGAAATTTGGCAGTTATTCTGTGAATGTAAAGAAGTGAAAAGGAGTGTGTCTTTCTACTGAAGATTTAAAGGAGGAATTCTAATGTGGCTTAGACTGTAAAGGCTTCTCAAACTGAGGAAGTCTACTTTTCTTCCCCCCACCCCCCCCATCTAATTTTAACATTTTTATACACGGGAAGAGTTGTCCATCCCAACCTCATCTTGCCTCATTCTGTGACACTACCTTCATATTCTTTGGGAGGAGGTAAACTAGTGTGATTGCGAGGATGTGGATCTTTTCTCCCCTGATCTCTGGGTCTCAGCAGAAAACATGATTACAAATTCAAGTACTTTGAGCTGAGTTGTTCTTCTTTGAGATGAGTTGCTCTTTATGTTCCTCATGAGGTACTCTACGTTAAAGAAAAAGTCTGATTTTCCTCTTGGGTAAACGTTGGGCTCCTGGCCCTAGTGGAACCCTCCTGTCTGGGAGTTAGAGATTGATTAGCAAGGTACAGGCACAGCTGAAAACAGTAAGTGCTGAGCAAGTTCTACTTCCCATCTCATTTGGTTATTTACTTACCTGTACAGATTTTTGAAAGAGTAAGGTGTGGGGGGAAAAAAGCAAGCAGGACAGCAGGCTGCAGGTTGCAGTTGGCCAAGGAGAGAGTGGCAGCAGGTACTAGTAGCCAGTGAAAACATGGGAAAGAAGGGTTAGGAGCCCTTCTGTTGGCAGAGTAACAGGACCAAAGGCAATATGAGTGATGACTCCTGGGACGGGAGTTTTAAAGTGCTCTAGCGGTTGGAAAACTTGAAACTGAATCTGTAGGTAGAATGGACCTTTGGGTACAGTGGGAATAAAAAACAAGCTTGGCAGAAAAATCTTTGGAGATTGAGAAAGAGTAGGAAAGGATGGCAAAGGCTCTCGGGCACAAGGGAGTGGTGTGGTTTGAGAGAAAGTAGGGTAGGGGAAGCTTTGCAATGGGGGAAGTGGTTGTGAAGAAGATGGCAGAAGGTAAGGCACCTGTGCGTCTCCTTCAAAGCAGCATAGTGTGGGTAGCAATTTCTTTGATTATTTTTTTTCATCACTTTAAAAAGGTTTGTGTTTTGATAGAAATTTCTTCACTGATGCTTTTGTGCAATAATAATACTACATTTAGTATGCTACTGGGTTATACTGCAGAACCAAATAAGGGAGAAATAGTCCTTGGTCTCCTAAGGGAGAAATAGTCCAAGCAAAAAATAATTACATCAAATGTGGAAACTTATTTCATGTTTGTTAAAAAGTATTTGATTTTAATGCAACAAACCTATGAAATTACCCAGGGAAAAAAAAAAAAAACCAAACAAAAAAAACCCACAAAAAAACCAGGGAGATTATATACACATAGACTTTTAACAATTTTTAAAATGCCTGTAATGTTCAGAATGTGTGAATTACTTGTTTGTGTGTTTATGTGCATAAACATGTGAGTGCACACACACACACATATATACGTGTGTACACACAGAGGGAAAGAAATTTCTCTATTTAAGTACTGAGCTGTTCTCCATAATGCTTGAAGTTGCAGAATCTTACTGAACTGATACAATATGTTAGTTTCTCATCTTAGTACCTCCCACTGCTTGGGCATAATTCTATGGTAGACTTCAGTGTTTCTTGATTATATGGGGTGTTATAATTTCCTGATGACTGGTTATGTTATTTATAATGCAGAGGGTGTTAATCCTTTGGTGATTAACACTCTATTTGAATTACCAGGGGTCAAAGGTACACTCTTTTATTTCGGTTCTTTTTCAGTGTTTCTTCCTTTGATATATTTTTTTACTGAAGATTTTGTGTTCTCTGGTTTATCTGAAAATTACTTTGAGGTAATTTGGGGTGGGGGGAGGAGAGGAGCATCCTTGTTCCTTAGGGGCCCAAGTATGTTGAAGCTGTAGTCGTTAGAACATAAATTCTCTTTGCAATGAATAGGTCCACCAGAAATCCTCCATTTAAAAATAGTGAAAATCTCTTAACTGAAAGAAGCTTAGTTAAAAGCACATGGAAGAAGGCATTCCCTACTTAGCCTCTAAAAGAGTAGATATCTACCTGTGTCTCATTTAAGCCATTTTGGGAGGATTTATTAGAGAGAAGGTTATATATGTGTGTGTGTATATATATGTATATGTTAAATTGTGTGTATGCATACATATAGACACACACACACTCTGTAAGGTATAAATATATATGGCTGTCATTTCAGGTGATGTGGAGATACTGTAGAGTTTCTTGTCCAGCAGCCGTCTCCCAATTACTGTGTTTTCAGAACTGAGGAGCTATATTAAAAGCTTTGAATTCCTACAAAGTTTGTGGCTGTGCAGAAGTTAGCCTTGCCCTAGTATTTCAATCCTTTCTCTAAATACCATGGTCTTTTTTGTGTTTTGCTGAGCTGTGTTCCTCACAGGGCTGGAGCTGGTAAGAGGGAAGCCGTGAAGGCTTTTTGCTCTTTTGTTTTTCATGCAGTCCCAGGCTTGTGTAACCGTTCATACATCTCCAAGAGAATTCAGTTATGTGTCCAGGTTTTCTGAGTTGCTGCATCCAACTGCAAAGACTTTCCAGTGGTCTACAGCAATTGTCAGGGTTTACCAAAGTATGCTGTGACACTGGCTGTGCTCCCTCTATAAAGATGACCATAACACATTCCTTGACTGCAAATGCTGAAGTAGATGTTCCACTTGGCAGTTTCTTCCTGCTGTGGGCGATCCACCTATTCCAACCCTGGAAAAGTATGAGGATGGCAGAAGATGTGCAAGAGTTCCCTCACTGGCATTTTTCCACTCTAAAACCTCTCTGGTAGTACCTGAAACTGCTAGAACCCGGTTACAGGAGAATTGTGTTGATACACGGTAGCCCCCTGCAATGTTTATTATTGCATATAAACACAGAAGGTGGTCAAAGAGCGAAGAGGAAGGAAACATTAATGTTAGGGAGCCGAAAGTGGAAGGAGAGCAGCTCGTCTGGTGGGGTCAGTATTTCAAGCTTCAGATTGTGGTATGTCCTCAGCTCAGATGATGCTTGGGAACTGTAGAGGGATATGATAGCCTGCCTCTGTGTTTTCCAATAGAGGCATAACTGGTCTGGACTTGATGTTTTAAGAAAACTCAGCATCAGACTAGGCTGATCAAGTGTTAATAATGTATCTTTCGCAAGGCTGGAACATGAATTCACTGGTGTATTAAATCTCTGTTTTAACTCAGTTACCAGCTATGGGCTTAATGCCTCAACTGCTGGATGAAGTCGTTCAATCTGTCAGAAACTTGAAACATATTACAATAATCTACATTTAATCTACGTACCAAATCTGTGGGTGTTGCTCTACAGCAGATAGGATGATTATTAAATAAGTGGAAGCACAGAAGCAAGATGCTCCTGCCCAGCTACTCATTTGATGATTTTGTTGTACTGTCTGTTGCGTGCTAGCTTTCTCTCTGCTTTTCTCTCTGGTGTTTTGCTCAGAGCTCTGTGAGGTGCTAAGATTAGTGCTGGTTTGCTTTTGTCATAATCTTTCATGTTTGCTGTGACAGATAGGTGAAAAAGTAGTATTTGTTCTGCTCCAGCATGCAAGGTATCCAGCTCAGACACTGAGGACAATTAGTCCTATGTTGTGGGATAAAAAGCAGACATGCTAAAATTTTAGGGGGACTTTTTTCCTGTACATGCTCCAGGGGGAACACTGCATATAGCACTGTGGCTTCCTACATGACTTTTCTGTTTAAGATTGTTTAACTGCTTTCTGCCATTCAATTGCTGGCCTGTGGTTAGCTTTATTTCTCTTGTACAAATACTAAGCACTACACTGGCTTCGTTCCTCCTTTTTTTTTGGTCCTTTAGTGTTCCACTTATATTTTAATAGTTTCATTTACACTTAGAAATGTTTTTTCTACTTCTGCAGAGAGATGGTGAGTAGTCTGGCACCACAAAGTGTATGGAAAGCATAAGAACTTCAAGGAGGGTTCAGTAGGAGGCAGAATTAAAGGCTAAGGTGGTTATGTGAGTGGAACGGGGAGATAAATTGGGAGGAAATAAGTTGCAGGAAAGAGGGAGGAACAGAGAAGGGAAACAATTGTAAGAAGGAAGATAATATAACAAAGTGAGAGAAGGGTTAAAAAAGAGAGAAAAATGGGCATAAAGATAATGGAAATATGAAGAATCCTGGAAATGCAAGAGAGAGTAGTAATAAATTAGAAAGTATCTGTTTTTTTAAACTTTATTTGTAGTCAGCATAATGAAGTTAATGTGAAAGTTGATGCCTCATCTTTCAAAATTATTTCTTCTTTCCTTTCTGTTACTCCTTGAAGTTAGAAGTACCACAGTAAGTGATAGAACAGGAAAGAGAAACTAGGCAGATATTTGCTTTTATGGATCAAAAGAACTATAAGGTATTAATATGAAGATCTGAATTTTTATCTGTCAAACTCGTTGGCTGCAGCATTTAATAGGGTCTTGCTCTGGGAAAATTAAATATGTGAACTACTAACAACTAGTGATGCAACTAGTTAAAAATGTGACTATTGTGTGAATGTATTATTTCACTTTATATGTCAAAAATAGTTTTTTGTCTACTGGCATATTTCTGAATAAACTTTCTTGAAGGAGGAGTTGTATTATGGTCTTACTGTAGCAGAACATTCAGCCTGAAAGTCTGCAGATATAACATTTGCAATACTGTGTATGTGTGAAATTTTAAGTGATGAGCTGCCGGATCAAAACCAGAATATATTTTTTAGTAAAACTTGTTATTGGTTTTCTGTAAATCCATTTTTACTACTACAAGGGGGGGGGGGGGGGGGGAAGAAGTGGGGAGGGAAGAGAACTAGGGGGTAGCAAGAAAAGGCAGAAAGAACATACAACTGAAGGTGTAACTTAAAGTTATATAAATATCAACACTTTAAATGTGAATAATAAGATCCAGCTTGGTAACTAAGATTTGCTTCAGGAAAGATGGAGCAAGTTGTTTGCTGATTTGGCTGGTATAACTAGAACAATGTACTTAGCAGTTTTTATATTAAAGATTTTGTTGTGTATAAATATATGTTATATTATAATTTTGCTAGTCCTGTTTCAAAGTCTGCTGAAATCTGCTTGACTCCTTTTTAGGTCTGTCACAAACAGCTTTATTGTATTGAGCTGAACCATAAATATTAGGTGAAGCGCTGTAATCTTTTTTTCAAAACAACCATTTGAAACGTTTGCATAATGGACTTAATTAAATAACATGACTCTCTCACTAGGGCTATGAATCTGTTACTTGTGATGCTCTTTTTTGGTGACTCTTTCCATAAGTGGAATTTATGCAATTAAATTAAATTTGTTACTAGACATTCAAAGTATGCAATTTGAAATAAGCTGAGATGTACATCAGAAATATTAAGTATTTGTATCCTGTTTTCATGTTACTGTTACATCTCCTTGTATGCATGTATCAATCACGTCAACCTTTGCTGTTTCAAGAACTAATTGCTTTTTTCAAATATATTTTAATCAAAAAACATTTTACTGCTTATTTGCACAGTACAACTTCTAAATCTAAGACTCTACTGGGGTCAGAAGATTGTAGGTAGTCTATACAGTGTTTGAACTGGTACTCCAGTTCCTGGTTTCCTGAGGATAAATGTGATTGCTCCAATATAAATGTTTTAGATCTCAGTGACAGCTGTGGAAATTAAACATAGCCAGCAAAATCTATTTTCTGTCTAGCTAAGTAAAGGAGAGGACAGATGAAAAAATTCCCTGGGTGAATGAATTCTTATGAACAGCGATGAATCTTTTCCTTTTGCTATATTAATTTAATTTTATTCTAGAAAAATAAAAAGTCCAACTTGGGTTTCTTTATATGTTCTTCATAGTCAAGTTTATCGTTTAAAGGTGAAAAATTTAGAATATCATTCCTAGGCCATGTTGTAGAACACATTGCAAACACTTTTCTAAACATGGGCAAAATTTACCCTTCAGGATAGTTTCCAGAGAGCTGCAATGGTCCGTGAATGAAATAGGCTTTAAAATTCCATTAAAATCTGGGGTTTGGGGAGAGGAGAAGGATTTCCAGTTTCCCAGGAAGTTTGTTTCTCCTATTTTATTATGAATGGTGTTCTGTTTTCAGAGGCTTATGTTGAGTCTCCTACAGAGAATTCTCTTTTTTAAACATAAGTTTTGATACCTGCTTCAGAAAAAGGCAGAATTTTCTCATATAGACTATGTAGCAGTTTTGCACTGAGAAAGAATAAGCAGAGAGAGACTACTCTGCCAAAAGGTAAATCTTTGAGTCATGTTCATCAGAATTTTATTTTTTTACTGAGGTATGTTCCTGGCTTCTGTAGTTCTGGAGAATTCATTTTCCCTTCTAGCATCTCCTCAGGCTCTACCTGCATCTTCACCAAACCTGCTCAGTCTTGACAACTGGTTGGAGTCCACTATTTGCAGAGGAGACTAAACAACTCTGCCTTTTCAGGTGGTTCTTTCAGTTAAGGCTTGGAGCACTTGAGCATGCTGTTGTTAATAAGCTTACACTACTCCTCTCTGGGCCAATTCTTTCTTGTTTCCACAGCAACTTTTAAAATAACTCCATCTAGCAAAGTATGCTTTGTAGCAATTCACTATTATAAGTAGTTTGATAGTCTTTTTCATGAACTGTACCAGGCACTGGGTATTTCTGTTTGGGCTGAAGACTCAAAATGAGCTATGGATTGATCAGTTGTTCCATCTATTATGATTTTTTTTTTTCTTTTCCAAGGTGGGGGAATTAATGTAGGTTGTAGCTCAGAAATAAGGCTATGTGATATTATTTGTGTATTTTAAAAAATCAGTATATTGTGATCCATAAGATATATAGACCTTTTTTGTGGAAAAAAAAAAAGCTCTCTTTAAAAAGTTTATTGCAAAGTAAATGGTTAAAATGGAGCTGCAGTTACTTGAAAGAGACAAATATACATTCATTATTTCCTGAGTATGTTGTTTTTATGGGAAAGCAAAGGAAGCAATGGCTGCGTGTCATTAAGGAGTAGTAGTGGAAAGCGGTGAAATGAGCAATGAGACTTGTAAAGTGTCATGAAAACTGAAACACCAGGGTACAAAGTACTGCTTATCCTCACAGATATGGATACCATATGGTAACATGAAGGGAAATGGGGAGTAGGAGACAAGAATCCTATTATTCCTCACACTTTTATTTGCTTGCTATTTGCTTTGGGCAAATGACTTAAGAAGTTGTGCATGAACCTTCTTCTGGTACAGTATTTATTGACAAGACACCTGTCTTCCCTGATAGGCTCCTTGAAGTTTCCTTGGTGTCATTCCAGCTTTGGCACTTCTGATTATAATTTTATTGTTGTTTTTCTAATAGTTCCATAATAATCTTTTCTTGACTGTTCCTGGGTTGAAATCTGTGTTTATTTTCTGGCACTATAACCCTTTCTTCTCTTACAGCATTTCACTTACTTTCCTTGAGAAAGGCAATCTGCGATGACTGTGTTAGTGCTGTCCCTGATATCTATGCCTTCTCGTTTTTCCTTTACCTCCAAGTTACCATCTCTGAACAACTTTCCACATCTCTCTTTTAAATATCTTTGGAATCGAACGGACTGATTGAGAGTGCTTTACTAGCAGACATTGAAAGGATTTGGCTTCTGGAAAGACTGCCATGTCCATGTGCCTTTGAAATGACACATAGGGGGAGAGCCTCTGTCAGCGCTATAGGGGCTGCTACAGCTGTGAAAAGACTTTTGTCACATCCTCAGCTGCTTCCTCCTTCCCACCTCCTAAACTGCACACCTATCCACTGGCCAGAGTTTTTTTTCACTTATAACTGGTTTGTATTAGTTTCATATTTCTCTGAAATTAACAGATTTTCCTTAAAAATTGCTAAACTAAGTCTACCAATATTCAGTAGTTATCTTCACTGTAACAGGTGTTTAAAATGTCAATTCTAGCATCTTTCACCTTTGCTCTTCTGACTTCAGTGTTTGTGAAACTATACTTGAAAATTTCTTCTGATGATGTCCTTCAAAGTTAATGGTTGGTTGTTAAGATGAAAGCGAGAGTGTTGTACAACATGTAAAACCAGAGAGAGTATGCTTACCCGCTGTCTTTCATGGTTACTTACATTGAATCTTTCAGCTATTTTGCCTCACTGAGGGGCCTCTGAGGGGACCTTTGGTGTATTTGGTTGTGCCCTCACCTAAGGTTGTGGAAATGAGCAGCAAGAAAATGTGCTTCTAAGTGCAGGTCCTTTTGCCATAGCAATGGGTGCTATATCAAGGGAGAACAAGAAAACCTGCACAGAAAGGTTGTATGGGAGGGCAAGAAAATTGTGCAGTATTTAACAGAAGATGTTATAAAGGGAGCCCCTGATGCATAAGTTTTATGCTTTGTGTGTTGTAATTCTGAAAGTTAATGCTTCGTGTGTTATATCAGGCTGTTGTGGGCATGTAGTGGCAAAATTACAGATAATAAATTACTACTCTTCCTACTGAAGCTATATAACCTTCTCCTAATTTTAGCATCACAAAGAAATGCAATTTAGTGGCTCTCTATGCTATGGAGTTTAGTGCATATATTTGAACTTCCCTGCAGTCTAGGAAAGCTGGCATTGTAAGAAGTATTTCATAGTTACAAAGATTACCATTACACCACTATAATGATTTTGCAGTGCTTTGCTAAGTGGAACACTAGCCTATTTGTGGGGCAAAAGTGTCCAAAGGACATCCTAACTTCAGTTCTCTAAAGAAGTGCTCCATATGACACAGCATTAAGGGATAGAATCAAGCCAATATATTCTCAATTTTAGAAACAGGAAAAAAACTGAAATATGAAGCTATTCCCACTAGAAATGTTGTAAATCTTACAAAATATATAAGCTTTCCTCTTCGACATACATCAAAGGCATAAAACTTGGGAGATTAAAATATGTTTTTAATCTTGGTTTGATGAGCAAAACTTTCACTGTAATATTTATTATGAGAGGCTCTACTTGTGTTGCCTCTTCCCTTTGTTCTGTTTATATATGACTTCCTTTCTTCCAAAAAAGTAGGAAGTATCGCTTTCACAAAGCCGAAGGATATTGCAATGGTTTGTTCATTTAAGCTGAATCGTAGGCCCACGTGGCAGACACAAACTTTTCTTTTATTGTCCTGGGTCCCAGAGGAAGAGCAATGCTTTCTGATGGCTTCCCATGAATGCCTTTCATTTGTGGAGGAGTTTCAGTGGCTTGTGCTGACTGTACAAAGATCAAACAGGCAGGAAAATTGTGGTTTTGAGAAACTTAGCCAAGATCTTTGTTATTTTCTCAGAAGTTTTTCTTCTCTAACCCTATTTTTTAAGGACAATATTAGGACAATTAGTTATAGTGGTTGATGGAAAAAAGCTTGTTCTATCATTTTCTCTTTAGAATTTAAGTATTTTCTTTGCTATTAGAAAATTTGTAGGCATGTATAAAGAAAATACTAACCATAATTGCAGTCTGTCTTTATTGCATTTGGAATCAATGGTATCCAAAATTAAGCTTAAAAAAATGTTGTGGCTGCTTGGTCCTGCAATTTGATCTATACTGGGACACTGTGCCTGCAGAGTTTTGCTGAAATCACACAGGTTTTTTCGCCTGGGCACAAAGGTCTGACAAACAGACTTGATTAGGGATTTGACCTGCTGATGCCTCTTTTGTTTCAAGAACAGTTTTGTTTTGTTTTTTTCTCAACAGATTTACTTAGCGTTCTTCATAAAGATTTCCTTTTTACTTCACTGTTAGTAAACTTAAGTATTAGAAAGAGATGTGCAGACCACAACATGTTTTTAACTGCAGCAATGGCATGTTTTGCCAACAACATACAATTTTCATTGTGTTACTCATATAAAACCTTATGTTTGTCATACAAATTCAGCTTTTGTTGAAGGATTATTTTAATAAAACTAAAATGGCTTAAGTTTCTGAAGTAAAACACGTAGCATCTTTAGAGGTCAGATGTAGCTGAAACTTGAACAGCTGTACAACATGCATCCTAGATTGTTTTTAATTGTCTTCCCTTTCTCTAACAGCAGTAATTCTTGTTTACATTGTCAAGAACCTTTCCACTGAGCACAAGCGCACCATACTTTAAGGTCACATGCTTAACCCCACTGCACAGTTACAATGTAAATGGGTCCCCTTTGTTTTCATTAATGTGTGAGGGGTGGGTGCAAGGCGAGGCTGTTCACAAGGCTTAAATAACTTATTGTAAAAGTGTCTTAAAGAAAGCATATTTTGTCTCCATACCACAGTTGTTTAGCATTACTCTTGTGCATCCAACCGACAGCCAGTTTGGCAATGGATTTTTGTGTCATTTTGTTCTTTTGACCTGTGATACTTTTTTCTTTCTTTTTTTAACTGAGCTAATGGATTCACCTCAAGTAATACAAAACGAAGCAGCTTTTCCTCTTTCCTTTCCTGATATCTTAAAAGTAGCAAACAAAGCTGGAACTGCTCTTTTCCACCCAAAACCCTTTACCAGTTCCTGTCTGTGTGTTGATGTAGAGGTTTAAAATTAAGACTTGCTAAAAATGTCAAATTAAATTAGAATGCTCAGTACTTTTAATCAGTTTAAAAGCAAACAAAGTATAGCCTTTTAAAATAGTTTCATGAGTTTTAAGTAACCCTTGTGTTTTTCTATCTGTAGTCACTGATGTCTGGAGGTAAAATACTGTTGAAATCTTGCGAGTTATTTTGGTTTTGATTATCTAGAACTGGCCCCGAGTCCCAAGATTTTAGGTGATTTCAAACCCAGTGCTGATTGTAATTTGTGGCTGGCATCTGTAGTTGTTTTTGTAGGCCAAAAAAGTTGAAGTCATGCTCTTAAGTAAGAGCTGTACTGTGTCAAAAATCAAGCCCTTTTTTTGGAATATGTCCGTTCCAGGTTGCTTGCTTTTTTAAATATTTGGTTATAATTTTGGACCATGAATACAATTTAATTCATGTCTGGTTTTGACACACAGCTTTATACCAGCACATGAAAAGAGTATTATACATGTGGCTGTGATCCATCCAATGTGATGAATTTGATCCAAGAGGGTTGTATGCAACAGTTTCTCTGTGTGTACTGAGTGTATAAGCACTGAACGAGCAAGGCAAGGGGAAACTATTATCTCTAGAAGATGAAGCAATAATACATGCTTATCAAAGCAGAACACTGTTCTGAATACAGCAAGTTGTAGCTTAGTAGGAATAGTACTTTGTTGGTTTTCAAACTGTGTTAATCAAGGTAGGAAATTGTTTTTTGTTTGCCAGCTTGCAGCTGAGACAAAAATAGGGACTTTCCTGAGGTGAAAGCTCTTGAGTGTGAAGTTAAGTTTATAGTATTCAGTTGCTGTATTTTAAAACCGAAATGTTGTGACATGTTTTCATGAATGATTATCAAACTATTTTTCCTCATAATAACTGCTACGCTTTTAGTCTTTGGACAGAGAAATTTTGTCTTGGGTTTTAATTTTCTTACAATTCGTCTAAACTTTCTCCTTTCTTTTTCATAGGTATTATATATAGAGCAACTTACTATATCTAGTGGCCTCTCCAGTATGAGAATAACTGATTTGACTTACTCATAGAAGTTTAAAAATGGTGATATCTGCCAACCTTGAAAGATTTTTTTAATACTCAAGAACATGATTATAGTTTGTATTAGAGTAGTTCTGTCAATAAACATTTAAGAAACATTTTTGTGAAACAAAAAATAAATGTATAGCATTTAATACTATAAATAAGTAGTACAAAAAATGTAAGTCTTCCAGCATGCAGTCTTCTGGACAAGAATTGTTGATGAATGTGAAAAAAATCAATCAAATTCAACAACCAACTATTGTTAAAAGGCCGTACATATGCTAATGAAAATGGTTTTAGCTTATTTTTTTTCCTAAATGAATGTAAAGTTATCCCTGAAAATTGACTGGGTATTTGTGAAAAGATTCCGTAATAACATCTTAAATAAAAATTTTAAAAGAAAAAAACTGCCCACAAACTCCATAATCCAAATACTGAAGAGAGACACCAGTTTTTTATCAAATGACATGTTTTCAACTTTAAGAAGAAAAATATTTTTATATACCACATTAATGGTTTGGATGATTGTTCATGTAGACTGTATCTCTTCATGTGTGCACTCTGAATGCTGTGAAGTGTGATTTGCCCTGTAGTGTCATGTTAAAGCAGAATGTGAAGTAGATAGATGGTAACATTAAATGGAGATTTAGAGCTCTAGTATAGCTTGTCATGATGTATCTTTAAGGGTAGCTGCCTTTGTATGAGAGAACACAGGTCAAACCCTCCTCCACAAACTGCTACTTTTCCTTTCTGCAGCAACCCAGGAGATTGGAAAGCTTTTTTAGGTTAGTGGAGAACATCTCCATTGTGGCCTGTACTCACTAGATGACTGTGAAAGACGCTTGGCCAGTTGATGTTAATACATCCTTGACATTGCTCTAATTTTTACTAGTGAATTAACCGATCCTTTTCGAAGAGTGCAGAGGTGATTAGGCAGCCACCTTTGACCTCTCTCAAGTTGGACTTTGCAGCTGAACTTGAGAACCCATATCTTATTTCACGTGCCTATAGACGGAAAAGTCAGATAGCGAGGCAGGACCTGTGAGTGTTGCAGTGTAGTGTAACAACGTATTGTTATGGGGTGTCACAGAGTAACAGTGTTTTCTGTTCTCCAACTTGTATTGTGATAGTGTGTGAGCACATCATGCAAATGTCATATTTATTGAATTGCCAGAATCTTCGGCATGTGACTTCTGTTTCAGAGAGTAATCGACGTGCATATGTTCACAGTGATATGTGGATCATGCTGTATGTTTTCTTTGTTAGGCACACGAATCACGTGATGAAAGTTTATTTTCCCTGATTGAATGCTGTGACATTAATGAAAAGTGTCTATATAATGATCCCTGATATGGTGAAGTTTTCAAATAGTTGGCCATTCAAGCTTTAAATTCTTTTTTCAAATATTCATCTCTAAATACTTGAATGTTCATGGAAAATGAGTATGACAAATTGACAACATTTAGAACTTGATTAGACTCTAAATAAAAATATTTCCAGAAGAAGGCTTTTTTTAATGCACTTGTAGGTGAGAGGAGATAAATTTAGAAATTTTCTTAACTGATTTATTCTGCCTGTGAGCTACTTCCTTGATATTTCCTTGTGTGTACTTTTAATTATTGGGTTAATGAGTTGATAATTTTCCTTTTAAGGTGAAAAATGAATCTTTTATTTTCTTTTTTCTGAGGAGATAAACATTACTGAGAACCTTATTGCTTCCTCCCTAAGAGTGTGAAACAAAGCAAAAATCCTTCCCCAAAATCAAAATAAAGTGAAAACAAACCCATATGGGATATCAGAAACATTAATGGAAGAAAAGTGGTACTTTGATAGCATGAACTGTTACATGTTGGTAGTTGTCATACCCATATAGCCATAACATTACATCTCTCTGATGAAAGGAAAACATGGGCAGAATCCAAATCTAAAGTCAAAGAAGTGTAGTGTATAATGTGGTCTTTTACTGGAACTCAACTCTGTCAAAATAAAATAATCAATAACTGGCTATAGTTTGCATTAACAGGCTTATAAAGTGTAGGTTTTATAGAAATATTGCATTCAAAAGAACAATAAATAGCAAGAAATATTACTGGGTTCCTGGCATGATGGAGGTAGGCATCAAGAGAAGGAGAACCCCTGTGGAGAGTGACGTGTCTCAAGAGAAGGAGAACCTCTGTGGAGAGTGACGTGTCTCAAGAGAAGGAGAACCTCTGTGGAGAGTGACGTGTCTCAAGAGAAGGAGAACCTCTGTGGAGAGTGACGTGTCTCAAGAGAAGGAGAACCTCTGTGGAGAGTGACATGTCCTCAGAAGCAGGGGAGATCTGCCTGCATGTGCCATGAATTCATGCTCCGACTCTGTGTTGGCATCCTGCAGTTAAGCAGGATGTGACAAAAACGGTGACTGCAGGTGTGCAATCTGTGTAATACCTTGGTCTGTGTACGGCTGTATAAAGCATATATGGGCATGCACATATGAGATTAGGCAGAGTTTACTTTGGTATTAATTTTCTCTAATTTAGGAGGAGTGTTTTGGGTTTTTTTATTCTAAAAAAAAAGTATAGGTTTCTTTTGAGCCTACAGATTGGTAGGTTTGATCAGACATATTAATTATAATGAAGCATTGCCTAATTTAGCATTGTAGGTGTACCTGGACTACTGACTGGACTTCATTTTGCAATTGTCTTTTTTCTTGTAAGATTTGTGTTGCCTATATATACTAGTAAGATACATTCCCCTTTATGACTCATAATGGGAAATCAGTGTCCATATATAGGTGGCAGGTATATATTACAGGATTATGTAGCTTTATGCTCTAATAAGTCAAGATGACATGCAAAGCTTTGTTCCTAAACATGCTTTGAATGCGAGAGAATTAAAAATAAGTAGTTGCCTGCCCTCCGAGGAGAAATCTGTATTTACTGTAAGTACTGCATCCAAAATAGTGACTGTATGTATTCTGGGCCACTGTTTGATGAGAGTTAAATCAGTAAACTTCTCTGTATGTTCTCCTTTTTCAGTCCACCATTTTTAAAATTTGCGAGTACATTGCTTTTGTTTGTCCATTTTACACTGCACACCCTCAGTGGTGGGTCATTACCATTTGCATGGCCTATATATGAAGTGCCTAGCTCATGTTTTTATGTGAAAAATATAGTTATATACTGTAACAAAACTGGAGGAGGGTAAGGCACGGAAATAGGTTTGCCTAGTTTTTGGTTCAGGAACAAGTACTGTAGCTTGCAAAAGAGTGTCTTTCCAAATGTTGTCGTCACGATCAACCTCTAGCAATGGGTAGTGGTGTCCTCCTTGCTGCTTGACAATGTCATAGTCCTCACACATTAAATACACATAGTATATCAGATTCTGTTTTGGTTTTGTTTCCTATGCTCTTCCTAGGAGTGTGCTCTAAATTCTTTTTCCATCCCTTTTGCCATGACAGCTAGTATTACTACCGCACTTACATGATTATGAATTTTAAATCTTCATAGCTGTGTGCCATGGTGTCACTGTAATGAAGCTGTTACTTGAGCCAAATGTGACAAAACTTCATTTTTGAAACAACATGGTGAGAGTCCCATTCTCACAGGGATAGACCCGGTGCATTTAGTGCTGTGAGGATGATAAAGGCATTGAAACCCTTATGTCATTTGAAGATATGATTCAGCTGTATGTGGTTATCTTGCATATGTACTAAATTGCTATTCTGCTATGGCATGCGTCTTAGACAAAGCATGCCCACAAGCATTTCTGGACATGTGGCTTTCTATTTCATTTGATTGTGGCTCGCAGCTTCTTCATTCTGCAGTTTAACCCATTCTGTAACTTGGCTTTCTGTGTTTTAAATTATTTCAACAAAAACTAATGACATTGGTAATACGTCCCAAATTTTTGCACAACTATATTTTTACTAGACATCGTGCTAGAAAGTGTTGTGGCTAAGGCAGTAAGTGGCTTGATGGCAACAGGTAGTGGCTTCAGCGATGGGAGGAAAATGTTGGTGTTCTAGACTTTTCCATTCTAAATAGATACTAAGATGTGCTGTTCGAGGAAATCAGTAATATGACTTGTAATTAAACGCTAAAAGATAGTTGCAAATAAAAATGCAATAATGAATTCAGAATCTAGTACTCACTGTTTCCCATCTTCATAGTTTGGGGATGTTTAAAAATAATTCTTCCTGTGACCAATAATATTAAATTTAGTGATTCCTGTTTGTATTTTGAGTGCTACAAGGACCAGGTGTCTAGTTTGGAGATTTTGGTACAAGTTTGCATCTGTAAATATTTTAAGAGAAGCTTGTATGTAGCTTAGCATATTAGGACTTCAGTATAAATTAGATGAGTCAAAGCAAAGCCTTGCTCACATGTAGAATTATTTCATTAGAATCAGTAAAATTACATGAGTACTTAATTCAAACTAGAGTTCATTTCATTGTTTGTGAGATGGTATTACCTACTTCTGGCTTTGAAGCCCATCATTTTTCCTCTCCTCCCTCCCATCCTAAATTATTCATAATAGCTGATGATGTTAATTTTTATATGCTAAGAAAATTATGGGGTACTCTTTTGAGTTCTTTTGAACACATAAGATCATTTGTTTTATGATTCTTCACTGCTTATTAGAACTGCACATAATTGTTGATGATGAAAATCCTGTCTGCTGGCGAAGTGAACGTGTGCAGGTTGTACTCAGCGTGATTCAGTACTGCAAAATGTAAGCTGTCCAGAGTGCACATTAGTGAAGTGAGTCTTGTATTGCATCTTAGCTCAACTGATTTCAGCAATAGTAAATAGTCACTGAAGCATACACTGCTGTGCAGTCCTTCAGAACTTAAGTGTTCAGCGTAACTACTGTTTGCATGTGACCAAAATGGGAAAAAGGAGGTGTATACAAAGGAGTGAATTATAACAAAGAACACTTTCTGCTTCAGTTCTTGTTCAGAAAACATATGTTCAGCCATGCAGGCAACAGTTGGGGTAAAGACACACTGTAGGTTTGGAAACAAAAGGCGTGTTCTTTTCTTGCATTCACAATGTTTTCAAACATATTCACTTGTTAGGGACTAGCCTGTCAGCTGGATCTCCTTGCAAGCGTGATTTCTTTTTCCTGACTTCTTTCAAAAGCTTCTTCCCCACAATGTTTTACACTTCATATAATCCACTATGCATGGTAGGCCTGCTTCAGTCTTTGTGCTATTGATGATTCAGAGGTGGAGGGGCCATGCTCTGGGAGAATCTGGCTAAAGGGTAACCTTTCACTCACCCATACATCTGAAGATGCTAAGCCCCTCTTATTCCAAATATCTTGAGTGGTTCGGTTGCTCTCTCGTGATGAAATGGGTTATACTTCACCTTTAGAACATTGCCAAACCAATTAGTGCAGCAAGATTATTTTGAAAGTGTTGATCTTTGTAAC
This sequence comes from Strix uralensis, assembly GCF_047716275.1. Taxonomy (NCBI): domain Eukaryota; kingdom Metazoa; phylum Chordata; class Aves; order Strigiformes; family Strigidae; genus Strix; species Strix uralensis. The sequence goes on along the minus strand of NC_133983.1, from coordinate 6,836,181 downwards.
TAAGATCAACTTTTTCTTTGTAACTAATTATTGAAAATCTTTCAGAGACCTATCATAACTGCATTGAATCATCCAGTAATTTTTTTTTTTTCCCTCCACTGGAGATTCATTCCGTTTTGGCATGCTAGAGTAACCAGAAATTACTTGGTCACTACTTCAGTTTGGATTCCTTTTTCCTAAATATATGGTTCAAGACCCAGTATGAATACGCTTATGTAGGCATAAAGGTAATGCTTATTTCCAAATAAGTTCTGCCTTGTTTAATTTATGACCCTTAAACTCATACAGCTAGAAAATGTACTGCTTTAGCTCCACAGGTGTAGTTAAATGGTACAACTTTCTAGTGTATACAAGACCTAAATTTTCTTTGGAAATGTCTAAGTGATCTACTCTGTAGTTTTTTCTAGGTCGAACTACTCATCTATCAAGTCAGGTATTCATCCTTTGTTGTCAGCGGTGAATACCTCAAAGAGAGGCAGGGCTCCCTACATTTTAATGCATGTAGACTTGTATGTAGAGCTTAAGCATATGTCTAACTTTAAGCATTCTGCTCTACAATTGGGTTATGTACTTGCTCAGTTCAGATGTGCACTACTGGATATAATGGTAGGGGAGAATACATAATCTTTGTGGCAATGGTTTCACACCAGCAACTTAGGCCTCCATTCCTTTGACCCTACAAAAATACAAAAATTACATGTCTCATAAAATTCTTTGTCTTTTATATTTTATTTAAATACAGACATAATATTTGACTCAGACAAACTGTTTTAATGTTGGAAGTGCTCTGTCAATAACTAGAATGATTATGGAGTTTTATGTTGGCTTGTGGATTATTCATGTATTCTGTTGGAGTATTAATAGTGTTAGCTGAATTCAGTAGCTGGGCAAATTACCACTGATGTATGTCCAATGATTAGGATTTCCCACATAAGGCCCTTCAGACCATGAGGTTCATTTAGACAACTAGAAAATCCACAGACGAGAAAACTCCATGTAAATATTTTCTAATGGAAGGTGCCAACAAATACATCCTTGCCAACATATGTCAAAACTGCTAGAAGATCTGTGAGGATGGGGATTAACTTTTTAGCACTGTCATTTTAAGAGTCTTGACAGGGAAACATTATTTAAACGTTTTTCTTTGACTGCATATGACTGAAAAGATGTTAACGGTAGATAAAACTAATATAAAGCAGTTAATGATTCTGACATATATTCCAAGTCTGCACCTTTTTCTTTTCATTGAGCTCTGTGTCAGACATCCCTGAGAATACTACAGCTTTAAAATAAATTGTCCTTCCTTCTCAAATGAAATTTGATGATTTGTCTCCAGTCTGATAAAAGAAAGCACACGCTAGTATATTGCTTCTTTTCAGGAATTTTTTGTTTTGTTTTATAGTCTCTTTAAAAGTAAATTATGTTTTAGATGTTGCAGTGACTTCTCTGACTCTCAAGAAGAAAACAGTTAATAATAATTTCTTTCCTTTCAGCTCCCATGAGCCTACCTTCACTGTACAGTTTGCATATAACAGCTAGTAAGAGTAGAATGTACTGAACCTTAAACAAATCTATTAGGATCACCATGGCAAGAAACTGGGAAAATGGCAGGAAAAACGAACAATGATTTTGTAAACCCTCCAAAGGTCAGAAGAAGGCTTTCAGTAAGTATGCAGAGGCTAGAAATCAAATCCCATTTCCTATCATAAGAAACCAGTTGTTTTAGCAGCAGTGGTTAATGTACTGTATGTGAAAGATTTAAGACTAGTTGGAAAGCTTTGCTTCTGTTTTATTAGGCTGCTATTGAAAAGCCAACAGCATAACTTCAACTAGGTGCTTTGAGATTTCTTAATGGGCTGTCAAGGGCAAGACACCAGGTCTGTGCTATACTAGCTCTTTCCTGTACATTAAAACAACAGGGGCCAAATGATCATATACAGAAGTATGAATTACTTGATGCTTTCTCTGTTCCATATGGTCAGCCATGTCTTTGGCAATTAATCATGTACAGAATCAGTTGAGTGCTCTCTGAAGCATTGAAGTCAACATTTAGTTGTACCTGTGCCAGTGGGGGCAGTGGGGGTTGCAAGCATAAAATAGCAGGATGAAGAGCTGCTGGCGCCGAAGCCAGAGCAGCTGGCTTCTATAAACAACACTTTTTTTTCTCTTTACCTTTTTTTTGGTTTGGGTTTGGGTGGGTTTTTTGTTTGTTTGTTTTCTTTGACAAACATGAGCCATTTTTCAGTATCTTCCAAAACATGAGGGCTGCTGAGTGAAACTGTGATATCTGGCATAGTGGATTAACAAACAAAAGGCAGAGAATTGAGTTTAATGTGCCCAAATTACTGGGTGATAACTCAAACCATACTGACAGCTTCCATCGTATTAATGAAAATAGGTACATTTCCTCATATTTTAAGTAAAAAATTTTAAAAGTGAGTAAGAAATACGCAGCGGTTTGTAAGCAATTACTAGCTTTTTTTATCACATAGAAGTTATGACATGTGAAATTAATATGGCTTAATAGATTTCAGGTTCTTTCCCCTTCACCCCCCTGCAAAAGGCACAGTGTTTCAGTTTTACAGAATTTCATCAGGATACTTTTTGCACCAAAAGCAAAATAAAGTCACAAAAATAACAAGGAAGATACAGAACAACATTTAAAACATTCAGCCTGCTTACAGATTTTACACTTTGTTTTTCCTTTCTGTATTAGTTATTGGTTATTGAGAGATGACTGCTATATTAAAGTACAAATGGTTAGTAAAGATTCAGAAGCTTTTATTCTATTTGAACTGGTAGCGAGTAAATTAAATCTGAACTCAGAGTGAAAAATCTGATTTGTTGATCCAATAAAGTGGGACCAAGAGACAAACTGTCCTAAGTGCCACTTTAGTTCAGACTGAAGGCTAATTTGTTTGACAGAATACTAGGTTTCATGTCTCCAGCTGTACAATGTTTCTAACCTTAAGTCTGGCTCCTCGAGAGGTCTGTATTGAAGGACAGAAAATCTAGCTTTAAAAGACTAAAAATGTTCCAGCGAGGGTTTTGTAGTGTTTAAGAGGTTGCTTTTTTTTTTTCGCTTGTTTGTAAGCATGTCATGGTATTCACCCAGGATACATACAGTTAAGCAGAGTAGTGGTCCATTGATGTTGAAACAGTTTCTTTGCTGTGTACCTAAGAAAAAAACCCACTATTGTGATCTTGTTACAATAGCTAGGTTAGCTGTGTTAAGACTCATAAAAGTATCTAATTTTCAGTGTGTGTCCTGGGTGAATAGTAAGACTTGGTTATAACAGTTTCTGGTCAGTACTATGTCACTGATTTATTTTGTCAGCGGGAATGAGAAGAATATGATATTGGTCTCTTAAAATCTTATCCTAGTACCTTTCTTTCTTACCTAATAAGAGGTGTTCTGATGGCTGTTGCCTGATACATCAGTAGAGCACTAGATTTAGTTCTGCTGCTGTACCAGAAGGAAGGTAAAGTGTGCAATTTCCTAAATACTATCTTTAACATAAAAGGATTGGCAACTGCTATATGTGTGTGCATATATAGCTTTGGGCTTTTTTGATAGGTAGGTTGTGTGTTTGTTTTTAAGACCATGCCGTCTGGGATTTACAAGGAAATGCCCTAAATACATTAATACATCTGTAAGGAGAATTGGGGAAGATTTGCTGAAAATATTAACAGTACTACTTATTAGAGACATGCTGGCCAGTGAGACAAGAAGTTGCTTCCCTCAAGTGATAAGCAGTTTGCGTAATCTCGTTGCTTAGGTTGTCCAGGATATGTTTTTGCCAGCTCAGGAAGCAGAAGAAAGAAAGTTTCAACAATTTGTAAACATTACCACCCTCAAGAGTCTCTGTGAACACAAGGATGAGATAAGACAGGCTGTAGGGCTGGTTACATTGTTTATTTATTCTACTGTCCTGCGGTCCCAAGTGTGCTGAAAAACACTGAGTCAGTGTTGAGTCCAGTTCAGAAATGTGAAGGCTTCACTCAGCATTGGCCAAAAGGGGCCTCTGCAGACAATTATCTGTCATTAAAGAACATTAAAAGAATTGAGACACAAGATCAGATTTTCTTTGATGAGATGTGCAACTGTAATGATGTTCAAAAGAAGGTCACTCCTGCCCTTTAGAGCAGGGGTGGTATCGGCTGGGTTTCTGATGGATTTTTATCAGTGTTGATGTGAGGAAATGGCTTTCCCAGCTGATAACATCTTTGACCGAGTTTCTTGAACCCTTGACCTTTATCAGTCAAGGTATATATTGAGTCCCCTTGTTAAAAATAAATCCCAAAACAAGTTACATGGAAAAGAAAACTTTCAAAGGAACGTGTTTTATAATATTGTTTTAGCCAGAATGCTGCTTCATTTGTTACAATTTGGGATTTTTAGAGAGATGATATGAATAAGAAGTTATTAAGACATGCCTCTATAAAAGCTACATATCAAGCCCTGCACTCACTTTCTGTGTAACCTTACTGCCCTCAGCACTCTTAGAAAACAAGTAAATCAGTTAAATTGCTATGTATTGTTGTTGTATGTAGCTTAATAGTACTACTTCACCCTCCAGGTAGCTGCAACTGTACTCACAAGGCTCTGTAAAGAAGCCTTTATGATGTCAGTGTCAAACTATGAGTCTGACTTGAACTTTGTACATCACCACATAAATGAAAGGTGTTAACAGAAGGCTGGAGCAATATAATTGTTGTCTCAGTAAAAATTAAATTATGTTCAGTTTCCAGAATTATGATGTTCCTGTAGATGCAGAGGACTTTAGGTGGTGGAACTCAGTACCAAATTTGCAGTTTGGCCAGGCCATCAGAATTTATACAAAAGCCTTATGTGATTGTGAATACTTGGAGAAGTGATCACCTGTCTTCTCTGACTGATAGTATTCTAATCACATCATCTTTTCATCAGACTTTAACAGAAAATTCTTTAGGAACTATCAGTTCTCCACACTCTACACTCTGGGAATCACTTATTTAGGGGATCTTGACGTTTGTTCCTGGCAAATAGCTATACTTTCAGCTTTGTGAGGCATTGCATCATTAAACTTGGGGCTTCTCTGCAGTCTTGGAGAGAAGTAGACTACCACTGGATTTCCCTATCCCATTGTGATTAATAAGGCCATCTAAGGTTTCTGAAAGGGAAATCTTGGTGTGCTGTGACCTAGTTGTATGGCCACAGTCTGATCATCCTATAATACAGAGAAAAGCTTTAAGTATAGTGCTATGTCAAGTCTTGCACATGGTAAATATAAAAGTTAAAGTCTTAATAGGTATATTTATTCTGAATGACAAGGAGTGTTAATTTACATCTATTAAAGACTATACATCTCTTCATCTCATGTGAGTATGTTCTCACATGCTGAAGAGCTCTATCAAACCCTGCTTTAAACTGTGCAGCTGCTGGAAGTGAGGCTGTAAGATCAGGATCGTTGAAGTTGGCGGATATTAGAGCTTGTGGAAAAGATGTTGTAGGTCAGTTCAAGGGAAACCCATGTCAGGGAATCCTTATCTGAAAATGCTCTCTGGCTTTTTGTTTGCTTTGTAATGTCAAAGCAGGGTCAAGAATGTGATCTGTATAGACAAAGTTTTGAACATTTTGGGTTTTTACAAGGAAATGTTCTTTTTGATGTGTAAGTCCTATGTGACAGGATAATGCCTTTTGGTAGGCTAACTGATAGAGCTGGGAGGTGGGGAGGAAGATGCTTTTTGCTCTTTGTCATCTGATGTTAGTGTAATAAAATTATTTTCTCTCTATGAACCCTGTCATGCTTGTCTCTTGGAGCCACCATGGTGGTAGCAATGTTACCACTATTTTACATAGCATAAAAAGTGTATGATCTGCGTATTATTATTTCTTGTGGAAAAAAAAAAAAAAACACCTGTCAGACCAAGGATAGATCTTCCTGTTTTCACAATCTGAAGATAATAACAACCATTTATCTCGCAGAATGCCCAGAGGAATTTTAGTGGGTGTACATTTGGCCAGGACAGAATGTAATGTGTATGATGTTGAGGAGGAGGCAATATGCCATGTCTTTTTGTCATGTTGGTCCTATAAGAGAGGCCATCCTGTGAGTAGGAATTGCAGCTTTTGGTGATGTTTGTGTTGTGTTTTCAAAGTCACTTCCACAACTGCTCAGGTTAGAAATATATTTTTTTGCCTCTTTTTCTGTGAAAAGAGTAGGTTTGTGCAAGTATTCTGTCCATTCAGTCATCCTTCCCAAAAGCATTTAGATACTTTGATACATTTGCAGAATATGTGACTGAAGATTAGACTAGCAAAAATAATTGAGTATCAGTGTCTGGTTAAGGCGAGGAAGGCACATATAATATCTTCACTGAAGGAAAAGACTGCAGCATCGACTCTAGATCTCTGTTGTGGTTGGACTGCTGTGCATCAAGTCAGCACATGTGCACTGGTTGACATATGTGTTAGTCGTGTGAGCATCAGCATGTTCCATTTCTTTCCCAAGCTGGCAGACATGGGGAAGCGTAGGGGGAAGAAGAGGAGAAAATGGTGTGTGAGTTAGTAGTTGAAAGCAAAGATGGAGTGAGTGAGTTGGAGTTAGCTTGCTGGGTGGATGAAGGATGATTTGCCGTTTCGTTACATCGACATTGACTGTTGACACAACATTTGGGAAGGCCACTAACTTTTGGTCTCCAGAGGCTGAGTGTCATCCTACTCCACAAATTACTTAAATCCATTGCATATATATATATTTTAGCAATTTTTAATTTATTCCATAAATGCAAAAAGGTAGAGTTTTACTACTTTTTTACTTGAAATATTTCATGATAAAGAGAACATAGGGACATCATCAGAATTCCTTTCAGAAGGTGCAATACAAACAGGTATTTTCTTCAGCTTCACCAAGGATCAAAGGGGAGGGGGAAATCCCCCAAACAAATGCTGTATTGAGGGAAACATTTTTGATATCATTTGATACAAGAAAATATTTTTAAAATAAAATCATTATGTCTCAAGAAAATGAGAGCTAGAATGCACAATGTCTTGTTGTGTTACTTAAGGCAATGAGATTTTAAATTTTACCTTATGTGCCATGTATATTGATTAAATACCAAATATATGATGGCCATTTCTAACCATCATTTACTGTATTGATTTGTCAGCAGTGGAACTGTAATAAAAAAGCTATTGATTTACTGTCCTTATTTGCTTATGGGCTTTTTATTAATTTCACACATTGTTTCCTGTTTCTAGATTATAATTTTTATGTGTTTTTTCCATTTCAGACAAGCCTGGTCCTCTCTGAAGTTGGAAAAGAGGAACAAATTGAGAAACAAAGGAATGAAACCATCAGCTGCTTCTTGCTAGTTCTTACTGAGCGGCAAAAGCTGCGTAAAGAATGGACAGCAAGGTGAGAAATTTTTGAAAAATAGTAAGATAATGAAATTAGAAACAATTATATCAAATATACTCCTATAAAACCCCTTGGAGGGGGAGGGCAAGTTGACATTTAAAAAAAACCTCAAAATTTTTACCATTCAAATTGTATTTTTCCTTGACTGGAATAGTCAGTGTTTCTGCTTCTGATTTCAGAGTTACTTTGTGGGGTAGAATGCTCCCTTACTGTGCTTATATAGTGCTGTCTACTGATAATAGCTTGATAGGCAGCATATATATTTGAGGATTGGTATCACCTTAAATGCCCTAAGGTTTTCCTTATATTGCTAACAATGTGAGCAATACTCCTTGCTGGCATGCCATGCTAATAGATACCCTTCTTGTCTGCTTTCTTCATGATCCTCACATTTTCTTGTGGTGTCCTACTGGTGTTAAGTGTTGGGTGAGATTGGCATAAATGTACGTTTTGCTAGAGTTCATATAATGTGACTGTTTTATTATACTTGAGTGTTTAAGTTGAACTCATTGCCATGGTAATAAAACAGGTGATGTTGTTAGCAATTTTAAGAGGTCGTTTATGTTTTTATTTGAAAAAGTTTATGTTACTAGAATGTAGTCAGATGAATGCATTTCAGAAGCTACAGATGCATCATACTTCTAGTTCATTCAGAAATATGTGAATTCAAAAAAGAGAATTCCCACCGTTTGCCACCTTGTGTCCTTCTCTCTAGCTGCTAAATGAGTTGTCACCTTTTTTCACATCTATTTCGAACAGCTGTAGATTTATACTCATTTAATATCTTTTTTTCTTACTTATGATATTTACTTAAAATATCTAAGTCCATGAATTCTTTCTACCAAACATACAGCTTTCTTTTAAAACCAGGAGATGCCCTGTGCTTGCAATTAAATGCAATTTTTAGTCAAAAGTGTTCCTTTAATGAGATTTTGTTAATCAAAATTAGCACTTAATTGGCATGATTTTTTTACTTGCACTAAATGTTCCAGTTAAGGGAGTTCTCCTGTGTTTTGTTAGTGTATAATTTTGGAAAGTTCCTGAAAATTCTATGAGATTCACTTTGAAAAATTAATTGTAGTTATTGGATCTGACACTTGAGTGTCTTTGCTGTTCTCAATAACTACAGTGAGTGGACTTGAAACATTTTAGAAGCTTTAGTTTACATAGTAGCAAGTATTATACAAATTAGAGACTGAGTTTCATAAGTTTGTGATCTTGTGAGCACGGAATGTTTATTTGTATACTAATTTGTTAAGATCTCAGAGTGGAAAAGAGCTTAGTACGGTGGGTCTACAATATTGCTTGTATTATCATGTGGGTTTTGTTTCTTCCGTTTTGAGGAATTTAAGGGATTTGGGGGGGGTGGGGGGGGTGTTCCATCACCATGCTTACTAAATAATGCAAAGGGTTTGGCTACACTGGAAACAGAGGAAATCACTTAAGGCTTTTCCGTGGGACACATGCATCTTTTTCGTGAACCAGAATAGAAAGCTTCTTAGAGATAAGAAAAGTCTAAACTATTCTAATGAGTGGAATATCTTTTCAGGGTTTGTTTAGTTTAACAATGATTTCCTAATATACAAAGTCATCAGGAATCATGGCAATTGGGACTCATTTAAAAGTAATGTGGCTTACAGTGTTTCTGGCCTCTGCTCACTGCTCGCAATGTAATCGGAGGCTGGAGCCAGTGTTGCAGTTGTAGACATAGTCTAGTCTCTGACACAGAAATGCTGAAGTTCTTGGATGGGGGTGGGGAGAGGCACAAGCAGACAAAGTGCAGGCCTTCTTAAAACTAAACACCTGAAAGAAAATTTCAAGAGCATTGTGCCTTGAAAGTTCTGAAAGAAAGTGTCCTTTGAGTATTAAATATCCATAATCCTTTTTCTTTCCATTTGATGTTTCCCATTCCAGTGACCTATCTGAGAGTCTCATCCATATGATCTGCATAAACAGACTGTTACCATACACCTCACTTTACTTCATCAAAGCTTCAGCTAGATGTCTGGAATGAAGCACTGACTGTGGTAGCCATCAAGCATACGGTGGTGAAAGTTATAAAACGTCCGCCGTGGTACTAGCAGGGCTGCCCATGTTTTAGAGATCAGTCTATTGTGTACTTTGGAATTACATGAGAAAAATGTGTTTGGACAGGAAATAATTAGCACTTGTCAAAGGGCAGGCAATAGGTTACAGTATTTTACTTTCAACAGGCTATCAGGGGATCAGCTAGATTAGATAATAGAATTTTTTTCCTCTGGAAGTTAAATACAGATTACTCTAATTACCTTACATTGTGCATTAGAGAGCACATTATGAACAGTACAACTTCAAGAAATTTAGGTCAGTGAAGGGAGGGCAGCTGGCAAAAACTTTACTCTGCACTTGGTCTTTGTAGAGTAATGTAGGCATTCTGTTCTTTCATGGGTTTTATTTATGTCATTGGCACCATACATTAAAAAAAATACACGCTGGAACCTGTCAATACAAACTGATTTGACTTTTAGAAATTTAGCCTTTCTCAGAGAAAGGCATATGAACTGTTTTGATATGTATCTACTTGGTTAGAGCATATCCTTGTATTACTTGCTTTAAGTACCAGTGTTTCTGCCTATCAGCCAACCAAAATTACTCCTTAAGTTTTTATTTCAGTTCCACAGTCCAAAACACATGGTAGTGCACTTAGTGTTATGACTCACCGTTTCATATACTTTTGACTCAAAAGTCACTATCTTAAGTGTCTGAGCAGGTCTTCTAGGGATCCAAGTTGTTCTGTGTTGAGTGGTAGTGATCCAAAATACTTCAGGTAGGACTCAGTGAATGTCCTCTAAGTGTTAACAGAAATGGTCCAGAGTTTCTAAAGCCCCAGATTTGTTTATACTGCGTGATAGTGCCTGATGGACAGGCTGTTATAGCTGTTAAAGAGCTGCTCTAGCCCTTTGAACTGACCTCTTCTTGACCTCTGCTTATAGAAGGTCACTGTTCAGCTTATAAAGTAGGGGGAACCTTAGATTCTACTGTAACAAACAGAGGGTAAAGGGAACAGCTGTGAATTTTGGACTAACCATGCAAACCTGTATAGAGTTTTTAGGGTCACTGTATGATAATGAAAATTGTTACCAAATTATATGGAAATTTAACAGCAATAGTGGGAAAGAGAGGGCGGAGTCTAATGCATTGGGTTTGATAAATGAAGTGTGAAGTTACCCATCTGGCTCTAGACAGCCCTCTTTTTCTCTACGAAAGGGAAACATTTAAAAATAACCATGGTACATCTAGAATCAATGACCCATACAGAGAGCTGGAATAGATCAAGATTTAATGGTGGCTGTGGAAGAAATTATCATTTGAAAAGTGAGACAAAGGATGAAAAAGTACAGTTCAATATCTGCACCTGATTCATTTTCAAAAAAAGGCCTTAATATTTTTACCCCATTGATGATGCTATTGACATTTTTTATTTTACCTTTCAACTGGAACCAGAAAAATTGTTATATCATAAAGAAACAGTTCAGCCAAAAAAAAAAAGTACTTGAATTCCAGAAGAGAATATTGCACTTTTCCTGATCAGTAAATGCTCAAGAGAACTGGACTATAGTTCAATAAAAATTGTATCTCTTATTTCTCCTAATAGAACTTGTATCATGTTATAATAATATTATCTTTAATGTTTGCGTGACATGCTGCCCTTAATTGCTAGTAGCTTTTTACTATATTTTTCATATAGATACATTTACTACCAAACTAATTTTTCATCAATAAATCAACAATAGATTAATTTAAAGGATAACGTTTAACCGCATCAAAATGAACTGCTAGGAAAAAGCATGGTTGGTTGAACCATTACTATGCAAAATTTTTATTAGTCCAAAATGGTTTTATTATGGCACATACACTGATGTCCATTTTGCTATTTCCCTGAGTGAAACTGCACTGTTTCTCTTAGGGGAGATTCAGCCAGGCAATGGAGGATGTAAAGTTTTGGAGAAAGATATAATGAAGTGGAAAGCCTGATAGGAAAAATAAAATTATTTACGATGGTGGTATTTTCATAGTTGTGCTACTTAGCCAAATTCTGAAATCTTAAGTTCTCTCTAAGTCATCATGTAATGACAAATTGACATAATGTAAACAGAATAAACATTCAATAAATAATTTGCACCAAAGTAAACACAAAATTCTTCTGGTTCATGAGATAAACAGCAGAAAAGTGTTAATTAATTATGTCTTGTAAGACTCAATAGCTTAAAACCTTGCCTCATTCAAATAACCCAATGAAAAAAATCTATTTTATGAGGTCATTCTACAACCCATACCATTTTGTAGATCAGATCACTGTGTATTTTTGGAATTGTTATATTCTTCTATCTTTGCACAACACTTCAAGAAAGAACGTCTTACTCATCGTAAATGGTATAAGTTTCAGGTATCAAGTCAAACTTGAGCTATAATTCCTTAGCATTTTTTGCCTTTCTTCTTAGATCTCAAAATTTTGACATAACAATGTGAAGGTATGTATTTTTTTCTAGCTACAGTGAATGCTTACCGTACCACTGAGATAGTCTTACCTCTCAGCAGTGAAATCTGGATTATTATGTGGATATTTATATAGGAATTTAAATTATAAGTGCGTAGAGTGACAATTTAGTACTAATCTGTGATAACACTGTTTGATTCTATAATAAGAATGATGAATATGTGAGTGGAATCCTAAAATAGTATGTATGATAAATGAGAACCAAAATGGAATACTTTTATATATTTTATTTTTTGTTTTGAAGAAAAAGTTAATATTTTTTTTTTCTTATGCTTTACCTCTTTATATTTTGGCATTTTAGATCATATTGAAAAGTTGAGGTAGATTTTACTCTTTTTAGGTCCAGTAGGAGAAAGTTGTGTTGATGTAAAGGAGGAACTTGTTTCCTTCTGTAACAGAAGGAAAGTCCATGGGTTAAGAAGATAGCATGGGCTTTTGGAAAATTGGAGCAGTTTTTTTTCCTTCTGTCACAGACTTTGTGTATTTTTCAGTCACTCACTAAATGCTAGTTTTTAAATGAAATGTAGCAATACCAGTTGAAAGACTGTTTGGCAAATACTGAAATTTTTTATACTCTCGCAGGCCTGCCAAGATGATATATGAAATATTGTGAACTCTTCAGAAACTACTGCAATGGGAGCTATACTAGTTCCAAAGATTTAACAGACAAATTGCAGAGGTACCAAAGTCTGACAGAGAGTGGGGGGGAAGTATTTGGGTTGTTTAAAACTTTTGTGGTTGTTTTGTGTAACATTAGGATGACAGGTTTTTCTCACGTTGAGGAATCCAGTGTCCGTGTTTCTGAAATTAGTAAGGATCTTAGTACGCACAGCTGTGTGATCTCCAGTGGGGTTTTTGTAACAGTTGTCCTTTCTGGACAATACGTGTGTCAGTTGGCATGGATACTCTGTAAGTTAGCAACAAGCATAGACAAAAATTTTGATTCATCATTTTGGAAATCATAGGGGAAAAAACCCCAAAATTACATTTGGATTCTTTAATATTCTTATTTTGTATGTGTGCATGTGTATGCTCTGTGAAAGAAGAAAATTAAACTATTCAGCACCCGGTATGTAACCTAAAACAGTTTTTCAGAAAGTAAATGTACATTGTGACTTAGATGGTAAGGCTGAATACTGTCTGTTAATTGGGAAGATGCCTTGAGGCAGACTGAAAACCAGCCTTGCAGCTTTCACATGAATGGAGAAAACACTGTGACTTCGATGAAGTTGTCAGGTCTCCTGCCATAGTTATGCTTAGACATCAGCTGCCTTGATTGACCTTTGACTTTTCTCCAGTTGCTTATTACCAGACTTCTTTTGCTTCTCGTGACCCTTCCTGTTTTCCGCCTCTGTCTTTCACCTGTGTTTCTTGTATTGAGGAGTCTTTGAAGCAGCCAAGCTTGGGATCAATAGGTACAAGTACTCTACAGGACAATGGAAATACTGCTTGATTAAATGCTGCTGTTTAACCACCACTATTATTTCCTTTGAAACTGTCTTGACCCTTTACCCTTGAAAAGACTTTATGTTTACAAGCTGTGGCTACTTACAAAAAGTGCTGCTTCTTACCTTGTGATGTCACTATATACAGCAAATACAGTGCAAAAAATGTCATTTGGTGTAGGAACTTAAAACACATATGGTATTATAGGGCAGTCTAGCAGTAGGCACAGGACTTCAGCTCTGTGTGTGGCTTTTGTGTGTGTCAGACTCGTTCATTAAGGCACTTCGTAGGGACTGTTTACTCTGAGGGTTTACTTTATCATTTTAGTTTAAAGCTCCACTTCTGAAAACCATAGAGATGCATCATCCCACACCTGAATAACTACTGAATCAAAATTCTATGACATTTCCCTTTTTTGATTTCATGCTTTTCTTCTTGTTATGTTAGATGGATTTTTCAAAAGATGATTCAGTGACACTTCCAAAACTGACAACTGACACAAATGTAGTCCTTATTTATAATGCAATTAAATTTTCCAAAACAAAAAGCGGTATCAGAATGCTTTTGATGATTTTCTTAAATTTATTTTTTTTACTTTATTTCACCTGGACAGGCTTTGAAAGTCAGCATAGGTGACATTTCCTTATTTATGTAAGCTTTAATGATTTCAGTACAAGAAACACAGTTAGTGTTCTTTTTCCGGTGGTTTGACAATGATTTGCTCACTACCACTGGGAGATCTGAATGCTGGAACAGGAGATTATTGCATTTCCAGGCTGCGGGATACTAGAGATTGAATAGATCACAGAGGTGACAAATTTATAATCTGTGGAGAAGAAGTGTTAGCCACATCATCAGACAGTTGAACCACAAAGTAGCATTAGCATCAGCTGTCATCATTCCTGTAAGAGAATGGTGTCTGCCAGAGGCAGGGGAAAAGGAGAAAAGCCGGGAGAATTCAGTGTGTTGTACAGTGCTCTGTAGCTGCCCATATTAGCTAAAGACCTGGTGTTATAAGCTAGGGATAAACTGTGACTGGTCCAGAGAATGAAAAATTGTCATAGATTTATTTTGCTTTATCTACTGAGGTTTCTTTCTTCTGCAATATCAATCCATACTTTCCTTTGCCTTCAGCATAATGTGCTAACGTCATGGTATGTAACATGTCCATAAAACTACTTGCAAACTTCGTATGAACTAAAACTTTGTCTAAAACTAGACATTTAAAATTAAATGAGTCTAAAGATAGAATTCTCTCTTCTGTAAGATAATAGAAGCCTTATCCGAACAGGACTTTAGTGTTGTTAGGACCATTATTGTCACAGCTTTATCTATCATAAAGCTGAATTAAATAAAGTTAATTTGGAGGATCTGTGTTAAATAATCTGTACACATTACCAATACAAAAGCAGAGGGTAACACAGGTTTACCTAGCCAAATGGTGTGCTTATTATGTCATAACATGAGGCATGAGTGAGCAGATGCTTACATAAGTTCATGACTTAAGTCTTAAATGCTGTCAGCCTTATGTTATTGAAGTTTTTCCACATATATAGAACTTGATGGCTCCAGGGATTGGTAATGAAATACAAAGCCTTTTGTTTTCAGGTCAGCGGTTCAAATATGGTTCAGGTAGATAGTGCCAAAGATTATTCCCATTGGGTATCTGTGTTTGATGGCCTATGTAAAATGCATTGGTTGTCCAACCCTAGTAGGCAGGTGTGTATATCACATAAAGCAACTGTTACAGATGACACTAATTGGTACCCTTGCTGGCATTTTCAGAGCAGCCAAAAATTAAATGGATGTAGAAACTGAGCAAGACGCTGTCAATGCTCTAAGCAGTCTAGACCATGGTTGTGAGGTAGGGATAAGCCAATGAATATCATGACTGACTGTGGGCAAAGAGAGGATGTCAGTCTGTTGCATTGCTCTACGGTTTGCTTGCACTAAAAGTTTTGGTAACGTACACAGATAATCATACGCTGGTGAGAGAGACGTGGTAAATTACTGGACGATGTCAACAGGGTTCGACGAGAGGGAAGTGCAGTCCACCGGGAGGCCGAAGAATGGGTTGGAGATGTATCAACTAATCAGAGAAACTAAGATGAGCTGGAGAACAGAATTAGATTTACTTGCTTATTTTCCCTACTAATGAGATCTTTTGGGCATTTTAACAGTTAAATTTGGCTATATTATTTGTTCTGTTTATTTTGTCTGAATTTTCAATTCTTAATGTATCATTGCTGTGGAATTATTAAATTATAAACTGTGATGATGTTTAAAATAGCTAAAAATGGAAGTTGGCATTTCTTACGCTTAAGCTGTTCTGTAAAAACAGAGAACATGGGAACCTGTGATATAGCATGCGTTGTTTTCATATTCTTTGTCTTATTTTGGTAAATGACAGCAGCACCGAATGGGAATAGTGCTTAAAGCATATGTAATATGTAGCAGAAAAAAATCCCACTAGAACTTACTTGAGTAGTTTAGCCAACCGAGAACACTTCTAGAGGTATACAACTGGTAATTCACAATACTCATATTTCCATATTGCTGTATTCTAGAGATTATCTAGCCTGGGTTGGTGGTGGAACGGATAGGACTCATGGGTGAGAAGGGTGTTAAAGTAACATCAGTGGACATCAGATATATAATTAGGAATTGAGAGGAAATAATTGAAACGAAATAGTATCTTGAGATGTATCAAAAAGATTAACTAAGAAACAGGCTCTCAAAATGCATGGTTGGTGGGAGAAGCTAAGAAAAGGCTACTGAGTATTAAAAGTAAAAGCAGTAATACTAGGAGAAAAGAGTATTCTGCTGGAAAAGGAGCGTTCCGAGAATTTTAAGAGCTACTACTAAGAGGGTGTTCCACTCTTTCTACAAAGGTAAGATGAATGGAGCCATCAGTTATGCCTGTGGATGCACTGGAGTTAGATTTAACTCCAGATTATGCTGGAGGACATTTTTTGAACAGACAATAGACTTAACATTTTTCCCAGTTGTTTTTAGGCAAGTTGATATTTTCTCTTTTTTATTTTCTCATAGTTGGTAATGGCAACATTTGGTCTTTCTGAGTTCTGAAAAATATTCTTACCAGAATTATTTTTGACCACCTAGTAAAGGTGGATTTGAACAAATGCTCGGGAGATGTAAGATAATCAATGTACCCACTCCAGCATAGATGACTTGCTAGCGGTGCAGCATGTTTATTGTAAGGCATAGTTTACTACATATAAGGTCTATTTTTTTATATTAAGCCATTCTGAAAGCATTGTAGGTATTTACCCTTCTTTTTATGTTTGGAGGTATGTCCCAAAATCCAGATGTGTGTTAGGGATTGAGGGGGAACTTGGAGGAGGGGAAAGGAGGGGAGGAAAGGGATTTGAGAGGTAAGAGGGTACAATGTTGGAGAAGGTTTTTAATGGTTTTGCTTGCCTGTAGGTGACACTGTTGCATCATTTATCTGTACTTTTTCACATATCTTGTCCAGGGACAAAAAAAAAAAGTTTCATTAAAATAATCTGAGAGAGATTCAAATAAATACATTACACTAATGATTCCTTAAGCCTTGGCTAGAGAGTAGAGTCTTAGATACAGGTAGATGAATTGCATGTTCTCCTTCCCAAAGATGGCAGCAGTTTATAATATTATTTCTGATTAACTATCTCAGTGGCATTGCATCTTCAGTTCAGTATTCCCTTGGCAGGCAAGATGCTAAAAGGATTGCTCTGCATGTTTCAAAAGTCTAATGTAATAAACCAAGATGATAATACACTGATGAAAAAAACAATCTTAATTTGCTGCTAAGTTATGGCAATATAAAGTTAAAATGTTTTTCTTTGCTCAAGTCATTTAAATTAATAATGTGTGCCATTAAGTGAAATCTCATAGAGGATTTTTTCTTCTTTGCCATTAAGTGTGCTGGCTACAGAGAAAATGAAATATTCTGTGAGGCTTGAACAATCATCTATCTCTAAGCTACAGAGTGCCTGCTGCCAGATGTTCAGGTGCTGGTGCCGCTGCTTTGACATGTATATCTCTTCCAGGCAAAAAAACAATATATACATCAGTCCAGGTGCAAGGTGGCCTTGCCAGCAAACCTGCCTCCTCCTAGCTGTGACACTCATCCACTCCCCGTCAGAATGTGTACGTTAGAAGGGGATTGTAATTAACCCCTGGAAAGCATAGGTTTCACTAAAGTGATGTGCACAGTAATGATATTGTTAGCTTCCTTAATTTCCAGTTTCACCATCAATTATGCCATGTGTTTCATCCAGTTGGTGCTACCCTCCCAGTGTTAATTATAACCTACAAGACTGTTACAGTTAATTTTATGGCAAGCATATTGTCTCTTCAAGGCTCCACAGCAGCTCATAAATTATCTTGAAGGTAAAATGTAACTTGGGGAACTAGTTATGAAAATTCCATCCATCTCGCTTAGGAGGTGCAGCTGCTACTGTCAGCTGCCTCGCTGCTGCATTGTGAAGGAATTATGGTGGGTCAGGTTTAAGAGGCTAGGCCCAGGCTGTCACTGAGGAGAAAGGCTGTCCTGGCCCTGTCAGACAAGTACCTTCTGCCAATCCCTTGTGGTTTCACTTTGCAGGCAGTAAAAGGCAGGCAGTGCAGGTGGATAGTCCCCAAGCTGTCTCTATTCATTACTTTACAGAAACTTGTTTTAGGTAGGCAGGTACGGAGACCTTTTCACTGTTGTCATAATGTTAGGCATCATCTGCAAAGTGCAAGATAGATAACTCTATAAATAACTCGCTGTTCTGTTGGGCTGGGGTAGTGGAGAAAAGATGATTAGCACCGTAGACGCACATGAAATAGCTCGCTGGTTTGTAAAATGACTGTTGGTTTAATTGTAGCAATAGCTTGGTTTGGAAGAGCACATCTGTTCGTTTTTATTTTGCATACACAATACGAGGAGGTGCAATTTCACTGCTAAGTAATTTGTGTTGGAGTTTCACATTAAATAAATTAGCATGGGTTTATATTGGAATTTATGACATCTGTGTGTGTGTGTGTCCTGTTTTTTTTTTTTCTGAAGGAATTGCGAACACTCATTTTCCTTAAAAAAAGAGAGGGGGGGAAAAAAAAGAAAAAGAAAACAGCCCACTACTCAGAACAATGAGCTCGGCATTCAGTGCTATTTATATTTTTGTAGTATACTTGTATTATTACTGTAGTGCCTTATTCTGCTCTTTATAGTAATAATGCAAGACTACCATAAAAATATAATGCCTTATTCTGCTGTCTCTTCCTTTAATATTTTGTATTTCAATAGTTTTAAATGCTGTCAAGCTTTGGATGTTCCTTTAAGAATGAAATCGAAGTACAAATTAAATTTCCTGAGAGGCTTTTTTTTCTTCCACTCTTTTACCTTTCGAAAGGACTTCTGTGTTTACAGTGTTGTTTCCTAACCTCATTTACAGCTGGGAGGGCATATGAGAAGGAGCACTGAAAGCTGATACTTAACGCATTTCCATAGGCAACCGCCGTGCAGATGTGAATGTACAGAGCCATTGTGAATGAGTAAATGTTGTGAATTCAATTGAGGAGAAAATGAACAAACACAATAATGAAAACCAGCACGGATAATGCGTCTAAATTTATATTGCTCATTTGTTTTGACAGTCTTCATTCGGTTTTAATTATTCTTGATCATTCATTATACAGGGAAGAAAAAAATTTCAAAATAATGCTGACTTTGTAAACTGGACATCTTATATGTTTGCAAAGTGGGGGTAAAAGGGTGATTAGAGAGTGCAAATTAGTACACTTCTAATGTATGTTCATTATTGCTTTTCCCTTATTTACAGTAAATGTGCCTTGTGGTATCTTTTAGAGGTCCACTCTTTTCCCAGAGTCAACAATACACATTTCAGTGTATTCAGAGGAGAAACTCCTAAATTTCAACTGACCAGAATCCTGTATTTCTGTTTGTTTAGTTTATTCAGAGGGAAGCTGTCCATTATGCACAGCCTTGGGCAAAGTGAGGTGTAAAAAATGTCTCAAGAGTAGATCCAGAGACATTGCTTCTCAGAAGTAGAGTTCCATCTTGGCTTCATCCTGTCCTTGTCTCTCACAGAAGAGATAGGGGAAAATTTGTAATTGGTGCTAGCATATACCATGCAGGGTTGCTTCACCTGGTCATCTACATCATTATCTTCTACACTGTAGGATGTCAATTACTATACACAGAGATTATCCATCAGTATTGCCAAAGAAATCCCTCCATTGTGGTGTACTTCCCAGTTATGATTCTGCATCATAACTGGGAGGTGTTTGCAGTTGCTGTAGTATAATTCTCACTAAATTTTTGATGAATTTGTAACAAATTCATTTGTAGGAATTTGTAGGTAACAAAGGTTAGGGACAGGGAGGAAGTCTGAGAAATTTTATGTCCCATACTAGTTGCTAAAATGATAAGACAACTGCTAAGTATCCAAAAATGTAACATTTATTTTGCTTAAAATCATGTGAAAGTATCTGGATTATCATTGTCGTCATCATCATCTCTTCTCAGATTGATTTTACACCTTTGCAATATTGCTGAGTTCAACAGAGCCTACATATAAGTTAGCATAACTGAGAAGAGAATCAGGGTACAGGTTCTCGTAAATATCCTTCACATTTTCTTGTGATGGAATCTCAGACTTTGATGTGACACTGCTGCAGAAAGACACATCCGATTGGAAAAGTCTTTATGGTTTGTAATTTGGCATGTAAAATGGTCATTACCAAAGTAATTCTCTTCTAAATATAAAAAATCTGTTCTGTGCAATTGAATAAGAAAACCTTTTTTCAGAATAAAGTTCCTTTGTTTCTTGGCTCTTGGCCAGTTTCAATAGGAAATACTGCTTTTGGAAAGTGATCAAACTATGTAGTGTTGCAAACTCATTTTTTAGGAAGATGGATTAAAATAGCTGTAAAATAATGGGACAGAGGACAGTTGTCACAGGCAGACACATTTTAAAAAATGTTGCTGTTTCTTGCTTTACATGACTCAATATGCTCTTTATTATCATCAACCCAAGAAGAAAATGAATTTTCAAAATAGCCTCAGTATTAGATAGTCATTAGATTCCAAAAAACATTTGGAAAAAAGGGGGGGGGGTTGATGCCTTTAGAGTCTTATTTATGACACACAGAATTTAGACTTTTTTTTGTGTAAAAGAAGTAATTTAAAAGAACGTAAACTCAAATGAAATATGTCTGCCAATTAAGTGCACTGTCAAGCAAATGAATTTCTAAGAATAAAAATAATTTTGTAGCTCAAATATATATCTTCTTGTTTTGATGGATTTGGACTATATTTAGGGATTTCTCTGTCGATGATGTCCTTCTGTAAAAGGAAATCCTTTTGGTCTATCTTCAGAGTGTTTTAAAACAAACAAACAAACCAACCAAAAAAATAACCCCCCAAACTTGAACTTTGTGAACTATCTACATTTATGAAACAGGTAACTTTTCTTTTTTTCTTACTCAAACCTATAAGCTTATCTGTTAGTATGCTAACATAGTTGCTGATCTTGAAAAGTGCTGACTGGCCTCTTCTGCACACTCATAATTGCTAACTGATATGGAAAATACTAATCCTTCATTTTTTACTAATTTTTATTTTCATCCTACAAAAGAAACTGTAAGAAAACAACATACTGTCAAATATCAAAAGAAAAAAGGTTTAATTTTTATGTTTAAGTGTACAACTTTTTTAAATGTATCAGTTATTATGAGGTGCAGTTGGTGATGAATACAGAAAAATAATTTTGTTTGCCTGCTCATTTTTTTTTGCTCAAAGCCTGACCTTTATTTAAGCGTATTATTTTTCTGTGTCACACACACAAAAAACCCTACAAGATTTATTGGCGTTTGTATGGAAAAAATGAAAGGATTTTCATGTTTTGTAAGAAACTTAATACACTCTCACAGATGGCCCTGCTCAGGTGTGATTTTAATTATGAGATAAAACAAAGCCCAACACAGTAGGAAGTAGTCTTAATAAACGGCCTGAAGCTTTTGTCTTCATGTGTCAAAAAGCCTTTTTATTGCGTGATGAAAAATTTTTTTTTACTAGCTGTTTCTAAAAATGCTTGAAAAAAATACAAGGGCTTCCAAAGTTCAAGTAAATTATTTTGGTCAAGGCAAAAAAAGAGAATTTTTTTCCATTTCTTTTTTCTTCCCAATAAGTTTAGACTTCTGCTGGCAAATGATAAAAAAATGCTAAACCTGCAAGGACACAAATGCTTTATTTACAAATAAAATAATTTTCTAATTAGATGTTGTCCTTGTTTGTTGGTGTATCGCATTGCTTAGTAGTAACAGAACCTGTCTTAAGCTGCACCATCAGAAACTAACATTAATTTAAGCCCTGCTATAGTATTCAGCCTTCATTATTAAAACACTAATAATATGATCCTGTTGTTAAATATTACTAATATATTATAATAATGTTGTACTGTCTTTCCCTTAGTGGGGAATTATGAGGACCTCATGTTAGGACCTCAGTGTCCTGACATAGTTAATTATCCATAGATAATGGTTTTCAGCAGTAGCTGTTCTGAACATCACAACCTCACTGTTAAGGGCTTAATAAATATTTGCAGACTCAGGTGCAGAGCACCTACGCACTCCTCTACAGAAGCAAACAGCTGTGGTTTCTTTCCTGTGCTATACATCACATACAGCATCTCATTTGTTGTGGCAAACCTAATGGTGCAAATGGCAAGCTTTATGTCCTACGTTATACTGTGGTGATGTTTGTTGCAGATATGCTAACTCATTATTCATGAGTCCATCTGTCTTTTCTGATACAGAAATATCTTGGCCTGAAACTTCTGGGGTTCATTACTTGAATACTGTGTATATTGATAAAATTGTTTAAAACTTCATTTTAGAGTGTATACTATCACCACTGATGCTGGAAGGTGGAAAACTATAACCAGATGGTTCACAATGGAATTCTGTAGCCATGAGCTTACTTTTAGGGGACAGTTATTTGTAATAATTATTTCAATTATAGGACAGTGAAGAGTGTGAGCATAATGAGCTTTTACAAGTAATACAGGTTAGCAATTTTTTTTTTTTTTCTGCGTAGTTGAATACATCTCATGGAAAGAAGTACCTATAACCTTCAGATTTCTGTGTATCACCTTAAATTGTGGCTTGGAATATTGGGTGATTCTTATTTAACATCCCATCCTTAATTGCTGTTGAGTAACGGTGTGAAAGGAGGAAATGTATGTGGAACTAAGTCACATTCAGTATGAGGCATTTTAGCAGTGGTATAACTTTTATGGTCTTTGATGATTAGTAGTCAGTAAGCCCCTCTGTCTAACCAGTCACAATACTAGTAGTATTTGAAATGTTACTCAACAAATTGTTTAGTACTCAGTCCAAAAAAACCCCCCTTAACCTCTTCTTATTTTTCCCATAGACTTCAATGCTTTCAACAAAGGCTTTAAGGGGAAGTACTTCTTTTCCAGAAATTTTCCATTCTCTGCTTCCTCCTTGTCATGCCATCCGTGCATTCTTGGTCCTAATCCTTTTCCATTTTTGGACTTTAGGGATTATATTGTATTAATGCATTTCTCTTCTAGTCATATTCATCATGTATTATAAGAAGGTATAATAGAAATAGTAATCTATAATAAATTAATAATGATGTATTTTAAGCTCTTGATCATGTGCTGACTGTAGGAATGTTTGGAAAAATAGTGTATGGTCCGTATTCTATAGAATTTATAGTCCAGTTTAGGCAGGAAAATGATCCTTGTCTGTCTTGTCCTGTGCACATCATCCACTGTGATTCTGTGATGTAATGCCAAATGCTCTATCAATATCTCTTCTATGATTTCCAGGAAATCAGTTATTGATGAGTAAAGGTAGCGATCATAGTTGCCTTGATGGGTGCCTTGACTTGTCTGGATTGCTGTGAAGCATGCGTCCTCAGCATGGATTTGTCTGATCTCTGAGAAACTGTTAACTGGTTTCTGGTTGTCAAACACACAAATTTTATTATACTCACTATCCAGCAAACTATGTAGTGACTGTAGGAAGCTGTGTATATCAGTGTTAATATTACTGTGAGCATTATCTTTCAATTGAAGTTATGGTTATGATATTGCTTGTTCAGATACCAGTTATGGCTTTGGTACAAACCTTGAGGAAGGAGTTTTCATTCTGATGTGCATCTTATGCGCAATAGATTATGTCTTTCTACTTGTTAATCCAATTCTGCTGATTGACTCAAAGTTAAACAAAAGCTGGTAATACTGGTCTGTCTTACTCTCACAGATGCTGCATTCTGCTTCCACACTGGATGCGAGTAGTGTTGATGACTCACATGTCACTAGCATGGCCTGGCTATCTGGTCAAGAAGTCATTAATGTCAGATAAAAAAACAGAGTAAACAAAGGGTGCTGGTTTTAAGTGGCACTAGATGTTAGTCCCAAGCGTTAGGTCTCCCCATCAAACAGAAGACACAATGGCAGTGCTTGCTTCCCCTCAGTTTTTAATGGTACAAACCTAAAAGTTACTCGAAAAACACACACATGACTCTAAGATTAAAATTCAGCATTAGATTCATTTAACTGCAATTATATACCTTTTGAATTGAGTGCACTTTAAATTTCTGCTGGTAACCATTCTGTTGGTAACCTATGCCCCTTTGAGTCATTAACAAAATGTAACTGATCTTCATCTGTTTTTGGGGGGTTGGGGGGTTAATCTTCAATATAATCAAGGCAAGAAGCTTTTGGCTCACAAAAGTAAATGTTTTCAATCCTTTATTGTCAGATCCCACAATTTTCTCTACAGCAGACTTAGATGAAACAGAAAACTGATATACTGAGCCACTGGAATAGCAGTCTTGTAATTTAGAAATATCCATTTTATCCCTTATAATTTCTTCACTAAGATTCTTCAGTCTGAATCTGATATAGGTAGGAGCCAAGACAAACAGTAACCATTTATAGTCGTTCAGACCAGTTTGGATTTCGCTAGAATGTAAAGCCAAAGAGTTCTTGGCTTTGTTTCATGTGTCTTACATGGATAGAAAGTGCATTTAAATTGTAGTACTCACTGTAGCTGCATGTTCTGTAACATCTGCCAGCTTTTATTTTCAACATTATATAGATGTGAAAATACTTGTGCAGTAAACTCTTAATTTACCAGCTGAAGAGCTTGATGGAAAGTCCTTTAACTTACTAGAAATAGTGTATACAAAAAGCTATCTCCAGTCCTTCAGGCAGGAGCTAGAATGCAATGATACCAGCGATGCCATACATGTACCTATATAAAGGCAAGGGCAGGTGTGCGTCTGTTCTTTGTGGGGCATTGCCCTTAGGGTGCTGACATGTATTAAGAGTTTTGATCCTTCAAAACACTTCTGAATGCACAACTAACTTGCTGTGGTTTTAAAAAGCAAGTGCTGCAGCAGATAGTATTTGCAGGACTGAGCCATAAATTGCTTTTGTAATTTAGTTCTTTACTTGTTCTAGAGGTATTTGCCAAATAGCTAGAATAGCTTATAGTGGGTGTTTCAGATACGTAGCACAAAAATGGTAAATATATTTATTTTGCCCCAGGAGTCTTAGTCCTAGAATTATAAAAGCTATCAAAATAGGCTCTTCCCCCCATTTTAGTACGTTATTGCCCTACCACCCAACATGCACATGCACGCATAACTGATTTCCTGGTATGTATACTGAATTGATTCCTTCTAGGAAGCAGTTTGCCAGAATATCATTCAAAATTTGTCTTGTCTTGCCCTGTCCTCCTGCATTATAAATAACTTGAGATGCAGAGCAATGGTATAATTGCTCTGTATGTCCTGAAAGGTCTTTTTAGTATAGCTTAAAATATTTATTCTACCTTATATAGTACTTTGAAATTCCTAGATCAAATTGCCACAGAATATATATCACAACGAAAAAGAGAGAAGCCTCATGTTTGCAAAATCCATGCTGAAAAAACAGTATGGCAAAAACATTGTAGTACTGAGTTCTTTACAGTTGGAAGTTGTGAAAGAGTTTTGAATGTCATCATCTGTTGCTGAATACCTTTGAAATATATGTATGTAATCTACAGAAAAATGCTGTGATAAATTGTGTAGAGAATGTGCCCCCCACCAGAACATATATATGAGGATGGGACACTTCACGTTTGTAATTAGTTTTGAGTCAAAATAGATGAAATAACGATCAGTAACATCTAGTTTAAATGCATGTCACAAAAATACACATTGCATATTTTTCTCTCTGTCAAAGACTGTATTCTTACTCCTTTGTGCAGTAGATTGTTATCTAGTTTTCTCTCTTCTGCTTCTCATAAAGAAAATGTTTGCTATGAATTTCAACTTCCAATTGCTGAATGGAGTTCAAAGACCAAAATACTACTGACTTTCAGTACTTTAAAAATCACAGCAGTCCTTTATCCATATAAATGACATAGAGGACAGAGGTATTTTCCTCAGTAGAAAGATACCTTGTGTGGAGGAAATTGCAAAACAGATATCCCATGAAATAGCTTAAAAACACATAATCTTTTGAGAAAGCCATTAATACCAGTTATTAAAGCAGCCAGCCTAAAATGCACATTTCTAGAGTCAGGATAAAGATGATACTGGAATTTGTAGTCTATCAAAACCTGAAGTTTTCACAGTGTCACTGTCTAATGACTCTTAGCTTTTTTTAAATGGTCATTGGCATGCTTGCTGCACTCCCATATTTAAAGGTAATATTGCCCATAAAATGGTATTCTTTGTTCTCTGTTTAAGGTTACCTCTGAGGAATGCAGCTAATCAGGAAATAAACAGTTACGTCCACAAAAATGATCAGGGGGCTGGAGCACCTCCCCTGTGAGGACAGGCTGAGAGAGTTGGGGGTGTTCAGCCTGGAGAAGAGAAGGCTCCGGGGAGACCTTAGAGCAGCCTCCCAGTACTTAAAGGGGGCTGCAGGAAAGGTGGGGAGGGACTCTTGATCAGGGAGTGTAGGGATAGATGAGGGGTAACTCTTTTAAACTGAAAGAGGGTAGATTTAGATTAGATGTAAGGAAGAAATTCTTTCCTGTGAGGGCAGTGAGACACTGGCACAGGTTGCCCAGAGAAGCTGTGGCTGCCCCCTCCCTGGCAGTGTTCAAGGCCAGGTTGAACGGGGCTTTGAGCAACCTGGTCTAGTGGAAGGTGTCCCTGCCCATGGCAGGGGGGTTGGAACCAGATGATGTTTAAGGTCCCTCCCAACCCAACCCATTCCATGATTTAATGGACTAGAGCAAATAACTGCATTCTGGGTAACTAAATTTGGAAATGGTTTCACAAAATCTCTCTAAATGAAAGAAAAAAATATCAAAAAGAGTTTTGAAGGAATATAGATATTTTCTTGTTTTATTATCTTAGAGCACTCTATGTCAAAATAATCATTATAAATTATAAACTAAAGAATTAATAAAGAACCTTTTAGTTACTGTATACGTTTGACTCTGGGGATACATAACCTTAAGATGACCTTTCCACATCTGGGGTCAAGTGCTAGTAAAAGTTGTCTTATTCTTAGACTTCATCTGGGCTGGCATTTCTGACAGACGTGTAAACAGATGCAAGCATTGTTGCTAATGACAGGTGATTATAAGTGGCATGGGTGCCAAGGTAATTAAACCATGCCTTGACAGGAACATTTGGTGAAATGGTATTTCAGCATTAGAAAAATTGTTGCAACACATTTTTTCCTGCTAGGCTATAGACCTGAATATCATTCATTTTGATTCTTTGGCCATAGTACTCCAAAATCTGCTCATTGCTTTAAGTATAGAAGTATTCAGTGTAGGGCAACGGGCAGAAATAGCTGGTTGAATAGAGCTGGTGCATATGAGTGGGGTTTTGGAGCTTTGAATTAAAGCATCTGCTTCTAAGAAGGCTTTTAGCATACAAATTCAGTACAGAAATCCACCTTGGAGGGATTGGAGGTGTATTATCTTACTTTATGACAAGATAACAGTTATTGTGCCAGATTTATTAATGGCTGAATTATTGTGCTGTTCTTCGTCATATATTTCTTATTAGACATCTTTACTGCTTTTACTGCTGCAAATTGTAGTTTCTAAATCTATTTAAGTTTTTTTGTGTGAATGTACTTCATAATGAAATACAGGTTATTCTCAAAGTGAAAATAATGGTTGCTTTAGAAATAATGTACTTAATATTAGAAATTTTATGAACTTCAGGAAGTATATTCTCAGACCTTCATGGAGCAATTTCATAGTTTGGGATGACTTTATGTTTGCCATTCACATTTCTTTTGCTGACAGTGAATAATGCTAAAATTCCTTATTGATCTCAGAATTCCTAGCAACTTTTTATTTAAAATTAATCACTTGCACATTGCATGAGAGATGTGGAAAAAAATGGTTTAATCCTATAAATTAATCAAAAGTAATTTGATAAAATATGAGATATCTAGTTTAAGGATATTTTTCCATTATTCTGTGTGAAATTCATAATAATCCTAGGATGGAAGCTAACTGTTCACACTGTTGATGTTCCTTTGCTATTTGCCTCAGCCTTGAAACTATGAGTTTTTAATATAGTAATCTCAGCTAAAATTCTGGACTTCCACCAAATTTGGGAGAACAACTTAATCCTGTTTATTTTTCATTCAGGGCACTCAGGATGGGAAGAAAATATTTCTCTCTGCTGGTTAGTCTGGACATCACTAAAGCAGTACAAGAAACTGCTACAAATAGTAGATTGTAGCTAATACAATCTTAATATTTGGACTGGGTACCTGGAAATGGGTTTTGGGTATCTAGTAACTTTTAAGTTAAAGCTGGTTCTTAGAAATGAAATTTTAAATATAGTGAAATCAATTTTCACATCAGTTACTTGAAGAGATGCAGTTAAATGACTTGTTAGATACCTTGCTTCCACATTCTTATGAAAAGATTGAGTTAAATCCATTAAGATCACAATGAAATTTTCAATGTCTTTTGTTGCTTTCTCCCCCTAGCTCCCAGTCCAAGTCTCTCAGCGTTCCATCCACTGTTTCTTCTAATGAATCTGCTAATAGAATATTAATGTGCAATTAATACATTTGTAGAATTTTAAACCCCTGGACTGAGACAGATTCTGGCAAAAATATGTATGGTCCAAGGAAGCTGACTTGACTACATCTGATGAAGTCAAGTGTGGTGGTGGTAAGTGGTGTGCCAGTCAAACACAGCAGAGGTGACCTAACAAAGTGGAGTAATGCCTCTATGGAAAAAATAAATTAGGCATCACTTGTAAGGATTATAAAGCTGAAAAGTGGGAGGATAACTCTGGCATTTTTGCATTTTGAATTTCTATGTACAGGAGCTGATTCAGAGGTTTTAAAAAGCTCTAGGGTGTTTTCCCTTGTCTTCATCATATCAGAGGGTATGCAAATTATGCTTCCTGTTGCTCTTTGCAGCTTATAAGTAAAGAAACTGTAGAAGAAAGAAAAGAATTTTGAAGGCCTATAGTTAAGGGAGGTGTAATATTTGTAAAGCCTATCAGAAATAGAGTCAGTATTATATTTGGATCCAGAATTAAGTGTGTGCGTTTATACACATAGTACAGTATATAACTTTTTGTAAGGGTTTTAATGTTATGTGCAAGTAACCTTGGAGCTGCCAGTTTGTTTTATTTCTGATGTTGCCTGCTAGTCCCTGAAGCAGATAAACTATGGATTTTTTTTTGATCTTCCATTTGCTAGACTTTCATTGTATTGTGGTTACAGTCACAATGTCAGCACATAAAATGTTAAACATCACTGGTCTGAAAGAAGCTTCCATTGTCTTCTACTTCTGGTGCCTGGGGATTCTTTCTAGTCTTGCAGTGGTGGTTCTGTCAGTGTAATATGTCATGAAGCATTTCTCAGTAATGACAGACATTGAATATGAGTGACAGGAACTCTGACCGAGTGAAATGGGTTCAATTACCAGAGATGTAGGGTTACCTGAGATAAAACCAAATGGTCCAATTGTGCTCGTTTTTGACCCTTTGACTCCCAACTACCCAGCAGCAAAGACAAATGGCTGATTAACCATCCCCTAACCCTCCTTTTCTGTGATAAACTTGTTTGGATTTCCTTGTCTGAATAAAAATCTGAGTGCGGCATGTTTCTAAAAGGAAATATGATAGGAAAACAATGGGTACTGGTGCTAGTCATTTTCTTCTCTTACCGACACAAAACAGAAAGCTGTCATTCTATCTTGGAATGTATCTAGGACATAGTGTCCAGAAATCAATACAAGATAAATGATTGCTCTCTTAACCTCACCTTTCTTCTGCTGCAGCGGTTATGTTGCTCCTGCTCACTTGTAGCCAACCTGACGCCAGAATAAATGAGAGAAACTGCCATGAAAAGTATCTTCTTGGGGGTTTTTTGTGTTGGAGGGTTTTTGTTGGTTGAGGGGGCAGGGGTTGCTAGTCAGTACTGAGTGCCGTTTTACACTTGTTCTAGTCCAGTGCCTACAGCTCCCAGATAGAGTTATAGCAAGCTCCCTAATTAAACTGTCGCTGTCTGCCCTCACTTGACTGCCTTTACAAAGTCATTTAACTAACAGACATTCCTGACTATTAAAGCTAGGAGCAGCATGTCTCCAGTGCTGGAGATAAAATGAATGAAATTTGTTAATCTCCACTGACACTTGATCCTAGATGTTGAACTAATGCTGTTGCACCTGAACTTTTTCTTTATTGTAATTACTTCTTATGTTATTATTTCATATAATAAATTGGAGGAAAATTTCAACAGGTATTAAATTATTCAAGTTGATTTATGGATGCTGAGAGAATATGACATTCATCTTGTGCATTCTTCAAAAGCGCATTTCAGTGGATGTTCGGAGCTGGATTCAAGGATTGTGCTAGTAGAATACTATAGTAAGATGATGTATTTCCTTCATCTGAAAAGAATGCCATTTTTAATTAGAATGAAGGTAAATGTTTCCTTTGTGATGTTTATCCATCTTAATTTAAACAAATACTTCGAATGAAAATTTAATAAATTTTCAAATAGCACATCAAAAAAATTGCATGCCATTGGTAAAGTTAAGAGGGCTTAAATTACAGAGTGTAATTCGGTTCCATTTGAAGGAACAAACATTTTTTAAAAAGATTTGTACTTTATTTTCCATCTCCTGTATTCGTTCTGTGGTTCATAGATTCATAAAGTTTAAGGCCAGAAGGGACCCTTAGATCATCTAGTTTGACCTCCTGTATATCATAAGGCATTACATTTCACTAGGCTGTCCCTGTATTGAGCCCAGTGATTTGTCTTTGGGTTTAAATACATCTTTCAGAATGGGGTCCATTGGTCTAAGGACAATGGGAAATGGAGAATCTACCACTTCTTTGGAACTTAATTCAATTGTTAATCAGCCTCACAATTTAAAAGTTCTCTTTTCTATTTGAGTGCTTGGCTTCAACAATTTTTCAGTCTCTAGTCCTCACTATAATTTTCTCTGCTAGACAGTAAAAAACTCATTAGTGTCCAGTACTTTCTGTCTACAGAAGTACGTATAAACAGCAGTCATTTAACGTCTTTCTCCTGTTTCTGAACAAGGTGACAGACTGAGATCTATAAGGGTGTTTACCTCGCATAATAAGGCTACATGCAGAGCTTCTGTCTTGGGTTCAATCACTAAATGTGATTTTAGCTTAAGTAAGGCTCTGCACCACCTTCTGTTGTGTACTTTTAGGCCTGTACTTCCAGTATGGTGAAGTTTCTATGAAATGTTAGTGTTTATCATCTAAAACTGAACAGCAAGCAGCAAAAAAAAAAAAATCTTCTCTTCCTGCTCTTTAGAAACTCTTGGATACCTAGTTATAAGGTTCATTTTAAAAGCTTACACTTAACAGATGATGATCATAAAGCTTATGAGTCCTAGTGAACTTTTACAAGTTCACCGCCACCTTCATCACTGGGTTGTGCTCCATATTTCCAGGCCTGAGAGAGGTGTGTTTTGAACATTTCTGACTTTTCTGTATAGCGTACTAAAAAACATATAAATACTAGCAGGCCCAATTGACCCTAGGAGCTGTACTTCAGCATAATTTTTCTTGCAGGGTTGGAAGGAAGATGTTTTCTTAAAACACCTAAACACTCTCTTCCTTCCACCCTAGAGATACTTTCTTTTAACTTCTTCTGCTAAAAGCAAATAATAATGTCACTAGAGCCTGACACTGCAATTTGTTAAGCTAAATCAATGGATGCAATTTCCGAACTTGAGACATTTGGGTCATGATATAACTGGTTAATCATAGCTGGTTGAAGATTATTTGTTCTCTGTGAAAAAGGTTTCTGAAAAAAGTTCAGCTGGGTTCCTTTCCAGATAGATCAGTAATAGAAGTATTATTATGTTGTTTCTAAGTGCTACTTGAAAGCTGTAGTATAAACATCCTTATATAAAAGAGTATTTTTAAGCTTGCTTTTAATGGCTTCTTGCATCTGCTGGATGAAACAGTACGGTGATTAATTTTTAATCCTGGAGGTAGTGGATAACCATGAATTACCTGATTCATATCTTTTCTGTATGACTAGTAGTGTATCTGATGCAGTTTATTTTCCTTTATAAATGTGTTTATTGTTTTTCCATTCACAAATACTATGCTTAACACACAGAAACAGAGTTCTAGAGAGCTTCTGCTGATTGCTAGGTGTTATCTGCCCTCTGTATTTAGGGTTTGTCCTTTACAGCTAACAGCAGCCCACAAAAATACTGTGTTTTCTTTTTGAAATAGGATTTTGGTCATATAGGATTGGATTTCTTAAAATAGATGGGTCTCAACCAATTTTAATTCTGTTTGTGCCAGAAAAAGCTTGCATATGGCTCTTTTTTCTGTTATATTTTTGCAAGAGAGATTAATACAGAACTTCAGAGAGACTCAGCGAAAAGCTATGCGCTTTTCTATACAATATGCACAAGAGGCCTACATCTCCAGGAAGGTCTCAAAGTCTTTCACCTTGTCATAATAGTTTCTTAATTGTTCTCATCTTTTAATGCCTATAAATTTGCATTTCCAGTGCAAGTTTTGTGTCCTCATTTTGCCCACAAAAGAAGTGGTCTTCTGGTTGAATGATGTGGGGCTGCAAAAGTAAAGTGTAGTAAGTTTAGTAGAGTGTATTCAGAAATTTGTACTATTTATTATTCAAAGAAATAAACTATCAGTTTGCTTTGTCTAGTTGGTGCAAAGTCTGTCTTATGTTGTGTAGAATTTACTTTGTTTAAGCAGACATTGTAGCCAGATCTTTAGGGCTATTCGGAGAAATAGAATGTTCTACAAATTAGTGTTGGCAGCACCAAATTACTGGACAGAAGTGGCAACAGCCAGAGACAGATGAAGGAGAAAAATACATGCATCCTTATTTACAAATCTAAAGAAAATATGTATCTGCATAACTAATAATCCAAATTTCTATGTAGTAAGCAATCTTTTCTAAAAACAAGAAATATTTAACTAGCATTCGAGTATGGAAGAGAGTGAACAGTTATCTGCCAGTCATAAATTTACATTTATTACCTTAATGTTAGTTCTGCGTTGTGATAGTATTCCTACCACATCCTTCGTCGGTCTTCCCTTTCCTATTTTGACCTTTTACTCATCTCATTAGAATCTATTATTGTAATCTACAAGAATAAATTCTTTGAAAACTATTTCTTTGGTTCATATACATGCATTTTTACCCTCAAATTCCCCAGCATTCAACATGTTTGACAAAATCCTTATAAATATATAGTGAACTCCAGTCCCATGCTGGTTTTACCACTGCAGCTATCCAATAAAAATGCATTCCAGAACTGCTGGGATGAAACTTTGCAGTAAACCAGCCATTGCATCCCACTTGGAGCACTGTTTCTGCACTGCCCCTCTGAGCCTGATGGGCCAAAGTTAACAGTGCAAGTGTTGATCAATGGATAATAAATACACAGTTCCATGCTTTGGTAGCACCTTATTCTAAGGCAAACTTTTCTTTGGCTCAGATCACAAATCATGCTCTATGCCATGAGAAGTTCAGGGGAAAAAAACCCAGATATTTTGGTATTCAGAAGATTTAAGTAGATTATGTGGGTTGAATTTTTTTACCCTGTTAGGTAAAGAGCAGCAGGTGTGGAGATAAAAGTATGTAGCACCATGCTTTGAAAGAAAAAAGGTGGATGTTTCCAGTGGTATATTCTGAAGACATAAATATGGGCTAGCAAAACCATTCTTCAGTTCCTTACATGTCAATTATTTTGAAAGTGTAGTTCGCATATTGCAGTGTATTCACTATTTTGCTTTGGAGGTTTTTTAACCTGTTGGTCTTCACTTTAATATTTGCAACAACTCTTGTATTAAGTTCAGTGTTCTAAGGTAACTGGAATCTATTCCATGAGTATACAAATATGTATAGGGCAGGTTTTTCTCTCAGCTTTAAGGGGTCCGTATTTACAACTAACCAAAACAAGCAAAAAAAACCACCACCCTCCGTTATTTCTTAAAGTACATTAAAAAAAATCATGCCAAAAGATCTGCAAAAGAAAGCACCGCTTAATGCAAGTGTCAGGAACACAGGGGATTTACTACATTACTGTAAAAGGTACAGTGTATAGTCCCCTGTGTGGCTGCCTAAGTCTACTATTCTTTGTGTGTGTCTCAGGAGAAAGGGGTGGAACTGTGGACTGAAATTTTTTTGTAGATACTCATTGCACTGAATTTTTTTGCAGTCCTTGAAATGGCCATCTACCAGCAAAGTTAGATGACCTCTTGGGTCTTTCACTCCATTTTCCTGTAGAGATGCTGCTGCAGTCAGGTCCATATGTTTGAAAACACTATTCACAAAAATATCAGAAAAGAATTTGTTAATATATGTTTTTAGTTCAAATAACAAAATACAAAAAAGAACATCTGTGATGAGGAGAAGCAAGACTTAGGTAACAGATGATAGGGAAGTGAAAGAAATCATGAAGGAAAAATGCTTCCATATTTTGTGAGAGGGAGAGCAAATCAGAAAAATCCTGAAGTAAAGCAAAAGTACGGTTAACTTACATAAGTAGGACTTGGATAGGAATACAAATGCTTCTGTTTTGGAGGAGAGTTCTTTCACCTGTGAATTCATGCCAACAGCAACATTTCAGAATAAAATCAGAAGCTAACTTCATATATTTCCTTAATGTAGTCATACATCTTCACCCAAGAAACCCTGAACCCGGAATAACCTTAGAATGCAATAAATGAAACTATCTGAATTTAAATCTCTCATAAAGTAAGTAAATTTCCAATGAGTTGTACTTGATTGTAAATACTTGCATTCCATCTTTAGAACCATCTTCAAGACACCAGTTCTATACTATGGTTGCTGACAGGGTGAGGAGAACTTTTGGTGCTTTTATTAAGGCCTAAAAGGCCTTAATCAGCAGATCCCGGAGGAGGTGCACATACGTTCATCTAAAGATATAGTTATAAATAATGTTATTTCTTCATAGGCTGCATAGTAGTTTGATGTCATCTTAATGACAGCGCAACCCTTCTTCCAGTTCTGGCTTTGGTCATGTTGCTGCCATAGTTTTTGCATGTGGAAAAGAAAATGCCAATACTTAGCAATAAGTATATGCAACAATTAGTAAATGCTTGTAATATTTACACGTAAACTTTGACAGCCATTGTATGATTTTTTGGTTCTGCAAAGCATCAGATGTTAAACCTGTGTTTTAGTAGGCAAGTTGCATCCTATTTATTAGGCTTCAGGGCTGAGCATTAAAAGAATAACAGGTGCTTTTTGGAGCTAAAACAGGATTGTTACAGTCTATCAAGCACGGTCTTCTGAATTTAGGTAAATTTTTCTACCTTTGAAGTATTAATGAAAATTATCATGTGTTCTAAAGAATTTTCCTTAATAGGGTTATATTAAAAGATAGTAACTGTAATTCTTGTTTAGATGTAGAGTAAGCTATTCTGAAAATGTTAATTAACATTTACTGAATGCCAGTGCATACATAATATTTCTAGAAGGTAGTGATATATTGCCATATAGTAAACTTTTGTGAAAAATAGTATGAAGTCCCTCTTTTGGAAGCTAACTGACATAATTTTGATATTCATATTCTTCTTTGAATTAATAGAAGATAATCTCTACATTTCCTTAGCACATTTAGTAAAAGTGAAGTTTCATTTCACAGATTTAAAAAAGTCTTGTAGTCTTATTAAAAGTATATGCTTTATTAGCACTTCTGTAAAGTTGAATTCATTTCATTAAGAGAATAGAACTTTTTCTATGTTGCAAATATTTTCTGTATAACCATCAGGCTTGGATAGGACAGGTGAGTATTTTCCCTCACAAAGACTTTGGTCTTCGTAGGTCTGCAAGCTAAACCAGATCTCAGTGTAACTTTGTTCCGTGGGTATCTGCAAGCACACGTAATTCTGTTAATTTTAAAATTCTGTTGCTTTAAATCTGCAGCTCTCGTATTTCATCTGTGTAAATAAAGCTCCTCCTGCAAGCCAGCCAGGAAAACATATGATACCATTTGCGATTGCAGAATGCGGCATGCTGTTCTTCTGTAATTATAATGGCCTGAGCAGTGAGGGGTTGGTTACCCTTCCTTAACAATCATTAATCTATCGAGTCTTAGTTACAGTGGCCCATCTTGGAGAACAGCAGTCCTTGGCGTGAGGCACCTTGGGCTGTGGGTTTGTTTTGAGCAAGGGATAGCCTTGTTTGTTACATGCTGCTGCTCACTGGTCCCTCAGGAGTCTGCGAAGAGGTTTTTTCCCTGTCTTGATTGCTGCTTGCCCTCTTCCTCACTCTCTAGCTTGTCCCTTTATTTCTCCTTGTTGTGAAAGTTTCTTTCTGTGTGACTGGGAGTCTGTTTAGCAGACCATATTGCAAGTGAAGGTGCATCGTTTGTTGCCTGATTTTGGCAACGCTGGGCAGTCAGCTGGGATGTAATTAAGACTCTGAGAACAGGCTGTCTTCTCCACAGGAAGGGCATGTTAGATGTTGCTGGGATTTGGGGCTGTCAGTTTGGCCAAGGCTGGAAACTGAGAGCTAGGGACAGTGATCTTTTCTTTCATTTATAATCCCTTTATGTACAGTGTATGCACTTGGCAAAGTTTACATATAACCTAGTGGCTGGAGCTTACAAGCCAGTGCTGCTAAATTAGCATATGTTACATGTATATTTTAGTAATATTTTAAAGCAAGTGCAAATTTCCAAAGTGAATTATGCATGTATGACAGAAATAGGGTTGTGTTGCATTGGGTGTCAAATCCCACAACTTTTTGTCAAGACCATGGATTTTACATTAAAAAGGCAGAGAGACTAAACGAGGTAAAACAGTTTTAATTTTTAACAGTTTGGTCCAGCCCATGGAACTGCTCTCTGACAGTTATAACTGACATTTGAATAATTGGATTAATTCAGAGAGGGGCAAATCCTGTATTGATGGCTATGCTTGTTCTAGATATTTTTTAACTTAGGCATGAAGCTGAATGGTTTAATTATTTAAAGGGCACTTCATGCAATATAAAATACTGCTGTTTTGAAACTTTGGTCTAAATTGAAGGAAGAAAAACATTTGCATTATTTCATTCTTTACATTTAAAGGCTTAAGGGGAAAAAACACGAAACTTATTGTTTTGTGCATTTAAGCCAATGTAAAGGAAAATGGGAGAGGTGGAAATTATCATTTGTGGCCCAAAGCACCAGAAATGGAGATGAGCTTGATTTAGTCAACTAGATTCCAGTCTTTTTAACAGAAGTGTAAACCCTCAGTAATAATCACATTACACAGCAGTTGCAGAATATTCAATCAATGCTATTGCAAGAAGGATCTCTTCCAGTTTTCTTAAACCAATAATATTAAACTCTTATTGAGACTTTTTTTAATGAGAAATTTAATCTTTGCAAAAGTAAATGGTTTTACTGTGCTGAAAACCAAGGGTAGGAAGGCCAACTATTGTCAGAGGCAGTTTAGAACACGGGTTTGGTTCTGGCTGTTTACCCAGCAGGACATTAATAGTATTAACACTCAAGGAGAAAGTGTTGATTCACAGCTTACAATATTAACACCTTGTATGTGAGGTATGAAACATGCCTATGAAATGCCACGTGCATCTGTGGATGCATGTATGATTTTAGACAAGTAGAAGTGCTTCTTTGAAGGATAACGAAGTCTGCTTTGGTTTTATTAGTTTATTGAAATGATGTTACATTACAAAACAAGCAAATAACATCTTTTCTGAGCATTCCTACCTCCATACTGCATTTACATGTTACATCATCGTAAATTCTACTCACAGTTTTGTTTCCAAAAATCACAGATTTATATATAAAGAACCAAGTGAAATTTGAAAGTGTGTGAATGAATTCTAAATTTGTATGATTAAATGACAAGGACACATATTCTTTAAGTTAATTTTGTACGTTGTCATCCTGAGGAGTTTCTGTACATTCCTGAAATGTGTTATCATTTGATTTGCAAACAAGTTCAGCTTTCCTGTATCCAGACTAGCATTCCTTTGGGAGTTTTCAAAGCCTTTTAAAATTATGGGGGTTTTGGTGTTGGCTTTGTTTTGTTTTGGGTTGTTGGGTTTTTTTCTGGGGCAGTCTAAGGAAGTCCCAGGAGTGAAGTTGCCATCTGTCCTCTATATTAAGAGAATCTTCTATATTATATACCTGATGTTCTTGTACCCGAGATAAATGTTGATAATTAAAAGGACAGCATTTGTCCTTTATTCTGAATAAAAATTCTTTCTTATGAACAGTTACAAAATTAGGAACAATTTTTAGGTTCTGTAAACTCCTGTTTTCTAGTCTATGTGCCCCATTTTTATTTCATTACAGAGTTTTGATAAGTATTGGCAAGTAAATTGAATAGTTTATTAATCTCAGCATGTGCATGTATGATTTAGGGAAGCATGTATGATTTAGGGAAGGCTTCAGCAAGGCTGAATACGGTAGAGTTGTAGATAAATTATTGTTATAGATAAGTCTGTCTTGTGGTAGAGAGGAGGGAAGTCAACTGGTTGTGAATGAGAGATTTACTTGAGCCAGACACCTATTTTGGGATTGTTTCCTCCATAAAAATTGCAAGTTAGAGACTCAATCTTCACCCTACTTT
The DNA here is from genome assembly GCF_047716275.1 of Strix uralensis. Classification (NCBI taxonomy): domain Eukaryota; kingdom Metazoa; phylum Chordata; class Aves; order Strigiformes; family Strigidae; genus Strix; species Strix uralensis. The sequence goes on along the minus strand of NC_133983.1, from coordinate 6,797,666 downwards.
ATTGTATGAACTTCCTTCCCCAACACACGTTTGCCCAGGAACAATTCTGCATCTTTACACGTCAGCTGTAGCTCATTAGTGTCCATAGTTGCTCCCAGTGGTCCCTCCGTTCAGTGAGTATCATAGTGCATGCATGGTCTGAATACCAAGTACCTATATTCTGAGTATCATATTTATGCAAGTCAAGATTAATAATTTGTAAGTAGTGTCCTTGTTTGTTTTAATACTATCTCCATTCTTGGTTTTAATACAATAATGTAAAGAAGAATGTGTCTATCAATAAGAAGAGTGGAAAAGAGTGCAGAGATGTTGCTATAATAATCTATCGTGCTGCTCTCCTTCCGCCGTGGTAAGCAGCACCATGCCAGGTCAGACCAAAGATCTTTCTAGCTTGGTGTCATACAATGCTGGACAACAGCAGATAGTGAAAGAAAAAAATCAGAATAAGGGAAATGTATAGTGATACTCTCTCTGGATATTGATCTAACCCCAGTAATTTGTGGCTAACAGAATTTCTGATGCAATGGTGATATCTTTGCACTTAATGGTCCTGCATAGATATTTCTTTTCAGTGAATTCATGCAATCATTTTTGATTTACATAGACTTTTAATAGCCTTGGTAGTCTGTTCTGAGCAGTTGCACTATGTATTAAAGATTATGACCAGACCTCACACCACCCCCCCAAAAAAACCCAAAACAAAACAAAACACTCAAACTAAAAATCCCATCTGCTTTTACTTGTTTCTTTCTTCTATTAACAAATAGTGAAAAGTAATTCCCTATGTAAGTTTGGGGTTGGATTTTTTTGTTCATGATTTTATCAAGTTCCATTTCATCTCCCTTTTGTGATCACTTTTCTACGCTGAACAGTCTTTCTCTATTTAATCATTCTTCATACAGAGTCTTTCCGTGTTGTTCTTTGTCTTTCTTAATTGTAGTGTATCTGTTTTGAGGATGGGAACCAAAAGTGTTTAGTTCTTCATGCTTTGGCATCTAATCATATACAAACATCACCATATTAATATAAATGTGTTCATTTTTCTTCCTAGTTTGAATGGTTTTTTACTTAAAATTTGTCTAAAAGCCTGTGTATTTTTTGTGAATTGAGATGTAGGAACTGACATGCACATGATTAATAATTATTATTTTCACAACACGGTAGATGTCTAGCATCTACTACTCAGATATAAAATTGTATCTTCATTTAATTGTGTGTATCATTAAACATACAAGGTGGAACTGAAGTCAGATCAGAGTTTATTTACGTGCCTTAGGTAAAAGAATGAAGACACTGAAGATATTTTTGCTAGGCAGAATACTGGTGTTGAGATATTGGAGTGCGTGTAAAGGAGCTTCACAAGTATCTGTTCTAAAATGAGCTTATATTCTGTCTGGAGTACCTTGGATATAGAAAACTTATGTTGAAGTTAAATTCAGGAGCTGTGCTAGCAAGATTTCTCCTTATAAATATGCCATTGAAGAGGTATCTAGATCTTTATATTAATGTTTAGTTCAGAAGGCTTCTTTGCATACAGTGACTATCATTTCATTTTAGTGCCAGACTATCAGTAATCAGTAGCTACATAATGACTGTCAAAAACTTATCTCCTGTGCAGCAGTTCTGTGTATTTCTGTCACAAGTCAGCCTTTTGATAGCAACTGGTAAGTTTTAGCACCTAAGATTCCCTTTCAGTAAATGTCTGGAGTTTTTTTAATTATATGCTTAAAATGTTAGTGATTTGTAAGGCATGGAAATGTATTAACATTCATTGGTGCTTTCTTATTTGCTCTGATTGCCATATGTAGTCAGTTACTAAATTTTCAGTTAATCACTTTGTTTTTTATGAAGACAAAATATTTTGCATGGTCCTTAATGGCATAGTAACAGTCAAATGTATGCTGTGTATCGATCCAACTATTCAAAAGGAAAGTGATTGACAAACAGTATGTTTAAAATCCCATAGCCTGTGCCACCTGACAAAGAATGCAAAATATCATGTGCCAGCCTGCACCTTCTTTAAATAGGTAAAGCAAGAAATAAGAAAACTAACTTACTCAAATTGTAGGGGAAGATGCATACACTGTGCAGCATAATTCAAGCTGGATGTTGGACAGGACATGGGGTTTGTAAAAAGTTCCATGGGATTTTTTGAAGACCTTGGCATGTGATTTTTTTTTTTTTTTTTTTTGTTAGGCCAAGTCTTTGGTCATTTGGGGAACCATAAGTGAAGGCTAGTCTGGTATGTGCCATTGAATAGAAATGCCTTAAAATGACTCTGCATGATTGCTATGACTTTTAACAGAGCTGATTGTTTGTATTAAGACACAAAGACCCTAGATACGCAGTTCTAGAAATGTGGATCCATTCATTCCATCCAATTTCAGGTGGGCATCTTCATTTACACGTGTGTGTGCCCTCTGGTGGCACAGCACAGCTGTACATCCAGGGATAGGGGTGGCTCCGCGAGAGGTACCCTGTCACTACCCAGGTCATGTTTAAGCCTTCGTAAAAGCCTTGATGGAACATTATAGGAGAAAAGGCAAGCATCTGTACGCTGAGTTACTTTAGGGTTATTTGTAGATCCATTTCCACCTCCTGTCCTTCAACTCAATAATGTCTAAATTAATCTTAGAAGCTCTTTTGAGATTGATTTTGAATATCCTACAATGGCATCCTGGCTCCCAGGAAGCAAAATTTATCAGTAATGGTCTTCCATTTTACTTTGCCTGAATTTGGTCTCATCTGTACGCACCTTCTCCCCCTCTACTGCTAGGGAAAGGAGTCAAGTCTTGAAAGAGGAACAGGAGCAGATTCTTAAGTTGAAGAGGACTTCATGATCAGGTCTTAAGGTTTATGTGGATTTACCTGCAACTAAGAATTTTGAGATTACTTCTCTCCTGAGATATGAAAATTGTAGGAGGGAAATAAGACAGTTGTGCACAGAAAGTAAAGAGAACCTATAGGTAAAGTTTAAAAGCCATTGGAAAAAAACCAGAGTATTTGTATGAAATTACATATAGCAGTTACTTTGTGGGTGAAGACAAATAACAAGCAGAAAAACTACCATTTAATAGAAAGATGTGTCTGACAGGTAGGATGTGTGTGTTAGAAGGTATTGCTAGCAATTGTATATATATGTGATGAATTAAAATACAGGACACAACTCTAGCATACAGCATAATGCACCAGATAATTGTTTCATTTCCATAAACGATTGCTGTTGAGCAATTTTGAGTGCAGTGAGTTTGCTACTGATACTACACATACAAGAGGCATGTATTAGGTAGTGATAAGTGGATTATTTCAAATGTTATTCTTCAGCTTCTTAAGAGTTGCTTGTTCAATTTCTGATATCAAGTTGCTAGTGTATGTAAGGAAACAATCCCTGACGATGAATGACTTTCCAGAGCATATACAGAATTGTTAGTCTCTTTCTTCTTAAAATCATCTTTTGCAGATTTTCTTTTATATAATATGCATCTATCTGATACTATAATCTGCCTGATTAGAGAAAACTTAATAAAAAAAAAAAAAAATCCTGTTCCCCAATAGCTACTAATGCACTAGGTTTTGTTGCCTTAACAATTTTCTTTCATTAATATTGATTAAACTGTAGAGGGTTTCATTGCTGTTAATAGGGGGCAAATTTTAAATTTTAGATCATTAACATTTAAATAGATTTTAATTGTTAAATGTAACAAATTTATGCAGGTAAAGATTCAATTTCTTCAATTAATTTACATTTACACGTTCAGAGATCTTTCGCTAAGGCTATTCTCATAAAACTTTAAGGGTCCCAGAAGGATCTCTCTATACTTTTATTCTTTTCATTTTATCCCTGCTACTCTCTCCATATTATGTCTTTGAAATTGCTAGGCTTTTTTCCATGTGCTGTTTAATAAAATAACATTTATTTTAGCCTTTTAGGCAGAGGTTTGTTCCAACAGATTTATATATAAAGAACCAAGTGAAACTTAAGTGTGTGACTGAATTCCAAATTTGTTTTACAAGTTTGTTTACAAGTTTGGGAATTGATCATCTTCTCCATTATGCATACATGGGAAAAATAAGTATCTGCTTATTTGATGCAACATGCAAATCAGTCAGAGAAACAATTCCTGGGAGTACTTTTCTATCCCCACAGGTTCCAGAACCCAAATGTAAGTAGGTAAAGTTACTTCGGTATTTTATCTCATCCTCTAGAGAAAAATTCAGAAAGTTTGTATTCTTACGTATTCCTTGATCTGGGTCTGGCATTTCTGTAAAAGCATATTATCTTGGATGTAGTCACATTATATCTACAGAGCATAGGAATATATAGGAAAAGTTTCTAACAGCTCAGTAAAAAGTTACATGTTTTACTTTATCAAGCTAATAAGTTAGTATTGATTTGCATGATGTCAAGATAAAGCAGTATAGAGCAAGGACAAGAACGATGGACATGAGGAACATCTCTGAATCTTATGAACAAAAGGAGGAATATGTCTTGCAATATTAAATTTCACAAAGAAGGGAGACAAATGTCTTCATTTCTTTTGAAACAGCCAGATCAGCTCATAATTGCATTTGTATGCTCTCAAATAAATTGCTAGTGAAGATTAAATGTAACACATTTTATGTTACTGTATGTTCATTTTGTGTCATGAAGTAATTTTCTGAATTCCTTAAACCAACATGCAAAAACAGGGAGTCAAGTGACTGTAGAAGATGGACCAGTCATTTAAAAATTTTAAATTGATAAGAAAGTCACAAAGAGATGTCAGGGACATGAAGCAAGCTTGGCAGTGGGGTCAAATCAATAGAGAGCAAAGAGTTTCGTATGTTGGGAAGGATAAGTTCATAAACTCTCTATGAAGAAACCGGTCATCTGAAGAGATGAGTGGACAAAGAATGGCTTGTGGGAGAAGAAAGACCTGCTAGAGGCATGTGGGAGGGAATATCAAATGTATCTTGAATGCTCAGACACAAAGAGATTTTAAGGATTGTGGGCACAACAAGATTAAGGGCAATAAAGATGTAAAGGAGAATGCAAATGGGAAAGGCTCTAAAAATTTTCAAGGCAAGTATTACAACATTTAGTGCAAATGATTTCTGTGAACAAAATGTGGACCAAGCTGAGGTGATCAGAAAGGAAATTGAGAGGAACTTGAAACAATGGTAGTAAACTGACATTCAATGCATATAGGAGAAATAAAAATTGAAGTAAAAATTGAAGAGGAAGTTGAGATCTATAATACCGGGGTTTTTTTTCTCACGATAATGAACATTAGTGTTTTGGGAGGGCCTTGCCAGTAAGGAGGAAGATGATGAGTGAGAGAAAAGAGAAGGAAAGATGGGGGGAAAAGGGGCATGAACATGAAGGGGAAAGTCAGTAGTTAGTTGACACAAAATATGATCAAAAAGACACACTACTGGAGTATACTGACCATTAAGGAGCAAAAGTGTATACGTATCTTGAGGGAAACTTGACTTGTTCTTATGTTACGAAAGGCAGCTTGTGTTAGGAGGTGAAGTGCTTTTCTTGGTACTGATTTATGCGGTCAGAGAGTATTGATTTTAATTGTGTAAAAGGTATTACAGAAAAAAATGGCAGCTCTACTATGCTGGCACTTACCAATTCATGGTTAACAGATTTCTGTGCAGAACTGTTGGCTTCAGTTCTGGCAGCATTCAGAAGTGTAATTATTGTTTGTGAGGGGAGAAACTCACTTGAAAGTGTGATGACTTGGTAATTTGAAAAAAAAAAAAAATCTTCACTGGGTCAGTTTTTTGACTTTCTGATAATCATAGTCTTCTATATGACCCATTCAAAAAAACCCAAAAGTTACAGAGCTGTATATAATTTCCTCAATTATATATATAATATATAGAGAGCTAAATTGGAAAGTGATGTAAATTATCTCAAAACATAAAAACAATTCAAGACAAAGGATATTTCCCTCACAGACAAGAATATAAAGAAGTGTTTCTTCAGCATTTCAGTGAAGAATTTGCATTTCCATGTTTATGATTCTACATCTGTCCATCACCAAATGCACACATGATTTTATGCCATTGATTCTGACTTTAAGACAGTAGAAGATGATCTGATTTCCAAGAAGGACAGTCTTTCATATTAGAGCATCGTGTTAGTCTTATGCTTCTGCTAATGTGAGAATAAGAATACTTACTGCTGAGGGACTGAGATCTACACATAAAATATCTATGAAGGAAATAAATATTTTAAAATGCAAGCACTAAAGTTGTACTGACACTTCAAAATAGGGTCACAGGCTGGTTCTTCCTTTAGAAGTGTCAGTGTTCTAATGTGTATTACTGCATACACTGAACCTTTCATGATAAAGTAACTACTGTTGCTTTTTTCCTATGGAAAAAACACACAGAATTCCTTTTATTACTAAAGATCACAAGATTTCTATAAATAGTAATATAGGGCTTCAGTATTATGCGAAAATGGAAGTTTTCAGAAAGATGATTTATTCTATCCAGACCGCACAGAAGAAACCACCAGAATAACATCTGCCTGGCAAGTTAATTCATGTTTCTTTTAATGAAGCTAATTTCTTTAAAATGAGCAAAGAAAAAGCCGTGCGGCTGTAAGATAAATGTAGCTTTTTTCCAGTCAATCCATGTCTAATACCAAAACAGGTAAAAATGTACTTCAGTCTATATGTACTTAGCCTTAGTGCACAAAATGAGAGTTGTGCAACATTAGGTATTTGAAAGCCAGGAATTTCTGCAATCACAGCAGCCTGCTGTCATCAGCCCAGACTCCTGTTTGTTCTAGGTAACATAAAGGATTCAGGAGACCAAACCTTTGCTTCAAAACCTTCTTGTACCTAATGTTGTTGATGTTATTTGATCTAACTTTTTAAGACAGACTAATAGGACTTTCCAGCAGTCCTATTTCCTTCTGATGTACACTGGCAACAGGGAGTACTCAGATCTACCTCCTGACTTTGCATATTCCCCCAACCTGGTTTGTGTTTTGATGGCAGAATATGTTTTGGTTTCCTCTATTGGTTTAAGGTCAGATTTTTGTACAGAATCAAAGTGTGTATTATGCGTTAAGTAATTGTCTGTAAATATTAAATCTCTGGCAGTGTCACCTGGATGCATAAAAGCAAAAGAAGGGTAGACTATTAATAAAATAAAATTAAGTAATGTAGAATTTGAGGACCCTAGATGGGAATTTCACTTGGGTCCTGAGCTCAACACATACTGAGTACCTGTAATTAAATGCTGAGCAATCTGAACTTCTGTTGACCTGGTTGGGAACTGAAGTTGTTGCAAATGTGTCTCCTATCACTTTAACAACCCCCAAGTTTCCATTGCAAATTACATACGGTTTTGTGTAGGTGGAAGGTTAAATAGCTTGTGCTACTTAACTTGTTCTCCTGCCTACAGACTGCTAGTAGATGAAACATGTGTCCAACCATGCTATTCCTTACAATTTGCAACAATTCAAGATTAAAGTTCCAGGACCAATAATGAGAGGACAAGAGGTGTGGTTTGTCAGGGAGTGGCCACCTCAAGTCAAACTGGAATCTGGTTGGACTGCTGCTGCTTGCAGTGTCAACAAAACAATCTCATAGAAAAAAAACAATTCCTAGATGGAATTTGGATGTTTGTTGATATTCTGTTTAAGCAAACAATAACTTTAGAGAACATATGTATGTTCATATGCAAAACAAACTGTGGGTTGTGAAAATGGGTGCTTAAATTTCCTACTAAAATGTTTTAAGGGGATTTGTTAGGTTCTGCCAGATTAGGAGAAAACAGAATCATAAATTCAGGTGTTTTATAACTAATTATCTACAAGGCAACTAAATAAAATTAAGGTCTTGGGAACAGTGAAAATAATGTGAATTTAAAGAAGTTCCTTGGTGCCAAAGAGCTGCTACCTCTGTCACTTTGTTGTGCAGAAGTCATGTGTGTGAGTGTCATTGGCTTGTCTTTTTTTAACAAAGCAACAAGTGCACATCATTCTTGCCCCAATGTGTTTCTAAAGAGGACAAAGTTTAATTGAAGTCAACCAGTAATAAGTGGCCTACAAGTACTGAAGGCATCAATTTAACTTGAAAGTTTACATTGGCATTGTTCTGAAATAATGTTTAATAATATCCTTAACTGTTTATTTAAAATAAAAATAATTTGTTAGAAAAGATTGACATGCTTTTGCGTGTTCCTACAAAGCTCTGCTTAGCAGCTTGTTGAGCCTTCATCAGTCATATGCAACCTAACAAGTAAACAGAAATAATAGGATACAAAGAACAGTCTCCAGCAAAGTGTAGATGTACACACAAAACCTACGTAATAACTGCTTCATGACAGTAGATACAAATTTCACTATCTTATATCCACCTACAAAAGTCTGTACAATTGGCTGGAAAGACAAGCGTGCAGAAGGCAAACTCTATAGAATACAAAGTGTGAACAAATAAAGCAATTAAAAGATAGGATTTATTGCAGATGAAAATGTGTGATTGCTTTTTTCCTAAAGTGGTACTCTACTAGAAGCCATAGATATCTGCATGTAATGGAAATATATTAATACAGAATGTTACCACTATCTTAAGTTCCTGAGAATGACAGTAGGAATATGGAATTCTACATTTGTACTTCCTTTTCCTGACTATCTCGCGTACGCTTAAATGTGCCTTACCAATGCAAGTTACCCTTTTGTATTTGTGTCCAGGCTTTGAAATTTTAGCCCTTTCTGGTAAATATGTTTGAATGAAAATTAGATTTATTTTCCCTTCTTTAAAGACCCAGGGGAGTTGATTCCAGTCTTTCCACTGTACTCACTATATTTTGATTAGTCCCCCAAATTTAGCTCTAGTGAACACATGTTTGCATAGAGAGAAATAGAAATAAATATGTTATCTCTTCTGAAGACTGAAGTTCTCTGCTAAAAATAAAAAAAGCACACTGATTGCACTGTTAGGACATGATTTCTGAGTCCAGCCAGTTCAGACAGGTCTGCCTAAAACTATAATCAAGTTGATTGTATTGCATTGGCATTCTAATTTCCAATTTGGGATTTTGCTACATAATCTCTAGTAGAGTATGTCTAATCTTTGAGACCCATAGTCTTTGTATAAACTCTCTGAATTTTCCTCCATGTGTCTCTGCTAAACTGAGATGGGTCTTCTGGCTGAATTGTAGAGACGTTGAATTACTGAGTAAATCAATACAGCACTGTTATGTCACTGTATCTTTTTCAAAGACCGGCTCAAATTTTGTATGCTGTAGCTTTGATCCCTTTCATTTAATTCTAACTACACTTGTTATTATAGTAACTGTTGTTTGTATGTTATTTTAGCTTTTTACTTAAGTAGCTATTTAGCAATTTAAATGAAAATGTAATTAGGTTACATCTGTTTTACATGCATGTAATACCACGCAGATGTAAACTTATATTAAAGCCATATTTTTTTTTGGCCAAAAGACATAAGAATAGAATTGTAGCAATCATGCAATACATCTTTTTTTTTTTTTAATAGTGTACACAAGATGTATTCCAGTGTTTATGTTGTGATGGTAACAGCCCTTTCTGTTTTTATGAGAGACAGCAAGGGAGCTAACTGGTATAGCCTTTTATTTTAGTTGTACAAGGACAAGTACAAGTACACTGTTATGCTGGTGTAAATCCAAAGGAACTCTGCTGAAGTTAGTTAAAATTCCTTACTGAATTCATCAGTTTCAATAACTGACTCTTTCCAGAGCCAAATTCCACTCTTAAGGATCTCCACTGAAATAAAGAATCTTTGTGGGTTTACACTATTATGAATGACAGTGATATTTGGCTTTCAATAGCTTTATTTTAAAGAAAGATGAACTTCTTGCTGGGTTGATCTTACAAAGGGCTGAATGCCCTCCGCTATTGTTGACTTTGATAAGGGGGTTTTCTGTGCTCTGGAAAAAAAGATAAGAGGTATGGATTCAATTCCAGCTTTCTCTTAGTCTTTGTGTAGGTACTTAGGGAAGGTACTTGATGTCTCTGTACTACTATAATCATAACACAGAATTCTTCCCTCCTTATTTGTCCTTTTCTTTCTTTGACTGTAGGCTCTTCGTGGCTGATTACTACTCTTTGTTTATATGGTGTCTAGCACTACTTACAATCAGGATTGTAAGTGTCCATTGATACAGGTATAAGTCAAGTCCTAAGTGAAATATATAATTTTTTTTATTTTATAATAATAATATAATAAATAAATAATAATTTAAAAAATTATAAATATAAAGGGTACTTGGCAGTTCCCTAAAGATGATTTGTATCTTTTAAGACTTTGGAATAGCTAATTTGTCTGTCAGTAAAATATTAATCATTAATATGTTTATTCTGTGGTGTAGCACACAACTTTTTGATAACGTAATGCCTCGGAATCTGCTCTAATAAGGTAAGACTACTTACTTGTTTAGTTTTACTTATATAAACATAAGTTCAGAATAAACTATGTATATTTTCCTTGGAGCAAGGATATATTTTAGAAGACTTTTTTTTTTTTTTTTCAATATCTATTTCTGTTCAATAACTCTGCCTTTTTAGAGGACAGTTGTGAAGGACATATAAGAAAACTGTTGCATGTTTTTCTTCTTACTTTTTTCCTATGAACGTTTAAGGTCCTGATTCTACAACTGAACATAAGCATATGAGACTATATGGAGCCAGAATCAGAATATAAATTTAAATTTATTTCATTTCCTCATTATTGAATACTTTAGAGCTAAATCTTGCTGCTATTAAGTGTGAATTTGTCCCAAATAAGGACATCAAGAATGGCTCTGAAGAGTATTTAAACAGGTAATTTAATGCAAAGATGATAGGAAGCCACGGAGAGTCTGTATTATGGTATTGTTTTTCACTTGTGCCTGATAGCTCTGCTACAGTTTACGTTTGGTACCAGGTTTGTATTTCAGGAGTGTGTAAATTATTCTGAATGATCTGTAATGACCCACTCTAAACAATTTTCTCCAAATCCATAATTTATTTGTTTTCCCTCATTTATTTAAATTGACTAAGACTGGGGCTTATCCATGAAAAATCCACAGTCCAAGTTTTGGTTAAGAATTATTACTAAGTAGTTTTGTAAATACTGACAAATCTTAATATTTTTGTAAGCATATAGAGTATTTTAAACATCTAGTTTTAAAGTACTTTTTCCACATATACCGTGCAATTCCAAGCTCTGTCATTTCATGGAATTTATCTTTTCATTTTGTGTTAACCAACCAAGACTGAAAGCTGGGATACTACACGTATTTCCCCCTCCACTTCCATTCTGAGTGGAAATTTTTTTTTCCCTTTTGGGAAATCAGTGTCATTCTCCTTTCCTGTGGACTGGGCTGTGAAGTACTTGCCCTCAAGTTGAGATAATGATTTATAAAGATAGAGAGAGAGAGATGTATATATAGAGATGTATAAATACATATATAGAGAGGTGTATATATACATATTTAAAACCTCTTGAGTTTTAAGAATTTTTGTGTGGCCTAAAGCCATGCACTCCATACTTTAAGAACTGTCTTGGTTTCCAGACTGCTGGTGCCAAGAACACCTCAGCTGCCGCTGCTGAGTATAACTCAGCTTTCTGCACCTCTCTTGGTATTCACAGATTGTGTGGGTAAACTTTGCAGAGAATGATTCAGTGTTAACTTACATGGCAACTGGCTGTATGATTTATGGTGACTTGAGGTAGGAACATACTGTGTACAGTGGATTCTTTCTGTCTCCTTCTGGACAACCGTATCTCCATTCATTACATGTAAAATTTAACTGCCTACGGTTGGCAAGGAAAGCCATCTCAGAGATGTGGTGGTGAGGCTTATAACTCTTAAGTACTTTGTCCTGAATCCACAGCTGGTCCAACCCTGCTACTCAAGTGTTCCTTCCTCTCTTGGCAATGCAATGGAACATGCTGTTCATTGTCCCTAACCTGCCCTTTTATGCCACTATGATGTAATGCTTGTGGTAAATAAAATCATTGTAGTTGAGTTATGACTCAACATTAACTTTGATTATTGACACCTAATTGACTAAGACAGAACTGTGATTATTAGTATTTTAATAGTTTTTAAATAGTCTTACAAATTAAAGATACTGAATATATTTTAAATTCAAAATACTGTGTGAAGCAGGAGAACACAGTTACATGATTAATAACAATTATTAAAGCACTTGACGTAGCGTGTAACATCTTTCCCTTTATGTTATGGCAGCTTTCTTCGCTGAAGAGGTAAATGAGTGTCTGTTATGACTGCCAGAGTGAGAAAAGAGGACTGAAACCCGGACTCAGTATCAGATCATGTTTCACTAACAGAACAAGATTGATTTATTGTGTTACATCAGGGTTAGATGGACCCAGTACTGCTTCACCACATGCTATTTCATTCCCTTGTCTACTAAGTATGCAAGTACAAACAGCTTTAACACAATTCTTTACCTAGAAACAAGCCTGAGGCTTCATCCAAATACTTTTAACATATGAAAATTGAGCTGCTTTGAACTTGTATGTTTTTGATAACTGCTTGGTATGCTTCCTGGAGGATCACCTGTAGGCTTTTCTTTCCAAATCCTAATCCCTTTGATTAAGTGCCAGGACAGATAGCTCTCATTGAATAACTCCAGTCTCATAATTCTTCCTTCATTCAGAGTTGAAAGGGAGCTGCTCAAGCTTCAATAGGTAAATCCTCAGATTTACTTAAAGTAATTCAGACACTTAGAAACTGAAATTGTTTTGTTCTGAAACAGGGTTCAAATGGGCTACTGAACATTTACATACCACTTGCTGCCAGAAGCTGTAGGATGAAAAAACAAAACAAATTTTTTAGCAAGAAGGATTAAGAGTAGGAAAACTTTGAGAACTAGACATTAAAAGCAACCTGGCATGGAAATTTAGACCCAGAAATAGGAACATAGGTACTTTGCTTGACTGCTCTTGTTTTCTTTTTCTGCAAGATCAGACTGTGGTGCTGGGCTAAACATTCCTTTCCTTCCTTAGCCCTTCTTCTCATTAATAACTACCAAAATAGGGAGTAAGCATGGGAGGAAAAAAAAAATCTTATTCTTTTTATCTTTACAAGTATGCCTGCTGGGAACAAACCTGAGCCAGTTCAAGATTCTTCTATTTAAAAGTGTTTGTGGCATGAGAGTATGACGGGGAATTAGAAATAAACCTGTCAACTGCTGATATCTTGGGGTAATAGAGATATCTATTGCACATACATTTTTGCACACGTCATTTTGCGTATGTGCATAATGAAGCAGTTTTCTCTGTGAAGGACTTACTGTTCACCTAGAAAATAAGAATATTTCCACATGAATAATTTGCCTTGGTTAATTCTAGTACAGCCAGAAATGGAGCAGAACAGTTAAAGAAACTACACTCAGTTCAAGTGATACAGATTTTCATAGCTCCTTCGGCCTGAGAATTTGTTATCTTTAGGAGAATGCAACCTGCCAAAATAGTACATAAAACTGAGTATTGTAGCATCGTCCCAAAGAACAGCCCACTCTGCGAACAAGATGGTGCTTCCATGGCTATAACCACAGTTTCTAGTTAGACTTGAGCAAAAGCCATTGGGTGACTGTGCACCTTGCCAGCATTAGAATTTCAGTCAAGTCCTTTTGCCTCTTTGCTACCAGATTGTTCCAAAATATTCATGTACACTTAATCTTGTAGAAAATTTTGGGATTTTTTTACCCCCCCTGTCTCCCGTATTTGTTGTTGTCATGGTAGGCAATAGTGTTATTTCTGCAGCTTTTTGGGAGGTAAACCATGCTAGCCAATTGAAGATATGGCTTTACCATTAAAATAAAACACCTTGGAACTAATTATAGACCTCAAAACTGCAAGAGTAGATTAAAAATTAAGAAACATGTAAAGAAAGCCAGCCCCTACAAGTCTGGGGTAGTTCTGACTGTTCAGATCACTTTCCACTGTGACAATAAAGTTTAATTTGATTTTTTTCTTTTAAGCAGGCATTTTTTTCAAATCATATCATCAATATCAAGAACCTTGTAATTGAGTTGCAGCTCAGCTACATCAATACAATTAAATTTGGAAATAAAATGCAATGGTATCCAGCTGCAACTAATAAGAAAAAGCAAGTAGGCAAGATGGCATAAAGCAGTTAGAATTGTTAAGGATACAAGTGCTAACTTCTTTGATCTAGAAAATATTTACATATGTTAAATGATTAGGTTTTCAGTCTCTTCTGAGAGATCTTGCTGCAAACACCATAGCAACATCTATTGTCTCGAATCAGCACTAACTCAGTATTACATACAGATGAGGTCATCTCTGTCTAATATTGTGAGGTTTTATAAGTTCTTAGCTCTAACTTGTTATTTGATTCCTTAACTAATTTGATAAATGAATCCAGTAGGTCTTCGAATGATTATTAAGTCAATGACAACTTGACGGTTCTGGTTAATAAGATAATAACAAAAGTAGTTTGGTTAAATAAACTTTGAAGCAGAAAGCCTGAAGGCCTCTTGTTATTACCTCATTAACAAGAAATGCCATTAAGTTATTATTATTATCCTGTAATGGTTCTCCTTCTTATCACTCTTACGTTCTGATCAGCAAGGTTATTTGATGAAATAGCAATAAATTTTAAGAAATTACATGTACCCAGGCAAGACTATAAACTAAAAATGAAAACAGAAATGTTTAACATTTGAACATACACTTTCAAAATCGAGAAAGATTCTGCGTGTTCTTACGACAAAGCTTTGGAATGAAATCAAAAGTTTATGACACATTTTATTACACCTGTAAATCTGAAAGCTTAGCTATAGTTTTTAATTTTTATTTTGCCTCTATAACTATTTTTATACCCCTTTTATAGTTGACTGGTCCAAGGTTTAAAATAAGTTCTGCTGGGAGTCTATGCCCCATTAGTCTTCTATAATAAAATGTGAACCTGGCTAAAATAAAACATGATGCCTTAAGAGCAATTAAGAATGGTCTTTTGTAGATAACTGTAACATGAAATACAATCACTGTTTTTATTAATGGATTTGGGAAAAGCAGCTCAATGATTTATAGCAGAAGAGTGGGTTATTTTACATTTTTATTTCTTTTATTTTATGTCTCACTCTTCAAAAAACCTTTTAAGACCCCTGAAATAATCAAATTCTGTGTTTCAAATGTTTATCATGTTAATGTGAACCTCGGTATCCGTTTTATTTAGGTAGTGCTATGATGTCAGCTAAGAAGGTGTCCTTTTTTTGCTGTTACTCGAATCCAAAAAAAAAAAAAGTGTTATTTTTTGAAAGAAAATATTGTTGAATGTTTTATAAGAGTGATAAAATGTAAAAGCTGTGCTTTGTACTTTATAATGGCAGGATTTGTAGGACACAGACATAATCTACTGGGCATTGTCTGAACACAAAGCATAGCATCTCATTAACGCATAGTTTCTTAAAAAGTATAAGCACAGTTGACAGATGTTTCTCTAATAGTATAATAATAGTTTCTTTGTGATTATTAGGTTAAGCTTCTAATAACTTGAAGTCTTGAAGTTTAAAATGGCAGGAAGTGGAATCTCTACTGTTAAACTTGGAGAGGTTGCAGTTGTTATATTTGAAACATTTAGAAAGGCTTCAAGGACAACTCTCTCCTATTTGTATTTTAATTGTACTTAATATGCTGCTTGCAAGCAAAAAGTGTAAATTTGCTGTCATTATGAATGAGGGGAGGACAGAGAAGTGAAAGAAAAGGCTAAAATGACCGATATCTTTTCTCATCTCCTTGAGACTGTAAATGCTGTCAGTAATACGTGGGGTATGTCCTCCTTTGGAGGCCCTGTTTTCCAAAAGGCCTGAAACCACCTTCTGGGTTTCTGCTGACAAATCAGTTAGCAAGAGGGGTGTTATACACATGCCATTTACATCTCAATATCTGTCTGTGGGGACTCGCAAAATCTTGAGGCAGCACAATCTTGGTTACACAAATTTAAAAGCATGTTTTCTCAGCTTTGTACTAGTATATTTATATCTCAAATAAGAAATTGATTAGTATGTGCTAGTAAGTGTGAGAAAATGTTTGAATAAAGGTAGCTTATTGTGTCTTTCAAACCTATTTTTCCACAGCGGAGCTGTGTGTAGCTTGAAAATCCTGTAGCATATAAAGAGAAGGGCTGCGGCAATATTCCACTCTAGGTGACTGCTGGCATTTAGCACATGCAGGATCAAGGTAGACAGAATGTGTGCCCTGTAAATGACAGTTTACTCTTCTCTGGGCTAGGCAAGTTGGCAAGCCTAAGTTCTAATTGATAAAACTGAACTAAAATTCGTGCTCTATATCGACATATGGAAAAGCAATCAAAATCACATTAGGTAAGCTCATCTTAAACTATATATATATATAGTGTTTCTGTACATATATGTGGGTGTATATGTACTTTATATATATATATATATATGGGGGAAGGGGTATTGTAGTGGAGAAGAGGCTATTTATGCTTCTGAAGGGTAGTATGAGTATTGTCACTGGCCTCATTTTGCTTTTTATTTCACCTGCCAGGAGAAAGAGGTAGTTTAAAATTAAGTTTCTTCTCCACGAAGTACTGCTTCCGCAACTGTGTGAAAATATACAATAAAAATCAGTAGCCTAATGCTCCTGCACTTACACTAAAGTGTAGTTGCAAGTGAAACAATTTACTTGATTTGTAAGCACATTTGCAAATGTTGTTTTGACAGTCTTTTAGTTTACACCACAAATTTTGTGGTAGCAATGAATTCTGGGGTTAAACCTTCTGGCCCAAAACCAAGGCGTGGTCTTAACTGTCTTTGAATGCTTGGCCCTAAGTATTATTTGGTAGAGACAAATAGTAGCTGACCTGCACTGTGCTAGTAATATCGTCTGTGAGCTGTAACCAAATCCTTCCCTAGCCAGTGCAGTGCCCTATTTTTGGAATGTGCTGGCTGGCAGTACAAAAGGGGCACTTAGTCACCTTGAATTCCACCTGCTTGACTTTCAGTCCCCAGGGACTTGGCCCCAGCTCACTGCTAGCTGCTGTTGGCATAGTTCCTTGAGTTGGTCAAAATTTTGGTCGTTCTTCAAGATAAGATCTGAAGTAAATCTTCCTTTTGAAAACTTACATGGTTGCCATAGGCATAAGAATTCAGCCTTCATTTAAAATCAGCAGCATATCAGTCACCTGTGTCTTTCAGAAAACGTTATATGTGTCTTTAGCTGCAGATTCATAGTCTAGAGAATGAGGAGCTAAGTCATGGATTTCCTTAGCTTAGCCTACTTCAGAAATGTAGCAAAGAAATGTTGAAGACGAAGTCAAGAAGTTTCAAAGGTGTGGATTCTCTTTATAAATGATAGAATTTGTGCTCTGAAGTCATCTAGTACAGCTCTGAAATGTACCACGGAAAGTCTAACAGGGCTGAAGGGTAAAGTAGCCTGAGGAAAAAAGACTGTATTGAGAGACTCAGCAATACACCTGTGAAAATCCATGTACCCCAAAGCCACCTCCAGAAGAGACAAATAAAAATCAGAATGGCTAAAAGGTATTCTGTAAACTTCCAGAAATGTCCTTCTGCTCTCTGGAATAGTTCTGTAGCAACAAAGGGGTTGTCGTATTGTGTTGCGTGACCTGAGGTATTTAGCAATGAAGAACTCAGTTCTGTCTCTAGCAAATCTAAATATAATGGCATTAATCTAGATGATATACACAGAATGATCCCCACCAAATTCACACAGCAATATAAAATTTAAGGAAAAATATTTACTTTGGCATCATACTACAGGAGCATGAGTTTACTATGTTACTGGTTTACAAAAGTTGATTGTTAGATGTTTTTCTTCTCTCTGTATGGCTCTGAAAATAATAATTGAAATGAATGATAATTGTCTTTTTGCTATAGCACTTGTATCTTGCATTAACTTAATATTTTAGTCAGCTTTCACTGCTAGTATCAACATGACCAATTTCACACAATCACAGAATCATCTCGGTTGGAAGAGACCTTGAAGACTATCCAGTCCAACCATTAACCTAACACTGACAGTTCCCAACTACACCATATCCCTCAGCACTATGTCAGCCCGACTCTTAAACACCTCCAGGGATGGGGACTCCACCCCTGCCCTGGGCAGCCCATTCCAACGCCTAACAACCTGTTCTGGAAAGAAATGCTTCCTAATATCCAGTCTAAACCTTCCCTGGCGCAGCTTGAGGCCATTACCTCTTGTTCTATCGCTTGTTACTTCATTAAAGAGACTCATCCCCAGCTCTCTGCAACCTCCTTTCAGGTAGCTGTAGAGGGCGATGAGGTCTCCCCTCAGCGTCCTCTTCTTCAGACTAAACACCCCCAGTTCCCTCAGCCACTCCTCATACGACATGTGCTCCAGACCCTTCACCAGCTTCGTTGACCTTCTTTGGACACTCCTTATAAATAGACAATAGGTAAGCAAAGCTTAGTTTGACTTCGATTTATAGGGCTCATCACTGACACTCATCACTCATGCACAGTAACACATGCCTACAGCTCCCTCTTTATGTAAAGTAGATCTCCAGTTAACACGGCTAATTTGCACATCTGCAACAGCTTTATCTTCAGACTACTGTATTACCACTCTTAACTCTCTATATACAACTGTTGCATGTGGTGGGATACATACTGTTTTAAATATTTGCAAGTATAGAGTATTCAAGCTAAAGCTGAATTAAAATCCTTATGGTATAAAATGGTTCATAAAGGACCTATACTTTCATATAGAAAACTGAAAATATCATTTTCCTATACACTTAATTGTTGAGTATAAGTAGCACAAAAATAATTTTTAATCAGCTTCTTTCAATTGTTTGCATTCTCTGCTAGGAAATCCTTTTGCTTCTTTCCTGGTTAAACCAGGACAATAGTTCTTAGACGTTACCTTGTGCTTGTATATGCCAACGTATGTGACATTCAGTTCTGCGCCGGTTGTACTGAGACACCTCATGTTGTTCATGTTTTCCCCTTAAATATCATAAGTGATATGAAATATGCACAGAGGACTTCCACAGAGAGAGAAATCTTCTTTAAAATTCAGTTTACACAGTTTTGGGACAAAACAACCCATAGAGTGGTTGCTGAGATCGCATAGACAGACAGTTGTGCTTTCTGTAATTTTTAATTGTTTTTTAAACTACAAACTAGAAGCTGTTCGATGTATTGGAGAAGGCTGTATCTTTCTGTGGTTCATGCTCTGGTTTGGGGGCTCTGGCTGCAATGTTGTACTCCTTTCAGGAATTCTTTCAGTGAGTTTGGATGTCTCTTTGTGAAATGTGAGAAAGCATTAGTTACCTAGCTGCAAAGAGCAGCTTGTACAGACAGGAGAATAGATGTCTCCAGCCTCCACGCATAAGGTATATTTAAAATCACATTTACTCACAAGCTTAATGATATGGTTGCACTACACTCACATATTGTGTTTAAAGGATACTGGGAGCAACACCAATAATCAAAAGATTTTTAGTGAAATGTGTTAGTGCACTGAGGCTGGGTTAAGATGCTTTGTTATGAATGTCCTTTCAGCAGGAGGTATTAAACTTGTGTTTCTTCATTTATGGACAAATGTCAGATCATCTTTCAGTAATGTTAGATCATTTTTTTTCACTAGAGCAAATAATGTTGTGACAGTGTTTCAATGCTGTTAATTTTTCCCCTAAATTACGTAACGAATGAAAACATTTCAAAGGCATAAACTGTTTACTATAGAGGTGTATTTGCTCTGTTTACCTAAATCCTCATATTTCCCTTGCAAGATTTCTTCGAAAGTCTGTGAAACCATTTTTTATATCGCCTGTAGACTATGGAGAAAAAAGGTACCATGTTTGCACAGAAGAGGGAAAAAAGCTAAGCATGTCAGTTATGTAATAAATAGAAATCCTTATGTCATTTTTGTCAAAAAAAGCCAGCTCTATATATTTTAGACCGTATTAATAGTGTGACACACTGACGGGTTTTCTGCACAAAGATTAATTTAATCTTTGTGTTTTGTTGGACACTGCCTGCACTGGTTTTGAAAACTGTTTTTTGAGTATATACTTGCTTGAAATCAGATGAAAAGGGTACTAAGAATGCAATAATGTTGGTAAAATGGAGTTCTTGGGAACACTGCATATTCCCTGCTTGTGAACTTCTTGTATTTTGAATTTCTATCAGAATAAACAAGGGTTGAAAGATTACTAGTTCCTGCTGATTATGTGCAAACTTTGTCACTCAGCTATTACCATCTGAAGTCTTCTGTAAACAGTTGTACTGCAGGGGACACTCTCTAAATTGTGAGGTCGTCCTACCACAGAAGACGGTGAAGATTGACTGCAAGTCAATCTTTGTTGGCTAGTGTTAGAACAAACCCAGTCCTTATGTTAGGTCACATATTAGAGTTACATCGCTCATCTAAATCAAATTAAGCTTTTTCTGGGCATCTGCTTTTTATACCAAAATTTCTAAACTGCTAATGCTCATTACCATGAACAGAGAAAGTTGTCTTACTGGAGCACTAAGTAACAGCATATGGGTTTTATAGGTTTATGGACATGGTACTTCTATGCTGCATCTATGTGGCTTTGAGGAAGGAGGCATTTTGTTGATCTACTTAGGCTCATGTTTGTATAATTACTGCAGATGCTTTTAAGAAGTAGAAATTGCTTCTGATCTACCTTAAATTTTGAAGTTATGGAGACTTCTTTGCCCGGTTGTAAAATTTACTGCAAGATCTACCTGCTAAAAGTGCTGAGAAGGACTGGCAGAGAAGGCTACAAGAAAACATAGTTTTGTCTGTTCTCCTCAGACCCTGTGGAAAAGCTATCGGAAAAGAATTTATATAGTGAAGTAAAGGTCTGTGTTCTTAAGAAATATAAAGGCAAGTTTAAATATGTTATATAAAAGTTAAAGTAGGATTAAAAAAAACAGTGTAAGGAAATGAATAAAAACTGAGATTTATATCTGAATTATTCTGGTTTAAAATAAATATGTAAAAATAAACATGACAGTCAGTGCAGACTTCTTAAGATTGATGAAACCCATTTGTATTACAACAATAATCAGGCAGCACACTTGTTTACAGCTGAAGTTTTAAAGTCAAACAACTGAAAGAGTTAAACACCTGGAGCAAGTCTGCTAAAATGCTAAGCTGGCTTTTGGCAGCAATAGTAGCATGCAGAGAGAGTTTTTCCTCCATTATGGTTCAGTGACTAATTCATTCAAAGCTGAGAACCAATTGAAATTTGAAAATGCAGGAAAGCTTATTTTCCTATTAACATTTAAGTACATTGATATATAGGATGACTTGCCCTACAAGCTTAAATTCTTGCTGGACATTAAAAACAAAAGCAAAATAATTAATTTTTTTGTAATATATCCAATGCACTAACTTTGGTTTTATTTTCATTAAAAAACAACTATTCAGAAAACTATCATCTGCACATTTTCAATTCTTTTCCAAATGTAGACCTAAATCACACTTGCTGTCATTTTTATAAATATTTAAATAATTAGTAATTCTTTCCAAAGTACTAAAATCTATAGATAGGCTAAATAGATAAGCATAATATAGAATTGACAAAAATATGTCTATTGAGTGTTGTAGTTATTGTACTGGGTTTTAAAACTGAGTTGTAAAACTTTTTAAAATTCTTATTAGTCAATTAGCAATATTGTTGTAAGAAAACAAATGAAAGTTGTAATTAGTACTTCTCAGCTTCTTCTAAAGAATCCCTTCCTTTGGTGGTTCCACTTCTGTTAACTTAGTTGATGTTCCTCTGAGCTAAAACTATTCTTCCGTAACAAAATATAAGGTTCATGTGTCAGATCTTGAGCACTTACAGATAGCAATAACTGGTCTATAAAAGTATCTCAGGTTTGCCTATATGAGAATAACTTCTTTAAAAAGGATAGAGGTCATATATGTTTTGATAAAATATATTCTTTAACCAGATCTTTTGTATTTTTTCCTATACTTGTAAAGGCAAGTTTAGACAAGGAAGAAGTCCTGTGTATATTCTGAAAATAAACACAATATAAGACCATTTCCTAATTTGTTGAATAAGTTTGGAAAGTTTGGAATAGAGGTTTAGGTAAACAGATGGACTTAGAGAGAATTGAATTACAGGAAATACTCAGTTTGAAATTTTAGTTTTAGTTTGTCCTCCCCTTTTGATTCTGGAAGTCAGACATAAATTAGATTATTTTTAATCTATTCTCTGTTGTTGGCCATGATCTTATAGCTACCTAAATAAAGTCTTAAAGCAGTGTCCACAAGAACACATCAAGTACTGGTTGAATAAGATTTCAAAGGATTTTTTTTTTTTTTTTTAGAGAATTGCCATTATAGATAATTTTTTCTAGTTTATTAAGCTCTATTTCATCCCTCTATAATTTGAAGTTTTATAACCTTTTCCCTCTTATTTCAAGAGATATTTTGAATACAGAAATATCATGTCAAAACTTAGCTCCACCCTTCATCAGGCTTTTTAAAACCTAAGTTAGAATTCTGTTTCTAAGATAAACAGATTTGGATGAGAAAGATTTTCAACTAGCTAGTATTCATTTTGGCTGAGAGTTCAAGCAATGTCTTTAATCATATTTTTGTTGATTATTTATTAGTTTCTGTGGGAAATCAAAGGACAGACAACCTAAAATATGTCTTCCATAAAATACATCATGAATCAGAAGCTGTATCAAAGAATTTCTAGGAAGTGTCTTTCATGTACCGATATGAACTGATTGAGAGATAAAATATACATCTTTAGTGTGTGTATAACATGCAAATGATGACTGACCCAAAAATGGAAGTCTACACTATCTGGCTGGAGTAGAATTTGTATTGCATTACTAGAGTAAGATCTGTTGTGAGAGAAAAGAGTATGTCTGTTCTGTTCTGTGTCATCTGAACAACGATGGTTACAACTAATTCAAAACATAAAAGAAAATTGGCATAAATGTGCATGTTAAGAATGCTCTGGCTGCCTTAGGAAACTGCAAAATATGTGTTTCCACATGTACTTGTATGGTATGTATTTGTATGGGGTAGTAATAAAATTTGCTGTCATCCAAATATAGCTATGAAACCCCAATGGACTTAGCAATCACAGTATACGCTATTGAATGGTGATAACCAAAGACTAGCTTTGATACTGATGCTAACTGGGAGGAAATAGTGTCTTATTTAGGAAGGTAAATTATGCTGTGCATTTTATTGCAGAAATCGGCAGTAGAAAAAAAAACCACTACTTATTTGAAAATTTTGGATTTTGAATCTTCTGCTGGAGAAATACCATTCTAAGACTTTTACAACTTCAGTAATCCACGTTTCATTCAGGAAGCTCTGTAGCCAATGAGAAGCACCATTATTTGACATTAGGAATAAGAAGCATTTAGCTGGTTTCTAGCTGACAATTCATGTCTCTGAGTGAGCTTTTCTAGCGTGTTCAGTTTGCAGGGAATTTCCATCTACTTCTCCCTTCATCCCCTTCCCCAGTCCTTCTGCATGCATATTATCTAGGTTTTTTACTTCTCTAGGAATGGGGCATCTGTCATCAGCAATGTAAATTTTTACTGCAATAATTTGTTCAACTGAGCAGACAGAATGTCCATCATCAGATGCTATGGCAGGATGCTGCTGGCTGCCTACAGAAGGATGAAAATACCGAGAAAGTGACACACCCTGCCCCTCCCACCCCCAGAATCCTAGAGGAAAAATAAACTGGCAAGCAGATTCATGCCAAATTTTGTAGTGGCATTTGACTTTTCTTATAAAATGTACTGTCAGTTTAATAAAAGCAATTTAAGTATTGAATTTAATCATTAAAACCAGTTATTTTCAGCTTTGTTTCCATTTTGAGTGGCAAGTACATTTTTCTTTATGTATGTTGGTGTGGGAGTAGAAATAGTTCTATTCTTTTTTTTTTTTTCCCAGAAAACCAAAAGACAAATATAATATTTTTATAAATAAAATAACATTTTCTTTATTTTGGCTTGCAAAGCAGTCAACTATCTTGTAAGAAGAATGTCTTTCTTCTGCAAAATATATTGAGGTTTTTTTCAAAACAGCATTGTATATAGGGGAAAAAGTAATAATTTCATTTAATTCTTTAGCATTTCTTTTTGAAGATTTTTGAAGGGCAGAGTCTGCTGGAGTATTGAAACAGAGGTTTAGTCCTGTATTTGGAACTGGGTGGTATCTGGCAGTCTAAATATCAGTGCTGCCAAATATAATATGATTCACACACCACTAATAGTTTCTACTTAGCCATATGTGAGATTCTGTAAATGTCTATGGAAATTGTGCAATACTCATTTTTTTGGGATGATCTAAATATGCAAACACAAACTGTGTCCTCATTCTGTATCCTAAGGCAAGATCTCTGAATAAGAGCAAGTACAAGCCACTAACCAAAATGCAGCATAGTTTTTGAGAACCAGTATCATCTTCATCATAGAAGTTCTGTCTATCCAAACAGTGAACTTCATTACCTTGTGCTCCATTTTCACCCAATGAGTCAAATGCTTGAGGAAAGCATCAACTGTTTATTATTGTCTTTTCTATAAATAAATTAGATGCAGATTTTCAAATTAGTTTCTCCACGCAGCCCTAGGTTTGCATGCCTTTGTTAAGAAGGCCATTTGTATCTCAAAGTTAGAGCAAATCCTGTTGTGTTTCCCCCAGCTTTTTCATAAATACTTCTTTTTTTCTTTATTGAAGTTGTGATTTAAGGACACTTGGGAGCAAGGAATTTTTTTTTTTTTTAATAGTCATTATTTAGTTTCTAGATGTATTGGTGAAGAAACAAAGATTACCTTGTTCATAAGGGAATTGGTGCCCCAGGTTAATGTCCAGGTGTTCTTTCAACTGATGTCTGAGACTAATTTCTTCCTGGCCCTCTGGTAACCAGCTGAAGCAGGAGACCAGCTGGTATATCTTCACTCTTGCATACCAACATCTTTCACTGATTCACAGATTTCCTTATATCCTCAGTACTTCCTCCACTGCTTAACAATCTTTGAAACAGTAGTTTGAAGATAACTGCTGTTGTGCTTTGCAATGGCTGCATCTGAATCAAGGAATGAATGATTTAAAAAAATTTAAAATCTCATAATGATCCTTACAAGCTCCATTTGTCAAAAGGTCATAAATTTGAGAATACATCAAAGGTTTGCTTAAGAAATGCTTAACACTGAATATTATCTGGTTTGAATCTTATGAGTTTGGATGGCATTTCAGCAAGTACCGCTACAGAGTTTCTAATATATTTAATTTAAAGGTTCAGTTTCTTACATTCTCACACAAACACTTAGCTGCTGACACCTGTCGAAGTTCACAATTTCAGTTACTTCTTGCCTGGTACACATTGACATCAACTATCAATCTAAAAATACACTGAGCAATAGAGGCATCTGATGTTTCTTTGCTGTATTCTGAACTCCATGATACCTATATTGTTTATTTATTTTTTAAGCTTCCATGCAAGGTTTACAGACCTTTTGTATTTGCCATTTGGTGTATGAACCATTTAAATAAGGGAGGTAGTAAACATAAGATGGAAGCAGGTGAGGGGACAGCAAAGGGGCAGGCATCAATCTCAGCTGCATCTTAGTATTTACTTACCCTGAGGGTACACCAAAAGTGGAAGCTTGAGAATTGGAGTTTCTTGTGGGAAAAGATGACAAAGTGATCTTTGCAGGTGCTGTTGACCTGTGCAGTAGAAGGAAAGCAGGTTCACTATGTATGGGGTGGAAAATGTTAGGTGAGAATAAAAGCATAGAGAAAAAGAAATTTAACCTCATATAGTAAACACCAGTTTGAGGAAACAGACCCTGAAGACCAT
Source organism: Strix uralensis (assembly GCF_047716275.1). Classification (NCBI taxonomy): domain Eukaryota; kingdom Metazoa; phylum Chordata; class Aves; order Strigiformes; family Strigidae; genus Strix; species Strix uralensis. The sequence continues at coordinate 6,771,824 of NC_133983.1, read as the reverse complement.
TGTCAGGAAAAAACAGTGGAGTCGTGAGGGATTCAGACTCAAGTCTGAAGTAAAATAGCTTCAGACTTTTCATATAAGCCTGTATAAAACTTCACAGGTCAGAGTGCTTCTCATTACTGCTGTAGATGGATTGGTGTGATGTTACTTGTTTGTATGTAACTGAATCATACTGTGAGAAAATAAGTTAGGTACATTTGGACATTTAGACCAAATAGTTGAATTCAGAGCAAATAACACATAACTGCATCAGTTGTGAAGGACTGGTAATTATGATGTGGAAAGAGAAGGAAGTCCTTATTCACCAGAATGTCCATATAAATCCATGTCTGCTTTCATTGCAGTTGTTCAGACTTTTCTGTCCCTGTCAGCACTGCAAACATGTAAATCACTATTAGCAACTATGGAAGAGGGAAGATGGAAGTTACCTACAATGTTTTGTATAAAGGCTTGTCATTTGAACAACTCTTTTAAGAAAACCTCTGATTCCTTTGGTATTGTCTCTAAAAACTAAAGTGGAGATTGCTGAGTTGTGTTAATTATCTCATGCACGTGTTCAGTATCTTCTGGGGTTTCTTCAGTTCCACAAGGACCTTCACAGCATAACTGTATGTTCTAAATAGCCACACATTTACACCACTTATGTCATTAAGTATAATTGCACTTGCTATGTGAATGTGCCATGATAGAGCAAAAATTACTCTGAGAAAAATGATACAACAGAATCTTAATTAAAAGACCATTAAGTATGTAAGACATGCTTACCAAAATATAGTATATACTAAAGGCTAAAAACTCCCCTGATGCACTAGTGTTTGCAAAGTCTTGGTGTTTTCTTATGCATACACTCCTGAGACCTTTGCCTTAATTTCCATTCAGGTGCAATTTTTGTTGTGTATATTAAACTGCTCTAATGTCTGTGCTACATAGAAATGATACTAGTAGCTGAGAACTGTAGTTCTGGATGTAATGAGGTAAACCTTTGTATAGAGTTCCACCATGATATTTAGCTACAGAAGTATGAACAAAATGATAGTTTTACAGTAAGGCACTACAGGAAAATTTGGTGCTGAGTTAGTGTGTGTCATCAGTCCGTAGGTGGCACTCGTCTTTATTCCTGATGCAGCATTATCAGTGGAGGGGTATTTGCATGGATCCTAGGACATTGGTGGAAAAGTATTTTGAATGAGACAAAGTTCTGTCTTTGAGGTATTGTGAAAACTCCTAGCATGTATTCTACCCAAGCACTGTAGTGAGGAGCAGGGCCTTTGTCCAAATGGCCATGCAGATAGCCATATTCTGACTCAGTTCCCTGTAGTATTTCATCTGGACTCTGATTTATCTTTCCTAAACTGTTGATCTGTGTTAAACAGCTGCTGCCTTTTATTCAGACCTGGCTGGAGTTCAGTGATTTATCTTAAGTTGTGAAGCTAGTCTAAGACAACTCATCAAAGGCTCAGCAAAAACATTTTCTTAATGGGAAGTAATTTTCCAATCAACATATAACAGAACTGTAGGAATACATTGGAGTATCCTTTGATGTAGCTTAAGACATACGGTTGCCTAATAAGAATGCCTAATTGTATAGGTTTCACTGTATCTATCTGACTAGCTTCTAAGGTGTTATGAGATACTTTTGACTGAAATTTAAATTCAAGATGGTATCATATAATGAAAATGGAGACATGCTGCGTTAGCATAATTATATCTCTCCAGTTGTAAATATTTATATAACAATACTCCAGAGACCAAATATATTTATGTGCTTTTATTCCAATTGGTCCAAACATTCAAGAAAAACTAGTTCTTCAGCAGTTCTAGGAATAAAGTTTTAAATAATCTTTTAGAGGATTTAAGCTCACCTTTCTAACATTGTTTTTTTCTTACTTATTCTCTTCAGATATTTCACTAATTTTTTTTTTTTTTATGGTATCCCATGAAATTTTTTATACTTCTGAGAAGTAAAAAGAAAAAAAAGCCACTTTTATGTGAAAGTTTCTGTTGGAAAAACATGTTTTTAAAACTCACCTGTACCTTTCTTTTAAATTAAAGGCCTGGGGAAGGGACACTGTCTGCTAGGTATCTCTCTTAACATATGGGCTGAATTACTCAGCAAAGAATTGAACCACACTGTTTCAGATTGGTTACGGTGGTAAAAACTGCCTCGCACGGCTCTGCAGAAGAGGGATGGATAAAATGCTCTTTGAACAGTCAAGATTTTTTAAAAATGTCAGTGCAGAGGGCTTGCATTTGTATTTGGCTTTCTAGACCTGCCTCTTGACCTTCTAATTACTTGATTTGAAACAGCACTGAGGGTATAATAAAACTGGAGGTTGTCTCTCGTTTGCTTTATCATAAATTAAAGCTGTTAGTTTGGTGAGGTGAAAGTAGAGGCAAAGTGTTCATTACTGCCCAAGTGACGGCTTGTCAATAGCACTGCCTTTTAGTTTGTTCTAGTCAGCACTTGCTGTGCATTTTGTTGGACCACTGGGAAATAAATACAACAAGATTATACATTTGGAATACCACAAGAGTTCATGAAGGGAAAAAAAAAAAAAAAAACAAACCCAAATGATAAATTATACACTTGGTAGAAAGTGACATGATATCTTGTGCTATTAACAACCAGAGATAATTGCAGCGAATTGTAATTGCAGTTTGCAACTTACAGTACAGTGCGTCCAACATCAATCTTAATAGTGAACAAAGCAATTTATATTAAAAGTTAATTCACTTGGTAACTTTCGGCTGTATACAAGGGAGCTAACAGATGTAGCTTTTCAGAAAGTTCAAAGGCATTTGGAACATGGAGAAAAATGCTAATGTAGTAAGCCTTAGAGAAATATTGCGTTACTACTTGTAATGAAAACAAATGTATGCCATTATATCCCAGTTTGTGTTTATTTAATAAACTATACAGTTTTGTACATTGAAGAAATTGTGTTTCTGAATGTAGCAAAACCAGATTTTTACTCATAGATTACACAAGAATAGCAATTATATATGTATTGAGTAAATGGGATCTAGATTTCCATGTATTTGAGTCTATATTTAATTTTAACTTAATCCTTTTATGAGACAGTACTAAAATGAGTGTGTGTGTGTTTATATATATATGTATTATCGGAATTTTTAAATCTAGACCTTTATTCTGGAATTGTTTACTACTGCCCAGGGTATTTTGTTGGGTTGCCTGGTTATAATTAGTCTAGATTTTTAGCAACATCTTTAATCTGGTTTAATTAAAATGAAACTTTATTTTGTGAAAGCCTAACACCCCTTGTAATGGAGACGATAATCCTACTTTCACTGCCCACCAAGTGGTGCCCTAATGTCTGGACGAGATTCTGCATACCACTGACTTCTGTTCTGTGGGCTACATCACTTCACATTTACTTTAACGGGTATTACCATTTTCTCAGTGTTGTGGTCAGCTCTTGGTGCTCATCAAATGACAGAGAATTCCTTGAACTGCATGTCATGATCTAAACACTGTTCTGCTGTGGGACTGACTGCGCATTTGTGGGTGACCATCAATACAGTTTGAAAATGCAGGGTGAAGTGCTGCCTTTTTGGATAGTTATCTGTCAAAGTACAAAAAAATCTCCAAATTAAAACATACTTAGATTTGCCTTATTGAATATTTGCTACCTTTTTTAGCACAGGGAAAAGATTGAAGGGGAAGGACGTTGAGGAGGAGAAGGAGGAGGTTTTACTTACTGTATCACCTTACATATCCAGACCTCATTCAGAGGATTCATCCAGCACAGAAAGGAGTATCAGTCTTCATTTTGTACCACCATGCTTTTTGATAAATATCTTATCCTTACGCAAGAGCAGAGTTAGTTTATATATAAACCTTGGGTAGATTTTCACCTAGTGTGAACTACTGTAGTTCTACTGAATTCAGTGGAACAAAGAAATTTAACACTAGCTAATGATTGATTCTTACAGGAGTTTTGGGAGTAGCTGAAAAGCTGGACTGAGGCTATTATTCTTCTTTATGACATTATTTTCATTGGGTGGGTAAGAATGTGCATTTCAGAACTAACAAACTTGCTGAAATGTATGGCATGGATCTTTACTTGTCCCTGCTGAAGGAGATCCAAAGTTGCACTAAACTTCATATCTCTTATACAATACCCATGTGCTTCAGCCAGAATTTTGGTGTAGGCTTCAGTACAGATTTATCCTATTAATAAGTATAATCTTAAATTATTTGATGATTAGTGTTATAATGTGAAGGTAAACTAGCAGTATTTAGTAGCAGGCTTTTAAATTTGGTGGTAAATACTTGGCTGGAATCTTTACAAGGGAATATAGAAGATAAAAAACATTCGCTTTTTTTCTGGTAATGAATTTTCTCCCATAAATTGGCAGGAAAGGTTATTTGAGAAACTCAGTTTAGAAATGTTACATACAGTTTTCCATTTCTTTTAGCAAAACCCATCTATAAATCTAAGGGGTGTTTTGACACCCAGTCATTCTGGATGTACAGTATTCAATTCAAAATATATTTTTTTGTTTACTTTTCCATAGGTAAAAGTGGAATTTTTAAAAATTTATAATGTTATCTTATATTTTATTTGTTTTTATCAGGAGCAAGCCTCTCTGCATATCAGAATATACTAACTAGTGTAACTCATTTTACAGAGAAGCATGTGGTGCTTCCTGTATATATTTATTTTATATGTCATAATAGGAATTGAGTTCTTTCCCCGTTTTTCTCCTTAGCTTTCTGACTATTAGTGCATGTTCCATGCATTATTCTGTTAACAGAACACCTATCCAAAAAACTCCAAACCAAATTAATCCTAAAATGTAACCCATTTTACACTGCCACAGAAGAATAGAGGCCTGTTGGACACGGTGATGCGTAGCGTCACTGCTCCTGGCAGTGGGGAGCATCTGCCTTTCAGAGGTGGGTATGGTGATATGGAGATAAACACAGGAGTAGTGGTGTTAGTGTCAGACCAAGGATCCATCAAACTCTACCTGTTCTGTCTTCAAGAGTGGCCACATGCAGATACCTAGGGAACAAGAAAAGGGCAGGTATGAACAGTACTTCACTCAGCCACCAAGTATGAATGAAGAGGATTCTTACCTGTTATGCCAAGCGCCCCAATGTACGCAGTGCTGTATCTGTGCTGCTGTATCAGGTGGGTGTGCTGAAGTAGCCTTGTAAGGGTTGACTCTCACCCTGGGGTGGCGTGGAGACATGGCTGGAAGGTAGCTTGCTTCTGCTCTCTTCAGACAGCACTAGCAATATAGCAGTGGTGCATGAAGCTGGGTAGCAGTGTCAGTCTGGTGTGGAGTAAGATTGTCTTGCAGGAGAAAGAATGGGAAAATATAAAGTTTCAAATTTTTTAAAAGCTCAGCAATTAACACCTTCCACTTAACAATCTCATTAAAGGAAACAGGTTTTCACAGGAGTACAAGTACCATGTATACATTTACTCTGCTTATATATACATTCCATAAAAAGGTGTGCCTATCTTTTTCTCCAGGCACTCTTTGAGAAATGTCAAAAGTGCAATTATACAAATAGACTACTTGGGACCCTCTGTTCACCCAGTAATTAACATAAATCATAATCTGGCAACAAACCTTACTCCTAGTCTTTATCGCCTCCCACCAGAACAGTTAAATGGCCAGACATCCAAATTATTGCACTGTTAGTACCTCTCTACCTGAAACAGGATTTTAATTTTTTTTTACACGTGTATATCTATAGAAGAAAAATTTCTGAATATTAGTCTCATGAATCGGATGTGGCTTAGTATTACCCTTTCTTTATGTAAATGATGTCACTTTGTCAGTTAATGAGTATGTTTAGTTAATGTAGTATGCATAGCACCTACTACAGAGAAAAAGTTGCAAAGAATTAACAAAAGAAACTTAGTGTCAGGAATTTATTAATAATGAAAATGAGCAATATGAGAAAAGCGTGAAGAATTCTACCAGATATTGTAATGGATCGTGCTATGAAATACCTCTTAATGTAATTGAAATTGAAATAATTTACAGTATACCTGAAATAGAAAAATGTAAGTAACAGGAGGATCCAGTATGATATCCTCAGGACTTCTTCAAAACTGAAATATATTAGGGATAAGGAGAGGAACAGAAAGAAGACATATAACAAAGGTTAAATTGAAGACTTATAGAAAAAGGACAAAGGTCATAAAACACACATGCGGGATGATCTACTTCTAGGAAATAAGACTACAGAAAGAAAGGCTTTAAAAAGATTTTTGTACAAAAGAAATGTTTATAAAGCTGTAAAGCCACTGATGTATAAAACTGGAGAAAGGAGTAAGAATCTAAAGAACTTTACATTCATCAACAGGCTTTGAAAAATCTCTTAATTCTTTACATTTTTCCTTATTTCTTAACAGAGCCACAGCAAAACTATATGTTAAATGACTGTGAGACATCACTTGAATCACACACTCGAAAACTCAAACATGTGAAAATAATCAGATCTGGATGACATGCAGTTTGTAATTGGGAAGGATTTGACTAGCACCTCCTTTTTCAATATTAGGGTACTAGAGCTAGATGAACTGATTTACAAGTGTAGTTTGGAAATAAAAGCAGTACGTTTAAATAGTTATAAATTCTAAGTTCATATTATTTCTTGCAAAATTCAAGGAATTTGTGTGCATTCAGCGAAATACTTGTACATTTTGGTACAAGTTCAGTACCTTCTAAAATACAGTTTCATATTTGTATTTTGTGTTCACCAATACAAACATCATCATGTTAGTCCTTCTGTAGTACTTTTTGGCAGTAGATCTCTGAATAATTTACAAAGAGGTAAATAATATTATTCTTCATGAAACTGATGAACAGAGAAATGCAATAACTTATTCAAAGGGACTTTGAGGTATCATGGTGTGTTCTTATATTTAAATTATTCCTTTAAACAGTAAAACCAATGGCCTGATAATTGAATACCATGCCATGTAACATAAATAAAAGATAGGCAATACAAGAAACAAGTTCACAGAAATCATTGTCTGCAAACAGTTTGCCAAAAGCATTTAGGTCATTCTTGCAAAATAAGGATGCAATAAAAAAAAATTGAGATTCCTGTAAAGAATTTTAATACGATCCTAATTCTTGGGGTCAGGGGAGAAGAGAATGAAAATCTGTTTGTGTTGGAGAATTTATTTTATTTTGGTGAAATAATTGTTGAAGCTGTATTTCCAGTTCTTAGGACTTTTGGTGGGGAGAACAAGTCTAGTTCTGGTTACATCAAGACAAATGAAAGCAGGCTGGAAAACCCAGTTCCTCCACCACTATAGTTTGTGAAAACAAGATCCAGCCTGAATACTTGGTGTGGTGTCTGTGCTAGGAAGAAGCATGAACAATTCTGGTAAAGTAGTGAAAACAGGAATTTTGGTTTGTGTTGTTGTGAAATACATGAAACTGGTGAAGTTATTGAGAGTTGAGTATTTACTGCAGTGCATTTGTTTTTCAGGATTGTGAGTAGCTCTCTGATTTCAGACATTATAAAAGAGATGTCAATGGGGATTTTTTTTCAAAGTAAACATACAAGTAGCAGGATTAAATGAAGAAGAGTTTAGGTTATTAAATAAAGTTCCAACACTTCTTACTTGTTCAAAATAGTTGCAGCAAGTTCTATGAAGTAGAAAATGAAGGGAATGTGCCATGCAATTTTTCTTTAGCCTTTTTGCAATGCAACAGGGCAATCGATACAAATCTTTGCAGTAATCATATATTGATTTTCCTAGAATATAACTCCATTTAAAGCATTTTTATCCCCAGGAGTGAAAGCATTGGAGGCTATCAAAGGAGGAAGTAGCTTTCCTTGACCCCATCTGCAGTTCACATTGATTAACAGAGGCTAGGTAAAATAAATAAATATGTGTGAGAGAGAAGAAAGAAAAAAGAGTCACAGAAAGGTTAATACTGGCTGGGGAGAAACATAATTATAGTGCATTAGGGGTTTTGTAAAATTATTAGGTCAGGATAAGCTAACAAGTGACCTGGAGAAGGCGGATTCTTCATTAAGTCACAGCCAAATATTACAATACCTATTTTTCACGGACTGTGCTGCAAATTCAGGTAATGGGGAGCTTTCTAATGATCTATTGATGTGCACATGCAGGTATCAGGATAGCAAAACTGAGCTGAAACTGGTAGGTTTTCACTTTACCCTGTAAAGGAAGGTCTGTTATGATATACTGAGTCTGGGACAAATTCGTAGTGAGTGTGCAGAGGTGGCATTGAAAGAAGTTTGATGATTCCATGACACTGCATTTTCATTAATTGTAAAAATGCCATTGTTGTAGACAGGGGGTTTTTTAAGCTGCAGAAACATGATAGATTTGGTTTATTTCCTACTGAATTGTATGACAAATTATACACAATGCAAGATATTCTTTTAATATTATTTTAGTAACACTGAAGCAAGTCCCTTCTAGTGTAATGTATTAAGGACAATTTTCAGTTTTTAACCATTTGTTTCATTCACTGGAAGTGCAAAGTAGATGATATCACATGTCATGCAACTGTTATGTTCTGTATGTATTACTCCTACATGAGACAGTAAAACCAAGGTGATGCCATAATTTTGGAATCAGATTTTTCCTCAAAGCCAGGGATATTTGGATTTCCTGATTCATCCTCAAAGCCCTGAAAGTCCCTACAGCCCACTCTGTGCAGCTTTCAGCTCTGTACTTTCAGTCTGGCAGTTTTAACTCCTGTGATCTCCTGGCCCTCATCCTCCATTTCCAATGTTTCTGTGGCTGAAGGTAGGTTCTCATAGATCAGCCTTTATTAAATTAAAAGGTGCGTGTAGCCTCATTATCCTTTTCTGTGCATTGTAGTTGATACTGTTTATTTTACCAGCAACTTCAGAGCTTTTTTGCTTTAGGCAAAGCAACTACTACACATTGTCAGATAAAGTACCTTATCTGTCAGCAGCACTCTTGTGAATTAATCATAATTCAATAGGTTTACTAATCAAGATTTGAGATGAATGTTTTGATAGAGCAATCAGATTTGTCTAATCTATCATTACTTGACAGTTGCTTTAGGCAGAGTGCTAACTTGGCATTAGTACCTGGTTTTGATCAGTTTGGCATCGTCCCACCAGTCAGTAGCATCAGTTATTGCAGCAATGGACTTCTGCATAGATACCAATTATAGTTCTTTTTCAGTTTCAAGAGAGACTGGAGTGAAGCTGAGATCAGGCAGCTCCCACCTATCCTGTAACACATTATCAAAAAATTTTTGAACCAGAAGTTCACTTTGTAATTTTCACAAATAACAAAAGTACTCATAGCTTGCTGACAAATCTGAGACATGATTTATGGTAGCAGATGCAAACATTGCTCAGAACTGAAAGGGTCACTGGAACAGAAAGGAGATAAACTTAATATATTGTTAAATGTTGCTAATTATGAATCCAGTCACGTCTGATGTCACTAAAATTTGTTCTCTATTTTGCCCAGTTAAACATTCTTGGGGGTAATTTACAACATAGCTTGCAGCAGTTTGCTCAATTTGAAAGCATAAATGAAAGCTTTCATTGTATATTGACATATTTTTCTTGTTAAGCAATGTTTAAAGTACTGATACAAGGTGCTGTAATAGTGGGTTAGACTGCAAGTGCAAGTTTGGTACATTGTAGTCAATAATGCATTAGTGTGGGAAAATGAAGGAGAAAATTGATGGGTTTTTGTTTTTCTTTTGTTTTTTTTTAACATGGGTGGGGTCTTGTCTCCAAGTAGAAGAAGAAGAAACCTTCAAGCATCAATGGCTAAATATAGACCTTTATTCCCATTTAATTTAATTTTAGGGTATGTGTCAGTAGTATGAACACAATATATGTGTTGACTTATAGTTTCGTCATCAACTCAACATATATTCTTTTTCATGCTAATCTTATGGTGCTTGTGATTTTGGGGATCAGATAGCATTTACATGCTAATGTGATGAGAAGTCCACTGTGGACTGTCCTCTGTACAGACAGTGATTATAGGTGATGCTTGTTCTTGTGCAGCAGGCTACCCTGAGAATTATGTACCATTTAAATTCTGTTGAAGCCCTTCACACAACGCTAAAACCAATCCCCTACCAGCAGGATGTAAATCTTCTGCCTCGGTACAGTTTATCTCTTAATCACTTGAAAATTTGAAATACATTAGGTAAAAGAAGAAGCCAAAAAGTACCAGTTCTCATACAGATATTCACCCCTAAGCCCAGAAAACAAAAACGTGCAGGTGTAACATTTTATATAGCAGAAATTGGTGTCCAAATGCCTTTACTGTTCCAGTTATGAAGGAGTTTAGTACAGTGTAGTGCCAACTTGCAGGGCTATTATTCTGGTAACAACAAGATGGGATAGGAAATAGGCTATCATTTAGTGATGAGCTCAGAAAATTGTGGTTTAAATACTTGTATTCGCTTGAGGTTATATAACCAATCATAATGCTAGATTTTTGTGGCCATGCTTTAGTTGCCATCCTGCAACTCCAGTTGTCTATGAGCTCAAAAGCTCACTAACTTCCAGTATGTCTGAACAGATGCTTTCTAAATTCCTAGTGCAAATACTTCTTGAAAACTGCTTTTGAGGAAGGATGGCAGTAGCACTAACCACTCAAGAGTATCAGCAGGCGAACTGAGTCAGAATTTAATGCTCGTCCAATCTGTATTGAATCTATTGCAGACAGTGAGGACAATAACTCGTTTTGGTAATGATCACTGAGATACTTTCCCGGTTAACTTCAAGACAAGTGAAATGCCTTCAGCATCTGCTGCACGTCAGAGAGAACTTTTGTGTGCCATCCTGTAATGCAACACTGACTGGTAAAAAAAAAAGAAGATACTCAAGTGCAAGGAAAAATGTACTTCTAATTTTACCTTTTTCATTTTTTAGCATAGCCTGGCAAATTATAAGAAAAAGAAAACCCCAAACCTACCACCTTTTTATTACTTTTGTTTTAAAAAGAATTTTTGTATTTTTGCCAGTCACTGCTAAAAGCCAAAGTGAATATTATTTGTACTCACTGCTCACAAAATACCATAGGCCTGTTTCTATGGAGTGATGAGAATTACATTGACTTTGCCACCACAGGATTCCTTCTAATATCCTGTCAACAGTCTTATGCCGTGCATTTACTGCTGTGCTCAAATCCCATCTCTCCACAACGTTTAAAAGGAATAATGAAAGCGCATCCTTTCCAATATCAAGCTATTGTTTCATTTGTGCACTGAACTGCTGTTGATTCCTTTGCAAGTTCCCTCTACCTGGTAAACTGGGCAAGATTGTTTTCTATACAAATTTAGATGAGGAAAGCTTTCTGATGATCAATGAAGTACCGTCTGTGTAAAGTGGTTGATTAAATTTCCTTGCTTCTTCCATCAAATTCTGTAAGTTAAAAATCCCGTTCTGAGGTTCTCCACTCACTCAAAACCCTGCTGCCTTGACAGCTACCTTTGACTTCATTTTCTTCTTGATAAAATCTATCGTGACATGCAAGAGTGCCTCGCTCATGTGAGATGAATGATGGTCCTGCATGCTTACTACAATAACATGAGATTAACATAGATCAAAGATTTGCTAGAGTTATTAAGAGTAGGCAGCCTCCACATACTTAATCCATCTGGATTTTTTTCCCTTTTGCTAGTTAACATATCAAACTAATAAATAGCAATGAGTCATTCTGATTTTTTTCTTTAGAGTGCTAATAAATGTATTTGAGTTGACAGTTTTATAATCGTGAGGAGATAAAAAATGTTCTTGGTAAAAAGATGCTCCGTGTGAATACTTGTATGCATTTCTGTTCACATGGTCATATATATAACACCTGTGTGATCCCTCAGGCAATTCAGTCAGTCATTTTTCCTGCCAATTTGCGTGCTTCATTTTGATCTATGTTTGCTATCATTTGTCAACTGACACCTTTAGCATGTTTTCACACCAGTTGTTTTGAGAACATGAACGCTAATAATTACATCAGTAATGCCCTATTGCAGGAGGATAGACTAGACAGTCACCTGGGACTGTTTTTTAACAGTTATTTAACAGTTATTAATTTCTGATTTTCATGTGTTGCAACATTGCTGGTTGCTTGTCAATTTTTCTCATTGCAGATTTGTAGGCAGTAACTAGAACTCCTTCATTAAGCGCATGTCCTCATGGCTTCATATTGGAGCTTGGTTGTTGGGTGTTTTCCCCAGTTGTGTATGTCTTGCCTCCCCTCATATAGATGACAAAGACCTAAAGAATAGTCTTAGGTTTCCCGTGCCTCAGTTATTCTCAACTTAGCTTAGAACAGAAATCCCTGGAATTTGTGCATGAACATCACCACCATCTCTGCATTAGCAAATTTCCATGACACCAGTCTACCTTTATCAAGACTTATTGAGATTCCTTAAGGGCTTCATGCAAATATTCTTTGTAGTGTCAAGCATTCCTTATAATTCCTTCCTCTTTCTCATTACCATGATAGTTCCATCATCTGGATCCAGCTGCTGGTTGTTCTTCCTTTTTGTGAGGGCAGTCTTCTTTCTGGCACTTTCTCTCTTTTATAAAGGTGCATAGGTGAGATCTAGACAGTAATTGTGGTTCCCATTCACATACGGCTTTGCACAAACAATGTATCCCAGAAGACTCTTTGCCAAAGTTAATTTTCAGTCAGCTGATTCACCTAGTTTTCTTCCCCAAACCTCATGCTTTGAGAATGGAAGCATTTGATGCAAGGAGTAACTTGTCTTTCTGTGTACACAGGACTAAACATTTGACCCAACTGTTGTCTTTTTATTTAGACAAAGATCTAAAGACAACATGAAATAAGCCAGAAACTCATTGAAACAGAATCATGTCATCTTAACAGAAACACATTTAATATCTGTAACCAGTAGGTGAAGCTCTGTAACACAAGTCTTAAATAAAACAAGAATTGTTTTAGTAGTGTTAAACAGTGCTACTGCTTTAAAAGAGTCTTATCCCAAAGAGCTTATTACCACAATTTTCCAAGTCTTTAATTTATTACGTGCTCCATGTTTTACTACCTTTTCCAGATTTTAGTTATCTCAGCCCCGCTTTTGAGTGCTGAAAGGTCAGAAGGTGCACTGCAAAAGCTGTGAGCGTAAAGGCACGTCAAATGTTAAAATGTTTAGGCTATTTGAAATCAAGGAGTAAAATATAAAGCTGTTTATTTCTGAAGTGCTTGTGCATATTTTAGAATCCAGCATCAAACCTCTTTAAACATTATAGTGCATAATTAACATTTACCTTTTTATCTATGCATTTTTTCATAAATGTCTAGAACAGGATTTACTGAGATTTCAATATGCCTGTTATAGCAAGAGATCTGTCAGGTTTTCAGCCTGAAATCTAAATGTGTGGAGTGTGGTTTTTTGGTTTTATTTTTGATTCTTTTTTTAGTAAAATTTTTTTTTTGCTGTGTCTCCCACAAGGAGACAAAGTGATAGGATATTCACAGCAACAAAAACACAGCTTCTTGTGCAGTCTGCAAACATATAAATGTACGTGTTATAAGGGAGACATAATTTTGTTATTTAAAAATATACCTCTTACATTTCTGTAGCACCTCTTATCCCCAAGGATCCCAAAGTACTTTAGAAAACTCTTAACATATGTTGGATCATCTAGCACACCACTAGAGTATTGGCACCTGTGGTACAGAACACAGTGGTCTTTTAAAGAAGTAAAATTATTTTAAAAAATATAGATACAAAAGACTGTAAGCATCCAGGTCAACTGCCACTAAAGTCTTTCTGTTGATTTTGATAAGAGGTACACAAGAAAAAAATCAGGAAATGTCACTGTTTTATTTGCAGATTAAAAAAGAAAAGCATTTTCCTTCCCCCCCCCCCCCAAAAATCTGTAGTTTTACAGATTTATTTGTATACTGCATATGATTTCAGATCCTAAAGAGACTTTTTAAGCCATTTGAGTTTAACTTCATCTGCATGTACCTAAACTCAAGAATATTTTCTATTGTAAATGAGTAGGACTTCAGTTAGTGAAGAAACTGGAATTTGACTAGGAGTAGCATGGATGCTGTTATTTTCAAGAAAAACATGAAATCCAATCTTGCTTGCAATGGCAATGAAGTGAAATTATGGTGGTGACTTTGATGGGCTTTAAATAAATAAAGACAATTAGCATATGTTAAAATACATTAAGTTTATCTGTCTACCTATCTTTCTCTGTATAGATGTAGTTCACGATGCTTCCAAGATTTGTAGAGGGAAAGAAAGTGGAAATGGTTTTTTGTATTAACCTAGGCAGTTTCCTTATTTCACTTCTGTGTGCGAAGGGTCCTAGTTAGACTTTTTTCCCTTTTGTTGCTATTTTTGGATTGATCTAACTTTCAAAAAGACAGATGCCCAAGGCTATACCCCTGAATGCACATGAAAACTACTGTAGCAAGGTGTATGCATCTAAAATTCACCTGTACAACTTAACAGCTGCTGGTTTTCATCTGAAAGCAGGGTTGCCTGATGTCGTTAGTGCAGCCAGGGAAAACGGACAGTCTCAGTTGAAAGTCGTGCCATTTCACAGGTAAATTGTGGGCTTTTAAAAAGATCTGCCCCTCAAAGTTTTTGTTTAGGCTGGCCAGCTCCTGGCTCTGGGTAAGAGCTGGGCACTCCCAGAGTTGTGTTAGAGGTGCTGTTGGCACAGGGGCTTCAAGGAGAGCTGCTGCTGTCGCTGGTTCCTCCTGCCATCACCCCAGGGGCTGAACTGAAATGGCAGCACTGACCTTGTCCTGACAGGGAAGTGGTTGGCTATGGCTTAAAGCCACCAGTACCAGTTTTACCCTGCCGGTACTGGCTGGGCTTCAGTTAGGAGCCTGAGTGAGACTGATGTGGTTTAGTCTTTCTTACAGGTATTCTGTGCCACCTTAGCCACTAGTGCAGTCTGACAGACCCTGCTAAACTGGGAATGGTACCAACACCAGTGAATAGTTTGGGGATTTTTTGTTTAGTATATGAATATTTGCAATCATAGTTTCTGTGTGTAAAATATTTCATAATTCTGTGAGTCATAATAAGCACTGGAATGTGTTTGTGTTAGATCAAAAAATAGTTCTTAACATTATCACTCAATGGTAATACAGGCAGTGTTAACTCTTCTCTAGAAAAACTGTGCTTATATCCTTTATCAAGAACATATAATCTTGATGAAGATCTTTGATAATATACAGTACATTATCATTCTTGAAAACATATTTCACTTTAATTATTTGTCATAATAACTATTTGTTGGAAGAGACCTGAAAAAATACTCTTCTCAAAGTCCGGTGGATTTATCTTAGCTTTGAGAAACTTGATACACACAGCAACAGTAGCCAGCCCATGCACATTTTTAGCTCCTGGGAAACATCTCAGTGAAAGAGCTTTTTAATTTCTGATGTAAAGTGTTTGGTTAAGAAGCATTGGGGTTTTTTGGCAGTTGCATGAATGAGTTTAATTTTTATAATTAAAATACTTTGATTCATTTGTTTCATTTGACTACAAGTGTCAACGACATTGATTACATTTAGACCTTTTTCAGTCTAAAGCAGTAAATATTTTTGTAAATGATTCATCTGTTGTTAAGTGCACATACAAATGTTAAAGAAAGCAGAGTTAATTTGTTTCATACTCCATTGACCGTTCATCATCATTTTGTAGTGTGAATTAAGTCTGGAAAACCATGTTGGCATTCTAATATGGTGGTTTTTAATAAGTATCAGCTTGGGAATGTTTCTCAGCTTCCATGCCCAACATCCCTTCTTCAAAATGCCCTCCAAAGAGAAATTTTAAATCATGATTAGTTTTTTCAATTTAACGTGTTTTAGTTGCCTTTGCAGTCTCTGGATGTATTAGTAGGGTGGGGTGGAAGTGGTATGATTACTTAATGTTATTTAGAATTTAAAGAATCAGACTAGAAAAAGTTGTGATTCTTTTTTTCTAAATCATACTCTTACAAAAGCAGAGGAGGAAAAAATAAGAGAGCCATTGCTGTGGTAAATAATTTGAGAAATATCTATAATTATGCTCTATCCATTTCATTGATTTCATGTAAACTAATGGCTTTTAGTAAGACTGGATGGGTCTCATAAGAAATGAATATGCTTTGCAAGATGTCCAAAACTTAGATAATTTTTTTTTAATGCTGGTTAATAAATATTCTATAGTTAAAATAGGTAGCAGCTGAGTGTTGATTAGAGTAGGATAAATCAGAGCAAATATGAACTTGCTTGTGTTCTGCATGGGCAAAATTACAAGTCAATAATAAAATATTGTTAATCAGTGGATTGATTTGATCATAAAGCAGTTGTGTATTGATGCAAATGAAGCATTAAATTTGAACATTGTCATCTCTGGGTGTGTCAGATCTGAAGGCAACATTGCAAGCTGTGAATTCCCTAGTATTGATAGTAATCAGAGAAGGGGATTTTTTAAAGGAGCTATCCACCCTCTACAAAATGGAAAGGGTAAAAAGTTCTCTAATGAATATGATGCGAGATGATCAAAGCAGATCATCAAAGTATGCAGTAGCTACTGTACCAGCCTTATCTCTCCTAATGGCTCTTGCTGTCTGCCTGTCACTGAACTGTAGAGAGAGGGAGGGGAAAAGTAGTTCAGAGGACAAAGTAACATGTTGGGGAAATTATTTTCCCAGACACATTCATGATATTTGAGTCCCTGAGTCACATTTGAAACCATAGGTTGGAGTATTATGCTGTAATTTTAGATTTACTGAGCTGGAAGTTGTAGTTGAGGAGATACACTGAGGTCCAGGTTTAATTCTCCAGGAGGTACTACTTGGCATAATGTTTGGTGCATTGATATTAGCCGTACATTGATTCAGAACCAAAAGCTTCGTCAGTCGTGGTGAACAGCTGATCTTTTCCTCTTAGCAGTGGGTTTTCATCAAGTGATCCTTTATGATGAAGAAATTGAACTGAGATTAGAGGACTAATTTTCAATTTCAAAATAAAAGCACATTTGAGTTTGGGCACAAGGGAAAATGTCTTCACTTTGCCTCTTTAGCACCTCTCAAATTCATTGGAATATGTTTATTAGTTCTCTGAAGACTGAAAAAGCTTTGAATTGTCAGTGGCACATGTACTCACACACAGAAATCTGAGAGAAGCTGAAACGTTTTTTTTGTTTTGACTGGCACTTGCAAGACATCAGCTAAGTAAAATGCAGTATCTAATGCAGTATGTAGCTGTGAACAGTATCCTCCTTTTTTTGTGTTCATATTTTATTTACTGTATCTTGCTCTCAGTGCTCCAAATAATCTTAAAATAAGATCCTATTTGATAAGAAGACCAACAGTTTCTTCCCTTCTTCTCTCTTCCAATCAAATCAAATACCTTATCAACCTAAAAATAATCAGAGCAAGTCTCTTGAGAATTCTCCACAGCCATTACCTGACTTTGCCCAGAATGCTTCCTCAGCTCTTAGGGAGAAGGGAATGCCAGGGAAGAGAAAAAATGCCAATAATCTGGCTTCAAAGAAAAAAGAGATCTCACTCAATAGTGTTGCTTCTCTTAGACATTTCTTCTATGTACAGTTGCAGCAGTTGCTACTGTGGGCAGATGAAAAAGAGAGAAAGGGCATTTAGATGGGTAATTTCCCCCAAGTTTTAGAAATTTACAGGACAAACTGCATTTTAAAATGTGCTTAGAAAACAGTAAATAGATATTTGCATTGTGAAGCTTTGCAATGTTTAGAGAACCATCGCTTAGCAAACAAATTGTGCACTGGCTACCGTTTCCAAATAGACTTATTATAGATATGAAACATTATGGAACTGTCATTGCCATGTTTTCTATGGCAAATGAAGTAATCATTCAACAGAAAACAAAACCAAACAAAAGCAGGTGGTGTGTTGTCCGTTGCTAGCTAGGAAACAATTATGAAGCATGCCAGAGCAGCCTCAATAAGCAGAAAAGTTCTGTGATATCTTAACCCAGTAATGTGGTATTGCATGGTTACACATCTCAAATGAAGTCAGAACAATTAAAGATTGAAAGACTGTTTTTAAATCTTTTTTTTATATCTGTGCGCATTATAATAACATATAGAATTTCATCTCTAATTGGGGTAACATTGAGTATGGTGATGAACAGATGCCTAAGTGCCTGAAATTAAATGAAATGAATGGCCCTTCTGTAGCCACAAACCGTAAAGAAAAGAGACAGAGACTTACTCAAGGCCATATAGTGAGTTTCTGGCAATGCCAAGGTGAAGTGTTACCATCTTGGGAATCTCAACCCAGAACTCTGCCTGCTAGAGTTCACTGCCTACCTGGGTGGAGAGATGCTTCAGCTTCCTGCAGGCCAGCACTTTGATTTATGAGCTCTGAATGTATTTGAATGGTACTGTAGATGTAGGATGTAAATGCTTACATTTTTACTTATTAAAATATAACTCACTGAAAGACGTGAACTGAATGTGAAAACCAGCCATTTTAGTCATGAGTGCTTATTTCCTGTTTTGGGCTCAGTAAAAACAACAGTGAGGGCCAAGTGATTTGATTACCATTAAGTGTAGTAATTTGTCTGAAATTATTTTCTCATTGTGATTCTGAAAACATGACAGAATAGGAAGAGGGGACAATTTACACCTGCTTTTAATAATTCATTTTAACACTGACACGTAAAAGAAAATCTCCATTTGAGCTCAGAGGTTGAAAGCTATTTCATAGCAAAAGGAAGCGACTTGTTTGCACTGGTTTCTTACTACAGAATGTTTAAAGCAGCAGAAACTAAATTAAAACTGCATGAAGTAAATACAAATGTACTGAAGGGATTTGGGAGATGCGATCTGTGAATGAGTCAAATGAGGTCAGAAATGAGACCTGTAGTATTTGGGTAGGAATTGTTCCTTAGGCTGCAAGCTGCTTTTAGGTCCGTATGCTTCTCTCATCCATGTATACAAAGAAGTCTGTGCACAGGAGAGGAGAGAAATGTGGCCCTTCATGATTAGTGAATTGAGAGCTTGAGTACACATAAACACTGTACTCTTAGCACAGCCCAAGACCAAAGGTATTGCTAATTAATTGAGCAAAAAAATTTGTGTACAGTTGGCATGTCTGTTCTTACATGAATCAGAAGGAAGAGTTGGGCAGAGATCCTTTTAGGAAGAAAAGAAAAACATATGTTAGTTATTGTATTGAGAGGATGTTTTTATGAGAATGGGGGATGCTGCTTCATTAATAACTCTGACATGTCACACCAATTCTGGTAGGTCTGATAGATTAAACATGAACCTCTCATTATTCAAGCAGCTGAAATGTATTGGCTGCTTTACCCACCTAATATTTATTCCTTGCACAGTATAGCTACAAAATTGACATCTTCTTTTAAAATTGTTTGGCTGTAATAAATATAAAACTTTCACCACTGATGTAAAGCATTGCTAGCTGGCATCATTTCCTATCCCTTTTTAATTATTCTTGACACTGTGGAGAAACATCTAATATAAATCTGTAATGTGCTCTGATGACAAACTACACGGTTGGAAGACCATGTAATCTCTCCACAATTAATTAAAGTGCACAGAGCTGCTTTTTTTTCCCCTCTTTTTTTTTTTTCCTTTTTTTTTTTTTTTCCTCTTTTTTTCCACCCCCCCAGCAACCAGATGCCACTGACTGGCTCAAATAACATTGCTGTCAACTGTAAAAAATTAAGATCCAAACCCTAAGAAAGGTACTTAAATAAAGAAACCAGATGCCAGGTTATTTTTTGATATTATGACATACATCTTGGTGGAAGGCACTATTGTTCAACATCTGTAGCTTTACATACTTAATTACTCACATAACTTAGCAAATCTGTTGGCAGTTTATTTCCACAAGTATCTGTCACTTCAGCAAATCCTTTATCGAAAATAGAACGATGCCAGTCAGTGTGAACAGTTCACCAGCACTCCTAGAGCAACTAAATTAAGGAGGATTTGGCTGCTGTTTGTTCAATGGGCATATCCTTTTGGTTTTGGATGGGTGTGAATCTGCTTCCTTCAGTTCCATGCTAGAAACAACAATGCTGTTAGGCTCATAGGACACATGGAGTCAATAAATGCAAATTAATAACAATTTTTAGGCAACAGAAGAAAGTTGTTGGAACATTTACTTACTGTAATAATACTGTGGATGGAAGACAGGTTAATAAAAGGTGTTTATTAAATATTACTGTACCACCATATGACTTTTGGTGGTGAAGTCTATAGCCACAGGAAGCTGCAGGTGTGGGTTAATTTGCAAGATAGCAGCAAAAGCTCGGATACTATTAATTGAAGTTAATAAGAAAAAATTGCATAAGCACACTCTAATTTTGGATTGACATGACAGTATTAAAAAAATCACCTAAATGTTATTATGTAACATGGATAGTTTTATAGAAATGTTTGAAATACGTTAATGTATTTTCTGCTGTTTCTGTAAAAACAGAATAAAAAGGATGGTATGCTGGTGTCAGTGGTTTTCCTACTCACCTAGCAAGTGTATTTAGATCAATAAAGAAAAATGGTTGGGGGTTACAGTTATTTGGAAAAACTCCACTATGCTTCATTATTTCTCAGTTAGAATTGTTTTATTACTTCTAAAGAGTTTTTCAAGCATCATAAAATAAATTATTGTTGTTGTTAGTGGGGCTTTTGCGGGTGGAATGGTGCAACTGTTGTGACAAGCAGAGAATGAGTTTCCTGTGTCCTACACATCTGCTGCATGCAGTGCAGACTTGCTTTGTGCTGCTCTATGCACAGTACCAACTGCAGGGCAGATGTCCTAACAATTGATCTCTTCAGGATTAGGAGCACTGTGTAATAAATATTTAGTCATGGAAATAACAATAAAGACATAACTATTTTAGTGGGTTAGGTAGTACTGATGGGTTAGGAGGCAGTGGAAGGTCTGTGGTTCTATCATATTTTGGAGACATTTCTTTTTATGAAATAGCATTAGTGTTTGTAAACTGTTCTCTAATTCACTAACTTCCCAGTTCACATTTCACTTTATGCAACCATTCACTCACTGCTCGCAAGTAATATAAATCAACCAGTTTCCAGTACATTTCCCTGCTGCATTGTGTCTTTCTTAAAGAAAATGTACTACTATTGCTAGAGATGGTGGATTTTTTTTTCTCCTGCTACTAGACAGTTGGCACAACTAGAACCTAAACTGTGTTGTACTTGTTAATGCTCTGGGAGAGAAAACTCCTTTTTAGGAAGAAGTACTGACTCATCAGCTTTGTAAGCATTCTGATACAGTGCATAGTGTTTCCACTGAAACAGTTTTAAAATAGAGCAGTCAAAACTACAGAGCAGTTCATAAATGGGGAATGTGGATGCAATGTGGCGGTTTAAATCCATATAAAACTGATACAAACAATGCATAAGCTTTTCTGTGCTGATTATTTTTGCTGTGTTTTTTAACATACTTTGTGTTCTGTCAAGGGGTTTAGTGTATTCTCAATGATTACATTTTTTGCATCATTTTATTTGGGGTTATATACAACATAATCATGTTATTTATACTTGCATTATAGTTGAGGGATTTGAAACTGTGTTACAAACTATAGATCAAATTTCACTATCAAGTACCTCCAAGAAATCCCATTAGTTTCACCCATTTTAATGGGCTGTAACTGAGAGTGCATGTAGAGATCCATATGAATGCATTTACATGCAAGACACTTCTTGAAACCATTTGCACGGCAGCCACTCCCATGGCAGAACATAGCAAGGTTGCAGTGGGCTGGCTCAACGCTGTACGGCGTAGAGCAGGCGGGGGAGTTCTCGCTAAAGAAATAAGGAATAAAGCTAGGTGGCATAAAACTTGTGTATTAAAAACATTCCAGTTTGGGCAAAATCAACATTCTAAGGGTACAGTAAGCGCCAGGGGATTTTAGTGACCACAAATGGTTAGGAACTTGGTTTTACATCTCATCTGACCAATAGTTTATGACACGCTGTGGTTTTTGCTTTTCTGTAACAACATGTTTCTTGGATCGTTTAAAGTATTTGGCTTGCAACACCTCCGAGGCATGGGTTAGCTCACAGTAATGCATACTTTGATGTCTCTTATTGTTAAATTATATAGTGCATACAATATTTCATTTTATTTAATACAAATCATTTTTATTTACTTAAAAGGAGCAAGCTGTCTTATTATATGTGTTTGGCTTAGAAACAAAGGAATTATATTCTTTTAAGAGGTGTTTTATGTTTTATGGTTACTGAGAGAATAAATGGCCTTTTAATAGGCATTTATATAAGTGGGATCCATGTCTCCACTCTATTATATATTTTCAAATAATTAAAAGTGCTATACAAATGCCATATGATAGCCTTACAAAAAAGAGGGAAAACCGATGTGGTTTAAGATGTCAGGAAAAAAAACCCTGTTTCTTGGGGAGGGAAGGAGGCAGGAAGGTTTATTAGGGTAATTTAATTTCTACTGATGCTACAAACATGCATGGGATGAGGATGTGGGAGTTCAAATGTAGACGCTGCTTGTACTGTTCCCTATAGTGACCTGTTCTTCATTGAGACAGTCAATTGACACAGACGCCAGTGCATTTATTACTGAGTCTACTGTAAATGAGACTTTCAGTCTTGCCAGCAATAGATATTTTTCCTGTGTTCACCACTATCACACATCACGTTCAAGGGAGGGGGGAAAAGGAACTTTTAAAACAATAATATCAAACAACTTGGAAAAAAATGTTAAATATTACCATATGAAGAACTGATTAAATTTGTATGGTTTTCTTTCAGTAAAAATTGATATGTGATGAAACACAGTGCAGCTGGGTAACTTGTTTTGGCTAACGTTCCAGTGTTCTCTGATCTCTTTACCCAACTATATATAAAAAAAGAAACCGTATCAGCGTTCATGTTCCTATTGTACAAGCTCTGACATAAATGTCCCCTTTTCATTTACCCCTTACCATCTGGACTGTAAAAAATGTAACATGAGTTTGCCAGTGCTAGTTTATCTACATATCTTCTTCATATTCAGACCTACTCTCAAATATCATTTCTGTAAGTCTACTCATCGCAGTTTTCATGCATTTAATTTGAAAAACTACTGTACTTGGGTATTTCCAGTTCAGCAATGCTAGGGACCCGATGAGCAGACGCTGCTCATGTTTCCTTTTTGGTGTAGCCCAGAGGCAAGTGTGTTCTGATAGCTGGGAACCGAAGACTAGGTCTCATATTTAGAAGTTATCTTCTGTCCTTCAGACTGCATGGGGTCTTATACATGGTCATTAATTTGTGAAAATGCCACAATGTTTAGGTACATCTTCCTGTGTTATTGCACGACTATATTTTTCTGTTGTTGTTTGCGTAGATACTGGATTTATGATCGTGGTATTTTTAGTGTGTTGAAGAAACTCAGGAACAGTTCTCCCATGAGGATAACAATTTCAATCAACTCATTTTTAAAAAAAAGCATAAAAGCTCTGTCAAAGTCATAAACTTCTGCTTGTCAATATCAGAGTTGATTTTAAAATTCCTATTCCTTAGGAAGATTCCTCAGTACCTGAAATGCAGGAGTGTGAATTTAGGATAGTTTGCTTACTTTAAATTCCTTTCTTCAGCCAAATGTCCTTATATTACAGGCTTTTTGGCTGGCACAGGAAGATCAGACTTCCTGCTCATTGATTTAGATAGAATTTTTCTTTTATTTTGGGAGTGGCAGGGGGTTGCTACAAAGTTTAATTTTCCATTTTGTTAACTAAGAACATATGCCAAGGGTCTTGGACTCTCTGAAGTACTGACTGACATAAAATATAATGGCAATCCAGCATGGGCTGGGGCTGGAGAATCTTGGATATTGTCCCACTAGATACTGGAAGACTGCAGATTTTTTTTAACTGGGATAGATAGCATGGGTAATTTGCTCTTCACTTTGGCACACTCTGTTTAATTGCAACTACAGCAGAGCAAAACCATCTGGTAAAGTGATCAAGGTCGGAGTTTTTGAGTTATGAACGTTAGAGAAAGTCATAGATACAGTTCTTCTTGTCATTTCTTGTGGTGGAACCCCGTGGAGATATACCCCATCCTTGGTATATAATGGTTGTCTCTGTTGTTTGATAAGTGCCAACCATGTGTTCCATCCTACTGCCAGTCCTGTCCTACTGCAGCTGCTAGCTCACTGTGCTGCTTCTGCTTGCTCTGTTTGTCACTGTTGTTCCTAACTCTTCCATATTTTTCAAGGGTGTTTGGTGCAACACTGTGTTGGAAAAAAAGGAAAAAAACTAAGAAAACTTCATAACCATTCTAGGCTCTAGTTAGGGACTGCACAAACTGGGACATCTAGAGCTATGAGGTTTTCCCATACTTTGTAACAACAAAGCTGTATTTTAGCCATTTTAGACAGATTTTCTGCTTTTGCTGCTGTCAGATAGAACATTTTTTTCTTATGAAAAGTTTGTGCCTGTGGACTCCTTGGACCATCAGTGACGACTGCAAAAGGAATGATTCCTCTGTTCTTGTGTTTGCCACTATGCATCACTCCGTGATGACTTCCAAACTGTTCTTCATTCTCAAACAGAAGCTTGCTCTGCAAATATCCCCACAGATTTCTCTTTTCCTATTTAGAATACTACACTTTTATGGAAAAGAACACAACTTCCCTAAAAAAAAAAATCAAAATCTGTAAACCCCCCAACAGAGAATTAAATAAGAATAGGGATTTATATCCATCCCTGCAAGAATTATCTAGATTAAAAAGGAAATATCTGCAGTTAATATACTATTAATACTCTAATTATACAGCAGCCTTTCCATTCCTATTAATTTAATTCTCAGTAAATTCTAATGAACTTTTATATTAAAATGGATAATTTTTCTGCTTCAGGTGTGGAGGGGTTGTTATTGTTTATTGAATGGCAGGACAGAAAATATTGCAATGTACATTTATCCCCAAAACACTAACAGAATTCTGATGTTCTGATGATGTTCTCATTGTGTTTAGCCTTCCTGAACATGATTGTTATATAAGAATATTATACTTCCTTTTGTCACTGCTAGTGCTGCACAATTACACATGTATGGATTTTTTATGGTCAGAGTTCATACTGTATAACTCAGAAGTATTACAGAACCTGCCTTTCTTGTCCAAACCCTTAACAGTGGAAATGAAGGCTTATATTCTAAAAGACACAGTCAGTAACAACTTCTACTCTTTGAACAAATTTCTAATACAATTTGGGCATTTTCTGTACACATGAAGAAAGATCATGGCCTTTTATGCCCTTTAAAAGTTGCTTGTTTCGTTTTTCTATCTTATCACTGCTACCACGGCTCTCTTTCTGTTCATATCAGTTACTGTCACATTTGTGTGACCAACTTAACTTTCTAGGGTGAAGAGTATCTTAGTCATAAGAATATAAAAGCTGCTATGAAAGTTCAGGTGAAAGGTTCGCCTAATTCAGTAATCCAATCCAAACTGTACCCAGTTTTGAAAGCATAGAGAAAGAATGGAGAGAGAGAGGATTCTGGAAGATAAAAACTAGTTTTCCACATCTCAACCTTACTGGACATTTATGTGAAGATCATGTGGTATAACTAAGTGGGAGTTAAATTTGTTGTAATACAGTAGAACATTGTAACTTAAAAATTCATGTACAATTTTGTGCCCATAATTTAATTCACATGTGCATGTATTAATGCTGATTTCAGCATGGCGTGATGTATGTTCTAAGTTCTGACTGACAGCCTAAAATTAGAATTTCAGTTTGTACAAATAAAAACAAATGATTTAATACAAGTACAGAACTCAGTAAGCAATTATATATGTTCTGTGATACCTTTGTTCACATAAGAGGAATGCTATATCCTGTTCTCTATAGTAAGGTTCACTCTTTAGATTTATAGGATAAGTAATGGACTTCATAAAGTCAGTAATTTTTGTATGGCTCAATAGCTTCTTTCTGTAAAAGCATTGTCTCTTCTGTCAACAGTAGATTGTAAAAGAACAAAAAAATCCTCGGAATTTCTGCCACCCCCAAAAATACGTGCTGTTGCCCTAAAACCCAGCCAAGCAGAGTACTCTATGCATGTTTGTATGGGATGATATATTTTCATTGGAGAAGAAAAAGCGTTCAATTTTTAGACTATTTTAAAATACCTTTTACATTTTTTTCTTTAAATAACATCAGTCTGTAAGTATAACTCTTTGGAATGAACATATTTGAAAATGGTATATATGTGGTGCTTAACTTCTGAGAAGTGGCTACTGCCTGAGCTTTGTAGCTGCTACCTTTTTTTTATTCTAAAATACTGATTCTGACATGGTACAGAGACAGTAGAAATGATGCGGAGAAGGTATGAATCATCTAAAACAAAGGAAAACAAGTGCAAGGAATCAGTAAAAGAAGTTTTCTTCGATCAGTTCAAAGTCTTGTCCATCTGCTCTTAATTTATCATCATGCAGAGGTTGGATCTTTCACTCCTGTTAGGCCACACAATGAATCAAATCCTGTTTCCTAATTTCCACCATTCTAAGTTATGGTCCTAGGAAATGGAATTCTGCAGTTTCTTGCCTCTCTCCATGACAGCTGGAGGAAAGGAATGAGGTGAAGAGAGGAAGATGGCAGTGTAGACCTTTCACTTGGAGCCTACCTAGGTCCCTAACTATGGCTTGCAAAAGCATCGACTTTTTGTATGTCTTTCACAGCCTTTAGGTAAGGACTGTGGCCATTGTGTACTGTCTTTATTTGTACATAACTGTTTTTCTTATTTTTCCTAGATGGTCTCCAATATTTTAGAGGTATTTCATAGAAATTAAGGTGAAAATGTTCTATGGCTGAATAAAAAATAAAACCCAGATGTCTTTCTTCATGCATTACTTAGCTTCCCTCTTACAACAAAGTCAAAATTATATGACAACCTCAGAGTGTTCCTTCTCAGATTTTATTAGATGATTTCAATATGCCTGATTTCATTATTTAGATGTTGTTGAATTAAAAATTTATACAGTTGGGTAGTAATTTAAAATAAAGTTTGGGTTCAAAAAGTCTTCAAATCAAGTTCACAGATCTGCTTGCAAATGAACTGCTTACCATAAGATGTGAGAGGAGTTTGGTATGAAGTGACGAAAGTCTGGGTGTTAGGCCTGTTCTAAAGGTGAGGAGCCCAATTCACTGCTTCACTGTCTTCTCCGACTGTCTGTGTATCAGGATATCAATTTCTGCAAATTAGAGTCCTCACACTTCACATGTGCTGACTGGGCAATGTTCAAATAAAATAGTGCAGACAATATATTTCTGGGATGGCAGAGCAAGGGAGGTTTGGGCAGATGGTATTCAGGTCTGGTTGCAGTGCCTGTGTATGGTATGTGATTCCATGAAGAGTATGTGATGCTTATGTTTGGTTTCAGCCTATGATTACTTGATGAGGTGAATATCTGATATCTTTAGTTTCAACAACTGTATTTTAAAATATAGATGGCTTGATGGGTCAAATTGTGGACCAGATCTCACCCCACAATGTGATCCCATTTGAAGGAAAATAAAAACTGAACAAGAAGAAAAGAATTTGACCCTTTGTGTTGTGTATTGCAATAAAGTATCAGCTATTACGAAATTACCTTTATTTAATGTGTTGAATGTCTGTAGCAGACTTCCTTTCCCAAAATGCATGTTGAGAAGATACAGTTGTCTCAACTCTCAGAAGAGCTTTCCAAATTCATTTTTAAAATTTAAGTAATTTACTGCTTACATTCAATTTATGTAAGTTGTTAAATGTAAATGCTTCACATTCAAGGGGAACCTAAATCATTTGTACGATGTGGTGTAATCCTTTTCTATTAGAATCAGAAGAGTTTACCAGGAGGCATGGCTTTCTCCTGCACAGAGTCGGTATGCAGCCCCTTTTCTAACACATCCTGGTGTGGGTTTTTCCATGAACACTTTTTGCTCTTTAGTTATTTGTTGTAATTATCAAGTTCATTTTTCTCTAATAGATGTGATTAAGTATATTTAGCACTGTGTAATGAGTTTTCTGCCTGGTTGCATTCTGGCTAATAAGGAATTCCTCAGAGTCTCTTCTGACAGCTGCTGTGGATCCCAGGTTTGTGCTGCCACAAGAGACCTCTTCCATGAATTGCTAACATTAGAGAAATTAACTCGGTTAGACTAACCATAAAATCTGGGCTGAAATTTGATTACTAATAGATCTTGTGTTAGCTTTCAGCAGCACAGATATTATGGTGTTCTCTTGCACAGAAAGACCCACAAAAAATCATCAGAATTCAAAAATACTTTTGCATTCACACACAGTTAATATGTAAAGTTCTTCGTGGAGGCTGTACTGAATAAAAAAATTTAAAAAGATTGAAAATAATACTAGCAATAATTGTTTAGTGTTATTGTTAGAGTAGTCCCTTTTTTTAGTTCTTATGATCCATCTGCTAACTTACTGGTCTATGGATAATACTTCTGTTATCCATACCACTTACTGTTATTATACCAACTCCCAAATTTGTGAGGCTGAAAATGATGGGAAAAATCTGTAATTGGTGATGCAGTGCTGTGGTATAGTTGCTTAGCAACAGTCGCTGCAGCCTCTTCACTGAGTCTCCGGAAGGGGGATACAGAGACAGGAAGATGAAATAAATACAGTTTCAGTGTGGTTGACTTTGTAAAAGAATGATAAAGGTTGTAAGTTATTTTTCTGCTAAGTGCCAGTGACTGTGGGAAAAGTCTTCTGTAAACAGATCCTGTGAAAAAGGAAAAAAATGGAAACTGGTCACTTGACTTTCTGAATTACTAGAATGGAATGAAAATATAGCAGTAAATACGTTTTCTTGCTAACTGTGAGCCTGCGTTATATTATGAGGTATTTTCTTCTGTGGTGCATAATCGTTACAGAAAATGCGTAATCATAACCATGTGTCTTCTATTTATCACTACAATTGAGTACCAAATTCATGGAGAATAAGGATTGAAAATTAATGCCAAGTACCTCTTAAATTCCCTGCTGGTATGTTAATTACATAAAGACTGTTCATAATAGGGTTAGTGGTAATGTAATAAATATGGATGGGTCTACAATTTTAAATTCTTTTGAGATCTGAATAACTCTACGTTTAGGATCACACGGTATTAATTGCTAGGAACTCTATTTCAATCCTGTTCTGTTTTATCCAGTGAAATATTTTACAAAGACTCATGTGATTACTAAAGTATCACAGTGTTATTTTCAGTACCGTATATCCCACACCCCAAAGCCTTTGGAAATCTGCTGTGCTTGAAGCCTCTCTGTAGCGTGAGGTATCACACTTTGCTACATTATTTAGTACAAAATCTCAGCCTTTAGAAAGCGCAAAATGTGAAAGGGAGTAGGAAGTAAGTTGATGCAGATATATCCAACTTTGTTAAGGGGCTCTTATCTGCAGTAACCAGCAACATGCGGGGTTTTTCCAAATGGTAGTTATTACTGCTAGTCAGTGCTGCTTTGCAATTAGTGTTGGAGCACCTAGATAAGGTGGATATATAGGAACTAAGAAGAGATAACATAAATGCAAACAAAGAAATTTAAACCTTTTGACCTCCTTTGTATTTGTTTATTTCTGAACTGATTCTTAAACAAAAGAGCAAAAAGAGGTTGCATTTCAGTATGGTTTCTTTTGGGGAAAAATATGTTTTGAAATTTAGAAAGAAAGACCTAATGATTTAAGAGTTTGTATTGCTTCACTTTTACATTGATGTATTTTGCAAATGATGCTGCACTCATCATAAGCCTGGTCCTAAATTTCATCATAAATAAGACACTGCATATCATAAAAGCAGAGAGGATTTGATCTAAGTGGGAGTCTGCTGGTTCATTTTTAGAAGGTCAGATTGATAGACAATATCTCACAGTCTAGATAGTGACTCTATCAAACTAATTCTTAAACACATAGCAGTACAATGAATTATTCCTGTCTTGGAAGTATGGTTTATGACCTTTCTGCCCCAGGTATTATTGCTGATTATTATCTGAGAATGGGTAGTTGCATGCTTTTTGTTTCACTGGTTTTTGTGGTTGTTTTTTTTTTTTTTTTTATTTTAACTTAAGCTGTTTTTTAAGCAAATATGTTTTATGAACCATTTAATACAGCAGATTTCTGATAAAATAAATCTCCCTTATAGCATGGTGATAAAGAACGGCTCTTCACCTTTCTTTTCTCCTAGAGGTTATTGTTTAAACTAATATCTCAGGTTGTGCAGATAAATATTTCTGTGACCTTTTGTTTTCTGTGTTTTTCACACTGATTTGCGGAAAAGTGTGAGCATTTTAGAATATTTTAATTTATTTTGCAAAATCTGCACTTGGTAATTGCCAGCCTTTCAAAAACAAAATGGTAGAATTCTTCATATGAGGCTGCATAAAAGATGGACCTATTTTGTATATAGAATATTGCCTGTCCTTTAGATCTATGTGTTTTGCTTATGGAATAAACCAAAGTAGGAGAGATAAACTAATATTTTGTATAAGCTCAGCCAGACAATACACATGATAAAGATGTTTCATCTTCTTATGTATGCAGAAAATATGAAAAATTGTAGTTTACACATATTTTCTCAATTCAAGTGTAAAATTGGGCCCCCAGATTGCCCTGGGCCACAGTGGTTGTGTTAAAGAAGCACTATTTACCTAGCAGCTGAGTGAAAAATGATCAGAATATTAGACTCATCTAGGCCACATTAAGGAGCCATTGCATTTCCCGACAATTTTATGCTATCTCAATATGAAAACAGAGCAATTTCAGCTCATATCAGGTTATGATCGGCAATTACAGTTGCATAATTCACCTAGTCGTCTCTTTTCAGGGCCTTTATTTTCCCTCTTGGTGACATTCCTGAGAAAGTGCCTGATAAAAATGTCATATATCATCCTGGCTTTAAAACTCGTAAGGGGGTAATCTGCTATGCCTTGCTGAGCCTATATTCATCACTAGATTTTTGACTTGGAGGGGTCATGACACTCATAATTTCCTTTTTGATATTGTCCTCACTAGATATGACAAGGGGCTGTAAAAGCTCAGTTGTGTGCTGTGGTTAAGAGCCATTCCAGTGGGGCTCATCACTAGCAATAACAGTGCATTACTGTGGATTGTGCAGTAGTTGGCTGTTTCGAAGATAATTAGATTTGATGTCAACATTTCTTTATCACCTGCATCCTTTTGTGCATCTGCGTGTCAAGTTGTTATTTCCGGATTTATTAGCACCCTCAGAGCTACTATCTATCTGTCAGCCTGTGTGGTGTTTGTGTTGACAGTTGTAAAGTTAATTACTAGTACTAATGAGCATCGGGCTTTTGGTGGACATGGCATTTTGGGCATTTAAAACTGTAATTAGATTTTTTTTCCTTTGTGTACAGCCACAGAAAAAATACATAAAAAGAAAAAGAAACCCAAACCAAGCACCCTGACCTCAAATCTCTATCTCCAATTTGACATTGTTTACAGTATCTCTAATTCAAAAGACTCAAAAAGGCAGCTTTGTTTGCTTTTTACTGTTTTTTCTCCTCATCATTAACTCCATGAATATTTGTTTTATCATGGCATCCAAAGATCTTAAAAAAAAGTTTTATTTTCAGACGACTTTTTAAAAAGCATGTCCAGATAGCATATGTATCAGTCGTTCCCTTTTCTGTGAAACTATTCAATGTATTGTGTTTAAAAATAAATTTGTAAGGACAGCAAAATTAGCCCATCTCCTCATACCTCTCATTTTAATATAATATTAAACCCAGTGAACAGAGACACTTATTGTTTATTACACAACTGTAAATCCAGAGTAATTTCAGTGAAGCGGGATTAACACGGATGTAACAGAAAGAAGAATTTTGATACTTATTTGCCTTGCATACATGTTAAATTCCCTATCCTGTAAATCATATTACCAGATCTTTTCTGTGATGTTCCAAGTAACATATAACTCATAGGATTTAGAATAATGGCACTTACATGTGACATATACTTTATGTAAGTATATTGTTTATTCTACTGCTACAACTAAGAACCACTCCCTTGCTGCTGTTTCTATTTACTTTCTATTTATCATTATCTGCCATTTTGTTAAACAACTACCCTTCCCAGACATAAATCATCTGTAAAAATACTCTGGCTCAGAGAAAATTTCACCCTGGCACTGAAATGATGAGATAACCATTTTCATCTCTTGTTGAAGCATTGAGATTTATTGGGCTTTGATGGGCTACAGCCCAGACATCATTCTCTGCTAAACAGACTCCCACTTGCATTTATTCTTATTGCATTTAGCAATTCAAAATGGAGCTCCCTAAGTCCCTGCAGAGCCCCTTCCCAGCTTAGGTGGGGCACGGCACGTCAGTGTTATTACTTTATATTAGATAAGGAAGGGACACACACTGAAGCATGTGGTGATTCAGATGATTTTTTATTTCCGTTTAGCAGTGATGACAGAATGTCATAGTGAAATGACTTCAAAAGTCATTTTTCCCTCTGCCCTGGTTCTGCAGCCTTGTCCCTCGAGGGCACTTCCATTGTACAGTTATATTAATTCTGCTAACTTTCAGACTTCATTGCTGACAATAGGCCTTTTGGCTTTCTCAGACTATTACATTAAATTTCCCATCAAACCATGTCAGCCTCTGAGGTCAGAGATTCCAGGAGAAGCTTTAGATATTTTGCCTTTTGACTTCATGGGCAGGTATTTCTAAATTGCTTTTAGGTTTGTTTTTCCAATGTCAGAAATCATACTGAACCTATCTGAAAACTCAGACAATGAATGCTCATCAGGTGAAGGACAAATGGTCTGAGGGGTGGGGAGGGTGTGCATGGACACCCAAACACATGTTTGCTGGAACACTTCTGTCCTCAGTCGTGCTGGTGTTAACGAGGATCAGCCACCCTTAGTCCAGCTGCATTTCTCAAGGTGGCAGAGTTTGACTGTACATTTCACACACACACACACACACACACCCCGGTCGTTCTTTAAAGGTTCATCTTCCAAACAAAAGGCGTTTATTATATCTCAATGTACATTTATTGTTAACTAGTTTTACTACTCTGCAGTTTGTTCGGCATCTTTATAAAAAAATAGGTATAACATTCTTCAGCTCACAGTTAGGGAAACTGAGGCACGGAGAGGTGAGCTGTTTTAGCAAGGTGTTGGAAGCACAAGAACACTGGGGACTCTCCTTCATGAAATCCTGTCAGCTGGCATTGTCTGGAGACACTTACCTTGAAGACATTTCAAAGAATTGAAGTACAGTGAACTTAAACAAAGCAAAATTTATTTACATAAAACATGGTTCATGTAAGAATCATCAAAATCCTAGATTGTACTAGATGACCATGAAATAGTTTTTAGATTATTGAGCAAGCTTTGCTGCTGAAGATTCTTTTTTTATATATTCATCAAGATTCTGACCCTTCTCCAAATAACATATAAATTGTTTTAACTTGATGGATTTTTTTCTCCTTGGAATGATTTTACATTGGGGGGGGGGGGGGGAGTATTTAAACCAGCCTTTGTTGAATAAGATATTTAATTTATCATAGATTCATGCCCAGCATTGAACTGGAGAAAATGTTATTTTTAAAAAGGTGTTAGTTCATGCAGAATACAATTAAGTAAAAAATGCAGTAAAATTATAGGAAGAAAAAAACCAGGCTTTGCATGATAGAAACACATCAAGAAACCAAGAGCTTGGATGGCATATAGAATTCAACAAAATTCAGTACAGCTATCTTAGCCGCTATTTTGAATTTGTAATCATGTTTTTTGTATTTAGAAAACAGGAATTCTGCAATGTTTTCTTCCCCCAAAACTCTTATTATTCAAAAATAAGGCAGAGGAACAGACTTTTCAGAGAAAAATATTTCACCCTGAAAACAACCTCTGCTGATTTTTCTTGGTAATTTTAAAGGACCAAAATTAGAATTGTCTTAATTCTTAACTGAAATTACATATGTATAGGGAAATGTGTGCATGTGTGTACAGAATAACCGGCGAGTGGCAGGACTGGAGAAAGATGAGCTTAGAAAGGCAGTGTCGATGTGTTACTACCTGCTTGAAGCCATAAGGCTGGGGAATCATTTGTGACACTCTGGGGACAATTTTGTCACCCTGACAGTAATGCTGTTATGCACCAACTTGACACACAGGAAGAATCCATAAAGACAGATAAGTAACTGTGAAAGTGGCTGGGGATCAGCCTGAGTGCTACCACTCACCTGCAGTGACAAATAGATAGTCATGAAGGATTGAAAATCCTGCCCAACACAGAGATATGTCAGTCCAAAGCTAGAATACTGCGTGGTTACACGAAGGCTGTAGTAAAAATACACATAAGGCATGTGCACAGAAGAGCCCCCAGGCATAAGTATGAGAAGGTTAACTTCAAAGTATATTAGTTCTTTGTAGCATTTTTTTTAGAAGAATACTTGATTTCTTCCACAAATGGGCCAAACTCTTATATTAATTATATTTGATTGGGCCAATTCCTGTGATTTTAATTGAAATCAGTACAGGCTAACATTGACATAATGAAAGTAAGAATTTGGCCAATGTGATATTCATGGGAGCCAACGGGTCTGTTTCGAGGTGTCATTTTTTTAGTAATTGTTTTATACCAATAGAGGTCCCCATCTGCAAATCAAATGAAGAAACTTGTGACTTAACAACTATGTTCTGGTTTTGAAAATATTGCAGTTTAGCTGTTGCAGTCAACCATAGGTGCTAAAAATCAGTACCAAACCCTTTGCTGTTTATTATGTTCAAGAATGTGTTGGTTTCTACTGCAAATGCATTCTTTTTTTGTATAAGAAAAAGTAATGTACAGTTTTTTAAATATTCTTTAGAAACTTAATGATAGTTTTAGTGCTTTTTTTTGTTTATTTGTTTAAGACAAAGGGATGTTACCTAACCTCGAGGACCACTTCTGAAATCAGTCGCTCTTCATGACCATCTTTTCATTATTCATATTTGATAATTTGAAGTTTACTTCTCAGGAAGAAATTAGATACAGCCAGAGGCAGATGATGTGCTTGGGTTTTTATTTTGTTTAGTTTATAATCTCTATTTTTCCCCTTTCTTCTCAGTCTGGCCACTGGCTTTCACTTTTAAGAAACTGTCCTTTGGAGGCAATATCTGAAGTCATTTTGATCCCTAGAATAGAGAGCAAAAAGAACTGCCACCCTTACATTTCCTCACATCACACACACTCAGGATTATTTTTTCCATTATTTTTTCCTTTTTCTTCCAAACTGGACGTTCATTCTTGTGTCCTCAATTCCCTTCCACACCACCAGCTTTTGAATAACTTCTGCAATATGCTAAAACACTACCCATTCCCTTCGCTCAAATACCTTGACCTAGCTACAAAGCAGTGGGGTGCCATGGGCCTGGTGCTCAGCCCCAAGTGCCAATCCCAACTTCCTTGCTGAGAACTTAAATAGGGTTTGTATGTGATGTATGTAAGTATTAATTTCATACTCTACTAGTTTCTTTTTTATTCTTTGCCTCTTTGGCATAGTGTTGGGCGCAGGTTTTCTGGATGATTTGTGCAAGGTGGGACATGGTGGAACTTTTGGCCTCCTCCCCACATGATCTGTGTTGACCTTCCTCCAGTCACCCTCTCCCTGAGCTGCTGTGGCATGACCTCTTGAGGATGGTCTCCTCTGGAGGTCCTGAAAAATATGAGTTTGGGTTACCTCAGGAACCAGTCCCAGTAATGACAAGCCACATAATGAGCTGTTGTGTGGTAAGATACACTGATCATCAGTACCAGCACTTTCAAACTATTTAGAACTATTTAGCGAATGTCTAGCTTGCTTCTCCATTGCCATATCTTATTTGAAGCACAGAGTAAACCCTAATAAAGAGATTTTGAAACCTTTTTTCTGCCTTGCCCCTCCCTGTCTCAAGTTCCTCATCACAGAATGCTTTTTAGGCTTAAGTCAAAATATCTGTACCCCTCAGGACCTTCCCCCTTACATTTCTGCACTGCTTTAGCCTTTTCTGTTGGTTTTGTTCTCTTTTTTTTTTTTTTTTTTTGCCTATCCCTTGCAGTAGAGTCCCCATTCAGACAAGCCTTCCATTGCTCACAGGTCTTTTGTTGCTATCTACCAACCTATATGAGCGGGTTCTTTTTCTTGCTCTGCTTGCTTCTCCTTGTCCAAGGCTAAAACAAGTTTTGCCTTTGTCGAGACCCATTTGTAGCCATTTTAGTCTAGTATAAGGATTTTTTCTGATTCTTTCTGATTGTTACAGCACTTCATAGAGTATTTAGAGAACAGTTTTAGAGTAAACAATGTCTCAGGAAAAAAAAAAAGATATTTATAAATTTACATTAAATATATACCAGTTTATCTCGCAAGTGTTAAAGATGATGCCCCCCAATAATTATTAACATACATTTTTAAATTCTAAAAGACCATTTCTAATGTGTTTTCAGCTTCTACTTTTGAGCAAGTAGGGTTTGTATTTCTGTGGCAATCTTGAACAGTAAAGCCTTTTTAAAGCAGAGGTTAAGATTCATGTGTTATTCAAGTCTAAGAATTTCTTATTTAATAAAGGTGCAGCAAATACTGTGAAATTTTTATAAGGGATAAAAATTAGCCTAACTCTTCCCATTTTATCATATTTTTGCTGAGTTAGAGTTATTTGAGCTAATCAAAATTAAGGTCAAATGCTTTTTCACCAAAAAGTGCAATTTTTACAAAGCTAAAGCTTTCCATGGTAAATATCTCTGTTTCATTAAAACACTGTTTAATTTTGTATGAGTTTGATTTGAAGTATAAGAGTTCAGGTTTCTGATTATTTAAAAACATTTCTTTTTATATGATTTGAAATTGTCTTCTAGAAGTGTAGATTAAACTGCCATTTTGTTCTGTTTGTTCAGCTTCTTGGCAAAAATAGTATATCTCTGATGTATTTTGAACTTTGCAAGTTAAAGCCACGTAGTGGCCTGTAGGAGTTGAATGACTGCTGAATAAATTATAGGAAATGTAGTCTCCCGTAAGGGATGTCAACTATAGTGTGAATGTGAGCATCAGGCTCACCTGCCACAACTCCCATCAAGCTATATGGTCACCATGAAAAATACAGTTCAGTATTTTACCGACTAAAAACCAAGTGTTTCATCTCAGTTCTACACATCAGAGTGAACATTGCAATTTGGAATTATTTGGGCATTATTTGATAAAAAAAAATGCAATATATAAAAAAGTAATGGAAATTTCAAAATTTCCTCTGGCACAGAGATTTATGCTTTCACTCAGCTTATATGCGATATGCCATTGGCAAAGCAGTTCTCTTCTGTAGTCAATTGCTCTTGTTGGTTGAACTGAATGCTAATGGAGGAGCTTTTATCTCATTCAAAACGTATTAGTCAGAACCCAGAGAGCAAGAGGATACTGCCAAAAGGTATCTTGTGTTGACAGCAAAACTTCTAGCTCTAGAGCTCATCTCTCCCATTTCCATTCTAATCTTGGCTCTGAGTTGGGGAAGGAAAATACAGTTATTTCCTGTCACTGCTTAGAAATATTTAAAAAAAATAAATGTTTGCTTTCCATTTTCCTTCTCTTTTTGTAGTGCCTTTACCCAGAAGGTACATAATGACTGCAATTCTTGTGCTTTGAATGGTGTTAACACAGTAGTTGTGCTTTACTGCCTCATGGATTTGCAAAGGGAATCGGAAGACATTTTTTATACTTTTATACTCTCTTCTATACACTCATGAAAAAATTGAATGTAATAATTCAACATATTAGAAACATATTATAATACACTTTAGAAAACTGATAATGGAATATCTGTGTTTCTAATGCTGACATTTCTTTAGATAATGTACATTTTGCCTAGGTGTTCTGAATTTTTGCAGTCTACGTGTTCATATCTTTCCCAAGAAAAGAATTTTGAAGCTATGTTGATCTGTCCCTGCCTGACACATAATCTATGCATATATAAAATTTGTGCATGATATACAATATGAACATTGCTAATAATGAATGACCTATGTTTTTAAATGTATGTTGTCTTTGTGCACACTGGTGTAATAGAAACTTTTTAAAGACTTTAGGAGTTGTGTTCTTGAACTGATCTTAGTTAACCCTACAGATTTTACTAGGAAATACATTTTACATTCAAGACTTACATTTTTTGCCTGAGTGTTTGATGATGCAAAGCTAAGGCCATAGTCTGACCGAACCTGCTTCTGCAATCTGAGGTCCAGCACTATTTTATAGCCTACAAAATTAATAGTTTGTTTAGCCAAGATCTTTTTATTAATGAAGTATGAATCTCACAGTGAATACTCCTCAGATTGGTCTGGAAATAAG
Organism: Strix uralensis; assembly: GCF_047716275.1. Lineage (NCBI taxonomy): Eukaryota > Metazoa > Chordata > Aves > Strigiformes > Strigidae > Strix > Strix uralensis. Next base: position 6,733,495 of record NC_133983.1, on the reverse strand, counting down.
TAGTATTATGGGGTCATTTGTCATCAGGAGACTGAAAATGATAGGTTTAGATAATCTGAAATTGAGTATGTATGGTGATTACTACATCTCCCTTTTTTAACCACGATTATCATGCATTTTCTTGGTGATTGCAAGCAGATTACATCTAGTTTTGTTATATTTTCTTATTTTTAAAAAAAAGGTATATCTGCTCCTTTTTTGAGAAGGCCCATGCTAAACTCATAGATCCAGTGCTTTGGCTGATACACATTCTTCAGGCAAAGTGTAAGTTGGGCTGATGGGAAAACTGAGTACAGTCCAGGAGAATAATTTCATCTTTAACTGACTTGGTCCCAACTAGTGATTGTTTACTGTGTTCCACTGACTGCCATGCTACTGTGTGAATTTTTGTCACTTTACTGTCAGTTTTAAGGTTACTACAAAACCTAAAAAAAAAAAAAAAAAAATTTAGATTGACACACACACCCCAAAAAGACAACATATTAGTAATTTTGTGGCAGGAGACTTTCAAGGCTAGATAGTTTTTCATAACACTCTACATTTTTTTCTTTATACATATGGAAATAATACTTTGAGCTGTTATACTTAGTCATCTGCTGCAAAGGTCAGTATCGAAATTTTTTACTGGGCATTCCAACCTAGTGTTCTCCCAAAGAAAGGAAAGAAACGTAGGTTGGAATCAGGAAATTCTGGACTATATTTATTCCTAAACTTGTGATCATTTGATAGTTCAAGCTGCTGCATCAACTATCTTATTAAAATTTTTCTGATAGACACCTCAAATCATAATTTCTTAGTTAGGTAGGTCTGTAGTCATTGTCTCTAGAAAGTACTAATGGGGTCACAAGTAGCAAATGTAGCAGCCTTTTTTGTAAAAACAGCTAATTTGATGTGTCAGTTATTGTAGGCCTTTGTGGTAATAGTTCGTGATTTGAAAAGTAGTTATCTGCAGAAAGTTTCTAATAAGAATGCCCGTGGAGAGCCAGTACTTGTAATTCTATTATGTCTGGGTATGACACTTCACTAAGTCAAGCGTTTCTGCGTCAGGATGATAGCAAATTAAAATATTTTTTCATTGCACAAAAGTAGAGACACATGCAAAGGAGATATAAGGATCCATCTGGCTGAGTATCCCTCTCCAGCAGTGACCACAAGCAGACGTGTAGGGGAGAGTAATATAGGACAATTATATATGATATTTATTATATCATTTATGATATTTATTCCCTCAAATATCCTCCCTAATAATTGTACAGTTACATTTTTCCCTTTCCTACAAATCTTCAGCCTGGTACACCATATACTGTACTCTTTACTAGACTATTACTCCAACTGAGGCCTCTGCTCTGTTAGAATCATATACATGTACATGGCGGGGGGGCGGTGCAAACATGGCCCTTATCATGAAATGGTGAAGTGGAAATTCTCTGAGAAGCATTGAAACAACAACGAGCAACTTAGGTAAGAGGGAGAATGGGGAATTCTGGCATAGGGCCACCCAGCTGAAAACCCCGGTTAAAGTTACAATAGAGTCATCTTTTAGTAAATTAATTGCTGGAAAGAAATGGGCTCTTCCATTTCCAGTCACAAGAGGTTGAGTGTTCATTTTAAGAACCTGTGACAAGTCCCCTGGTTTATGGTACTGAGGCAAACCTGGGGAATGCCTGCTGTGAGCCTTTCAGCCGAGCCCCAGCAAGGCATGCTTTGGCCTGCTTAAGGACGTGGGCCCATGGCATTCTCTCTGTTTGCCTTTGGAAGGTACTAGAAAGGGCAAAATCCACCTCTGTTCTTTAGGAGTGATGATATTGAGTGTCTGCGTAGTACCTAAGCCGAGACTATATAATTTTGTCCAAGGGGAGGGAATGGAAAGAAAACTGGCTTTGTGGGTGTTTGTTTAGAGAGACCCACAGTGTTTCAAACCAGTTAGAACATGGGGTGGCTGAAAATTCAGGAAAAGTGCTTTCCACTGAATAAGCAGTGTGGACACAAGAAATTGTTATGCAGGAATTATTAATAGGAATTGAAGTAACGAGACACCATATGTATTCTTCTGCAGAGAAGCCTTGGGAGGTGCACAAAAGGAGGAAAGTCACAGAGTTAGTAGAAGGGCTCACAAAGGTCATCCCTCAATTACAAACTGAATAGATTGTAAATGATACACGTAGGTCACAGACATATCTCTTTTTCCTATGATTAATTATGCAAATCTGGTATTCTATCTCAGGTCAGATCTGTGACCATATAGTGTGTGCCTTTTTTCTGGAAAATTTTTGTGTTCTACTCCCTCCTCCCAAAAAGGAGCTACTAGTAGAGTTTCAGAACTTCCAAACCACATTTCTTGCTAATTTATTTCAAGCAAAGTGCATTTTATGGGCTTATCTACTAATTCTTTTGATTAAAACACAAGCAAAACTCAACCAGCTTGAACGGGTTGAATGCCACATCTGTGCAGAAGATATCAGCACACTTATTTATGGCTCAAAGAAACAGAGTCTAAATTAAAGCAGCTATTGCTATAGAGTGGATAAGCGGCCATTATGAATTATCCTTAATTATAGCGATTTCCTAAACTAATAAACCTGCTAAATCTTTATTGCAAAGGTTAGTTTACACAGTGCATATAAAATCCGCATGTGCTACGCATCAACCACCAGCTGTCTGACAGTGTGTTGCTATTGCAGTGAGTGTTCACATAAATTTTATGTTGGTTATATTAACAGTCAGTCCATATCACTACCCACAGATGCCAGTAGACATAAAAATTGCTCTCCAGTGAGCCTAAATATCCCTAGAAGCTAGTTGTGTCTAATGTTCCATGTAGTATTTGTACGTGAAAGCAGCAGATTGAAAAGTTATTTACAGATGAATATTTCAATCCAGTTAGTTCATATTGGCCTACTTAGGCTTCTTTGCTGGTTTATTTGTATGCTAAATAATTCACTAAAGGTTCTTGTTTACTTTCAAAAGTAGTTTCTATGAAATGCAAACAACAGAACCAACTTTAGGTGCTCAAAAGGCTAAACAGCCCTGTTTGAAATGCAGGTCAGAGCTACAGACAGCATCTTGCAGATGGGCTGTCACTCACAGTTTTACCCTTTTAGTTGCTGGGTTTTTAAAGAATTTACTGAGATTTGATGTTTTTATATAAATTTTTGGCAAGAATGGGTTATTTTTTCTTAATCTATCCTTTTTCACAGACAAATGTGAAGTCCTTCGGGGTCTTCCCATTAAGCAGACAATGCTGGCAGCATGCAGCATGTTGTGGGCTATTAGATGGATTCTTGACGGTGCACAGGACTAGCAGGTGCAGTAGATATGTGATTCCTCCTGCTGTAGGACATAAATAGGTTTTTGTATGAGTTTCTATGGTACGTTTGCATACCATTTGTTGTATACTTTGGTTTCTTGATTAATCAGAGCACTGGACAAATTCAGCCACTGTCTGTTCCTTTAATGTGATCCCAGAACTTAGGAACACTCCGAACACAGCACTGTCTAGATCACAGAGTTCATCTATGTGCTAACTTTTTATTTTATAATATTGATTTTATCATTTTTACTGTTTGTAGTAGGAGTTGCTTTATTGATATTTACTCAACCCCTCTTTGTGCAAATGCTGTAGAATACTTTGTTGCAAGTATTGACATACATCTGCTGGTTGCTTCACCATCATCAACTTATTTCATCCAAATAGTATTCAGATGCTGTAATTGTTTCTTGCTATTGATTTTAGATTGAGTTTATAACATGCTTCCGAAGACCACAGCACACACGCTGTGTCTGGCTAGAGCTTCAAGTCAACCTTTTCAACAAGAATAGGAATCACACACATCAAAATTGCAACAGCAAGATATTTTAAGTCTATATTTGCTTTTCAAAGATCTCTCAAGAAAGATTGAGACCAGTCAGTTCTTGAGAGATCGTGAAGGATTATCTTAACACTTCCTAAAGAATAGTTGGTTATTTTTGCAGGCATTCTGAGCTATTAGTGGATAATCTAGCATAATTCTAGGGATGCTATACTGCCAATGGTGACCTATTTTTGTACAGATATGTAGTTGCTTAGGCTTAGGTTCACAAAGACATTTAAGAGCCAGTTATTTCATTGCCTGCATGTCCGACCATTTGTAAAACAAGGACTTTGGGGCCAATTGAGATGAGTGTATAGTGCAAAATACCTTCTGCAAGCATTTCTTTAAAGAATGAGTGATTTAACTTGGTTAATGCTCAAGTCCCATTCAGTCTTTCCACAGAAGTTTTTATTAATAACTTAATCTGCCAAAGTGCAATGGAAGCCCATGCCTTTAGTGGCATCCCCCAGAGAATGAAAACTCTGAATGTAAAATTAGAATACTTGCACTAGGCAATACCCAAGGATGAGTAGAAGCCGATGATATTACCTAGTAAAATTAACCAGTAGAACATGTATAACATATCTATTGACTTTTATCAATTAGATTTTTATTTTTTTTTTAGCCAACAGTAGTAATCTTTATCCTCAGTTTACATAACATTAGGAAACCTTGACATAGCCTTCCAAAAAAATCTGAGTAAAGTAGGTGATATAAAATATAGGAACATTTCTTCTCTTGTGCCACTAAGATGTGAGCTAACTGCTGAATTACAACTTATTTAACTGGTGGTACATTTTTCACAGCAAGTGCTGTTTTACCATGCTGGTTATAGAATCAGGTATCTATAGAAGATATCTCTTTGAAGAATAGTAGTTTTAAAAATTATTTTGCATGCTTATTTTTGAAAACTGAGTTGCATTCTGTTTAATAAAAGAGGGGTGGTAAATTAAAATAGTTAAATACAGAATCCCTAGGAAGGTTAATGGGGGGTTGCACCAAAAGTGTTTGGGCAGTTTTGAAAATTTCACTTGCATTAAGAAAAATAAAAGTTAGAATATTTCATAAACATGAAAGAGTGTATGTTTATGTGGAGGGCAACTTCATTCCACAGGGAATTAGTTTTCCCAAAAGGAGCCAAGTTGAACATTGTTAGTATTAAAATACAAAACCCAGCTACATTTGTCAAAGTATCAGCAATCAAATTCAGTCCTCAAGTGATTGCATCAAATAGAAAACTTGGCCCCACAGTGTTAGCTGTGAGTAAAGACAAATCAGCAGTACTTCTACAACAGACAGGCAAAGAAAAAAAGCCATTATGAAATATTAGTGTACATGTTGTGAGAAATCAGTATTTTGCAGAAGCTGCCCTGTTTGTCAGTGCTGCCCTACTTGCTCTAGAATACATATATTTAAGGACATTTTTCTGTGTCATTTTTATATGTGAAAAAAATCTGAATTAATTCAAACTCATGAGTAACACTGAGAAACACAAAGGTTATGAAAGGAGTTAAATTACATGCTTTGTATTTTGATAAGAGAGTGTAAACGTTTTGCAAGTCTACTAAATATTTGGAAGGCAGCATTTTACAATGGAGAAATTGTGGCATCTTCAGACTGATTCTCAGCTTCCTGCTTCCTGAGGACTTTTCCTGAATTCAGGGGAGATTTCCTCTGTGCGAGGAGCTCAGGACTGGGCTCCGTCATCATGAGTTAATTGGGCAGAAATCTGGCAATGGGAACGTTTGAAAGAAGCATATGAATGAAGGCAGACAGGCATCCTGCAACAACTAATTCACCCACATAACACATCTTTGAACTGTCTAAGGCATACCTAACTGTTTACATGCTACCAACAAGAGTAAATACTCTGAACAGAAGGAAGAGACAGAGTTGCTGTGAATAAAGAAAAAGATTACAAGACAGCCCATCTGCTCGAGAGTACCTGTCACCTCTAGTTACAAGCCAGAGGCAGCCCTACCTCGTAGCAACTAGAGAGACCAGTTTATTATTCAAACAGGAGAGAGGAAGAAGCTAACTTAGACCTCGACTTTCTGTCTGATATGGTGTCAAAAACATCAGTTTCAGGGACTCTTGTGGACAGAATAGTGGGGATAAGTTGAGTCTAAACACTAACAAGAAAATAGCTAAAAAATCTACAGCTTCAGCAAAGCTAAAAGGCTATCCTTGCTACTAGCTGTGAAAGGGATTGAACACACTGGCTGTCGGGTGTAGACAGAATTCTGCCAAGGAAAGTACTACTGGCAACGGGGACGAGAATTAGATTAAAAGCTAAAGTAATCTTGTTATCCTTAAGAATCCTGATTATAGCCGTTTAAAAAACAACAACCTGTTTGTCATTGTACTGTAAGGCCAACAAAGGCACTTTTAGAGGGCCTTGAATTAAGCCACTTCATTTTCTTTTCTCTTTGGAATACCTATTGTTTACACATATATACTATATGGTATTGGACTACCTATTGTCTTTGGAAACCTATTGTTTATGCCTACAGCCAGGTCAAGTTTCACTCCTTCTGTTAACATCTTCAAGGTCAGGTAGAGTGGTCACAGTCAGTTTTCACTGCTCTTATAATGTTTTTGTTTTATCTAGTATCCCTTGGAGAACAGACAAATTGGGTGCATACATGTAGCAGGCCATCTTGACATTGATTTTTGAAGGTTCATTAGATAAATGCTGACATCATAGATTGATGTCTCTTTAAAACAGTGCCTAGCACAGAACCATTGGGGGAATCAAAAATATCGACTTACCATGTTTGTGCAGAAGGCCCACTGGAGATCTCCTGCATTAATGGGTCCATCAATTTAGGTGTTCTTTAATTATTCTAATTGTACACCTTGCAGCTGGAAACTGACTTTATTAGGACTTCTGGCTAGGTAGTCACACCTTTCATGGAGAAGAAATAACAGTGGATAATAGTGACTTTCATCTACTTTGTCATCACGTCTTGAATTGTTCAGTAAATTTTTTTTTTTTTTTTTTGCTTTATTATGGGGTAATTTGCCTCTGTAACATGGTGGTAAAAATGGATAGGAATGCAGTGATGGGCCACTGCAGAGGCCAAGAAGCTATATGGTACTTTAAAGAAATACATGCTGGTAAAATAAAGTTGATGGTTTTGTTCGTGTTTAACCCCTCACCCTGGTACCATCAATAGATTGAAGACATCATTTGTATCTGCAAGTGTTTGTTTAATTAAGACCTCCTAAAAATCTTTGCTATTGATTCATTCCATTATCTTATTGATTAACTGCACTGGATCATGTACTTGCTCTTTAGTGGAAGGCAACAGTTTCAGCCTGCTGTCATTTACCCACAGATGTGAACAGTAAGCAATGTTCAGCATCCATGTCTGCCAAAGTGTCTTGTGTTTTAATGAAGTACTGGCTGCAATTCCCTGTATTACATGAGAAAAGCCAGTTGTCTCCTGCTGGTGGTGTGACCAAGCATAAAGGTTTTCTTCCAGTTATTCATAAAGCAGCTGCTTACCAGGGAATGTTAGGAAGTTGTGCTTTGCATTTCTATGTTAAAATCTAGAGGTTTGAGTCAGAGCAGCAAATTAACACAGATGACCTGCATACTTAATTTCTGCGCTTTTGTATTTTGTTTTTTTCCGCACTGGAAAATAATGTAAACCAGGATTTTTTTAATAATATGATGTCGTATTTGTACCTTGCTGCTTCACCCTGTGGAGTTTGCTGCATGACCTAGTATTAATATATGTGTATATCTGATAAAAGCATCCCACCACTGCCTCTCTGAAGATTTTTCTCAGGAAAATAATTCAGTAACAACGTTCTGACTGCTCAAGAATTGGACTGTCTGGCTACATTTGTGCAGCCACATGTGCCCTTGTTTGTCATCTCTTTGTCGTCTTTTTTGTAGAGAAAAGTCCCTTCCTTATACCAGTGTGATAGCAATGTGGCATGTAGTAGCTTATTTTACAATTCCAGAAATGAGTTTCTGTGTTGGAAGTGGGAATCTGACAACTCAGACCTGTGGGGACCAGCTGCCACAAGGTCACACAAGTGTACTGTACCCGTCTGCTTGCCCACCCCTAGGTAGGCTGAGTGCTGGTTTTAAAAATGCTCATGCCGCCTCTCAGATTTTTAGGGGCTACCATTAGTAGCAAGAAAAAGGTGGTGACTGACAGTAAAATTATGGGAAAGTTTAAAGCAAAGGAAAAAACCTAGTCTGGCGTATTCTCCTTCTATCCTGACATTTGAGTGACAATCCAGATTGGTCCGGAGTAACTGCCAATATTTCTGTGGAAAATTTTAAAATATTATGCATGCCATATTGAAGTGTTTCATAGGAAATAGGGCATATATTCTTTATTTTCACATGCAGCTTGCTCTTGACATTTTCAATATACTATATGTACTGTGGGTGGTCTCCTAGTGAATGCCAGCAAGTTCTTTGTTGCCATTGTGAAGGGAGAGCTCAGAAACTCCCCCCATGACAAAATCACTACTTTTTTCCTCCCTTTTTTTATATAAAATGAAAACTTCTCCACTTGGGCTGTTTTAAAATTCTAGCTCAGTTGAGACTTTTGTGTTCAGTTAAGTTTATATATCTGCTGGCATGCTTTGTTAATTTAAGCCAAACCCTCAACTTTACCTTGGCAGAGACACTGATTTTGTTGGGTTCCCTGCACCCTGTTAAATGAGCTAGTACCAAAACAACATCCAAAGGACAAATGACTGTGTTCTGATTACTTTTCAGGGTCTTTGATGGCAGCAGTAAGTCCTGACTCAGCCTTTATGATACCTTAGCATGGCAGTTTTGAATGCCTCAGGTTATTTGTAACTGTATAAATGCTAAAATTAAATCACAAAGAAAAAGTTCTTTTAGTTCTTGTTGTTTAAGCCATCTCTGAAAACATATCATACAACTTGGGTTTTTTTCACAATCCATTCATGTGCAAACAGTAGTTTCTTCTGTTGGCTATCCTCAGTAATTTTAATATTTATGATATAGATATGTAATACATATCATATATGGGAAGTTGCTAGTCAAATTCTGGAATTGTGCAGGACAAGGTAGAAAGGACTACCTTGGTGCAGGAATCACCTTTGCTTCCCTTCTGGTCCAAAATCATTAATTTCTTCTGTTTATTTAGCCTAAATGACTGCATCACTTTGGGGTTGCTGTTTTGGGCAATCCTGGGAGTCTCTCAGGTGGCTGGTAATATCCTAGTAGGGTTTGTCTCAGAACAGACCTAGAACTGAATTTTGTATTTGGTGGGGAATTGAGAGTAGGAACAGAAATATTTGCCTGACAGGTCCATAGAAGACTGAATGACTAAGGCGGCAGGCTGCTATAGGTTTTAGCAGCAGACTCGGGGGGTGGGACAGGATGGGACTTGTTCCTTAGTTTGATAGGGCTTTATCAATTACACAGTCTTGGCATCTATGTGATATTCTTCCTGTTCCATGTCTGGCTTGGATTTTTTGCTTAGCTTCAGTCTGCTCCTTCTCTTAGGTTCTGAGCACTTACTGTGATTAGAGAACAGAGCAAATACTGAGCCAGAATGGGTTTTGTCTAGTTCTTTACCAGTAATTGAAATGATGGGAGAAAAGCTCCATGTGTCCCTTCTTATTTCATCTACAGATGGGCTGATTGGACCCACTGTTTGTACATTACAGTGCAGTGTGGTAAATTCACTTTAGATAGTCGTGCCCTAGACGGCTTTATATTAACTGCGGTTGGGTACTAGTGAAGCATAGCTGGACAGTGTTGGTCACCTTGTTGAGGTCCCAGTTTACTTTGCAAGATCAAAGACATCTACTATATGCTGCTCACTGTTAGCTAAACTGTTAAGTGTACCCTGGCTAACTCAGGGATGCTTAGAGGAATGGGTTCACACCTTTAGATTGTGAATTAGGCTTTATTAGTTTATATTCACGGAAGTAAAGAACAATACAGTTTCAGCATGTTTCTAGAAAACAGACTGGGTTTGTTTCTCACTGTTCTAAAATCCAATTATTTTGTAATCTTAAGTAATTCACCTGTGTTTCTGCAGGAAAATGTAGATAGTAGTAATCAATAGTGATATATAGGGCAGATGTGAGTCTCGGGGAAAATGTTGACATTTTGGATATTTCCTATAAGGACAAAAAGACAAATTCTTAAAAATTTACTCTAACCTTCAATTCAAAAGACGCTTTAGCACAGGCTTGTGAAAGTATTTTGTGTTCCCAAAACATATATGAGTTTTGAGAGGTCTTTTGGATATATTTAGCTGAAATTTCCAAATGGATCTTACTTGTTTTGAATATGTTAAAATGAGATTTTTTTGCAGTTTGGAAATGTCTTTCCAAAGTATCTTTGAAATATTTAATAAATTGAAACTGACCTTTTCCACCAACTTTTATGGTTTCAAGAAATTAGGATTTTCTGGGGAAAACATGTTTCATTGAAAAGATCCCAGCTAAATCTATTGAAGATTTATTATTTATCATGGACCAAATCTTGCTTTCTGTACCTACATAAATAGTTAATGAAAGTGCTCCCAAGCATAAAGCATGAACTATTTGGACCAATGTTATAAAGTGCTTTGAGCTGGGAGAAATAGAAGCTGGAACATGGAAGTTACATTATAAGCAGGGTTATTTTTGTTCTGTAAAAAAACTTTTAATTGTCAAAGACTTTAAAAAGAAAGTCTTTTTCCTTTTCTTTTGAATCCTACAAGAGTTAACTTCAACACACATTACTAATATTTTATTGCAGTTGTCAAAAATTTAATGCTACTGTATTGATTACTGAGATATAGGCAGAGATCAGTTGAACAATTAAAACCTGCAGATAGAATTTCATGAATTGTCAAACTGAGCATGAGCTCCCAGTGGAAAGGGCTTATTTTTAAATTTGAAATTTTGGTGCATAATGTCTTTACCAGTTTACGGCTTTGCTGACCTGAGTATACAAAAGTATTTCACAAAGCATGACATCTTGGTCTTTTACGGATGGTGAACTTACTATATTCATATAGTAGATATCTGAACTCGTGATTCATTATGTAACATCAACTAAAATAGGTCATTTTACTGGTCTACATTAAAAAGCAATGGTAATCCAATATTTTGTGGAAAAAATGTATAGGGTTAATCTTGCTGGCATATCAATATAATTTCTCCAAAAAATTGCTGTTTCCCTTTTGAGAGAAATTAATTCTGAGCATGCTTCCTATATATAATACTGAACACTATATCAAAGTGAAAGGGAGTCTTGTCTGAATAAGACAGCAGAATAAGACTGTGTACATTAACATGAGGCATTGCAAACTGAAAGTATAGAATCATAGAATGGTTTGGGTTGGGAGGGACCTTAAACATCATCTGGTTCCAACCCCCCTGCCATGGGCAGGGACACCTTCCACTAGACCAGGTTGCTCAAAGCCCCGTCCAACCTGGCCTTGAACACTGCCAGGGAGGGGGCAGCCACAGCTTCTCTGGGCAACCTGTGCCAGTGTCTCGCCACCCTCACAGGAAAGAATTTCTTCCTTATATCTCATCTCAATCTTCCCTCTTTCAGTTTAAAAGAGTTACCCCTCATCCTATCCTGTACTTCCTGATCAAGAGTCCCTCCCCACCTTTCCTGTAGCCCCCTTTAAGTACTGGGAGGCCACTCTAAGGTCTCCCCAGAGCCTTCTCTTCTCCAGGCTGAACCCCCCCAACTCTCTCAGCCTGTCCTCACAGGGGAGGTGCTTCAGCCCCCTGATCGTCCTCATGGCCTCCTCTGGACCTGCTCAAGCAGGTCCATGTCCTTCTGATGTTGGTGCCCCCAGAGCTGGACACAGCACTGCAGGTGGGGTGGGTCTCATGAGAGCAGAATAGAGGGGGAGAATCCCCTCCCTCGACCTGCTGGCCACACTTCTCTGATGCAGCCCAGGACACAGCTGGCTTTCTGGGCTGTGAGTGCACATTGCTGGCTCACAATCAGTTTTCCATCCACTCATACCCCCAAGCCCTTCTCGTTGGGGCTGCTCCCAATCAACTCATCGCCCAGCCTGTATCTGTGCTTGGGATTGTCCCAGCCCATGTGCAGGACCTTGCACTTGGCCTTGTTGAACTTCATGATGTTAGCTCGGGCCCACCGCTCCTGCCTGTCCCTCTGGATTGCACATCCCTTCCCTCCAGTGGGTTGACCACACCAGACCTCTTGGTGTCGTCAGCAAACTTGCTGAGGGGGTCCCCTGTCCATGTCGCTAACAAGGATGTCAAATAGCGCTGGTCCCAACACCAACCCCTGAAGAGCAGCACTTGTCACTGTTCTCCACTTGGACATGGAGCCATTGACTACAACTCTTTGAGTGTGACCATCCAGACAATCCCTTATCCACCAAGTGGTCCACCCGTCAAATCTATGTCTCTCCAATTTAGAGACAAGGGTGTTGTGCAGGACAGTGTCAAATGCTTTGCACAAGTCCAGGTAGATGATGTCAGTAATGTTTGGAAAAAGTAAACTAAAGCTTCATGAAACTTTCTTGTTAAGTATATGTAGTGGAAACATATACAAGACAGCTTTCTCAACAGATGAGGACCGCTGGTTATAAATCTAATTAGGAAGAAAGTGTCTACGAACCTATGTACTTGGGAAGTAATCCTATGCTGAGCCCTTGGTTGCTCATTAGCAATTAGCAATTTCCAGGTTAATTTTCATGTGGAATACTGCAGAATAGAACTATCCTAAAATACTTCATATCCACTCATTTCTTGACTTCCTATATAACCTGTACAGTTCAAATGCAAACTATGACTACCCTTATATCTAGCATGTTAGCCAAAAAAATAACATAGAAAACTTTTCTGCAGATAAGATAGTCAGAATTTTCACTGATGTGAGTAGATTTTTGTTATTTGCTTATACTATTGGTGAACTTGGTCTTCCAGCAGAGAGTTTGAGTCATTCCACACCAATGAGGAAAAAAGTGCACAATAGCACGATCTACAACCTGTGTGGCATTTCTGCTCCGTCAAACTTTGTCTTGCGAAGATTTCTTTTTAACGTCTTTATTTTGCCCTCCATCTAAGCCCAGATATATGCCTGTTAGGATTTCTTGGAGGCTGTAGCAGGCTAAAACAATCCCTGCTGTGATTGCTGGTACACACATGTTGGTTCTGTCCCATTTGTCCTAGTAATGTAGATTTTTCTGAGTCTTTTACCAGGGCTACCCCAGCAGCCTTCTGTAAATGGGAGATGCTTACTCTGGAAGAAGGATCCAAAGGTGTGGAAATGCATGTTGATTTTCACTAACCCCAGAAGACTGGACTATCTGTATTTTCCCCTTGCAATTACTCCATCTCTCTGTAGGTAGGCAGTTATCTTTTCACCTGGAAATGAAACAATGAGCAAACTTGTATGAATTGCTTTTGTTTCCTGACCACTTATTGCTAAAACACTGAAGTTTACTTTTAATCTTGTCTATACTTTTACAAAATCCCTAGGGAAAATGAGTTGATTTATGTACAGCTTAGCCTGAAGCACTTGCGTCACTGTACAATTTTGTATTGCTTGCTTAATAGACCACAAAAGTCAACATCTCTTTGGAAGAACAATTTGTGCTTAAAGTAGTCACAAATTCCAGGAGATCCTGTTAAGGCAGGATGTTGTGAGAAACCCAGAGTTGGAACAAAAACTCTTGTTTCCTAATTATAATGTTAATACTTGGGAAACCTTAAGCCACTCTGTCTTGGTTTATGTCAATAAAGGTTTGGTTTTTCGTCTTTCTTGCCTATCCTGCTTTGGGAAGTTGGAAGTAAATCAACATTTTTAGCTGCAACATAAGAAGGTTTCAGTTGTCTATTATTATGGAAGCAGATGCAAGATTACATCTCTGAAAAGAGACAGACAATCTGCATTTAAAATATCTTTAATGAAACTTTAGTTCACAGGTTTATAGAATAAGTGAATGTGGAAGGGATTTCAGGAGTTCTCTAGGCCAACCTGCTGTATTATAATCGATGAGGTCAGATCAGGGTGCTCAGAGCTTTAACCAGTCAGAGCTTGAAAACCTTCAAGGATGGAGAGTGTGCAAGTTCTTTGGGCAACCTGTTCCACTACTTGGCTGTCCTGGTGGGAAGAAAGTTTTTTCTTATATCTGGTCAGAATCTCTCATGTTTCAGTTTATATCTGTTCCCTCTTGTCCTCCTCCTCCAGCACTGTGAACAGCCTGGCTCTGACATTTTCTTGCCAACTTCCTCATATGTACTAGAAAGTACTTCACTGCCGTCAAGTCCCCTTAAAGCTGCTACTTCTCCAGGCTGAACAAGCCCCATGCCCTCACCCTCTTCTCACAGCGCAAGTGCTCCAGCCTCCAACCATCTTAGCAGCCCTCTGCTGAACTTGCTTCAGTTGATCAACATTTGTCTTGTATTGGAAGATCTCAAACTGGACACAGTATCTAGATGTGATATAAAATTGTTGAGTAGAGGGGGAAGATTACTTCCCTTGATCTGCTGGCCATGCTTCCTTTAATACTGTAGGTCATCTTTGCTGCCAAGAGAGACTGCTGGCTCATGTGCAGCTTGCTGTCTACCAAGACCTTCAGGTCTCTTTCAGCAGAGCTATACCCCAGCCATTCCTGCATTATTCCTTCCCACATGCAGGACTTTGCATTTTGCTGTGTTGACTTTCATAACGCTCTTGTTGACCTATTTCCTCCAGTCTGTATGGGAGCCCTGCCCTTGAGCATATTGATTAGTAGTCATGTCCCCCCACAGTTTAGTGTCATCTACCAATTTGATGAGCATGCAGTCCTTTACCTGCTCCAGATCATTGATGAAGCCATTAAACAAGAGGTCCTACTATAAACCTCTATGGTACTTCACTTGCTTACTGACATCCAGGTGGACTTCAAACCATTAACCACTATTCTCTGAGCCACCAATCATCAAAGCAAATTTTTCTTTACCTTTCTAGGTGTTCATTCAATCTGGAATGATTTTTTATCCTGCAGTGGTTGTTTGTAGCTGCCTATATTAGCCAAATCCTGCATTTGGTCACATGCACAAAACATTTGGTTGTTCAGTGTCTTAATTGGGTTCTATGTAGGTGAAATGCAATTAGATCATTAGTCTTACAGGAGCATAAAAATCATATATGGCTGTATTCATGCCAAGCTTTAACTAGCATTTTAAAGTCTTCATATTTGAAAGATTAAAATAATAGCAATTCTACATTGTATCTGTGTAGTGTGCAGCATGAGCTTGCTTACAATAATCACTATTAAGAGCCTGCCAATCTGTATTTTACATTAGTCTAGATTCAGTGTTCCACAGACCTGGAGTAGGAATTTTGCTAGGTTCAGTTCTGAACAGGTTTATTTAGTATGAGGGATGAAACTTTTTCCTTAAAATTGACGTTAGTTACAGAAAAGGGGTATGGTATAACATTGTTCATCTTGATCACTTTATTCCTGTTAACTTCAGTAATTTTCATAGGATGTGGCATGTAGGATACATTTACACAGTAAATTAAGCACTGAAGCTAATATAAGATTGATGAGAAAAAGCTCATTGTCAGCATGTCATAGTATTACAAGCTGTATCAGATTCATGTGTCCAGCATTAGGTTTAGAGGAAGTGCATGAAAACCAATGTATGGTTGCCTGGTTTCTTCTTGAACTATCAAATACAAAGCCACACATGAGCAATTTTGAGAGATGAATATAAGCCCCCTGATAATATCAAAGTCTTGAGTTCTTCTGACAGCCACTGATAAAGCCAGCTGATTTGTAGCATAACACATTGTCCATTCCTTCAGACAATTGAAATTACTATCCTCACCTGGTCATATTGAAATGAATTCATTTTACTTCAGGAAGATCCATTCCTAATAACATATAAATTTTTAGCAGTTTCTGTTGCAATGGATAATTTTACTGATTTCAGACATCAACTGGAGCTTCTAGCCTTCTGCTGTAGAAGTTATGAATTGTTCTATGTACATTCATGTCAATATGACATATGTGTTTCATTCCACAGATTGCTAAACATTCCAGGTCTAGTTATGCAGGCTATATGGACCTCTGTGTTAGAGAATCAGTAATCCTGTTGGGACCCATGTCTGAAGATGAGTGCATGTTGAATGACTTTGTTGAGTCAGAACCAGAGTATACATAATTTTGTGGGACTGAGTTAACAGTTTATCGAGCTGCATGATCGATAAATTACTTAAGTATGCCTAAGTAAAATGTCTTGATGTTATTTTAATCTTGATTTTTCCATCAAAAGATCTTTCTGTAATTGTGCTTTCACAGTTTTTGAAGGGGAAAAGAAATACCAGCCTTTAAAAGATGGCATGACCCGGTGTCCTAATGTATAGGTATGAATGGTCTAGGCAGTTTGTTCACCTGTTTGTTGTGGAAAATCTACATGTTGCCATCTTCCTAGAAGATAGCAATCTGAACTGCAGCTAATCTGCTAGATTTTTGCTGTAATCAACATTACTATTGTGTCTTGAAATGATAAGTAGTGTATGGTTGATCGGATTGACATTAACCCCCTTCTGCACATGCATAATACCTTTTGATTATTCTTAATGTGAATATATATAAGATTCTTCACAAGCATACTGTATATTTGATGAAAATATGTTTTTAAAACTGCCTTGTTTCTGTTGGCTTTGCATTGTTTTTCTTCTGTTTTAGCATCACCATCATACAGGTGAATTTGAACATCCTACCTTGGAAGGCTATCATGTATCAATTTAACTTCTTCATTAAATTTATACCGTACTTCATTTGCTCATTCTTTAGCAGAATGTGTATTTTGATGAATTTAGTGCTCTGATGTTTTCTTTTTATTCCTAAATAGCAAATTTGTTCACTGGGGGTTACAAACCTAGTAATTGCTGAGTATAGTGTCACTTACCATTTCCTACCTTGGAGTCTCTCCACTGTAAAAGAGAGATATGCTCATACAGTGACCTGTTTCCCAGACATTTTGTCTCTTGCAAGACAGTGATGTTTGTGAGTAACATTTGTCCCATCATTCTCTCAGTTTAGCAAGGATGTCTGATCAGCACAAGCTCAAAGTATGTAGTGTTTCCAGTCCTCCAAGTGCTGAATGAAACAGATGCAAAATAAACTGTTTGATGGATATAAAGTACAGACAAGAACACTGGCTAGCAGTTAAGAACAGGTTTGAGGGTATGAAAAATTATTGAGAGAAGGTTAAGAAGAGTGAGTGGTAGATAACCAGAGATAAAAACAGGTAAAAATAATAACTGCAACAATGAAGAACAAAACATGGCAGTGTTTGTATACAATGCGAACGGATGAAGACAAAAACCTTAATTGTAGAAGTTACAGCTAAACTCTAGTTATAAAAAGACAAAAATGGTGCTTTAATGAGCTGCCTGATGCTGAGATTATTGCAGGTGACAAAACCCCCACCATTTTCTAGAAAACTAAGCAAATCATAAAGAAATTGAAGGGGCAGTGAAAGTGCTCAGGTACAACAAGGCACCAAGTGTTGAAAACGTTTCTGCTGAATTATTAAAATTAGCAAAGGGTAAGTTTTGTTTGAAGACTTTAGGCGGAGATATCAAGAGTTTTAACAGTATGATTTGGACATCTAAAATTAGTTTAAACAGATGAAAATTGGGTTGTAACTGAAAAAAGGGGCATGTAGAGTACCACTGCATCTCAGTGCTTATTATAGCCTGTAGGATTCTCTCTTTGATACTAATCTAGAAACTTGCTTACTATTTGGCAGATACAGTAAGAAAATATCGGCAAGCCTATTAAAAAAAAGCATGTCCACTATGAATAAAGTCTTTCTGTTATTTCATATCAGCGTGGGGCTTGGAAAAATCATGCACAAATGAACCCCACCAGCTTTTGGACAGCTTATAATGTTATTATTTTAAAGAAATGTAGGCAGGTGAAAATGGCAAGAAAAATGTCATCCAGATCAGTAAAAATGAAACTAGTTTTATCATGTAAGGCAACATAAACACCCAGACGAGCTTACAAACAGTTCATAATGATAATCATGCTTTCTAGTTTATGCACCTAGAAATGTTAATTACTAATAATGGCTTAAGGAGAAGAAAATAAGGCACAATCCAAGCAACAATGTATGTTTGCCTCTCACTTTTATCTTTTGAGAAGTTTTTGTTTCAATTACCAAGGTAAAACAAGCTGGAAATGTGCAAAGCTAATTAAAAAGAAAACAAAAAGCCTGTTGGTTTACATCTGTTTGAGGCCTTAACACTTACAGTAAAGGAAATTGAGCAATCCTTTGAAATAAAATATTAAGGCACATTTTTTGGGTGGACCAGAGAATGATTGATGTACTAAAATGTAATAAGGAGCTGTGGGAGGTGGTAAAGAAGCAAGTGTGTGAACATGAAACCAAGCATATTTGAGGCCAGAAGAAGTAGCAAAAAGGTCAAAGAGAGCAGCTAAGTGTCTTTTGGAAGCTCATTCTTTTGGGGCTTGATCTTATGCCAACCAAAGAGAAGAGGTAGCAGTAGTAATTGAATGAGTCCGAAGATAATTAATATGAATTACAGTAATAGACAAAAGATACTGCTGACATAAAATGGAGCAAATTATGAGTACAGCTGAGGACCTTTAAGGTTCATAGGGCCTAGCAGATTTTTTTTATTTCTGGTAATTCCTATAACAACAAGCAAAATTTTTATTATGGGTCATATATAGTAACTGTTTTTTCACCAACAATTAATTAAATTCATTATCTACATTATTACAGGATACTGGAAGGGGGGAATTTATAGACAACTTTATCACATATATGACTTATTTGGTCATTCCAAGAATCTGGTATCAAATTTGCGGACAGTATCCTCCTCAAATTTCTCTTCTAGGCTGCTGTGCTCTAGCCCCTTGAAAGCTGCCTGTTATTTCCTACCCATTTGTTATAGTATCCTGTTCTTGGCAATATGCCTACTATTTAAGGTTACTTTCATTAATCAGCCATAAGTTAATTTCTTTGCAGGCAGAATCTCTGATCTCGTTATGTTGTCTTTAAAACTGAAGGCCTCAGGTTGGTTTGGTTTAGTTTTTTTTTTTTTTTACTTTGATATCACTATAAAAAGATATTCTTAAGTTAAAGGATTGTGTCTCTGGGGAGTCATTTGGTAGTCTTTGAAAAAGTGACAGTTTTGGCAACTGTAAAGCAATATTCACTTTTTTATTTAAAGGTTACAAAATCCAGTGACTGATGCAGCTGTGGAATGTGGATCATGTCCTTAAAATAACCTGTGCTCCATGGATTGCTTGCAATTGTACATAGAAGAATTATTCTCACAGGGTGCCTGGTCTTAGAGCTAAACACACAATCAAGTCAGTGATAACATGACAAAATAATTTTTCCTGCCCTGTGACACGCAATTCTTTTTGTAGGGGTTATGTGCATATTTTAGCTAATAGCTATGACTCTCCTTGTACTCCTTTCTGATTTTTTTTTTTTTTATAGCAGCCAACATGTTTAAAAGTTTATAGAGAGAAGCATGACTCCTGTGTAGTAATTTGTGCTTTGAGATGTTTCTTTTCAGAACAGGCACTTTTTCTCTTTTTTCCTTTTTCTCTTTTTTTTTTTTTTAAGATAGATGGCCATTACCAGTACATGGGAACAACAGTCAAACTTGATATGTTGCATATACTATGAGTTTAATGTTTTTTCCATTGCGCTTCATCTCCCTAATGCTACCTGAGGTATTTCAAGACACATGCATCCCTGTCTTCTGTCTTTCAGAGTTAACTTCAACTTGAGCAATAAAATCTGGGTGCTTTTTAGAGCATTAAATCTGGCAAGTGGAAATTTGTCGTGATGTCTTTCAGGACCACCAGGTGTATGTCAGAGAGTGGGAAAGTCACTCCACAGGTAACTCAAATCTCTGAGAGCAAGCCTAGTACATGAAGAAGCCATTTGTATCCCACTGAGTCCCACAATCTATGCAACTGATAAGATGGCTGCAGCAGGGTAGCAACCATATGACCTGAATCACTGTTTCTCATGCCTCAGAGGCTGTGGCACTAGTGGGGTTTTTGGTTTTTTATTTGTTTTGGTTTTAGCTGGGTCAAAGCTACCGTGAAGGGTGCATTTTATTAAACTAGGCAGCTGGAAAGCGGTTAGGTGGAAGAGCTCAGGAAAGGAAGCCACGCTGCCTCTTGGGTGTGGAGTGGAAATACTGGGTCAAAGGTAATATATTGGCAAAGGTCCTGAATGTCTGTTTCTGTATCTTACTTAGGGTTGCCCCAATGCTTTTAGACAGAATTGTTGTCAATGGTATTGATTGGATGTTCTGATAATCTAGCAAGCTTCCTGATGTGTTAAATTTCCTTCTTTCACGTGGCATTAAGTGTGGAAGAAGTAACTCTCAGTGGACACCACAAAAGTATGACTGCTTGCCATCAATTGTGCTGCACGTGCCAATTCTAATTAGTCATTTGCCGGTCACTTTAAACACTTTCTAGCAATTCTGTGTAACCCTACGAATATACTACTTCTAGAGTTTTACTTTACGCTTTTATCAGAAGAGGATACACAAAAAGTTTCTTCATCAGACATAAAATAATGTCTGAATTAAATTTCTGCTTCACTTACGTGTAATCTTAAAAGTGTGTATTCAAACTCACAAGTGGGCAAAAAAAATATGGACTTCATGATAGTAAAATTTTGTATTCAAAGCAATTTGTCAGAACAGGAGCAAATGTAACATTTGAACTTAGAAGTTAAAATTTGAAATGAATCTTGGAAGAAACTTCACTTAACCTGATTTCTTTTGCATAGTTGTTTGATGGTTGTTTTATGAACAAATTCTTACTATGAAAAATATTATCAAGTTTTCAGTCTACTTTAGCTTGTGCTTTGAAGCAGTTACAATGTGAGGGGAAGGGTGTGATTTTCAAGACCTCTTCCTTTTTATTGGTATGCATGCATGTACAGTAACAACTTCCAGATTTCCCATTGTCCATCACCACAAGCACAGAATAGCTGTTACTGCAGACAAGATGAGATGTCATCACTAGTTTTGTCTAAAGGGTCTTGTGTGATGTCCCACCTAATCAACAACTCCTCCCTGGCTGCAGCAATGGAGAACAAGGGTAGGGCAGCCTGTGAGCCTTATTGCAGCCCACGAGACGGCGTGCGAAATTCCCATCGTTCAAAATAAGACCTATTACAGCAAGAAATGGGTTAATGATTGTATCTCTACTTCAGCAAAAAATGCACAATAAAGAGGTAGATTAGTAGGGATGAAAAATTTATTGCAAAACTGCCACAGTGTTACGAAAAACAAAATTATTTCACTGAGTAGTAGTTCTGTTACCATAATCCTAACGATAAACTCTGTTACAATAATAATGGGAGAAAAACTAATTGCAGCAAGGACAGGACAAATCTTTTTTAATCCTCGTTGTCATCTCAACTAAATCCAAACCTATTTGTATTAACCTTTGCTGACAGAGTCACATGATGGACATAATTTCTTGTAATTTACCAGCAGTAGATCTAACCTTTCTTCATCAAATATTCATAAAGGCATGATTCTCAATGATTTTCTGTCTCTTTTCATATTTACAGCTTGTTGTCTTCTTCCTTTTTACTATAATTTGAACACAATTGAAGTCAGATGGAATTAAAGTTAAATTGCTTTAGTGGCTACAATACCTGAAAGCAAAGAATAACTAATTAAAATTTCTTATAAGTAGAGATCATGCTGTACTCTGATGTGACTGCATTAAACAGCCCAAATGTCTTTGCCTTTTGAGGGGGAAAAAAACAACCCAGATTAAATGGCATCAGTTCTTGTCACTTGCATAACTGTTTAAAGTGTGTGCGTGTTATGTATCTCCATAAAAACACGCATGGAATGGAAAGTGTGTAGTTTTCCTGGATCCTTGGACAATGTATTTGAGTCATGAAAAGAAATGCTGTGGGCTTGATTCCCTATTTAGGTGTAAATAAGAATAACCATTGAACTCAATTCAATTATGCTAGTGTGAAAGTGGTATAAAAGGTTGAAGATAAATCAATTTGATTACGGCAGTGCAGAACTGGTATGAGACTTGGACTATGCATCTTTTTTCATGTAAGAAGTTTAAATCTGAAATATAATTGTACACTAGCTGTAGAATGACAATACTTTGCAGTGGATTTTTTTTAATGAGGAAATAAGACTTTTAATGCAAATATAAGATATTAATGGAAAATTAAACAAAAATTCATATACTTAAAATATTACAATGTGAGAAATTCTCAGAAATACTTTAGACTGGTATATTTGAATTTAAGATGACTAGGTAATTGTTGTAAACACCCTTTGCATCATGCTATGAACAAACTGTGCCTGTGAGTAGCTCTAATAGGCAATTTGGTATCACCATGCTCATTCTCTCAGAATAGATTGTGGATAAGTGGAAACAATATAAGCGATTTAAAATAAGCATAGCTTTTAAAAGTAAGCATAAAATACATAGGCTTTTTTTTTCATTAAACGTGATGCTTACTTTGTCTTCATCACTTTGTTGTCCAATTCTGGGTGCATGCCAGCCAGTAACTGAGCTGTTAAGACCTTGCTTAACATTTTTCAGGTATGACTGTCATTCTTTTTGTGAGCAATGCCTACTGTCTAATGCGTTGAGCTGCTGAGAGCCGTCAACTCCCATTTTCATCACTGAGAACTGAATGTTCAGCACCTTCTAGCATTAAATCTCTAGAGAACAGAGGGTTCTAGAAGCTCCCTAAGTAGTGAGATACTGCTGCAAATTAATGAAGAAAACATCTTTAAAGATACATTTGCCATAACTGTTAATTTTGTGGAAAAGTAGAGAGGGCTCTGCTGTTTGTGCCAGGTTCCTGTGTAGTGATGATTAGATGAGGATTACTGATAAAAAACATTTGTTTCTTTCCTCAAACCAGTTGTCATCTATGAAGGAGTGGATTAAGAGGCATTAACAGACAGAGCACTTCCTGAACTTTGAAGGAAGTGCTTTAAGTTTGTTTCATCACAGAACTACATTTCTGGAACTTTTGCAGGTGTGCTAAGCACACCTGTAATCTGTATTTCCTTTCTCTTTCCAGCATGATTTTTCTTTGCTCAGGGCATCCTTTGTAGGTTTGGATTCTGATTTGAAACTGCATGACCTGTTATTGCCAAATTAAGAGAGATAATTGAGTGGTGAGAAGAAGGAAGTAGTAGTAGGCTGATGGGAAGGAAGCTTGTCCACTGTATTAGGCACCATCCTAAAATTAGTGAAGTTAATTCAGTTCTTGACTAGGTCAAGCACTGATTTACCATACGTTGAGAGCACATTGTTGTGACAGCAGAAGGGAAGCATGAGGTGTTTGGATGTAGCGGTGATGAGGGCATAGAACGTAGTTAAATATGCATTAGAAGCAGATGAGCTTACAGGTAAATACTATATATTAAAGCAGTTGATATGTTTTTATTACAACATGAAAACTTCGTTTTAAATTTGGTATATTTAAAATTAGGTGCGGAGGTTTTAAAGAATTTCTTAATTGAAACCAAATTAAATGCCATGGAGGAAAATGCAAGAAAGGCATCTCGGAAATAGAACAAGTTATTAAAAAGGCATAGAGAATTAAAGAATGCTGTTGCTTCATTTCACCTTTGCAGAGAATTAGAGAAAATAGTCTGTATGACTTCAGTTATTCGAGCCTTTCTCAAAGAAAAGCACTTTCTATATCCATAGTAATAATGAAATTATGGGGAATTATTCCTAATAAATTAAATATAGGCATATTTGAAGATTCATATTATCATTATTAATTCAGAGAAATAAAATTTAATAATTACCAAAATGAAAAGCTGTCTAAATTCTTCTGTTTTAGGATAATGCTGAATTGAGTGCACTTATATGTACAAAATTAGAAGTTTAAATTAATTGTATGGGGCTTTAAATAAAACAATTTTATAGTAATTTGTAAAACTGCATTTCCTTTCAGGTGACAACTTTAAGCATTACAGAGAAAATGTTTATAAACTCCATAAATAGTATAAATGGCATTTTCAGGTCTCTCCTAATATTGGTTCTCATTGTCTGAACTCACAGCTCGGTTATCTTTAGAGTTGTAGCCAACTGAACATTTTAAAGTAGAGACAGCTTTAAAAAACAGAAAGACAAACAATTAAACATAACTAAAATCCTCTCATCAGGTTTTGGTATGGAACTATGGTTTATTCTGTACAGCTCAGAATGCAGCAGCAACATAAAGTTAGATGAGATGCCCCAGGTCATACTCAAAGCTGGGGACAGATTCAGGAGTTACACAGAAAGCCCATTAAAGGGTGTATGCTCTCTCACCATTATTCAGAATTTGCTTCTTTCTCACAAATAAAAAAAGAAAAATCATAAAATAAAACACAACAATTTATTAATTGAGTGTGTCCATATTTGTAGAATTCTACTCAGAAAATGATGGTAAAAATACTGTATTTTTACTATGACCGGCATAGGAGGAAAATCACAGGACTTTTCACAGATTCATGACAAACAAACATAATATCTTCAAAGGGCTTATGGCAGATACAGAAAGAACCTAATCCTGTTCATTCACTAGTACATGGGATGTAATAAAGAGAAACCAAATATTTATGTGTGGAAGAAATGGTTACAGCCCAGAGATTTTTTTTCTCCCCTTTTCCATATCACCTTATTTTATGACGTTCCCCCAGTCTACAAGTTTAATATAACTTGTCATTGATGCAGTGAAACGTTCTCCAGCGTTCTAATGTAGCTGGTTACTCAAACATGATAAAGATATAGAAGGAAACTGCGGTGGGTTCTCACACATTTCATATTATATATGTAGTTTGTTTATTGTAGTGAGCTGGTTATGTTTTAATAGGTCAAACTGCTTGCTCTTATGGGAATATGATGGAGTATTCTGTGCAGAGAAAACATAGAGTTCATAATTCATGTGCATATTAAAAGCATGGTTTTAGTCTATTTGTATTCTCAAAGTGTCTGGTATGTGGTTGCACATTATTTCAAGAAAACTTACTTCCTGGTGATGTATTCCTATCACCTGATTTAGATATCAAAAGGAACAAGACAATTAAAAGTTACTATGCCAGTTACGCTCTTCTTTAGCAGACATGAGTCTTGACATAAACTTCAAGTTTAGACTGTCTTTGTATTTAGAGAATTTGTGATTATCAACATAATTCTAACGCTCATGGAAATTCCAATAGATAGTGAACACTGTAAAATAATTGAAACTTAAGTGCTTCAGATGAATCTCAGACACTTTAGCTTGTATAAATGTGCATCTAAAAAGTGTGAACACCAAGTTAGCAGTCTGCTGAAAAGCTTGATTTTCCATCAGTCCCTTGGCAAGGGCAGGAGGTTATTGGGACTAATCAAGTTGGTCTTGTGGGTAGCCAGTGAGGCCTTACAGTTTCCCAGGTGACCTTGGTCCTGTAATGCACTGTAAAGGACTGACTTTCTCCATTAATAGTTTGTTTCTGAGAGCTGGAAAGGTGACTTGTAATACAGCTGCTTTTTCCTGATTCTTCCATAATGACATTCTGGAGAAGCAGATGATGTCCTTTGATTCAGTGTGACCTTGTATGTTTTGGTGATTCCAGGATACTTTAAGAGAAACTAAGTAAATGAAATTATAAACATTTTCGTACCTTGAATATGTTTCATAAATCACATGACAAATTGTAATATTAATTAAATATGTGTGTGTGTACGTACCTTTTGGCCATTTCTCTTTTCAGTTAACCCTATGTTTATTAAAAAGTTAGACTTATACCTGTCTATAACAAGTGCAAGAGAATGGAGAATATGGATGCTTCTAAAGGCTTTTATTCCCTGAATTGGGGTTTTTCTCTCCATAGTGCTATTGGGTTCAAATGCTAAGCTGATACATTTGGGACTTTAACAATAGAAGTCTTCTGTCATCTTTCATTCTCCTGGCATATCTATTCCAATTAGAATGTATAATTTTACAGCAAGATGTATTACGAGGAATTTTTAAAGTCTTACTCAAAGTAAGCTTGTTAAAGCATGGTTGTGTGAAGTTTGAACATCATTATATTTAGGATTTTTGTGTCAGCTGTTTTGACTTCTATCAGAAGTTACTAAATTTTATCCTTTTATCCCTCTGCTAGCTGTGTAACTGCATGGTTTCCAGGCAGGAATCTTTTCTTGATTTGAAGATGTCAAAAATGAAGAATATTCTGTTCCTTTAATAGTTTATCCCAGTGTGTGATTGACTTCATTGTAAAAAACAAGCATATTTGAATTTCTCTGGGTTCTTTTTCAAATTCCAGCTCCCTCTGCTAGACAAGAGAGCTCTTTCATACAAGATAGGTTCCTTCAAGCTATCAGTTTTAAATCTGATAAGTGAAGCAAATTAAGTTAATCATTATCACATATTTTCCACCTCTGTCCACAGTCTCTTTGCTCTCTTCAATGTACTTCTAAAAAGCTAGAAACAGGGTTATTCCATGTTACTCTCATATTTGCCTACCTACTAAAATACAGAAGGATTAGGTACTATACTGGGAGTTCATTTTGAGTTGTCTGGGATAATATCTACATTGTTTTCAGATGCAGTGGTTTTGAGCACAAACTCATCAATTTTCCAGTCATCCTTCTCCCTGTTATTGCATGTAGTTCCATAACACATTTGGTCCTGATCATTAAGTGACCTGGCAGGGCTAAATCCTGTCCACATGGTTTTTAACCATATTTGTCTCTGTGCTATCTGCAAAAATTGTCAAGCAGCTGATCACTGCTGATGAAAATGTGACTAATACTGGCCACTGTATTGGTCTCTGGAGGAATCCCTTATGGGGGTCACCATTCAGTAGTGATTCCCCATTGATGTTTATCATTATATTGCTTGATAGCCATTACTTACTTGTGGTGTATGTTCCGTTGACATTCAGTGCTACTTGAGAAAAAAAAAATTCATTCACTAGCTAGCATAAATCAATTTATCCTATTCCTCCATAGTTTATTCTAGTAACTGAACTTGTCATCTTGAAGGGTTTCTCCAACAAGATTTGTTTTCCAGAAAAAAACATACTGATTGGCATGCTTTATACATTCATATTATCTGTCAAATGAATCCGGTACCAGCTTTTCTATTGCCTAACGATATGCTACAGGGCCTGTAGATACCTGGATCACTCCATTTCCTTTGTCATGATAGTGGCACTCTAACAGTCTTTATAATTTCCAGAATTCACATCAATATGATTGGGCCACAAAGTTCTTCAGTCTGTTATAAGTTAACAACACAGCATAGTGCCAGACATTAATGTCTCTAAGAGGGCTAGCTTTGTGCAAGGATGGATACTGGTACTTTCTGTGTGCGTTTCAGAGCAAGTTGAGAAAAAAATGGGTCTGAACACTGCTAAAAGCTTCCTGGGACAGTTCTAGATGACTTCTACCAAGGTTTTTTACATTGGTAGAAGATTATTTGATTCCTAAAATCCAGAGGTGTAGACAATAACACCCTTCATTGTTTCTGAGTAAAAAATATGAAAGGCAGACTGGAAGACAAGATTTTTTAAGCCCCAAAGTTTTCATAATGCAAAGATGTTCTCTTGAAGGTATTCTGAACCTTCCAATTAGAAAGGTCACAGATATCTCTAGAAGATTGGTACCTGGTTTAAATTAGGAGACAAATGGAAATGAAAAGTATTTTTCTAATGTCTTGTCAGGAGAAAAAAAAAAAGGGGAAGAAGAGCAAGGACTTGAAAAGAGCCTGCGGTTAGAGTGTGATTTCACCAGTGTTTCACTATGGCTAGACAGACAAGCCAACATTAAGCAAACTGACCCTGGTAAAGTCATTGAGGCTTGGAAAAGGGTGATCAAATTAGTATCTGTTAGCAGAAAGTATCTAACACGGGCCTGTCACTGTTTGGGCAGGCAGCAGTGCATGTGCAGTCATAGAATCATAGAATGGTTTGGGTTGGAGAGGACCTTAAAGATCATCTAGTTCCAACCCCCCTGCCATGGGCAGGGACACCTTCCACTAGACCAGGTTGCTCAAAGCCCCGTCCAACCTGGCCTTGAACACTGCCAGGGAGGGGGCAGCCACAGCTTCTCTGGGCAACCTGTGCCAGTGTCTCACTGCCCTCACAGGAAAGAATTTCTTCCTTATATCTCATCTCAATCTTCCCTCTTTCAGTTTAAAAGAGTTACCTCTCATCCTATCCTATACTCCCTGATCAAGAGTCCCTCCCCACCTTTCCTGTAGCCCCCTTTAAGTACTGGGAGGCCACTCTAAGGTTTCCCCAGAGCCTTCTCTTCTCCAGGCTGAACCCCCCCAACTCTCTCAGCCTGTCCTCACAGGGGAGGTGCTCCAGCCCCTGATCATCCTCGTGGCCCCCTCTGGACCTGCTCAAGCAGGTCCATGTCCTTCTGATGTTGGTGCCCCCAGAGCTGGACACAGCACTGCAGGTGGGGTGGGTCTCATGAGAGCAGAATAGAGGGGGAGAATCCCCTCCCTCGACCTGCTGGCCACACTTCTCTTGATGCAGCCCAGGACACAGTTGGCTTTCTGGGCTGTGAGTGCACATTGCTGGCTCACAATCAGTTTTCCATCCACTCATACCCCCAAGCCCTTCTCGTTGGGGCTGCTCTCAATCCACTCATTGCCCAGCCTGTATCTGTGCTTGGGACTGTCCCAGCCCATGTGCAGGACCTTGCACTTGGCCTTGTTGAACTTCATGAGGTTTGGTGAAATGCTAGAAAAGCTAAAGTGAAAGTGGAAAGGATAAACTCTATAGAAGGTCTAAGGAAATGGGCTTTTCGTCTTGCTGAGGAATGTCATTAACTTTCATAGATTCTCTTACTGGCACGTCAATAAACAGGAGAGCATGTGAAATTTCCCTGTAGGACTGCACATATCAAAGAAATAGAAACTACAAATTAATAATTCCTCAGGAGTACTTAAGAATGGAAGGAAGAAGAAAGAACACCTCCTGTTTGCACCAAAAAGAGGAGGATTATGTAGCTATTGCCAAAGCCCTTACAGTTTACATTAATTCTTTGACATTAAGACAGGTTGGAGTAATAGCATTTCAGCAAAGAAAAAGGTGAATGCATACATTGCATTTTAGATTAATATAATCACAATATTATTTGAAAAGGCAAACTAAGTAGGAGGGATATTAGGTCTGTTGCACGCTCAGGAAAGTAGTGTTTCTTGTAATACAGAAATAGAAAAAATTTCATTAACAGTTCATTGAAAGGAATGACTAATGTAGCTCAGCTGGCAAGCAATAAATTAGGAAGAATGGAGTCTGAAATATAACATTCATAGACAAAATAAAACATATGGAAAGATGTCATGGTTTAAGCCCAGCCAGCAACAAAGCACCACGTGGCTGCTCGTTCACTCCTCCCCCACAGTGCAATGAGGAGGAGAATTAGAAGAAAAAGGTAAAACTTCATGGGTTGAGATAAAGAGAGTTGAATAGGACAACACAAGGAGAGAAGAAACAATAATGATAATACTAATAAAAGAATATGTAAAGCGAGTGATGCACAATGCAATTGCTCACCACCCAGAACCCAACACTCAGCCCCTTTCCAAGCCATGATCCCCCCTCCCCCCAGCCAGCCCCCCCAGTTATGAGCATGACACCATACGGTATCAAATATCCCCTTGGCTAGTTCAGGTCAGCTGTCCTGGCTGTGGCTCCTGCCAGCTTCTTGTGAAAATTAACTCTATCCCAGCTGAACCCAGGACAGAGGCCAAGACAATCCACTTTTCATAAAGTTTAAATAACTGTTCTTTAGCAAACACAGAACGAAAGAAGACAAAACAGTAGGTGTCTTGTGAGAGTAATGAAATGGACTCTTTTCATTATGTATATCTTGATTTCCCATGAATCTGCATAAAGTACAGAGCGATGGACAGCTTATGGCACCCAACAAGAGAAGATTTCTGTTTCCTTGTGCTCAGAAAATTACACCATTATCCACAGAATTTGAACCTGACAGTGTGGCTACTATGTAGGTTACTTGACAGAAATCACTGAAAAGTGTTGCTAGTACATTGTTGTCGTGCTGCATTACTTCAGATAACACATGGAAGATTCATGCCCATTGAATAATGAATTAGAGAGAACAGGTCAGTGCAGTACAGGGACTAGAGACTAAATGCAAGGATAGGGGCTGGAGTAGGGATAGGATGGCTATTTCAAGTTCTTAAGAAAAGTTGCAGTTAATCAGGTATAGGTATACGGCTGTGCGTTGAGCAGTGATGTAGAGATGATCTCTAGGGACCCTAAGCAGTGAAGCTTTTAAGCCTGGGCTGAACTTGAAATATATTTGAAAGTTCCACTGAGCTAAATGAGATTTAAATATGTGACTGTGCATTTTGCTCAAACCTGATAGAAGATTGAGTCAGGTCCTTAATTAACTAATGTAAAAGGTCTTTGGAATTCTGATGTGATGTTTTAAGAGGAATTATATGACAGAATAACGTGAGAGTAGCGTTGCAGGTCAATCAGCATAGCAGATGTCAGCTTCTCTCATTAACAAACTTCAGGTTTCATAGTCATTTTATAATAAAGAATTAGTCAAGAGAAAGCACATAAATTTTTTAGAATGGATTTGAATTGTGCCTTGCAAATACTAACAAAATAACCCATCTGAACTGCTCTTAAGGCATTGTCACCATATACTTTATTATCATTAGAGTATTCCTTATGGCAATAACTTAATCCAAGAAGAATTTCAAGAGTAGTTGCATTATCTATTGAAAAGCAATTTTTTACTTTCTATTGAGGCAGGATAGTTTTACGAATAACTCTGAAGTTTACTCAGAAGGCTATTTCAATCGTCCGTAGATCTTATGATAT
Source organism: Strix uralensis (assembly GCF_047716275.1). Classification (NCBI taxonomy): domain Eukaryota; kingdom Metazoa; phylum Chordata; class Aves; order Strigiformes; family Strigidae; genus Strix; species Strix uralensis. The sequence continues at coordinate 6,702,784 of NC_133983.1, read as the reverse complement.
TATGTCACCTACTTTCGTTTCAAATTCACAGCATAAGAAAGAAAAAGAATGACATAAATTGGATGTTAGAATAGTTCTGAAGATAGACATCAGAAGAATTCAAGAGTAAGAAGAGAACTCAGCATTATTTGTTATTTTCCATCCTAAAGTAAAAAGAGAACAAAGCATCAAAAGCATCAGTAGTGAGAGATAGCTCAAAGCCAGGACTATATATCATAGCATATAAAACAAGTGAGTTGGCACCACCAAAAGGTCTAAAGTCTTAGTCTGTGGTTTAAAGTCATTGATATTGCAGTCAGAAAGATTCTTTACACTATGGAAAATAGTATGAAGAGCTATATGCATTTGTTGTAATGGGCATTTTAGGTTTTACCTACTAGTAGCATTTTGGTACTCACTTGAGTGAGTAAGTCTTCATGATGCTGAGAGAATTCAAGTCCTCTGATAGCATGTTATAGTTTGGGATCTTGCACTTTTTTTAAGCACTCATGGAAATAAAGTCTGTCAAAGTAGGGCAGGATCAGATGCATGTAGTTTATCATGTGTTTAAATTGATTGAATGCAATCATATTCCATGAAGGAAAGTGTATTCCAGTCTAATAACTTTAAATCATCATTCAGCCTGTAATGGAATTTTAGTTGGTATCATGCAGAATTACATTAATTGTAAAATTCTGAGGTATAGTGAGGCTGAACTTTCATACAGAATTTCTTCCCTTAATGCAGTGGAAAATAAGTAAATGTATTTATTCACATTGTATTTGGACGATGGTAATTATTTACAAGTTAACGTGCAAAAGGATATTTAACACCTCTACATAATGGTTTCAGTTATTTGAAATTTAAAGGGTAAATAGAAAAAATTCTGAGGTCTGTTTTGGTAGTCAGAAAGATTTACTCCACTTACAGAAGTAGAGAAAAAGCATGAGCATATTGTTGCCATATGATTTTCATTTGCACCTGGATGTACTGTAGCATTTCCTGGGACATCAAATCTATTTCTCTGCCGGCTCTGGAATTTTTTTGTGGCATATTTTTATAGTGATTTATCCATAAAATATCACTGAATAAAGCAGCAGCCATGGAGAAATTCTGCAGTGATTGAAATGTGATTAGTTACATGAGGATTTCTTTTTTTACTCCTAAACTTTTTTTTCCTCTTTTTGAGCCTCTCTGCCTTTCTTGTATCTATTTTCTTATTTCCCTATTATTTGTTCCCTCCCGCTTCTGTTTGACCTCATGTTGACCTAAAGGAAACTGTGTTTTAGTCCATAGGATTGCATTGCTCTTATAGTATTACTTCCAATATATGTTATAAACATTCTGGTTGCAGGCTACAGCCGAGGTGCACAACACAGGGAAGACAGCGTAGTTCTGCAGCACAATAAACCCTTTTTTTTTTTGTTCCCTAAACCACATAGGAGTTCGAGGCCATATCTCTTGATATAAAATGTAGTGTAACCTCCTCTTATATATGTGTGTGAGTATATATGTATCTGATGAGAGAGATGTATATAGGTACACATACGTATTTATATCAAAGTTATAGTGATAAGTAAGATCTTAATTTCAGTCTGCAAATAGAGAGTTAGTCTTGTGGTTGTTTGGCTTTCCCATATGGTGCTTGCTATCAGCCTATCATAGTTTTCCTTTTGGCTAATGAAACATGCAATTTCACTGAAATGCACCAAAGCTAGTGAAAGCTGCATTTTAGTAAGAGTCTGAGAGCAGCTAGACAACATTGTTCCTGGGGCAGGATTCCCGTTTGCTGTCACGCTCCCTAATAAACTTACATCAACAAAGGACTGTTCTGTGCAAAATCATATGTGGAGTCCTTTTTGCACAGTAGTTACTACAGATATCTAAGGTCTGCGGTTCCATTCTGATCCCAAGTGCTGCCCCTTCTGTGTCACCCTTGCTTTGGTCCTGATGGAAGTTGTGGGATTTTGGAGATGGGTTGTATTGGCAACTTGCAGGAGTGACGCAGGACACACTTCAGGCTGAAAGGATTACATAGCTTTGATGCTGAAAAGATATAGTCCATTTCTGTCCAGTCTGATTTAAGGATCAAGTAATACAGTTACTCTTAGCTGCATTCAGTCTTGTTTCTTTTGCTTTTGCTTCCCACATATAACATATAGAGATTTGTCATATAGCAGTTGATTTTTATTAATGTGAAAAGTTGTCTTACAAAAAAATGCATGCTCAACAAGGAAGATGTTTTAGCTTTCTTGCAGTAGGGCAGAGCATGCACACCCTGAAGTTCTTTGGAAAATGGAATTGCTTACTTTAAAGGAGGGAGCATTAAGTGAAGGGCCATCCTCCTGCAGTGTCATCTAAAACCACCCTATGTTTACATTTTTCCTTGATTATATGACATCCACATAAAAGGAGTACAAAAGATAACGTGGAACAGTAAATGATGCTGGAAGGATCATTAACTTTTCAGGTGGCATTCTTTTGTTAAATACAGCGTCTTTCGAAAAATATGCCGTATGCATGGCTCAGCCCCAAATCTTCCAGCAGTCTAATACTGACAAGGGAGGGCATCTGTAGCCCCCTGGGAAGCAGACTGTGGAGATTTCCTTTTCTCCTCTTTGTTGGTTTTTATTTCCATTTCCTTTTCCTCTCTTTTCCTCAGTCATTTAACGCCATTCTGCACAACAGAGGGGAGCGTCTGGCCCCAAGTAAACACCCAATAAAATAAGTGGGGGAAGTTCACAGCTCCCTTGGTGCTATTGCGTCTGTCTGTCTGGTTGTGGACTCAACAAGATAACCATGCATCAATTTACATTGTCCAGGCTATCTTCACAACCAGAAGTGCTTGAAACCTTATTTTAATAGAAGCTTAGATTCTGGAGAATACTGTAAAATCTCTCCAAAGGCTCCAAATCAGCAATTCCATCTGTGTTTCTGCAAATGTAGAGGAACAATGCCCCAGCTGATTATGCAAACAGAATGAAAATAGTTATTTTAAAAGTGCATAAAATCAATACTTTGGGGAAAACAAGTCAGCTGTGTTTATACTCAGCATATAGCAGACATTTTGTTTCTTTGTCTGAAAAAATCATAGGAAAGCAAGAATCGCAAGTGGAATAAAACAGCCGATTATACAGTGCAACAGAGGGGACTGGAACATCAGATGCCTCAGCAAAGGCTTAGAGCATTTTAGGTTCCTTTTGAGAGAATATAAATTATATTGAGGTTGATATATTTCTACGTTGTTTGAAGTCAAAGCCAAATATTCTCAGCACAGAGGGAATAACTCACATCCCATTGCTGATCATGGAAAGTATATAACTAAATCCATGTCTGTGGTGCTGAAAATTTCCTCCTAAATGCTGTCTCTTTTGGACTGATGGGATTTTTTGCAAGTATTGGTATGAAGGGGTGTGTATATAAATATGTATAAACGCGCTTCTCATACAGTCAGGATACATAGCCTGTATATTATTATTCTAAAAACAGGAAACAAAAGCATTTGTGAAACAGGGCTGAAAGGGAACAATTTGTAGACCTATAGGTTAAATTGGATTAAACTTCATCTTTCAGTAAATGCCATGTTATTTATTCAGTGTTTCTCTGGGGGATTTCCCTACCCCCTACACTTTATAGAGAGTGGTGATGTTTCTTAATTAAAAAATCAAACAAACATGGAATGGAGGCTGCCCCACACAGCCGTTCTCTTGTGGGAATAGGAGGCACACTGATTTTCTCATAGACGGTTTCTAGGTCTGTTGGACAGAGGCCACAAAGGAGAGGGAAAGCTCTGTCTGGGGAAGCCAAGTGTACATCACTCATTGATGCCAGGACTCTTCTCTGTGGCATTACAGTTGCTGGAGTGCCCTCTACTAGGTATTCCCCTTTGGTAGGGTGGAGTTGGTGGACATGGTGAAGAAGGTCATTGATAATCTCATCAGAAGTATCTTTTGGGTAGATTTCTGTTTATTAATTCGCCCATAGTTGAGATGAATATATCAGAGAAAGAAGCTTCTTGTGTCCTCTTTTCTTCCATTCTTTCCACACAGAGCTGGAATATTTCTGAGGTTCTGCAGCTTTGTTTTACAATCCCCGCTCTGTAGCTGAAGATACTGTGCAGCAAATCTTTATCCTTTCCCATAGTGTGTCAGCTAAATAGTTTAGAAAGACTGAAATATATTTTTACATATTTTAATTAATATTGTAGCCCAAAACCAGTTGAAAATTTGATTTCTCTACAGTTAAGGCAAAGCAAAACATTTCTTAAAAATAATTTTGTGAGTTTTTCATATATTTCTACAAATACATGTGAAACCTGTTGGTGCACCACTTGAAAACTCTTTGCAGTTGGACGCCACCAGTGCTTTGGTTGCAGTTATTTCATTTGGAGGGTATTAACAATTTAAATTTTTCTCATACTTACCTGATTTACAATTTGAGTAATACTAGAAACTCTGGCATGTTCAAGTTCATGCAACTGTCACTTAAATCTCTTTAGTGTCAGGTTCATTGCTCTCTCTCTCTTACCTCTCTGTGGAACAGCAAAATGCACTCTGGAGGCCATTGTTAAAAGATGGATTCTGCTACAGATTCACTTTGTAGAAGTACACACAAGGATAATGCTGGCTGTTTTCAGGCTATCCTACTACGTCACCAGTGATTCCTCAGGATATTTTAGCAGCATCCTCATTTCCAGTGGAATGACTAATTTTGGAGCCATAAAGCTCTTGGGTCAGTGGCTGTAAACTTTGGTTCTGTAGCAGGGGCTAAATGCATCAGTGACAACAAGTCATCAGCAACTTTTGAAAGAAGCAGATAGGAAAGTTCCTTCTAACATGCCATTGTGTGTATTTGTACTTGCATATTTGTGCAGTTGAAACATGGTTTTTTCTTGGATTAAAATTTAACTGATATTGTCTCCATCCCTTCCTGAATCTGGCATTCTCTTCTCAAGTGTCTTATCTGGAAAAAAACTCATTTTGTCTCTTCTAAAAATGCAGTCCTGGTCTCCGCCATTACTTATGGCTGGGCACACTCTAGTTACAGCACATGAAAGAACATCAGCAGTGACTTAATGTAAATGGGACAGACTCCTTGGGAATACACTGGGGATTAGATGTTCAAAAGAATGAAGCACTGCTCTCTTCCCATCTGGCCACTTCATATCACTGCCTGTTTGGGACCAGTACTTGTGAAATCTGGTTTGCAAAATCAAGTATTAATGTAATTTGTTTTGTTCTTGAAAGCCAGAGTAAACCTGGAAGGGTTTTAGTTGTGCAGAGTCACAGTAGGAACAAGCATGGAATAACTGAGAGAAACACTCTCTGCCAGGGTTGACAACTTTCTGATTGGTTAATTTTAAAAAGCTAAGAAAAATCTTTGGTTTAAGGTTTAGGTTGAACTCAATAACTTTCAAAATTCCAGTTTTGGCATGAAAAAGTAGAATTTTGTGGGTGATAAAGCATTTACAGCAATATGAAAACATCTTTCATATTGTTATATTTCAATATATTTATATTTTCTCCATCCTTTGTTTTTTCAATTTTTAGGGTACAAATTATGCAGGTTAATCATAATACCAAGTGAAGGATTTGTAAATTATTGGCTTGATTATGTTTTACAGAGCTAAAACAAGGAGATCAGAAAACATTCCACCCTAACCCTGTGTCATGATGGGGCATTAACTAATTCCCATTTTCCAAACACCCTTCAATTTTGGTGAAGTTCCAGCTGAAATGCTGATTTTGGATATGTTATTTCCTCTAAAAGAAGCCAAACCAGAAGTCAAGATTTCAACATTTTTAACTATAAACAAGTTTAACCCAGCTCCCTATGTAAATCTCATGTCTTGGATTAGGTCTCCAGAAAAGGTGCTCTCAGGAGAGCATAGCAGTGGTTTCCCTCTGATACAGCTGATCCAGGCTGGAGCTCTGTCCATGCAGGATGAGGGCACCAGTGACGTAATGGCTGTTGCACGTTTTGCTCCCAATGGAAGAGATGCCGTCTCTTCAACTGTGCTTGCTTTCATTGTTCTTTCAGAAAAATGTGTCCATTCTCCCAAATGGCAAGGAAAGCTACCTTATACCTCTGTGAAACCAGGCACCTTTTGTTTTGTACGTTTCTCCAGTTGCCTCAGCTTTGTGCTGAGCTCTGGAATTCCACTGTGGGTACACTAAAGCTCTAGCAGGGTTGCCCAAGATATGATATACATAATCACCCTCGCCATTTGACCCCCATATTGTTCCATGTGGCCAGGTAGGAGCAATGCAGGCTTTAGGTGCCCCGCTCCAGTGACTGATGTCAGAGGTCAGCAGCTCCTAACTGGTCAGCTGGCAAAATGTCCCATTCATCACCACTGGTATGTAATGGACATGCTGACAAATAGATCTAGGTATAAAATTGTTCTCAGCAGTCAACCTGATGGCCTTAAACCTTAATCAGTGGTTGGAAATTTTCACTTTTACCAGCTACTGTGACCAAACATGTGCCTGGAGTAGAAGAAAACTTAAAATTAGGCATACTGTAATTTCTGAAATTGCTAATGCTGGAATGGGCACCCAGTTGGAAAGCAGCTGCTTCTCAGATTTCTCATCCCCGTTCCATTTTATCATGAATTATATTTATCCCTTCCACCTTCTGATTTTTCATGAAGATAAATAAAAGTTCGGTTCTTCAAATAGCAGGGGTGACTTTTTCAATCCTTTTTAGGGACTTCATCCCAATGGCCTATCCATGTCCAGAGGTGAAGGAGAATGTGTATTTATAGCATCAATTTGAGTTTTTACTTTAGTTTTTCTGTGCAATTCAGTTTGATAAAACAGATATTTTTTCTTTCTGTGGCAACGTTGAAGTTACAGAACATCACATCCTGTTACTCCACGTTGTATTAACTGACTTACAATGCCAGTAATTTAACCACCATTGTAAATGGATAAAAAATTTAAATTAAGTATCCCTTGCTAAATTTTAGTTTGAGAAACTATATTCAGCCTATTTCATTCCTTCTATAGTTTCTTTTGGATGTTTTTTATTATTATGCTTACTAGCTCATGTCTATTGTGAACAGTTCCTGGAAAAGCATTTACATTGAAGTCTTGGCCTTATTGAAATCACTGGACGTTTCAACTTTGACTTAAGTGGTATCAGGTTTTAATTGTGATGCATTCAGCAACAGAAGTAAATTTGTTGTACCTGTCAATGAGATACACTACTTAGAAAAATCAAGGTTAACTTGTTTGAGTAATTGTTCTCATGTATGTAATCTCGTATTTTCTCTGTGCTTTACATAACAATTCAGATAGCTGAGAACGCACTGTATTTTCTTGTATATGCTCTGGCAACTAAGAATGTCAGCTTGAAATGACATGGGATAATCCTAACACTGAGATTAGAGTAACTACACATAGTTTGCATAATCATTTCCAGACAGAGGAAAGGTTTGAAGGACAAGGATGAAAAAATCCAAACCTAGAAGCAAAACTCTATGTATCAGGTACCTGTACTATTAGGATTTGTGGTCATACAGCAGAGCTCTGTGTTGGAAGAGTAATAACCCGTGTTTGATCAGACCTAAATTTGCAAACTCATTGTGAATCTTAAGAATGGGAGACGCTGTCTAAAGAAGCTACTACTGTTACTCTTACTCAGGACAGCATCCATGCTAGCAGTGTTGTATCATTTTAACCAATGGGTTGAATGAACGCATTTGTCATAGTAACATGATCACTGTTTTCACCTGGGCCGTTGTTTTAAAAGATACTCTGAACTTCTGAATAATAGCTCAAACACCTTTATTCTAGCATGAATGGATGGAGGAAATAACTCCCATATAAAACATAACAATTCCAGGAATGCTGGAGTAAGCACGTGTGGGTGAGTGTGTACTATTTATTGTACATGCAAAGCACATATCCTGTCCTCCCTTTCTGACCATATCAGTACATGGGGAAGATGGCCATGAATTGTGAATTTCCATGTGATCCCCACTGGTCTTTGAACTGCCAGGCATAGGCACCATCTAGGAGACAGGACTATTCATACCATCTTGTCACTCTTAACACACCTGTGCAGTCTGAGCCACAAATTGACCCCTATTGATGTAATTTGACTACACTTCTGTGGAGTAGACAAACAGTGCAATGGAATCCAGGAACCCTGATTCACGGTACCTTCTTTAAGTTCTTAGGTAATAATTCTTATTTACATTAATCACATTCATCAGCAGAACCCGAGGCCACCTCCTGGCTTATATGCATTCCTGTTCCTGACAACAGAACAAAAAAGTATCTGCTCTGAAAAAAGAGTGTTTTAAGTATATTGATACTTAATACTAAATAGTTACAAAACTTAACTGTTAGAATGAAAACTGTTTTTCAAATCAATGGCTCACGCATTACTGTAAAATATATCGATTAAAAACAAAGCATAATGTTAGTCATTTAGTCAGCAGAGTGATGCAATACTGAAATAAATTTATCCTTTGACTTTTGCATTAACCTTTTATTGACTGCTTGCATACTCATAATTAACACACACTTTAGCTAGCTTGGTTAATTTTAGCATCATGATCAGTGTCCTCTAACGTAGCTGACACCCTGATCATCAAAATGTCAGCGCAGCCCGGGGGGCCATAACCAGGCAACTGTCTGTCTCAGTGAATGTACACCTGCCCATGGTGAAATTAGCCACCATCCAAGGGAAAGTGTCCTATGTTGTCATGCAAATTGTCATGCAGTCATACAAATGTTTGTCATGACTTAGTTGAACTTATATTAATATTCAGTTATTGGTAAATATTAATGAGCAAAGTCCATTTGGCAAAAATAGACAAAAAGGGGATCAAAAACCTGTTAAGTTTAGAGGGGAGGGGTAGTGAGAACGTGCACTGCAACAGTGACCAAGTGTTCCTTAAAAGTGGGCTTTTTGAATTGAAAATGGCACAGGTCTTGATTGTTTTAACCAGAAAGTAGGGACTGTGGAGTTTTGTGCATTCTGCACATCTTTAGACAAATCATCCTTTCTATAATATGTTGGTGAACGTGTATTATCAAGGTGTTGGAGCTAAATTGCTCTGAAATACATCATGGCAGATTTTCTGTTCTCCTGCTGCACATAAAGTATGAAAGGTGCCTCTTGATTTGTCATCTGTTCCATATCTCTGAGCATGTGTTATTTCCACTCTTAACACATCTTGTGCATAAAATATACACAGATTAGATCTACTCTCTTTTGGAGATTTGACTTTATTAACTCAAATAACAAGTTTTAACTGATAGATAATATTTTAATTAACTTATAATACTATAAATCTTGGTAGTTTCCCATTACCACCATACTTTGATGTTTGCAGTGTTTCCCACATAGAGCCTCATAAATTCTTTTGTATCTGGGAAAATATAGAATTTCTGTTTATCCTGAGTTATCATTGCTAACTTATGTTAGCCATCTTTTCCCAGATACAAAGAATTTTAAATAATTCTGTGCAATTATTTAAGTGTCTTTGATTGTTTTGCTTCAGTTAAAAATGTTGCTATCCTTTTGCAGGATCTTCAGATCTGTTACTCTGCTACAAATTAAAGACCACTGTAGGAACAATTTCTCCCCCAGAAATTCATTAAAATCAATAGTAATATACTCATCTGGAAAGCACTGTTCTTGCACCCTAACTCTGGGTCAGAAAGTACATATTTGGATGACTGCTTTCAAGCTTGTCAGGTGAATTGCTTAATGGACTGCCAGGCGCAGCAATGACTGCTTAAAGCCCAGGCCCATAGCTTTAAATATGAACAACTTGGCTTGACTTTGATGTCAGCGGATCCAGCACAGGGATTGTACTTTTGGTCAAAATAGGTGACTCACAAACTGTAAAAATGTAATGTTCACTGCTGTTCTTGCTCATGATAAAAAGTAAAGCAATAGAAATCCTGGACAGAAAGGCAAAGGAGCTCTGGGATTGCAGAACTTGGATTGTTACGGCATTGCTTTCCTCTTTTTTATACTTTTGCAGTACCCTGATGCATTTCTGTCATCAGACTTGCACAGGAAGTCTGAGGACCTGACACACTTCCATTCCCCGAATCTCTCACATGGAATATGATAGGGCTAAAACTTCCTGAGTGCATGATTGCCTGGAACTTAAGGCACATGCTTAGTTGTAGGGTGACCTTTCAGAGATGGCTCTGCTGGTAAGAAAAACAGAGAAGGGAAAGCAGCAACTAGAATAGTTGCTCATGGGCTGTCCAGTCACTGTGCCTGCTGCACATTTACAGCCGAGACCCCAAATGTGAGGGAAAAGCTGGTCAATCCGTTTGTGTGAAAGAGCAAGGGAAAAAAGACATGAAAAAAAGGGCTCTGAAATGTTGAAGAAGCTAAAAGTTGGTATGTTTTTTCTCTCAGTGAAAACTGTGTTGTTAATAGCAGATGTGTGAGAGGGAGAATGTTTATTATTATAAATTGAGATTTGCAGGCCACATAACATGCCTGCAGTATTTACTGGCTGAGCTTCTTGATTTGTCATCTGCAATAATCTCTACATGGTTAATTTATCCACTTTTAGATTGAAATGCTTAAACTGGAATATCTTATACTACCCAGCAAATTGAGCGTATTATTTTGTGCCAAGACAGAAAATAAAGCAAGATTTTAAAAGCCTCATAGAGTTATGCTGTAATTAGTTTCAGCTTCTCCTGCATATTAATTTTCTCCTGTTCCTTTATATAATTTGGGAAATGTCTTCAGAACATGATGGCACAATCAGTTAAGTACCTCTCAGAACTCATACACTAAACTGCATTTGCTCTAACAACTATTATAAAGCAGGCAGCAAAACAAATCCTCTGTTATTCTGTACAGTGCAGCTTATCAATGCAAACAGTTTAATATTTATGCTAAGAGGATTGTCACAAGTAGCTTCTGTTCCTTTAATTCTTGTTTTAAATAAATAATGAGAACATTTAAACACATTACTCTTCCCAGGGCCCTGAGGTCGGCTAATCTTATTATTTATGAAGTGATGTGCTACATAATAGTACTTAGTGCATGTTAACAGATGCTATTATCAGGGGCTGATGTGGAGAGCTGAAGATATATTGGAATGTTATGTGTTAATACTGTCCTTGTAGTGTAATGTACGATGGATTGAGTGCCCAGGATGCTGGTGCGGCAATTAACCACACACCAGCATGGGTGTAAAGCTGAAGTATGTTTTCTTATGGGGATTACACTGCCATTAATAATTCCCAAGAGAAGACGACATCTTTCATTTGGAAACAGTCTCTTCCAGAAGGCTGACGGTGTAGACAAGGAAGTTGCATGTGTCAATATTTTCAGAGTTCATTTGACAGAGATGAAAGACACATATATGTTTAAAACATCTTTAAAATTGTTACAACAATTATGCGCTTTATCAAACATGAATTTTTAAAAATGTCTTAAAAGAGATAAAAGTGAATTTCTACAATTTGCTTGTTATCTCTTTGAAGAACTACGTAGACCTGCAGCATATACCAAAATTATAGTCATGCTTAGCATTTTCATTGTCTTTCCCCACTGGAAACATTAACTAATTAATCAGCAACATGCAAATTGTTTGAGGGGAGGAGAAAAGAGAGAGGGAGAAATCCTCCTTAAACTGTGACAATTTTTTTGATGCAGCATGTTGTATTACAGCCTAATCTTAAGAGATGCGATGGTTGCCACTTATAAAACTTTTCTCTGAGGGCTGCAGTTCAGTTGAATATTATAATTAGACTTCACTAGTATTGATGAATAATCCATTTAATAAAAAACACTGTAATTTAAACATTTTCTCTGGGGACTAACATACACTAACCTCTTAATTTAATTTTATTGAAGTTTTGCCCACCTATTCATCATTGGAAGTTGTTATTAACCTTCATTTCCATTTATCTTTATAGAATTTTCTCTTTTTATATTGCCTTTTTTAGAGCTAAGCAGGTTGATACACTTGTAAATCTTCAGAATCTACAAAGGTAGTCCAGCTTCTTTAATATTGTTTAATCTATCCCCCCTGACCTTAATGCAGTAAATTCAATTTAATCTTTCTCAATAATCTAGTAATACATTGGAAACTGGCAAACATTTAAATCTGATAATGATTTAATCACATACTTTAAATAACAGCTGAGATAATGAAAAAATAATTCACCATATAAAGGTACACTAACTGAGTTTTCTCTGTGATTGGCTTTTTGAGAAATCCCTATAGAAAATACAAAGCCTACAACAGAAGTCAACTTCACTGGAAATAAGCAATCCATTTGGTCAGAAGATGTGGTATTTCTTTTTTATTATAATCTTTCTCTTTAAATTAATGCTCAAATGCGTCCTCACTGAGTATTCAGTTTCTTGATACAGTTTTAGTTAAGTAGTTCATCTGCTTACCTTTCTTTTCAGATGCCGGTCAGAAGCAGCGGAGAGCTTGCCAGAAGACCAAAGACCAGAATGCCATCCCTTCTGGACAGATGATGAATGTAGTATGCCTCTGCCATATGATCTTGAAGAAGTAATTGCTAATCTACAAAATCTTGTTCAGTGGGTAGAATAACAAGTGACCTTCTAGCCTAGAATTATTGATGCCCATCATTTGGAGAGAAGCCTGTTAGTTTAACATAAATCTTTTCAGCTTTATGATCCCTTGATCATGTGTTATTTTATGTGTCAATGCAGATTTTACTGATCTTCACATGGTACCTTTGTTACTGTCTCAAATTAAAAAAGATGAGGCCCCAAATCTACAGAAACAGGTGGCTTTTAAGACCTGAAGTCCAGAATACCAGCCTCAGTTCTTTCCTCCTCCACTCTAATTCCCACTAACCCTACAGCCCATGGATAACTGTGTTTTCACAAGCTCCCTTGACATCTAAATTTCAGCTTCCATGAGTGCCTAGAACTACCTCTGCCTTGGCAGGTCTGAGCAATGTCAGGCATAGCTCCCACCTGTGACAAAGCAGAATCCATGATCTGGGCATGCTATGGAGAGGCCAGCTTGGGCTGAGTCCGCTGGATATCTTCAGAATGCAGCTGTGACTTCATCCACTAACATACACAGAGCTGCAGGACATGGTGGAGAAAGTCCTTCATGCAATGGCTCCTCGTTACAGCATTTTTTAGATGAGGAACTCTGAAGGAGCATCCTGACATAGATCCCAAGACTTCTTGCTGTTTCTCATCATGGCAATTGAGTAGTACTGGGAGAGATACATGGTGTGAATCCTATTCTGAGGACAGGTTTCCCAGTGAATTGTCTAAAGAGCTGATGGACCTAAGTAAGGGTTTCCATTTAGGGGTCAGGTCCCCTGGCAGATTAGATTTAGCTTGTGTGATACTGGGCATTGCAGCATCTGTGTTGATCTAGTGAGATCTACAAGAACAAAACCTGAAGACTATGAGAAATGAAGCTGTTTGTGATCTGTTTTGTAGTAACATGCTATAAAAAGAACAACTCTATGTTGGACAATACAGGGGTCTCCTGAATAAGAGAGAGATTTTTCGTTTGGTTAAGTTGCTATTTTAACTTGAGCTGGTGTACACCTTTTCCTTTGCCATAAAAAGCTGAAGAAAATCATATTATGGTGAAACAGCATTCAAGTCTGTATTACCACTACAGAAGAAATCAGTAAGACTCAGAGCTTGACGTTGCCACCAAGAAATGAATATACCTCCTGTGTTAATCTTCTGTTTAAAGTCACTGTTGAGGCCAGGCTTACCCAGAGCAACTGTACTGGCAAAGCACTCTGTGTGCGGATGAGGCTTGTACTGCCACAAATTGTACTTTTGTCAGTATAACATATGCCAGACCTCCCTGGAGCTAAAGAGGCTGTGCCAGCAAAAATTCAGTTTTAGTGGTATAAAACTGTGTCCACACCTACCAGCGTTTGCCAGAACAATTATATCAAGTAGAGATTGTACCTCTTAACACCTTTAACATAGCTATGCCAGCAAAAGTTTAAAGACCTGCATCAAGCATTTTCATTGTGGTCCTGGACTTCTGCAAAAACTGTTAGCCACCCTGTATACTGTAAAGACTCTCTGAAGAATAAATTATTATTTAAAGTAAGTTTGATTATATTATAACCTTGATCCATACATTTACCTATTGTCTCTTGTGCCACAGATTTCTTAACATTTGGAAATACTCTGTTATGGACATAGCTTTTTCTTTCCTGCACTAGCTAAAGCTGGCTTTACCAGTGGGCAAATAGGATATATTTGGATTAATACTACACTAAATACTGTTTACTTTAGAGATCACTTAAAGAAAAGCTACCTGAAGATGTGGGAATTCTGCTTTTGAAAAGGCAGTTCTCACAGAAATAGATATTACTTTGGAAAAGAGCAAGATTAATTCAAACAAGCTAATGATGTAACACTGTTAACAGCATTTGAGGGGGTTGTTTGTTTATGCTGTTACTTCATGATTATTTTGTGTTTAATTAAGCGCTGCTAGAAACCATGGAGATCACAGTATTGAAATGAGTCTGACAGCCATAAAGAGTAGAGAAAGCACATCAATGTTGTAGTTTGTAGCTGAAGTGGAGGCATAGCTATTAAAAAATGATTGGCAAATAATTATTTCCAGCAGTAGTAAAAAAACCCCACTGGGTTCTCTCTTGTATTAGGAGAGTGCTGGCAGCAATAATAGAATTTTTAAAAACACATGATTCTAGGGCTTGTCTGTGCTGAAGATTTAGACTAGCGAATTAGCTGAACTAGTACTAGCTTCAGTGCAGTCAGAGAGCACTCATTTAAGCTGTGGATGGCAATGACATAGACAAATGAACACCTTTGGAATGGATAAGACCTAGGATTCACTGGCAAAATACCAATAATCAAGTGGTTAAAGAGGATTAATGCTCTGTGTTGCAGTCCAGTCTCACATCATCTAAATCAGTGTAACTTGATTGAGTTCGTTAGAAATACAGAAGTATAAGAAGATTTCATATCTCCAAAGCCCCCAGGAGTTGATAGCAAAGACATGAGTAAGGTGGGTGGAACTGTTTGAAGCATGTAATAATGCCAGATGGTACCCCAAAAGGAGAACGTGTTTAAAGGTAAATGTCTATAAAAAACCTGAGATATCAAGTGTAAATTATTGCTGTGTTTGGATTACATACTAGAAGCAGACAAATACTTAAATGTTTTCTTTATTCAAATAGTTATGGTTTAGCTCATGTTGCAATGATACTTTAGCAATCCACTTATATTCCAGCATTAGACAACCCATTTCCATTTTGGATGAGCTGAAAGACACAGCCTCTAATGGATGTTCTGTGTATAGCAACTGTTTGCCAAGTCTGGATGCTCCAGAGGCATGAGGACCAAGGTCAGGTTTTTTTCAGGGAAGAGGTGAGAGCATAAATTAGCTTCAAACATTAGATTCAGTGATTCTTTTTAAATGGTGAAGTTCACGACTTTGCTTACATTTACTTTTCATCAGCCATGAAAGAATTAAGGTAAAATAGTTCCCTTGCACGTGTGCATCAGGCTAAATGGATTACAGAAGATACAGATCTGTTTGCCTGTCTGCACTTGCCTTTAGACAATATTCATCAATTTTACAAAAGCTACTGACTAAACATGGAACCAATACAAATTAAGTGCTCGAGGCAAGGGCTTTCTTTGAAAAATCTGATACAGAGTTGGTTTTACACTGATAGAAGGAAAACGTTGGCAGAAAATGAAAAACTTATTGTTTCTGTAATTTGGAGGATGAAAGGTAAAGGCCTTTTCTAAGTATTTGATAGGAAACTGCTGTGTTATGCAATGTAATTAGAAATGTTTTTATAATGCTTTATTCATATCTCCATGTATGAAAATATTTTATCCTGTAGGTCCTTTCTTCTTTTTAAAAGGTTATGTAAATAAAAAAATATTAATCTCAATGCAGTAAATTTTAAAGGCTTCATGCTTATGCTCCAACATACAACATCGTGATGGTCTGAAGTGTACATAAGAATGGCATGGGCAACCACCGACTGGAAACTGTCCAGGATGGGTAACATGCAACATAATAAATATCAAAATCAGTTGTCTTATCATCCAGATACAGTTTTAGTTTCACTGGTAATGATGCAAGATGCAATTTAAAATCATGCTGGACTTCTTAATGCTGTGGGACAGATTCAGGGATTCCAGTGCTATAACAAGAAAAAAAGAAATCAAAAGAATACTAAAATCCATCATGAAAGATAGCTAAAATATTGTAGTGTGTTAAAGAGTGGGCATTGCTCCTTTCTCAGTTATTGTAGTGCCATTCCATTAGTCCTGTGTCATGCAGTGGAATTTGGGCTAATGCAACAGAGATGAAACTAGCCCAGGAGCTCATGTCTAAGCTGGGATGAGAGGAGGGGACTAGAGATGAGAAAAAATGCACGTGAGATGCAAGGGATGTGCTTTCTCAAGGCCACAACTTTAGTAACTGAACTCATATGGGAGTCATTGAGCAGTAACTTGTACAGTGCAGGTTAGGATCTTTCCCTTAATTGTTGCCACCTGGTGTGAAGTTAATGTTGGCTCCTTAACCCCCCTCATGCCTCCAACAGCTGGTCCTCAGCTTTTTGCTAGGAGCTGGCCACTGTTGTCTTGCACCAAGGTTACAGAGTTGGGAGGTGTAGTTGTTCTGTTGTAGCAACAGGCATGAGAAACCCTGATCTCCAGCTACAACCTCCACCTCTGTCCTACTACACCTCCATAGGCTGAGTACCTCCACTCCACATTGGTTTCCCATTTGAGGTACAAGTTGCTGCAGCTTATCTTCTGAACTATCCCACCGGGATGGTGAACTGCTATGGGGAAGGGTCAGAGATACAAACAGAACACTATTCGCAGTGATGTTCCTCGTCCAAAAAAAGACAACCACTGCACTCCACACAGCAGAGTGAAAAGCTCAGCTCTACACTAATCTAGCATTAGAGAGTGGGAGCTGTTAGGAAGTGATGAAAGACTCAGGCAAAACCAGCACCATTCAGTGTTTCTGAGGACTCCCAACCTGCCCGATTCTGGCTGTCACCTCACCCCACCTGGAAGGGCAGAGGCAGTCCTGAATAGAACCACTGTTCTCTTCTTTTTCCATTCCAAACTGAGACTCATCACCTTCAGTGTGGCTGGGCTTGCATCTTAATTTCCATTCATCTGTCCTCTTCACCTTAGCCTGGGGGCATTCATTGAACAAGAGAAGATAATTTATACAATTGCAAGAAGACTACTTAGTAGGGCTGAAGAACTGGCTGAATAACATGTCAAATAAAAGTCAACAAATAACTGATAAAATTAGCACATTAAAATGCTGATGTTTGGGTGTGAGCACTGCACACACAAAATGAAAACTGTGGTTTATCTTCTTGTTACTTTGGAGATAGCATTTGTAATTCACATGATAGAAAAGGACGTACTCTGCTGTGGTTTACATCCTCTAATACCCCACTGGTTTTACGGTGCTTGTCCGTGATGAATCAGAATTTGGTCACAAAAGTTGTTCTCCTCCCCCTCTGTATCGTCAAATACTTGCTTTCATGCCAACACATCTTGGTTTGATTAGCTCCCTTGATTAGAGGCTAAAGTAAAAAGTCAGGTGTATAGGATTCCCATTATCCTTTATTTCACTGCTTCTAAGAACAGGTCAGATAGAGTTATTTCAGTGAAAATGTGAACAATCAACTTCTGTTTACCATTAACCTTCAGTTTTCTTTTCTTAAAATCAAATCAGGGCTTGGTAGGTAGTTATTTTCATACATGTCCCTTGATCAGTGGTACAATCTGTCAAAAGCCATTAAAGCCTCTATTAGGTTGAATTGCATTCAAAGCTAAACTATCCAATCATTTAAAGGGCTGTGATGATTGTTTTTAATATAGTATACATTGATTTCTCTCTCTGAGTAGTAACATAACTTTGAAACTAAGCATGTATGACTAGGGCTTTTTGTTATCCAGCATGTCCTGAGGAGCTTGGTTTTGTGTGGAAGATGATGCCTACATAACAAAGGAAAAGACGTATGCAGTGAAATCACCTGTATGTTCTCAGAAGCTTTTCCTCCATTTTTTCCTATTTCATTGTATCCGTTAAGGTGCAATGTATATGGAATGGGAAGAAATTTTCCAAGGTCCTTTGCTCAAAAGCTTCACTGAAAAATTTAACATCTAATTGTAGTAATATTTTAAAGTGGCTTTTTATATTAAGATCTCAGGATGCTTTCCACAGAGAAACTGAGGCAGAGGTCAAAAGTGCAGCTGTGTTCTGACCACTAATGCTGGAGCTGAGCATACGTAATCCTCCATTGCTGGTATGTCTCGATTACTTCCAGTTAATCAGCTCAGTTTACAGATTAAAAATGGTCTCATAGAACTTTTTTTCTCCAAAGATATATCTGAAAGTGGAGCTGGAATCTGTCCTCCTCATGTCATATTTAACATATTATTTAATTGCATAACATACAATAATACATCTCATGTAATAGAGATCTTTCGAGTCTCCTAATGTTTGATTAAACATTCCAGTGAATCTTTTAGTTAAATTCCAAATCCCTGAGCTCTCAAATGGAAAGATACATTTTATTGGAACTATTAAATTATTCCATGGAGAATATGCAGATATGCAGTCTATAATACAATGTAATATAATCCACACTCTTTTAGCTCTATTTTAAGTATGTCCACTGCACACCCACAAAGGTGGTATAACTGCTGTACTAGGAAACTTTTAAGAAAATACCCTGTGGGTATTTGGGTGCTATTTGTCCAGGTGAAGATGCATTGCCGGAACAAACTGGAATGCTGATTATGCACCTGTTAGCACTTTTGTCTGGTACCTATTTGGTAGTCTGGTAGTACTTTTCTGAGAGCACTATTCTAGTTATCTTGATGAACATCCTAATAATTTATTACCCAAACATTATCAAAGCATTCCACAATTCTTTCATTGCTGTTCTTTCTCTTCTATCCGCTGATGCACTTTCTTTCACTTTTGTGTCAGTATTAACAGTAATGTTATTAACAAGTTGTGTTCCTTGTTAGGCTGACATGACTTCAAAGTGAGAAAACTTAAAAACTGTATCAGATAACATTCTCTCAAGTGCATTTATTTTCAAACCAATTTATTAGAATATTTTTGCTTCTTGTTTATTTGGTACAGCTACATGTAATTTTTATTAAGGACTATTTATATACACTGCAAGATATTTATATACACTGCAATGATATTGAAATTTGTATTATGTATTTGCTAATTTACTGACATTTATAAAATAAACCATTCAAAGAACCTGTTTGTCTATCATTTGTCCTCCAGAAGGTGTTAGGTCTTGTCTTCAATATGTCATTGTTGCAGTGCGTGGACTGTATTTTTCACACCATCTTACTTCAGGTGCCTACATGAGAAAATTAATTACTGTAAGCTTTCTATATGCTGCATATAGAAGTGAGAAGTAGGCTTCTTCAAAGCAGCAAACAAAAAGATGCTCTGAATCTGCTCTGCAGTGGGATATCTCTTTCCACCTGAACTGCATTGCAAGTCTGAGTTAGGTGGCATAGTTATCCTCATCTGCTTATGCTGACAATTTAATAATGGTAAATAGATAAAAGCAATAAAGGGGAATTTGTTGAGTTTTTTTAAATTAATAGAATTAAATTCTGGTTATATTGCAGATCTTCTAGTAAGGAAGGCAGATTAGTTTCTGTTACTTTGGTAAGAGTCATAATGTAAATGGACATGACTGACTTCTACCCCCTGTAATAGTGTTTCCTTCAGCAAAAATTTATGGCTCTACTACTGGTTTAGAAGATATTCTTCTGGCCACCTCACACTTCTGATATTTGATACAAACTCTTGCATTATGTGAGTAGTAGGAACTCAGTGCCTACCAGCACTGCATCAACCTGTTTGAGTATATAAACTGTTCTATGTTGCAGTAGAGTTTACAATTTAAAACATATGTCGTCATGTTAAATGAGGCAATATCAAAGAAATGTGTCTTGCACATAGAGTAAAAGGTGGTGAGGTTTGTGATATCTGTTGTTTCTAGGGATCTTCATTTCACAGTTTTGTCTGCCACTTACAGCAGATTTTGTGCAGGGTTCTACTGTGTCAAAGAAATAGTTATCATCAGTCGTCTACGTCTGAGGGCTGTGGGTAGCCTAAAATCCAAGCTACCCCAGCTTTGGTCACAGAGCAAGGCAAGGACCAATACTGCAAATTTCCTTTGACACTCTGAAGAGTGCCATCGTAGAGCGCGGCAGTACAGTTTGATGTGTGCACGCCCATGTGGCTGAGGTGCATTGCAGTGTTCTGTATTGCTTGGAGTTCCCTTCATGCCAAAGGCTGTGTGCCCAAGTTATTCTGCATTACTAGATTCCAGCCAAGAGGTGACAAAAGCGTGAATAACAGAGGCCAGGTCATTCCCTGCCAGGATGGAATGGAGTCTCCAAGCCAAAAAGAGTTGACAGAGAACATTATTCACAGATACTCCAGCTTAGAGTCAGCAAGGAATCCAAGAGGTAAGAAATATGATTTCTTAGCCCAGAACATTCTTTCCTTGACTTTAGAAAAAGTCTAATTGATTTAACCAAAAGTCAGTATACAGGCAACTGGATGGAGACCCGTTTCTGAAACAAGTCTTATTCTCAAACATTTCTTGCAATCCGAATTGCAACATATATTACATGTGTCTAGAAAGTCCAAGACGAGCATCCCTAGGATCTAGAGTCCCTTAAACTGTACCTTTATTTCTGGTTTGCTCAGAGCCAAAGATTCCCTAGATTTTCCTGTTCCTGTTTTACCCACTTTTCATAAAAATGGGAAAAAACACATGGCAGTAGTGACCTTTCAAAAACAGATGTAAGCATCAGGGGGCCTTTTCTGGAGGGATACAAGCACAAGGAGATGTCACTTCTCTTCACCCAAGAGTAGGCATCTTCTGGGGGGGGTAAGGCACTCTTCCAGTCTCTGCACTCAAGAGCAGCTTGTCCTAAATGAGCAGAAACTAATCAGGATGCATTTCTTGTTGAATTTTGAATTTTACTCTAATTCATCTTTTCTGTAGAAAATCTGTCATGAGAACCTAAATCCTCTTTGAGGAGAGGGACTTGTAGTTGTCCTTTCATCATAAAGACTAGTACCCTGTTACATACAGTTATCACCCTGCAAATAAGAGTTTCACAAAGGTTATACACCCTGCTACAGCTTAAATATATTCTCCTTTCCTTTTGGTGATAAGACTTTGTTTCTGAAATAAAAGGTCTCAAGTTATAGTGCTGAAGTTGCAGGTGTGCAATTTATCTGTCAGCCAGATTGTCTTTATTTTGTAGTCATACAGTCATAACTGGAAGTAGTTTTTACTAAACATTTTCTAAAGTGTTGGGTTTTTTATGCCAAGATCATTCAGATTAAAGAACCATCATCTCAAAACAGAAGAACCACACTGAGTTTGTAAACAGGTAAAAAGAAGTAGGGACAGTTTGTATCACTCAGAATACTTCTTTTTCAGTGAGTGAAGGGTACAGTTTTAGAGTTTGTAACTCAATCATCTTTTCTACTAAAGATAGCATACATGCAAGTTTTTGTCTAATCTATATGATATCCTCTTTGCACACTTATATTGCATTTCAGCAGGTATGTGTGAAACTTGTTGCATAAGTATCACTAAGATTTTGGAACTATTGACAATTCATAAATTAGGCTTCTGTTATTATCCTGTTCCTAGCTGCATCTTAATTATTAGGGTGAAAATAAAGAACACTCTTTTATAAGCCTTCATATTTTCTGTTTACAAGGATTTTACTAACATCTAATAAATTTAATGACCTCTAATAACAAGAGGAAGTGAAATCCTACTTAGCAAATTCATTATTTTTCAATGTATCTTCTGGCTTTATGGCATTTCAAACTGTAGGAATGTAAAAGCTTTTTAAGGAGCTGTTGCTGAGTTCAGCTAGCTGCAGAAACTGTTATTTTTCTTTCTCTTTTATTGCTTAATGTCTGGGGCCTAGCTTTGGGCTACCTGATAAAGCAGTTGTTCAGGAACTTTAAACCATACAAGCTTTGACTTGATAGACATAGAACAACGTCTTGTATTAAATATACATTTTAAAAACATAATTTCAAATCTGGAAATTGATTGTGGCTTGACCTACTTATTTTGAAGAGCTCACTGTTCCTTACTTTCTTTGCTTTACTGATATTAGATCTGCTGTTCTTTTACCAGAACTCCCAGCTGATAGAAGAAGAAAATCAATGTCGTGCAAAGCTTGTTGGGCAACAGCACTTTCATTAGAGTCAGGGCCACAATTAACTAACTAAGACTAAGTTATGACATTTCTACTTTTAAAGGTTACAAACGCTTGTATTATGCAGCTTCTGGTATTCTCAGAGGGCCAGAATCAAGCATGCATGAAGCAAGCTGGGAACAGAGCACTCTTTTAAAAAAATTCCATATTACACACTAATTTTTAGTACATGCCAACATGAGAATTACAAATCATGCAGAATTTCTTTCCAGTGCTGATTTTTAAACAAAGTGTATGTCCATAGTAACACTTCTCAGGATTTTTTATTTATCTACATACCCTTATGTTCACTCATTTCAGTCACCTGACGGTCCTACTGATCTCTCAGCTGCCTACTGCAATGTGCATTTGGCACTTGCCTGCATGGTACAGAGAGGGATCTCTGAGGATGCATCCCTTCTAGACACCATAGCCTGAGCTAGCTCATCTTGGATTGAGGATGCTCAGGGGTCTGTAGTTCAAACACACATCTGCCCAGCTAATGGGGTCAAAACATCTTCTTCCAATAATGGATTGGTTCTCTCTTGGGTAAAGTGCCTCTAAGAGAAATTGAGAGGAGATCCATCCTTAAATAAGATTTGACGCAGCCCAGGAGAATGACAACTGCATCTTTTACTAATGCTATTCCTAAGGCAAAGTCATGCTTTGTAGGAAACAGGATGATGGAGTTCTCAGGGAGCTTTTTAAGTGTAATGACTAGTAGATAGGTCCATGCTATGGAAAAGTTTTGTGAGAGAGAAAATGAAGCTCACATAAGTGGCTCTTCTGTTGGAGACAGTGAGAAGTGTCCCTGTGTGGGTCACCTAGGTAAAGTCTGTTATTTTCTTCTTCTGCTAAGTGCAGCTGGTGATGGCAACAGATATTTTTATCCAACATGTGAAAAACACAAGAGCCGCCCCTGGGGTTAAAGATCAGGGAGGCAGCTGAGATGTACAGTAAAAGAAGTGCTCAGAAGGGGCTGCCAAAATCGAGTTAGATCTGCAACTAGAATTCACACCTGAGCAGTCCTTTGCTGGGGCTTGGTGTGTCCCATGGTATAAGTCTCAGCTGACGGGCCAGGATAGGACTGGGCACAGGTGGTTACAGCGGAGACAGTGGGCCCCATCACCACCTGAACTTTATCCCTCTCATAGGCATTATTTCCCCCTGCACTGTGCAGAGACCATGCACATGGTAGCAGCAAACCTGCCTCACAACTCACCAGTGCAGGGAAAACACCATTGCTGGGCAGGAGCCCTCAGTGGCAGGGAAGGGAAATCCCACCGTTAGAGCCACCACTGAGCTCATGTCTATCTGAGCAAAAGCAGGGTTGGTTTGCTTGCCCCTCTGAGGTTACTGATTCCCAGAAAATCCAAGGCATCTGGGATTTTCACCCATTATTCTGGAATTCAAATTGTGGTTTCCATTGCAGGTCAGTGGTTGAAATATAAATTGGAGATGTGGGCAGTAGTTGAGACCTTGCCTGTCTCTCACCACTTAATTCTCAATTTTATAGTTCCATAGCCTTCTGCACGTGCTGGTTTTCGATGCAAGATGTAACAGTAGGCTCTCCAGTCATCACTCCTAGCTTAACTAACATCAATCATCCATTTTGGATACCCAGGACACTTGCATAATACTCCTGGCCTGGATTCCTACATTAGCACTAGTTTGTCAGAAGATCAAGTTGCACAATGGCACCACAGCCCCTTCAGAAAAGTGGCTGCAGCCCTCTTGCTTTCACCTTCCTGCTGTCACCCTGTGTGGGAGATGGCACAGTTCCCCTTTTTACCCTCTTTCTCTCTCTCCTTGGTTTTCCATACGTACTTGCACTGATGAGTGTCCCTTCCCTTGAAGAAACATAACTCAGCTGCGTGCTGTTTGCACTTACTGTGACAGCTGCCTTCTGATTAGACTCGCCTCCCTCTTCCACTCACGCCCTGCAGTCCAACTTGTCCCTAAACGTACTCTGTGTAATACCTGCTGACTTCAGGTATGGTGGGCTTTTGCCCTGGTTGAGTGCATATTTCACCTAAAGCCCAGCACGCGGGTATGGCAGAAGCAGAGCGGTGGGTGTGGAGGCAGAGGCTGCTGGGGCGTGGGCGGCCATGGTGCTGTTGCTGGCGTGTTCCCTTTACCTCAGTTCAGCACTTGGCTGGGGCTAGGTATGAAAAGACATCTCAATGTCAGGGCTGTCTTTGTGAAATGAGCAAACACGTAGCTCCTTATTAATGTCTAGCGAACATGAAGGGAAAAATTTTCCCAATTATACATGTGAAAGTATGCACTCTGTGATCTACTGTGAGCATAAAATGGTTACAAAGAGCTGCATGAGCAGATGAATGTGTATGTGGCTCTTTCCACCCTCAGAAACCCCAAAACAGAACAAAAAGGGACTGATCTGAAAACAATTACAGGCTGGGATTTTAACCTACCTGTAGAGTACCTGCCCTGCCTCTGCCAGTCTGCCATTGACTCTGCTTCTTCTGTTTAATGGTTCTGTAACATAAATCCTCTGTTCCCTTTAGTATTGCTGGGGGTAAATAGTACTGAAGAAATAGTGTTTACTTACCCAGTGCAACCCTCCAACTTCCCCCAGTAACAACCTGAGCAGTGTATGGTGACTACTGAAATGGCTGTGTCATTCCTTCTTAATTCTTATTTACTGTACATATCTTTCCGTGCCTCACAGGGTAAAAGATAAAAGAATACAAGCTCCTGTAGTGTAAATACATCCTAGTATTAAGGAACGATGAATATACAATTCCTGAAATGTACTGCACTATTTTCTATTATTTAGAAACACTGTACATCATTATTTTATGAAGTAAAATATGTAAAAACATTTCTGTACAGTTCTTTTCTAAAGCTAACACAGAAGCTTTTTTCCTTTTTTTAAAGCAACCATTTAATAAAGTCTGACACTTAGCAATGTTTTGAAATAATTTTTGCTGCTCTGCCAGCAGTTGGCTTTGCTGTGAATCTCTAAAGACAAATCCATCTACAGTGAATCTAGCAAAATTCAGCTCCGTGTTGTATGTCAGGGTTGAGGACTGCTTGTCAGCTCTGGCACTGTCAGATTTTATCTTTAAATATGACAGGCAATTTGTTCAGGGAACACTTCTGAATGACAAGATATAGTGGTGTTGTAAAACATGGCACCTGTGTGGTATGCCCTGCCTTTGTGGACATCAGAGGCTATTGTTTCCTTTGCTATTAGACAGCCACAGTCACACAATAAGGTGTGTAAAATGTTCACAGAAACCTTTTAAATAGAGTAGCAGGAAAGTAGATACCCTCCGGTCATTTAAGTCAGGCCATTTATCATTTTATCTTATAAAACACAACATTCGCTGAAATGTGATGTAAAGAGAAAACCAAATGCTCTGCTGAGCAACTTTGGTGCAAGTCGAGGGTTTGAACCACATGTAATGAAAGGGTTTTATCTTTAAAGTGCCATGCAATAGAAAAATTAGGATTTTAACTCCTTCACAATCAGACAGGTAGCAAGAGCCATTCAGAGGGGCTGTTGCTGACATCTGGGATGAATAAGGTCCCACTGAAATATCCACTGTTTACTGCAGTGGGGCTTCCTGGAATGGGACAGTAAGAGCAGATGATGAAACATTAATACACCTAATATGTTTGGTTTAAAAATAAATAAACAGAGGGTCATAGGGGATAATGTTCTTATAATATAAACCAGATCAAACCAGCAAAATTAAACTGGAGACATACTGTGGGTATGCCACTGCTGAAGTCAATGGAGGGTTTTTCCACACTGCAAGAGCCATGTTTTCATGGGAGTGGTAAGTAGTTTTCTTCAGAACATAAGTGTAAAAGTGAGTAAATCCAGAAAAATCTGATGCTACAAAGACACTACATGCAAGCATATCCCAGTATGTCTGTCTTTGAGCAATGCTAATGCTTTTGCCCTGCTGACAGGGAGTGGTGGCCATATTCTGGAGGATGTGGGAGAGGGCCAACCAATTATTTTAAAATTTTTAAAAAATCCCTTTAGACTGGTTTTGGTGTGTTTCTGTTACATAGGAAGCAGCCAGGATATTGCTGACTGAATGCCTTCTGCTCCTGCAGGTGCGTGTCAGCGAGGACTGTGCTGTGCCTGCCAGTGGAGCTGCCGTCCTGCTTGTAGCCACTGCACACGTGAACCGGCCCGATCCTGAGCCCACCCCTTCCAAACCCGTACCCCTCGCCGTCCCTGTTTGTCTACATGCAAGTGAAACTGCTTTAAAGGCAGGGGGAGAAGATACAGATCTGCTCTTATAGATGGAAGACGTATTTAATCTGTGATGTGCATTGCAGTTGGTCCAGGCAGAGACCAAGGCTCTGGCAGATCTGTGTCATGGGAAGGCTGGATTAAGCCCATTCTGTGTAGATTTTCTAAATCCAAGAACGAGGAAATTATCAAAAGGTAGAGTTTTGATTTGCAGTAACACTGTGATCAAATCATATTAGTGTCCTATTGCCAGTTGGAAGGCATGCAATATTTGGTATTTTACTTAAAGTTCAAGTCCTGGAAATTAGCAATTTTGTAAGAACGTTGTCTTAGTTTTCATATAAGAAGCAAGCATATAGACTTTCTATTCACAGCTGAATGGAATAGAAGTGAATTCCACAAACTCAAACACTAGGTGGCAAATACAGAGACACCAGTTAAAAACGTATATTAGTAGCAAAACTACAATCTCTGTTGTTGCAGCCTGACCCATTAATAGCATTTAGTGGTGGTAGTACTGGGTGTGTATGTAACTTTAGCGTGGCAGCTTGAACAAAAACAAATGTAATACAAGCTGATGGGTGATAGGATGGGATTGGTAGTTAAAAAGATGCAGCATATGTGCAGTTGGACCCCTCATTGGAAGAATTTGGCATAGTTTCAATATATATTTGTTTCTTATTCTGAATAGAAACTAAGTACTGTCTTCTCACCTAGGTCTAACTACTTTAAAGGAAATTCTGCAGATGAAAAAGAGAGGTAGCCTGTGCTATTTCTTTCGTGAGAGGCAAAACTATTTTTCATGTTCACTCTTATTATGATTTCCCCATCTTCAGTAGAAGAATAAGATACATTTATTTGTAAAATAGCATAATTGTGTTCAGATATTTATGAATTCCCCTCTGATATTTTTATCTGTTTCTTTTTTACACACAAGGTTGCCATAATTTTAGAACTACTGGGAAAACTGTACATTCATCTTACCTAAGCGAAGATCTTTTGATGATTAGGTCCATATTCTAAGACAGTTTCCATGACAAATGAAAAGGAAGAAGCATCTCCAGAGGGTTAATCATTCCACCTGGTTTTAGTATTTATTTCAGGTTAGGATGAACTGTCTCTGAAGAAGCCTACCTCTTCCCTCCAACTCTAGAGAGAGCTGAGGTAACTTGCTTGTTTAACTTTCAGGTAGCTAAATTTGGCTGAGGAAAGTCACCTTTAGTCATCTGTCCCTTGACTTTCTTCCAGACATAGAAGCCTAGATAAATCACAAAGGTGTTTTTGAAGAATGTTTGCCTACTCTGTGTTCACAAGCACTTGACCATCTGTGGTATAGCTTCATAATGGATTCTAATTCAAAGGGCTTTTAAAAACAAGGAGAAAGATTTTATTGTAACTAATAGTGATGGATGATTGGTATGGTCACACAGAGCAACGTAAATCTTTGTGCCATGCCCAATGCTAAAAAGCAGACAAACTCAATAGCTCAGAGAACTCATGTACTCAAGCATAAGAAAGTCATACAAGGAAAGGTTTTTAGACCTTATGTCCATTAGAAGGGCAGATAAACACCCAGTGAAGTAATTTTGTCTGCCAAATAATATACTCTGAAATGAAGTGCTACAGTGCAGTTCCACCCTCCTCGAGCAAATGGCCCTGCCAGCAGTTTTAGAGAAAAGAAAACCCCTCAAACACTAATGAGGAACCACACACATTAAGTGCCCCAAATAATAGAAGCAGCTGTGTGTAATTATGTGTTATCTACCAGCTGATTTTCATTAGGAATCAGGTATAAAATACTCAATGTAACTTTCCAAGGTTGTGTATTTATTGGGGTCTCTGTTGTGGGGCTGTATAAAAAGTACTAGTATCAAGGACTAGGAAGGATTTTTTTTTTTTTTTAAAGGTGGAACTTGAAACTCTGGGATAGAAGTGAACCAATCAGCAGTGAAAGAAGACATAGGTCCATCTCACAAACTGTGCACCAGTGTATAACCTATTGCTGTTATAGCAGTTGCTCTCTTAAATACAGTCTTTTGAATACTTCTATTACAGGAAAACTAAAATATGCCAGCTGGGAAGGAAGAGTTCATCATATTACACACTCTACAAATGTAATGCACTGGTGAGTATGCTTAGTAGTTTCTTCTATAGATAGTTCACAGATATCATTTAATGCTCTCTGTAGTAAAAGTATTTTGTGTGGTTTCAGTAGAAATGGTAGGTTTTTGCTTTAGTGGGCTCCTTGTGTCTTCAGTTTGCTTTTTGTGATCCATGAAGGTGTTTATCATGAAAGTATGGGCCTATATAGGAATCAAAATAGTGGCACCAAACACACAGGAATGGCTTCCTTTGGCAGGGGGAAATAGCAATTCATTGCTGTACAAAATGCCACCCCACTCTGGCCCTGAAACCTGATGGATGTGGTTATCCACAGCTGTATAAGTCTGAGAGGACAGAAAATGGAAGCACATATGCACAAGCTCCATTTAATTTCCCAGCTGCCCAGGAGAAAGCCTTGAGTCTGTAGCAATGGAGTGATCTAGAAATGTGATGGGAAGGAACTCAAGGAGGCTGAAAGAAGGTGATGGACATGATCAAAGGCAGAAAAGTAGGTAGGAGTGTTCCTCCACTGTTCTGAGTTTATTATGGTATTTCACAGAAAGTAGTGCTTTTGTTAGAGTAAATAATGTAACGTGTTCTGTGATTAATAGAGGAAGGAAATTCAGGCATGGAAGTTTTTCAGTATGACTCTTCCAACTGTAGGATCAAGGCTTTGGTACCCCTCTGAACCAAGCTTCCCCTGGGAAGACAGGATCTGTTCTTTGCTTTTAAACTTTCTTTGAAATGGGGAGAAGCCTCTAACAATGCCTTTTCATCATGTGTTCCTCTCTGTGTTGTCCTAAAGACTTTAAAATCTATGGCCAACTCTAATCAAATATGAAATAAAAATTCAAGTCTCAGAGATTAAAGTTCAGAAATTTTTGTGAAGTCTGGAAGGTGGCAAAAGAAGAGAGATGTATAGCAGTGTCTCTTCCCAGAAGGAACTAGCAGGACATGACCATCGCTGTCCCTTTGCAGCAGCAAGGTCTGTGTCCTGGGGCAAGGAAATACTAAACAACATGGAGAGAGCAGGGCTATTGTGGTCAGGGGATAGGGGTAGGATTTTGGTGACAAAGAATTTGAATATATGGGAGATTAGGCTTCGTTAGGTTTTCTGCTCACAAAACTTCTTTCTGGTAACCCTGGGAGAACCAGGGTTTTCTCTATTTTACACTTGTAAATCAAAGGTAATGTTATTTAAAGTGCTTTGGTTATATAAAAGCTAACATTTTCCATGCTTCCAAGAACTATCCACAATGGACACACATTCTTAACTCATGTTTGCTTGTAACAGTCAGTGTGACACTTTGAGCAGAATCAAGCTAGGTATTGAGATTTTCAGGCCCAAGCCAGCAAAGCACTTGAACATATATTTAAAGTTGCATGAGTTTCTTTCCATTGAGAAAATGTGTGTTTTGCTGGATCGAGGCTGGTGCTTTGCACCTCAATTTTCTAACTTTTTGCGCAGAGGCTACTTCAGGGAAAAAAAAGTCATTTAACCTGGTTTCCTAAAGGAGTATGATGTTTGCAGTTGCACTATATGCTCAGACACATATGTCTGTTAGTTCTCTGCCCTAGTGAACCAAGGACCTATTTAAACCAAATTTAATTGAAGGTGAGGGTAATTTTCTGAAGGTTTCCTGAAAATAGGATAGAGGCATCATTAATACCAGTAAGGAAAAGGCTGTTTTGAGAACTCAGTTCTAGCAGAAATCAGCTAACCTACATAGGTGTGAAATTGAGACAGAGCTCCATAGCAAGTGAGAACTCATTGGTCATATGGCTCAGGGAGCTACCTGTGTCTTTTACTGTGATAAAGCTTTAAAAGCAAACACCATATTCAAAACAACTGTTCGGAATTTCTAACCCAAAGTGGGGATCTTTCTCCTGCTAAGGGACAGATGTGGCAGGCTGCACATTAATGCAGACCTTAGCGGTATCCCGAAGCAATGCAAGCCTTCTCCATGGATGTGTGGATGTTGGGAGGCTCAGCTGCCATCTGGCCACAGGCTCCTTCCCCTCTTCACCTTCCTAAACTCACAGAAGGGGAACATTGAAAAGAAAGGTAGCCCAGACATACTAATCTGAGTCCTAGGATGAAGAACAAATAGCTTATCATATCACAGTATTATGTGAGATAATATTTCTGTTATTACTATGAAGAGATAGCAATTACATTGCAGCTTTATTTTGTTTTGCTTTTCTTTAAAATCAACTGAATATCAATCTACAATCAATAAAGAAAGTTGCCTATAGGCAGTTCTACCTTCAGATCTACTTCATGGATCAGCTGCTGATAATTTATACACAGTCAATAAGACACATTTCAAAAGTGAGCTTTTTTCCCAAAAGGCAGAACTGCTCAAACTTACAGCTGGATATGTACTGGGCAAACATACACCTGGAGTAAATGTAATTTCTAATTTACAAGAAACTGCAGTGAAAGATTAGATCTGATCTACTCTCTATGCAAGTAATCTATGGATATTTATATTATGATAACTGGAGAGCATAAATTGCTTTTGGTTTTCCTTTTGGGTATCTTTTTCATTTGTTTGTTTAGCAAAACCTGCAGGGGAAACTAGAACAACTATAATTACAGTCACAGTTACAAGTTGTGGGGTCTGTAGATAATAAGCTACAAGGCATTTTTATTGTGCTTTTTTATTATTATTTAGTTAAAGAATGCTTTTTTCCCAAGACAATCCATCTGTATTTTGTAGGAAGGAGAATCAAAGCAATAGCTGTCAAATATCAGTGAGATAGCAGATTTACAAATTAATCCCATTGCTTGGTATTTTCACAAAGGTTGAAATCCATAATTGGTGCTAGAAACTATAATTAACTTATTAGAAGCACTCAGGCAGCTAGATGTGCAAAATGACAGCAGGTGTGTAATATCATTAGAAATACTCTGTATAAAAAGCACCTCTGAGTTTTATCCCTTTAGTTTCGTGCTACCAGCTGCCAATTTGATTGGTTAAGTAGTTTTGGGCCATGCAATACTCTTTCTTTTGGATTGATGTGTTTATTACTTTTTATGACAGGGGATCCCAAGGCAGATGTTCAATAAAGAAACAACCTGCTACAGACCAGAGTAAAGAGATAGGTGGTGTAGATGCAGGAAATTGGGAAAGTTATCATATGCGCTAAGTTGTTATTGAAGATTTTGCTCCCAGCATTTGTAGCAGTTGTGTTATATACTCTTCCACAGACAGTAATCTAAGAGGGAATTATTGAAAGCCAAGTGCCAAGATTTCAAATTGCACTATATGATCTGGAGCTGCTACTCAAACAGGGAGCTGGAGCTTTGAAATTATAAAGACATGGCCATGACATTTTTAGGAGAACTCTGTGTGAATAGTTAGAGCTGCTTTGCTCATGCAGAGCCTTTTCTCATCGAGATGCACAGCTGAAGATCTGCTTTTCCTTTGCACCTTATGCAGTCTTTTACATTAGTATGAAGTGAGTGAAAATCTTTGCTTGGGAAGGAATATAGTTCAGAATTTGGTTAAAGGGAGAACAAGTTATAGTTGTATAGATCCGATTTATGGATGATGCAAAGCCAAATTCTGCTCTGTCTTCACCAGCAAAAATGCGGATCATCACATTTAAGTGAACGGGAACATGCAGAAGAATGCATGGGGAAAACCAAGAAATGAGACAGGGTTTTTAATTCTTATAACTGTTCACAGCTTCGTTTGTGTTTTGCTTAGTCTTAAAGGGGAGAGAAAATACAAGTTTCGTTGCTTTCAGAAACTTTTCAATGCTCCTGTATAGAAAGAAAATATTTTCTAGAGAGGCTTCGTGGCATAAAGCAGCATTTCTTTTTAAGTGTTTTAAAAAGAAGCAATAGGATGTGATTGACTTAAAAATCTTCTTTTTAATTGGTTTAGTATATTTTGCTGGTTCTGTGACTTTAATGTATTGCAACCAGATATGAGGAGAGCTAATAATTCATGAAAGATGTTATTTTCTAATTAGATTTTTATGAATGCCCCTAAAACTTCTGCTCGGAAGCAGAAGCTGGCCAAAAAATTTGAACTATATTGAAAGCAAACTGTTCTGCTTCATCCATGATCTCTGATCCTCTGCTTTCCTTTGGTTTCTTGGTGGCAAGTATTAGTGTCATCCCCAAAATAGTATTCTTCCCCGT
This sequence comes from Strix uralensis, assembly GCF_047716275.1. Lineage (NCBI taxonomy): Eukaryota > Metazoa > Chordata > Aves > Strigiformes > Strigidae > Strix > Strix uralensis. The sequence continues at coordinate 6,670,034 of NC_133983.1, read as the reverse complement.
GTTTTGAAGGGATGAGTATCTCGTTCTGCCTTTCACCACCTCTGAAACGGTTCCTGTCTTACCTCTGTAATCTCTTCTGACCTTTCTGAGGCTCAGCTGTTCAAACTCCACTGGGAAGAAAGTGCTGCCCTGCCTTTCTCTTGCAAACAAGAAGGTGTGACTATGTCATCTCAAGTCTTCCCACTCCTATGTGTGTTGGCAGTCACTTGAAACCTCCCTTCTTTGCTTATAAGACTGTGGCAGACTTGTTCCAGCCTGCCTCATAGGCAGTGCCTTTCTGTACCCTCTGCCTTTTCCTGCTTATTTGTAAATTATGGCATGGGCTGCAAGGGAACAAAAGGAAATGCCCAAGGATCTCTTGCTGTCTGCAGGGGAAAATACTGTTCAAATTCAAACAGTCCTGAGGGCTGCAGGACTTCTCATGGCCTGAAATGGCAGATTTCATGGGCTGGGACAAGTATTCCACGTCACTTCCAGGCTCTTCCATTCTCCTCTAAGTGGACAGCTACTGAAGCCTGGAGGGTGAAAGAAAAAGCTCAAGAAGTTATCAGATTTAGGCTGATTATTAGACTATCAGACCAGGCTAACCAACAAATTATATATGCTACTTAGAATTTCTGTTGATTGAAGTTCAGTTAGCAGTAGACACAGAGACAGGTCAGTGAAGGCTAAGGCTGTGTGGAAACAATCAAGAGAAATGCCAAGAATGCGTTAAACATAGAAGGCAGAAAAGAGCTGTGACAATGAAGTTTTATTAGAGCAAGGAGCAAACATAAAACTCGAGAGTACTTTCAGTAACAGGACGTGTTTCATCAGTGCATCTCAAAGCACAAAGGCAGTTGGAAGAGACAGTACAGACCTCAGGAGCTGAGGAGCAGAGGAACAGGGGAGAGGAGAATCATGCTAAAAAGCAATATAAGCAGTTGTGGGAAGTGACGTTTTTAAAGCAAACCACTGTGGTTGCTGCATTGTACAAACCTAATAAGACATAGTGAAAAATATTGGATTTATTTTTACAAGTTAAAAGTGACCTTGTTGGCCTTATGAATGGATTCACTTCTCACAGTACCTCTTAAGGGCATTAGGGTTATGACTAACTCATAAAAATAAATCCAATATTTTCCCCTTGGCCATGTCATATCCAGTGTTGGAATTCAGTTGTGAGAACTGGTGGGGCTCCGACTTTCATTTAGTTTGACCTCCCATTATGAGAAGTACCTAGCTCTCAATCCTGGTGGGCTGCAGCATAATTCCAGCAGCAGTCATATCACATACCAAGTGGAAATGGAGAAAAAAAATCCAAGAAGGCCTAGAAAATAGAGGGTCGTGCAACACAATATGTAACTGAAAACAACATATGAAAGGAATAAGTGTTTCAAATACTGATAGGGTTTTTTTCCTTCCCTGTTTTTCATTTGACCTGCATAACAGATCAAGGCAGGACTGTCAGTTTAGTCATACACTGTATAGGGGGGGAAAAAGAATCTAAGCTGATGACTTAGCTCATACAGTTGTTCATTTCTGTTGGAGTCAAAGGAACTTAAAAAAAATCCAGTCAAGAATATAACCAGAGAACAAGTGGTTTTAAAATGTAGTTGAGGGCTTTAAAGGTGATAGACACATCTATCTAGTATTTGTGATAGCACAAGACCTCTACTGAGCAATAACCTAGTCCAAAGCAGCAGGAAAAAATAGTAAAAACTATTTTCAGTGCCCATGGATGTCTGCAACTACAAATCTGAAGCTTTGTTCCTGCACCTTATTGGACTCTGTTGATCACTGGGGGCCTATATTGAGCCCATGCATACAGGTGACTTCAGTCTAAGGTAGACATGCTGTAGTCACTGTCATGTGTGGATGAGAAAAGGTTCATTTTAAGTGTATGCCAGATGCGCTCTTTTTATAATCCATGTATTCTGCACATCTGCTCTGCCTGATAACCATTCCCTTTCTAACAGACTCATCCGAGTTCATCCTTTTAGCTGAATAACTTTTAAAGGTCCAGTACATGCATCTGGGCATGTTCTTGGGCAACCAGCTCCAGGTGGCCCTGCTTGAGAAGGGAGGTTGGACCAGACGATGTCCAGAGGTCCCTTCCAACCTCAACCATTCAGTGATACCATTATCTTAAATCCAAGCTGTAACAGCACAGACCTCTGTATAGGTTAATTTACCCTGTCAAGAAATGTAAAGTGGGTAGAAAAACAATGACATAGGAGTGATGGTGCTATGGGGTTAACAAGAAGGTTTGCCAGTTACAATTAATTAGGCCAAGCTAATATAGAAGCAGCATGAGATTAAAGATTTCCTGCATTGTGACTGTCCTTGCAGAGGTAAACCCTTAACTAGTACAATTTGGGTCAAACACAAACTCCAGTGCAAAGAACGTATAAATACATTTATCTGAAGCCAAGTTGGATTCCAGCCTTGGTTACTGCAAGGTTAATTTCACCGTTGTTCAGTGTCGCCCTTTGTACCCATGGATTTTCTCCCAACAACTTGAGCAGCATATTGAATTAAAACTGTAGAAAATCATGAATAACGTGCATATGCTGTAGGCATTTTTGAGGTTGCAGGGTTAACAGTAAATATTCACAGTTAAAATATTGAATTTAAGTTCATATGCCATGGAAAAGTTGAGTACCTTCCTTGCTTTGTTTCCTCTGCTTCTGCTTTTCCCATGATTCTTTTATTACACTGAACAAGTTCCGTATCTGTAACATCCAGAAGTTGATGAGTTCTCGTATTGCATTTCCTTATTTTCTCTGAGTTTCAATGAGTATTATTTTACCTGCATCATTTTGGTGTCCAAAGTATTCCCATAGTCAGATCAATCATGGGAAAATTTTCACTTCCCAGAAACATACAGGATCCAGAGATATGGGGTTCCATGCTGCTCTGCTCTGTACAGATGAATAGTTGACTTTCCTGTGGAACAACCCGTGCACCTTAGTGCTAACTTCACACCCCAGGCCAGGCAAATGCCATGTTCCAACCATCATAGTGACTTCTGCAATAGCTACTGCACACTAAAAAATGTGTTGGCAAATCAACCACAACCACACATTTAGCTTTGTTTTATGAGACAGCTTTGTCAGGATTTAAAGGTGTGTTTTCCTAAATGTGACAAATAAGCCTGCTGAAGCAGCTAAGAAATCTTATTTATATAAAATGGCTCTGATGTTACCTTGTGTAAAATATGTTTAATTTTAACCAATGCATATTTGAGTTATAGTTTCCATAAATATTTGTGAATACATTATGATAAAATCTAAAACCTTGGCAACAGTTAAGAGAAGAGAGTTTGCAGATAAAAATCAATATTGCCTGCAGTATCCCAGGAGATCATACTGCTAGTGAAGTTTAAATTAGCTTTGCCTTGAAATCTAAGACGTTCCTGCAGCACACTTTAAAGCATCTTAAAGTGTGAAGGAGTTAAGCTAATTACTGTAGCACTTGAAGACAAGACATTTGTAAAATTAATGGGCTAAAGTCTTCGGTCTTTCATTCAGCAAAAATTCCTACTGCAATTGTGTGTTTGTTATGGAAGAGCTGAAGAACTTTGTCCCCTGCTTTTAAATAGTGGCATCTATCAAGAAAATATCCCGAATACCAGGGGTTTTTTGTGATTTCTGTTTGCATAGTGAAAAGGGGGGTAAATTGGACCACTTAGCTTCAAGCTTCACTCGATGCTATGTGTCAGTGATAGCAGGACCTCATCCCAGTCCCCTGCAGAGCCACTGCCTCACACCTCTCCTGCTAGGCAGATTTGGCCTCCCGACCAGTTGTGTTTGTCCTTGGTTGTCTCTGGGTCCACAAGGCCAAGCCTACATAAGCAAGTCATGCAGCCCAGTCGGAGCAGCTCTGTAAAGCAAAACATGCTGCTAAAGACCCAAAGGCCACACTGTGGGTGTTTCAGGGAACTATATTGCAAATTACCTTGGGTCTGCTCCCACATGCTGAGTGCTCGCCTGTGGCTGGAGAATGCAGGGTTTAGATTCACCTGAGAGGATCCCAGTTCACACAATGGCTTTCTGCTCCACAGTGTAAACCAAAGCACGGGAGGTGGTGGTGATTGGGAGATTCACCTCAAAAGTGTGCTCCTCGTCTGTACTAACACGCTGAGGTAGACATGTCCTGATAAACTAAGGACACGTGCAGTAGCTGTGACTCCCACTGGCACCAGGTAGCGTGGCTGCGCTGCAGTAATGCTCCTAAGGGTTTGGTATTGCCTGCTTAAGAGTGCAGTGAAAGTGATAGGATCCCAGGCTCTGCTACTTCACCTTTCCATGGGAATCTGTTGAGATGTGATGTCTGTATCCTGCATGGAAATGAGACCAGTAAAGACCTTTGGCATGCTGCAAAGCTGCTCAGTCTTCCTGCGCACAGGAGAGACGAGCAGAACTAGCTGGTCTGAGGACAGGAATGATGTTTACCTGGGAGACACAAAGCTCCGTGTTTGGTTTAGACGTGAGCTCTGTTCAGCAGCTTTATTCTTTCACGGTGTTCAGGTTCTCACACAGGGACATGGCTACAAAACAGATAAATAGGGAGGGATTTGGTTAACAGTTTCCTTTTTGAAGTGTTAGAAAGATGCAACCCTCTGTTAAAGTATTTATAGGACAAAGCAGTGGTCCACTGCAAATTGTTGGCACTCTTCACTGTAAGGAACACTGATCTCTGAGCTCAGGCTTAGGAAGGCAAGTCGTTTGCAATTCAGGTTGATCCCAGCCTGTTTCTCCCCTAAAGCAGTCAGTCAGTAGTGCAATTACAGAGAAGATCGAAACAACTTGTGTTGCCCCCTTAACGACAAGTAGCCTTGCTCCTTCCAGGCTGCAGAGACATTTCTTCCACATCTGTTTTTTAACTGAAGATTTTTACAAGGCATTCACAAATGTGAAAAAAAATTAGCATATTATGTGAACATTTGCCCAGCTGCATCTTGCCAGGCTTTATTTTGGCTATGGAAGCTGCTGGCTGGAAAAGGGTCAGTATAACTATAACAGACTTCTTGGTTCTTGTTTGACTGAGAGACTCCAGACTTCGCTCACCTTAAAAAAAGCTTTGCTTTGGTTTCCTGAGGTAGGACTCAGTTAATGGAAATTAACAGTTGGTTTGAGATTGAGCATGAGTGGCTGGGTGGGGGAGAGAATTGCTGCCTGAGAATTTACAGCACGGCCTCTCTGTTGGAAAATGCGAAGGTACGTTTCAAATTTTTATCTAAAGATAATTGCATTACTGAGTGTTGGCCAGATGAAAAGAAACAGTGCACCAGGTGCAATTTATACACATACACACGCATATATATGTGTATTTCTCTGCCTTTGATCTTTATAGAAAAATATTGTCCTTCCAGTAGATTCATTTTCAGATGAGTTTGCTTGTCTTTTTCCAATTCAAAGATGTAGTCAGTAATGGGAGTTAGGCTGGCAGATATGGTACAGAAAATTGTTCAGACTCCTAGGAAAAGTGTGGTAATGGCACCCTTTATAGCTATCATCCAGTGCAATTCAGTTTCACTGGACTAGCAACTGTTAGTATTTAGTTTCTTCCCAACTGCTATTGGAGGGGGTTTTTTAAATAAAATTTTCTAAGTGTTCCTTAGCCTTTTGCAATGCTCTTAGAGTTCACTGCAATTTCCTAAGTAACAAGCCTGTATTATTGCAAAACCTACATTAGAAATGCTTATGTAGTAGCTATACAGCTCATGAGCTTTTTGCAGGGCATCTCCTGTGCCTGCACACTTGGAAGTTCATTGATTTGAACCACATTCTGAATCTTCCTTTGCTTTAAATTCTTTTAGCATTTCTTGATGCATCATTGACCTGTGATTCTTTTACCTTTTTTATTGCAGCTGCTCAGTGTCTCAAGCACCTTTTTGGCATGTACTAGGAGCCTTCAAACTTCTTCCTTTAGATGCTTGTCTGTAAGCTGGTAATAGTAAAGTATTGCGAGCCCCAAGTCCTGGCAGGCAGGGCTTTCCTGTTCATCCCCAGCAGCTGCCCTTTCAGAGCAGGCTGGAGAGCTTGCAGTCTCCTTGACAGACTCCAGAGTGTCCTTTCTGAATTGTTTCTTCCCTAGGGCAATCTGAAGGAATATGCCTCAGATGACCGCATTCAAGCAAATCTCACCCTTGCGTTTCACTTTAGTCAATTTAAATCTCACACTTTATGCTGTAGCCAAGGCCATTAGCCCGTGTCATCCTTCACTGTAATACAGATCCGCTCCTATCTCATTACAACGTGCTTAGCTCTACCACAGGGTCTGATATACACATACAGAACTATACTGAATTATTAAGGTTTTCAGTTAAACCAGCAAGACTTGGGAAGTTTTGAAACTCTGTCTTCAGTGTGACCTGTAAGGTTTAAGTACTCAAGGTGTCTCTCAACGGTTGATGTTTTTAATACACTCTGCACAGCATTTCAGATCTGTATAATTACATGGATTTCAAAATAGATATATGTATTCTGACTTTGGACAACTCTGGCTCTATTGCAGCATGGCCGCAACAAAAAACTAAAGGCTTTTTCTTCTTGTGTACATAAACAATGAAATCCTTAAATCTTCCTTGTCAGATGAAAGCCTCGGCATTCCATAATAATATTTTTCATGTGCCTTACAGTAGGAATTATTTTGAGTGTTCAACTTTGCCTTAGTAGGTCAGAGATGATATTCTTTTTATACAGATCTTTAATATAAGCAATATTCTCTCACACCCCTGAGTCATAAGACATCAGTTTTCCTTCAAAGCGTAAATTAAAGTGAAGCCACAAAAGGGTCATTAATGGACTTAGCAGAGTCAATACTGAGGGTATCATGTACTGCCTGTTTAATATTAAAAGCAAAGTCAGTGGAAGTATGGCCTTAATATATGTGGGCTTTGTAAATACCAAGACAGAGCAGAAAGTTTAAACTTAGGAGTGTGCAGAGAGATGAAACAGCTTGCAGTGAAGCATAATGTTGGGGTTCATTCCTGAAAACCTTGGAAAATATATGCCTGCAGCTAAAGGTCAGAAACTATTAGTGAGCATTAGGATGGTGTCATCCACTGTATTTCGTATGTGGAATTTTTAAAAATTCTAATAGAGGGAAAAGATTTGTAATTCCAGAGCCACCATTTAAAGAGTAATATCCAAATCATTGGCTAATCTTTTTCTTCAAAGTAATGAATGAAAAGGCCAGAATGCCAGAGCAAAATCCTCTACAGGACATACTTTGTGAGAGAATTAATAAGACACACAGTATAACTTTATTCCACTTATAGTATGCAAGACTTTTAGAGGACCAATTAAAAGAGACTTAAAATGCAATTAAAGTAGAAATCACTTGGCAACAAGGCATTAGCTATCTCTCCAATCAGCACTGCATTAGCAAGCCTTTAGCAAGAGATTTGCTGGTGGATAAAATCTTTGTGAAGCATAACAGTGGGGCTGAGCTAAAGCAACTGATAGGAGGTTAGAGTGAAACTGGCCTCCCGGGAACGGCCTGGGACTGCCTATTCTTGCTGTGCCACGATGTAAATGGTGGCAAGCGATGGGAAAGAAAAGCAGCTTCTGAGAGATGGCTGAGTGGTGAACAGAGGGCACAATCTGCGGGAGCTCTTTCACCCTTCTGATAAATGGTACTGCAGCAGGGAGCCCATCTGTTTCTACAACTGACAGTGCAGATTTCTTTTTAATACTGATCTCCCTTTCCTTAGGAATCAGGCAGTATTGCCATGACTCAGTTTTCTCTCAGTGGATTCCTCACCAAAGGTGCAGAGGAACAGCCAGGTACAGAGGTGCATCAATGGACCGTGGGCCAGCACATGACTGGCTCTCATTCTTGAAGCGCACCTTTGTATTGGGACAAGGTGATACTTCTGATATTACTTAAAGTTTCTGTATGTTGGAATCTGAGCCTGGGAGCCATAAAATAGAAAATTCTGCAGAAAGTAAGAAGAGCTGCTTGTACTAAGAAAATGCCAATGGCAGAAGAAAGATTATTTTTTTTTTTAAGGAACAAATCAGTAAATAGCAGGTGTGTGTGTGTAAATCCAGAAGAAAAGAACTTTCTGTGAAATTCACCATGTGAGGTTAAGAATTGCAGCCACAGAGCTGAGTTTAAGACCTGGAGACCTGATCCAGGCAAGTGGTCCTTGCCTGTGGGAGGGCCTGCTGGCCCAGGGCCTTACGCTAAATTATGTCTAATATTCTCATTAATATTAGGTGATGAATGCCACAAACGCAGCTATATCAGTAAATGAGAAATGTCATTTTACAAATGTACATGCTGCTTGGGCATTTGAAGATCAAATGTATGTGTGTGTGCGTGTGCTGTCGGGTTCCCTATCTGCATCAGGAACTTGCAGCCTGCCTTGTTCGGTCAGAGGTACTGCTCTGCTTGCACAGCCCTGTGCCATACCTGTCTCTGCACAATGCAAAAATAGTTTTAATTGTCTGTAATGTATGGCAACAAGCCATGACAGCAAACTGCTTCCAACTGTCTCATGCCAGAGCTGATCCCTGAACAGTTACAACTGACCATACTTCCTCCAGGTCGTGGAATAACAAACCCCGAGGAGTGGCAGCAGTGCCTGTGACAGGATTCGTGTAAAAACAATCAAGCCATGAACTGCAAGGCTCAGTAACTGTTCCATGTTACGTGCAAGAAGGAATCTTAGACAGGCAATCCCAGGATTTGGGCACCTTCTTTCTCCCTGTTAAGTAGCTGTTAGCCACATGCTACTACTAATAATTTGCAGAAATTAACATTAATTTATTTTTCCTTTTCCACTGCTGATTACATTTCAGACACAACTTGGGCATTTCTTAGCAAAATGGCTCCAGATTTGCATAATTACAACTGTGATGCATTTTCAAATTTTAATAGTGGATAATTAATTATTTTTTTAACGGAGGGAAATACCTTAACAGAAGGCAAAGCAGAAGCTTGGCCATTTTATTTTAAGCCACATTGCGTGGGCAGTAAAGAATAATTAAATCATCCACACCTTATCTCAAATGAAAGAAAGGATGTTTACTATTGCCTGCCCCTCAACGCAGCAGAGTCCTGAAAGGCCACTTGTTTAACCAAAGCACTGCGGACCCCGAGCTGCGAAGCCTCACCATGAAGCATGGGGCTGACATTCCGATTTAGAAGCATCACGTAAAATCTTAATCAGTGCAACCAAATTAGCAGAGGGAAGCTTTTACACCATGTTCATTGTTTACGCTTATCATTTTTAATAAATTTTAAATGCTTTTACAGGTGTGGAAGTAGGCCTATTACCAAGATAATTTTCTTAATCGTAGACATCTTAGATTGAGATGTGACATTCACCACAGTTCCCTTGTCCTATCTCGTAGCTTTCTGAAAGCTGTCTAGGTTTGCAACACCATCTCTGTGGTAGAAGTGGTCTCTTGACTGACGTATCTTCAAATAAGCCTTTGAATAGTTTTCCATATTGGCCTTGAAGTAATTCAGATGTCAAATTACCTCTCGCCAGACTTCCTGACTCCACCAGGCCCCCCGAATATGTTTTTTAAAGTATTTAAGGGGAAAATATTAAATTTTTCTAAGCTGGGTCAGGGTTCATAGCATTTGCTAATAAAGAGGCAGGCAAGGAAGATATTTACTTGGCGAAGGCTTTGGGTGTATTTTGTGCAACAGCTGCAGGTTGAGACAGCCTTTAGTTTGTGTTTCTGAGTTTGCATGCCTTCAAGCTTTTGGCATCTTTGTATTTTTTCTCCTGTTTCCCTTTCAAGACAAATAAGGAAACAATTTTAGTCTTTTTCACACCAAGTCTTTCAGCAAGGTCTAAGTATTCAAACTTTAGGTTGAACCACAGCTCAGTTTGATAAGGAATATACTCCAGCCTCTCATTTTTTTCTCTTTAAAATGCCCTTGGAGCTGAAATGCACTGAGAAGCATAGAGCCCCCACTGTCCCTGTGAACACTGGTAGGCTTCCATCAACCATGGTATGCTGCATGCCAGCAGCATTGCAGCTCTTTGGCAGTTGCTCTTCATAATGTTTGTGTGATGGAGCTGACTGGGAGAAATGATTCTGCTGCTTTTGTGTGCAGAAGCAGCTCTATCTCCCAAAGCCGCTGGACAGTTTTTTGTTTAAAGATTGTACTAATTACTGGTTTGTCTCTCTCGCTGGACACTGTTATTAATTCCTTATTAACATTGTTCTGCCTGAGGTCCAAATTGTAATAGTGTACCACCCAAGCGCCAAATTTTGACCTCCAGCAAAATTCCCATGTATGTTTTTGGAGCTCTTAGTGGTGATGGAAAATGGCCTTTGCCTTTTTCTTTGGAGGATTACTGCAGTAGCTCCTCAGTTGCTCATGCTGCTCATAGCCTGCTGCAAGGGCTATTTGTGGAGTGACTTTGTGCATCCCCATTAGTTGAGTAACATAAGATTAGTAAGGAATGGGGGCTAACTGGCCTCCTCTTTCTGTATTAAGAGCTACCTCCAGAGAAAGGTGCATTGAAATAAAAACTTTTTCACGCTGGTCCTTCTGGATGGCCTCGCTGCAGTTGGTTCCCTTCCAAATCCACCACAGGCACAGGGGTTTTCTGATGAAAGACTTGGTGGAAAACAGGTCTTTCCCTCATAATCACTCAGAAAGGTGTCTCAAAATGTTCCATCCTTTTGGATTTTGTTGTTCTTATGTGAGAATAAGACACGCAAATTAGTTTTACAAGGACGTTGTTCCCCACCTCTGTGTGGTCACTGCTGAAACCTTGCAAGTGGGCATGCAAACCAGGATGTAGAAAACGCAAATAAAATTCAACCCTGGTTTCATCTTGTCTGTATTAAGTTCATGACATTACAGGTACTAGCAAATAAAACTTTATCATAAGCTTAATTACCTAGAATGAACCTTCTCCAGGGAGATGTCAACAAGGTTGCTAGTTGATTAAGTATTTCAAATCTGGAAAGAAGCTTAAATCTCCAATTTTTTTATCCCTGTAACATGGGACTGAGTGATGCTATACTTAGATAGAAGTTGCTGCTATTTTTAATATTTTTAATAAAATGAAAATAAAAATATCTGCAGTGCATTTTCTTCAAATAATGCACTAAGAATGTGAAAGTGAAATAAAGGTAACATTGACTTAATAGTGTGACATATAGTTTAAAAACCCTGTTTTTTCTAAATTACCCTGATTTTAATAATCTGCAGTGTAATTATACATGTGGAAGGCAATGTGCTTATTTGCTATCTACGTTATTAAATTGGGTATCCCCTTAATCAAGCCCTCTATCTAGTATGCTCTGTGTGTTTCACTTCTACTGGTTGTTTCATATGCCAGAACCACTTGAAAAAGTGGTTAGTTGCAGCTTATCAGTATTAAGAACATGTTTGCTGCAAGCATGTGATATTTGTCAGGTGGTACAGAATTTGTTGCAGAATCGTTGACCTAAAATGCCCACAAGTATTGTTTCCTTCAAAATAATTTCCTAGCTTTAGCCTTATCTTACAATGTAGACTCAAGTAATCTGAAAGGTAAATAATCAAAGTTATTACCCAAGACTGCTTACAGTGCTTTTAAATCCAAATCTCTATGCGATGTTAAAGATGCTGTAGTTAATTTTAGAAACAAGCATGTGACAACAGTTACACACTATCAAAAATTCAGTGATTATAATCAAAAAGTAATTATACACTGCATTCAAAAGAGACAGTTCAGTGCGTCTCAGAGATCAGTTACAACCAAAATCTCTGAACAGAAGCAGTGAGCTTGTATGACTGTCACGCAAAGCCCTACCAAATTACTATTCACTTCGATTAACTTTCAGTGACCGTGTCTATAGGCTGCTTGGTTAATGGTTTTCTGTCAATACTGTAAAAATGCTAACCTGTCTTTACATCTAATCAATTTTGAAATGGCTCTTTACATAAATGGTCTATTCCTTTTCTTCATTAAAAAAAAGCAATCAAATAGGATTGAACTGAACAAGCAGTTGTAAAAAAATACAATAATTAATTTTGAGTCTGTGTATTTTGAAGTAGTTGTCCTTGAGTATTTTCTTCATCACCATTTTTTAAAGGGCATTGAAAATCAATGTTTCACTTTACTATCATCCATCTTTATATAGTAATAAATTAAGTGGAAAGCATTGATATTTTTGACTGAGCTTTTAAAATTTACATACTAATGACAATTGTACCCTTGTGACTTTTGATTTCTGTTGCTGTTTACTGACACTGACTAGAGGGAAATTTCAGTCATCTGGGGACCACGTTTCCTCTGAAGGAATAAGACAGTGTCATATCTCTGGTAATATTATGCTTGAGATCTTAGCCGTAGTATCTCTTGCTGGACTTCTTTTCAAAAAACAGCGTAGGCAGTGAAAATGGTTGAAATGCTTATCATGTCGGTCTGTCTTTGTGTGTTCCAGCTAGAGCGATATACATTGAAAACACAGCTAATGGACCCGCAGGAAAAGCCGTGAGTGCGGTGGGTAACCGCAAATAAAAATGCTGATGACAAAGCAGTGATGGCTCAGTGTGCCCTCAGTAGTGCAGCTAGCCTTAGGATCACATCCTGGCATGCATTTGGAAGGGGGATTGGTGAATATGAAGCTCGGACTGTCAATCCAATCTTATCCTTTCTGGCTATTTCTTCCGTGTATGCTAGTCTCATAAGCAATGTCTGGGTTGTATGATAGCTAAAAAAACCCTAAATCCAACACATAAAGGAAGGAAACCTTCATGGATTCTATGATCCTTTTAAAATTTATTATTTAGAATATAGCCCACTTACAGCAGGAAGTTAAGAGGGATTATTTTTAGCGGTGTGTGAATACTTGAAAAAATTATTTGTGAGTGTTATTTCAAATGAAAGTTAGAAGTGATTTTGACAGTGTTTGCTCCATCTTCGTTCACTTCCTGGAAACAATATGAGCTCTCTTCTGTGCATGAAAATATTTGCGGAAAGAACTCGTGATTATAAATTACTGGTGCCAAAAGTAGAGAGTTGTCTTGCGCATTCCTTGCTGGCATGGGAATTGGCTAACCTGATACAGCTGGGAGAGAGGGAAAATGCCAGGTGACTTAGGTGAGGAAGAGCTGAGCACAAGTAGTTGATTGCACAAAGAACGTAGATTCAAAGTAATAGTTGTGGTAAAACCCTGCCAGTAAAGCACTGGCAGCAGTTTGCTGACATGACCCATTCTCTGAGTAATTCTAAATAGCAAATAGATACACAAGTTTGCTCTCTATTTGCAGATAATTTGCAAACAAGAAAAAGAAGTTAGAGTTGAGGAATAAGTTGTTCATTGCATGTAGTAGTTATAGTCTATTGTTTATCCTTTACAAAATAAATTCTTATAATACTTTTTCTGTTTACCGTATGATTTGTTTAGGCAGGCAATATTTATTTTCACTCTTGAACACCTTCTTATTAACATGATGACTATCAATGCTTAGTTTATTGACTACTAATGTCATTACTGTGTTAGTGCTCCCCTTTAATAACATGCAGGTGGAAAACAAACTACTTTGCACTGAGCGATAAAGCCAAATATTGACAGGGCAGCCTTGTTGGATTTTCTGCATGCAGCAATATGTAAGTAGGTATGTTTCTGTAAGAGTGTATGAATACTGTACTGGAATATGCTGAGTGACAAATAGTATGCCAGAGGCCAGATTCTGAAGTGCTTTACATGCATCTTATTCCAAAAATCTGTAAAAGGCATTCCTGTGAGTAACTCAGCAAGGGTTCATAATCTGGGTTGGAAGGGGTCTCAGGAGGTCTCTTCTCCAAGCTCCTACTGAAAACAGAGTCAGCTGTGGGCTTTGAAGTGTTTGTTCAGGGCTTTTTTTTTGTTGGATCTTGAAAACCTCCAAGAATGGAGACTGCACAACCTCTGTGGGCATCCTGTGCCCTTCTTGGCTGGCCTCAGGGTGAAGTTTCTCCTCATCTCCAGCCTGTGCCTCCCTTGTGTCACCTTTTGCCCATGGCATCTCATCCTCCTACCATGTACCACTGTGAAGAGCCTGGGTCTGGCTCCATCTCCTTGCTAACCCCGTCACAGGTTCTGGGGGCTGCTGTCAGGTCCCCCAAAGCCTTCTCTCCTCAAGGCTGGACAAAGTGCCACTCCCTGAGCCTGTCCTTGCAGGACATGCACTCCAACCCCAACCATCTTGCTGGACCTCCTCTCTAGCTCATCAGGGCTTGGGCAGCCTGATGGGGCAGAAGTAGGGACCTGCTGCGCCTGCTTCTTTGGGGCTGTATCAAGCACCAAAAGCACCCATGGAGCCCTCCTGATGGAGGCAGCAACACCCCTACCCACCCGCTTGCTTGGCTGTGAGCAAGCTCCTCCAGCTGAGAGGACAGGAACAGGCTCCAGTGCAAAAACCTGAAAAATTCATTCTGGGTCCTTCATAGTGCTGAGTAGCTCCCCGACTCTGGTGGCACTCCTCCCTCGGGTAGGTGCTAAAACCTCTGGAAAAGAACCCCAGGACACAAGTTAAATTGCAATGTGCTCACAGCAGCAATTTTTAGGTGCACTGGTACTCACACCAGCTTTTTTGTTTTTTTTCCTGTGAGTAAACAGTAGTTCAGTCATAAAGGCTAATTTGCACAGTAATATTGATTGCCTGCAACACGCTCAATTCTAGTTTAGATTCCACAGGATAAAGACACAGCAGCACTGATGTGTTTTTCCCTTTGGAACTTGAAGGGTGCTGGAAAAGACAAATACAAAAGAAATTGTGCACTAAGTTACAGGCAAACCATATGTTAGCTGCAGCTCTCCCCAGGGCAAGGTGCTAAGTTTTGTTTACATTTTGCCAAGACAGCAATAAATTGCTTGTTTACAGATGACAGGAAGAAATGGGATGTCCTTAAAAGCAAGCTATGCACGGGGATGCAAACAGCACACAGGCAGATGCACATCTTTGAGCAAAGTACAATTAATGCCCCCTTCCTGGGCAGCCCCCCACCCCCCTTCCTTTTTTAGGGTTAGCCAATCCTGGAGGTCATTATGCAGGATTATAAAAATATTAAGGCTGATGAAAGTTTGCCTTCTCCAGTTTCCAACCGAATGGTGTATTACGCTATTAGATCCAACTGACCAGGATGTGCCTCGCAGCCCTGTCTATGTGCAGAGGACAGAAAATATGAGAGGTGTGGAGAAGGACTCACTTTCATCAAAGTATCAGTTTCCAGGATAGTTTGGAAGCCCACAGCATTATTGTATTACACATTGCACAGAAGCGTGCCTTGTTCATTTTTTTTAGTGTTTTAGAAATAAAAGACTTTTCTTCCAAATTGCGCTGGGAGGCAAATTCTTCAACAGTGTAATAGAAAATGTTAGACAATATTCCTTACTGGAGCTATTGACATTTTTGGTAGTCGTGACACTTTGATTTTTCTCAAAACACATGGATCAAGCCTGAGTGTGTTATTGGACAGGAAGACCTGATGAAAGGCCTTCCTTTATCTTTCTTTGTATTTTTTTTTTCCTCTCTGTTTGTTCATGGCTTTCTCTCTGAATATAATCGCGGTTTTCTTATGCTGCCCAGGGAGTCGTTATTGCCTTACTAAATATTTTATAGTGCACAGTGCACCATACCTGCCAACTGGTTATTATTTGTTATATAAAAAATAAAGGGGTAGCATGTGAAAAGGAGTGTGTGTTAAAATTTCAAAACTACACACAGAATAATTTTAAACCCTTAAATTAGATGTCAGGCTGGTTTTGGTTCTTGGATATTTTTTTTTATTTTCTTGAAAAAGGTCTGTTTATAGTTTGGGGGGGTTTTTTTCCCCTCTCTTTTTGGTATATGTTCCTCTCTATGATTCCAAGCACTTGTTTCCTCACAGTTTCGCTTCCTATTTGTTCAAAAGGGAAAAGTTCAAAGCCACTCTGGCAGCTGAGGGAAAAGCTTGCTGAATACTAACCCTCAAGTGTCTGTCTCGTCCTGACCTTGAGAAAGTAACAGTAAACTGTTCTATTGCAAACACCACATGTGTGTTTTGTTAGACCAGGTTAGGAGGGGTCAGAGCTCACCTGAGGCTTGGACTGCAGATTTAGACTGCTTTTCAGCAGCATAATGTATTTTTAAAAAGGGACATTCTCGCCTTTGTATGGGCCTAATATAGGCTCTGTTTAAAAACCTGTCAAAATCCCAAGCACACACTCCATAAAATATAAATAAGTACTTACTGTTTGCAGATGTTGCTTGTTTTTCATAATGTTTGTATTTGAAGTCCCGAATCCCCACTTCCTGTCAGAGCCAGCCCTGTTGCTTTAGTCCATTTATTTCTGAAGGAACGGGAAGAACTTCAAAATGCAATTTCTCAATGAAGACACTTTCTGTCAAACCTGTCAGCGTTCGCAGCACAATTACCTTTTTTCAGACTAAGGCTTGCGTTTATGGCTTTGACTGCACGCACACCCTCTCTTCCCCACAGCTCAGCTAAAGCAGTTGCTGTTTTTTAAAAGACTCCCACTTGCCATAAATTGTGGCTTTAGGTTCTTTCAAAGCAACAGGATAACTTAGCAGACCTTTCTCCTATTTGCATGCTTTAATTCATTTGATAACAGATACAAAGTATATTGTAGGGAACAATTCCTGTCCTGGGAAAAGGGATAGATCAGATTTTTTCACGTGCAATCTATCAAGCATCTCCCTCGGTAAGGTGAGCTCTGTCGAGCCATTTCTCAAAAGAGGAGAGAAAAGACAGGGAAAAAGAATTGTTTCAGAAACGAAGCTACCAGCTCGCTTCAAAAAAACCAGCAGCTTTTTCTGACCTACTGTCTATCTGAAGAGTGGATATAGATCATTTTTAGGGGACCGTTGCAATTCCACTTAATCCAAAGAGAATTTTCTCAGATTTGGATTGAGCTTCTGTTCTGTCCACATTATAAGAAATAGCACCTTTGATGGATAGCTTATCTGAGGTTATTTGAGGTAATTTTTGGGTTAGTTCTCATACCAAAAAATGAAATCATCTGAACGAAGGACCTCACAAACACTTCTTATACTCAAACCTTTTTTGCGTGGGGGAAAGTGTTTTCCGCGTGCGATGTCATGCGTGGGCTGGTAAGAACAGCACTGCAGGTAATTCCCAGGCATCTCACTGCAGACTGAAACCACACACTGCTCAGCCCCCCTCCATAACCCTGGGCCACTAGAAGTGTCTTATTTGTAATATGCATTTCCCCGTTAGGTGAGGAAGCCTTACCTCCATGTGCCTGCTTTAGTTGCCATCTTTTAGATTAAGTTTCTTTTCTCCAACTCCCTCCTCTAACAGTTTAACCTCTCCACTAACAGCAGGCTTTTTAGTGTGCAATGCCACCGCACTGCTGGCAAGGAGAGGGGGAGAAGAAAAGCCTCTCCTTTGTATTACAAATTCAAAGGGTCATTATTCCATCGTTCCCTATGGACGAATGTGTGAAGATTATTGTGGGAAGTTAGTATTTATTCTGAAGCCCTAATATGATCCTCTTGAACATTTTAATAATGCATTCTCTGGGGTCCGTGCTGCAAGTGTTTAAAAGGAAGCAATACGCGTTAGCACTGGATGGCTGCTGCTTTGCTGAAATAGTCTAAGTTATGGGGTTGCTTTTGATCAGTCCCTGCTTTAAAAAAACAGCAAAAGTCCCTTTGCCCTCTTCCTCACCAGCCTAGAGTTCTTTTATCAGTTACATTGATCTAGAAGCAAGGACAAGGCCACAGTATTATATGTCCACATTTGTTACGCTGATTTACGAGTTTCTTAATTCTAAAACCCTTACCTTATCAATGGCCTCAGGAAGTCCTAAATCCCTGATACTAAGCAGAGAAAGAAAACATTTAGAACCAAAATAGGTGGGTTTTTTGGTTGGAGACAAATACAGGATAAACAACGTTCACTTGTAATTTGCTGCCTTCCCTGTAATTGTAAAGCTTCCCGAAGCTTGTGTTGTTTCTGTAGGGTCTGATTATAAACATATGCGTGGGACAATGCACATACACGCTTGGATCAGGTCAGTGGAGTTGTGCTTCATCTTTAAAGCTCAAAAACCATAAATCAAGATGAAAATACTCCAGCCAAGAGCTTTACCAATTGATACAATTTTAAAATAGGCCGCTGCTAAGGCTTGGGGGAAAGCTGACATGATGACTTTTATAATAGCAGAACGTTTAAGGTTATAGAAATAAAAGGAAGAGGATGAAATCAGTCGCGTTGATCTTAGCCTGCAGGCTCTCTCAGCTAACTCGAAGCTCCAGCAATTATTTCTGCTCTGGCTTTCCCCCCTTTTTTCCAGCAGTCTGTTTGAAATGAAGCAGAACCAGGCATGGCAAGCTTATCAGTGTCGTTAGCTGACAGGGAGCACATCACACCTGCTTTTACTTGCTAGTTTTTCAGGCACTTTATGCCACAGAAGAATGTTGATTTTGTTCTTATAATGTGTAAAGATTCATTTATTTCACCTTTTGAACTTGGCAGAGCCACTCAATTTTGATGGGAGTTTGTTTTCATCCTGGCATTTGGAAAACGCTGGTAATTACTGGACTGTGGCCCAAGGCTACCTTGATGAAACGTAGAGATGATCAAACTCAACAGACTGTGGATCTGGCCCAGCTAAAAAACCCAGCCCGCTGAAACCCCAGGGGACTTAGGGAGGGCTTGGGGGTGGCTGGGGCTCAGATGTACCAGTGTCACCTTGGTCACTGTACAACTGTTCTCAGAGAAGTGTCCCACAGATACTCACCAGAGCGCAGGCAACAGTCTGGGTTTGCAGCCCTGTGGTACCACTGGAAGAGTCCTGGGTAGAAACAGTAGCAAGGATAGGTCCAGAAAGCTTCTCTTCATACTTACCTGCCACCTTTGGAGGTTTTAGTCGTACCTGAGATTTCTAATTTCTCCTTAGAGAAGCCATGAGCGTTACAGTTATTGCCTGATGTGCAGTTATTTTAGCAGTTCCTGCCCACCTTGCTATATCATTATGTAAGATTAGGAGGATCAAAATCCATAATAAGAGGTCTAACCCATCTTTTCCAAAAACCTGTTCCCATCTGTGGTACAGATAGGTCATTCTTTCCATGCCTTCCAGCCAGGCCCATCTAATCACACTGCTCAAGGAGCAAAGGAATTCATTCACCCAGAGGGTCCCATTACGAGATATTCTGTCATCTCCATTTTAAACCTGTGAAAGCCTTATTTTGAGTACCGCTGCCAAATGTGATAACAGGAGTCTTGCACAGCCGACGAGAGCTCAAGTATCTGGGATCTGTGCTATGTAATTGTTCTTACACAGACCTACTTTCAGTTGCACAATGATGCTTGCAGGATTTGAGCTTGTAGCACTGAAAACAGTAGGATCCTCTCTGCTGACTTTTAATGAGAACAGCTCAGACCTTCACTAAAGCACTCACTGGGGCAAAAGATTTCAAATGTTTCTTGCAGCTATTGTTATCTTCTAGTTAAACAACCTACCAGTGACAATTTTGTAACTATCAAATACTTGCAGACCACTGGCTAATAGACAGACATGTCATGTCTAAATTCCAGGTGCTCTTACAAAGCTAGTACTGTATCAGAGCTCTGCTTTCCAGGCACAAGTGATCAGGTTTTGAATATATCCTTACTGATGTGTTCCTTTTCCATTTGGTCTTTGGGTGTGATTCTCATAGAAGAAATTCAGAATCTAAACCATGAACCTATAATATGAACATACCCAATTATACTCTCTAACTTTTGAAAAATAAAAGCCAATGAAAGTGCCAGATGTAGAAACATTTCTGGTAGTTGTTTACAGAGAAAACAGCTAAATGTTAATATATATATTAATTTGGTGCACCAGAGATGGAATCCTTAGCACAATATATGCTATTTTAATGAATTCTTGCAATCAAATCTAAATTACAAGCCAAAGCACTCAGGTTATTCCTAGAAGTGAGGGGAACTGATCAAGGGCTGGACTGTGCCATTACCTGACTACCTTGTGTCACCCTTGAAGCAGAGAAGGGGGAGCCTGGCTCCCTAAATCACCTTTTCCTTCCTACACTTTACTGGAGGTGTAGGCTGCAATAGACCCTGTCACAAGGTATGTTTTCAAGTGCCCTGTAGGGCTATAGAGGGAAGAGGGAGAAGCCTGAAGCTGTAGGTAACCCTTGAACACCATCAGGCTTTGCTACATTTGCATGCGAGCCCTGTCCTCCTGGGCAAGGATAGTGAGAAAAGGAAGGCTTAGGCTTTTCTTTTGAGCTAGGTTTGTGGAATCATAGAAAATAGGGCTAGGAATGACCTCAGAGAGTTGTCTATTGCAAAACCTCAGCTCCAGGTTGGCTGTAGTCTGTGTGGGCAGGATTTGGCCCTTTGTCTTAATTTGAGGAGTGTCTGTGACTCCACCTAATGCTTATTTTCCTGAACCCAGTGATAAATATCTCAAAGAACTGTATGACAGACACACAGCAGAAACAATTTAAGTGCTGCTTATAGTATCATGAAACAAAACTAGATTCTCTACAAGCTGTTTCCTTTATCAGCTGTTCCAGGAGGATTTTCCTATGTTTTGAAACACAGTCCTGTTTGTTAAAGTGCCGTACAAGCATTTTTAATGACCTGGATAATTTACTGGTTTATTTGGTTAATTGTCAAGACCAGGTGATCATTCAGCAGTATTACTGAATGAGTTGTTTCTCTGTTTGTGAGGCATTTTAAAGCAATTCGATCTGAAACAGTTAATCCAAGAATATTTGAAATTGCGCCATTAAAGAAGTGATTATGGATGAAACATGAAGTTTGAAAACGGGAATTCCAGGGTTGCTTGTTTTCTGGAGCTTTGACCATCCTCTTTAAAGAATGCCTTGAGAAAAGGACTGAGTTGAAAAATGCACAATATTTACCCCCTCCTTCCACCACAATGTGTAAGGATTCAGATTTTCTAGACTATGTGTAAAGGATAAAGAAATTGTGTGCAAGAAAGCTTTATAAGGCTGCCACTATTCCACAATCAGCTGTAACTGTCCAGCATATGTGACACACAGGCATAAAATATGCTCCTATGTGCCTTTATGGATTATGTGTTGATGAATATTTATCGTATCTCATTATTGCAAAATGTTCATGCGAAAGCATCTGATTGACAATTATTTTATTGCTGTTTATTTGTTATCATTTTTGCTTTGGCAGGGTCTTAAAAATTGACATGCATTTTCCTATCTATATTTGGCTTCGGAAAGCTTCTGAAAATTGGTTGAAAATGTATAAATTAAAAAATTACCCAAAGCAAAGTAATATTTGTTTGACCTTAGGTTATGTTTTGTGGTATCCTAATACCACCTCCATTATTCTCTTTGGTCTTTAGTTTATACTAATGGGCTGATATTATGCTAGGCAACTTTAATTAGGGTGTCTATTGCTTAGTAGGCAGCATTTTTGCTTTCAGGCAAGTATGACATGCTGTACAGTAGAGACTTAATTCCTGTTTAGGGAAAAAACGTAATACATCTCAGTTGCCAAGTGCATAGTGAGCAACCACTCTTAGAAAAAAAAAAAAAAAAAAAAGAAAAAAAGGTATTCTCTCCTAGATACAAAACACCCATAATCCCATTAATGTAAATGAGTGATTACACATGTGCATATCACTGGGAGAATACATTGTCAGGAGATGCCAGAATTTTAGATGAGATAGAAATAGCACATAGTATATCATTTAATGAAGACCCCAAATATTCTTGTGAAGGAAGTTCTGTGTTACCGTCAAGTCTGAATCTCTGGATTTTTATTTTTAGTGTCTCATTAGAATTATAGGAAAAGTAATCTCTAAGGCTCTATTGCTATATTAATAATTTTTTTACCTTCAGCATTCGTTTCATAGCTTTTTAGATTTGCCTTGCAAATGCAAGCTCAGATTTACTCTAGATGACTTTAATGAAAGGTGAGTTTGTTAGATGACATTGTGGGTGCACATATATTTCTGGAGATATTTTGTTGAAATGTTACAGTCCCTAGGACACATCATACAATTCAATATCAGTGTTACTGACATATCTGTGAAAACAATCACAAAGATAAAGAAGGTGCTCCATCATGTGTTCATTTCCATCAAATTAATAATACATGAAGTTCATATAGTACAAAATGTCAATTATTTATTTTTTGTATATGCAAAACCCAAGAACAACTGTGCAGGAAGAATTCACGTTATTAGAAAATGAGAATATGAATTTAAAAGATCCCTGGTAATTGTTCCATTTTAAAATAATGATTATTATTATTACAACACAGAGGGAGATACTATAAAAATATTTGTTTATACTACACTCAGTTGGACATTTGTGAAAGCAGACTGAGTTATACTTTAGTCCTTTCAAAATGTACGATATAAAAAATCAAGGTATATGTTACCTATTCCTAACCTTTGTATGAATAGAATAAAGATGAAATATTTCAGTAAAAGCAACCAGCAATTTTTAAGTTATAGTAAGACATTAAGACTGGGAAAACTCAGGTGAAAAGAAAAACACTGTAAACATAATGAAGTTATTGATTTTAATTTTCTGGCTTTCTCATTGAAGAATGAAGCATCTGTACAGGATAGCTGATACAAAAAAGTGAAGGAATTGGAAATCTAGATCAGATCCAGCAGAGGTTTTTTTTTCAATAGCCTTAAAATAAATACATTCCATTTTTTCATATGCTTGACTGGGAACAAAAACCCAACACAGAGATAGCATTAACTTTGTTGTATTCCCACAAGTGTATATGTTTGAACATACTTCTCACTGGTATTCAAGCATATATATATATATGTTGGTCAGTTTAGCACATTAACCAGTGAAAATGAGTTATTCTGAAAATCCAGAACCCCTTCCTCGGTCACAAATGAAAACAACCACACATAAGCTCACACCTATAGAAAGTCGAGGTTTTGGGGGAACTCAGTGACCGTGCCCTAGACTCCTATCTGATCCTAATCTCACAAGTTATTTTATACCTTTATGCCAATAAAATAAAAACCAATTTCTTGCCTATAAGTAATTAGACTTGTTGTAAAGCTAGTTTTACTGAAGAAGCCATTATTTTTTTACAATAAAGTCTTACACAAAATCATATTTTGCTTTGGTAGCTGCGTTGTCAAAACCAAAATTAGTCAAAATTGTTATATAGAAAATGCTGACTGTAACAGTTTCTTTTGGATTGTAATATGATTTTCTGTGAAAATTTACTATTCTGTGCAATTGAAAGTAAAAAGTTTTTTATAACACTTAAAATTTTCAGTTCTGATATATTAAAAAAAGCTACAAAAACCTTAAAAGACATATCAAAACAAAAAGCCTGAGCTGCAATGCAGACATAAAAACATAGAGGAACTGGAAATTCTGGGGTGTTTTTTAATCTTTTTTGCTGTGTCTCTGACTTAAATAGAGATTTGCTTTATCTCTGTGCTTTTGTCTTCTATCTCTACAATAGTGCTGTGAAGATTAATCCATTAATGATTGTAAAGTGCTCATATTAGTAGTGGTGTAGTCGTGATAGTCTTAGAATAAAAGTGAGGCAAGATATTTAAGAAGATTTAGTATCTCTTATTAGTTATAGGCATTATAGACATATTAGACATAATTATGGAGAAACAGATAAGTATTTGGGCACACAAGCCCATTTTTCAGGTCTGAAATACAATCAGCAACCTTGATGCATTCAGATAAAATGTTCTGAAATTCATCTACCTCCCACCCATCCATCCAGCTCCTAACACAGCTTTCAGCCATGTAGGGCCAGGGCTGCTGTGAAAAGCTGTGGGAATACACAGCATTGCTACTACCAGAAAGTTCACAAAACTTGGTGTAATAGTCTTAGTAACATATGAGCAAGAAAAAGACAGTGGGGGTCACATTAGGGGTCTTGTGCTACAGATTCCCATTGGAGTGAGACGTTAGAGACCTACTCACTAGGGATAGTCAGTGGAAGATATAGCTGGGGGTAGCTCCTACTGCTGTATGAAGGAGGTTTTGCTGACAAATACTGAAAACAATTGCCAGCAAAAAAGGATGACTGTGTTAAGTCAAAATGTATGTACATTTGCAGTTGTGTGAGAATCTTTGCTGTCGTACTCAATGTTTTGAGAAATATTCTAAACTGGGATGCTCATAAGTAGGAAGAGAATATCCTTAAATGAAGATCGCTTCTCTTAAAATAAAGGAATGACACTTAGTGACTATCTGGCAAAAGGGATTAAGGCAAGTTGTTATGTCATATTTACAGTATTCTAGTGTCAAGGAGCTGTAGTTATGGACTAAAATGCTTCATTGGACTCAAGAACCTCATCATGCTTGGTGCTGTACAAAGACATGGAAATAGGCAGGTTAGTCTTATGAGCCAAGAAAACAGAGAGATGCAGATGATGCCAAGGGTCAGAACATGGCCAGGCCACTGAGGACACATTCTGTATGGGTGTGATGGCAAAGAGCAACTTGGAGAAGGAATTTAATGGAGAACTCTGTCTCATTCTTCTGAAGGCAAGCTGGGTGCTGTGTGGGTGAGGAATTTTTGTGAGTGCCTAGTAATGAGTGATTGATGAGGTGCGTATGAGGTGGGGAGTTGCATATCAGGGTCTGATGGCAAAGGTACAGCATCTGCGGTGACAGGAGAGGGAGGACACACTGCAGCAGGACAGCTGGCAAACCTAGGGCAGGGAGGAAGCCACCTACAGACACTGCCTCCAGCTTCTCTGCCAGGTTGTTTTCTGGCTCTGGAGGCCTAAGGAGATGATTCTATAGAAAAGTGATGGTCCTCTAGGTACCAAAGAAGCTAAAATAACTCCTGGTTTTTCATAGTTTATTCTAGAGTACAGCCATGGGATCCAATCCTGTAATCTTTCCCTGCACAATTAATCAGGGCTCTGTCCAATGGATTCGCAGTTGTGAACAGGACCGCAGCCTGGCCGCTCACTAGTTGGTTGAACACTTGGTGTTTTTCATCAAGTTTTTTGTGTGAAAGAGCATGGCACAGAGGGAGTAGATAGCACCAGGGTCACTGGTCCTGCCCAGCTTCTTTGAGGCTAGACAGCTTGGAAAGCTGTGAGTCACTCTGAAAGTAGGATTCATAAAGTCGTGATAGCATTTGAGATGGTTGAAAAGTTTTCTGTTGCCAGCTCTTGTGTACAGACAGCGAGCATAATGCATTAGTGATGTGAACTGTTTTTTCTTAATAAAGCAACTTCTTGGTAGGACGCAGCAATGTGGCTTGGGGTAGGTGTTGCAAAGGGCAGAGTTGCTGGGTAAAGCAGAGCCCTCTTGCAGCACCTACACTAACTGTCATTAGTGAAATATTATTTCAGTAAGATATACAATGTTCCATAAGACTTCTTTCATTATACAGTGAGTCTCATTTCCCTTCTTAAATACTTTGACTTGGCTGGAGCTTGATAACTGTGCTGTGGTTGAGGGAGGACCAGGCTTAATTCCTTACTCGAGTCGTGATGGATTTTCCACCCACTCATGCTGTTCTTATACCAGTGTGTCACCACTGATTTCAGTGAGTTTCTTCTGATTTGTACCATTGGAAAAAGAGAAACAAATCTATAAACTGATACATCTGGAACAATTTTAAGAAACATCTATTTATAAAAAAAACTCTTTTCACAAGCATTGTTATTGAGAACCAAACTGAAAATATAGTTTTCACCGTTTATAATCATTTACATGGAACTATGGGACTGAGAAAAATACCATTTTTTTTTTCTGAATGTTACAATTTTTGTATGTCATGTTTCTTTTTTTTTTTCTGCTCTCTCTCCTTGATACTTGACACAAATTATTGGGGTCCATGATCTCCAACCATGCTGACTCAATTCAAACCACACACTATTTGAACCACTGTAGTAGGCTGGTGCAGAGACAACCCGACAGCCGGCTGGAACAGACCCTCCAGCCCTTTGGGAATGGACCTCACGCACTCACTGTGACAAATATCTCCAGCACAAGCACTTGTG
Organism: Strix uralensis; assembly: GCF_047716275.1. Classification (NCBI taxonomy): domain Eukaryota; kingdom Metazoa; phylum Chordata; class Aves; order Strigiformes; family Strigidae; genus Strix; species Strix uralensis. The sequence continues at coordinate 6,644,100 of NC_133983.1, read as the reverse complement.
ATCATTTGCTACATTTTCCATCTAGGAAAATCTTTTGCACAGCAATTGTTATTAACACTTCTTCAGCTCCACAAAAAACACATTTTAAATCTAATTTTAAAATCAAGCTTCCATCCATACAAAATTGCCCAATTTGTCAACAGGATATGGACTTTCAAAGCTATCAGTAGTTTTGACTTATGAGTGGCTTAAAAATTCTTAACAAGGAACAAAATATTATGGATTCTTTTTATATACCTATGCTTTTGGAGTCTTTAAGGTCACATTTGCAAGCTCTTTATTCTTCGTGTTTGGACAAGGTATAATCTGGAGTCAGATCATCAGATAATTTACATTTTCTCAGTTGCACAGTTTAATCTGAAAACCCTTTTCTTAAATGGAAAGCTACAATTCTCTCACAATCCTGTGACTCCAGAAGTTCAACTACAAGAACCATAAACATTGCAAGACACTTGATAAAATGATAACATTTGCAATATCAGTTTAACCTGTTTCTTTGAAAACATAACCTGCCTTGGTGGTTCAGAATAGTGTATATGCTCCAGATCCTGAGCTTTGCTAAGACAATGGCAAAGCAGCCCACCGTAGCTCAGCAAGACCTGGTACAGTTGGGGTACTGATGGGAAGGCAGCTGTAATCTGGACCATGCCTGTTGATGCAGGGGGAGGGCAGCAGCGAGCTCAGGTAGTCCTATTTCTGTCCTGGATTTCCTGGGCTGAAATATACGTTCATGTGTAGCACAGATGGTCTATGCATTTGCAGCAGATCTAAGGCACATGAGACCTACAGCACGTGTCTTGTAGAGTTGATGGGTGTTCATGCTGTACAGTTGAGCTGTACTTGCTTGGGAGCCATTTGTGTGGCTTTTCTGGACGTCAATCAGCTTGGCAGTAGTTACTGCTCTGACTGGATTGCCAGAAATCCTGGAACAAGGTCCAGAATCTTTAACTTCAACCCAGGCAAAATTTCCAGGACAGGTACGTGACATAAAATCTTCTAACACCTGGCAATACTGGTTCATACTTTTACTATATTATTAGTTTTATGGCGGCAAAAAAACCCACAGTGAATTTTTCAAAGATAACCTCCTATGCAAAAGAAAAACAACTTCTTATTCTGAAGTGACCATGCAGAGTAATTGTATTTGTGCATTACCTGCTCTCAAGGGACAGCGTGCCTGGCTCTGGTGCACACTTCACTCTAAGCATAGCTCAAGCAGTGATTTGGGGCTTCTTACTCAAGAAATTATTCATTCGTTGGTGGGGGTTTTTTTCCAAAAAAAGAGTTTTCTTGTAATTTTGAGAGGATCTTTTCAATCCAGAATGAACGGGTGTTTCTGTAATACCACTAAATTGCCTCTGAGTGTCTCTATAGTTCATCTCCTCCTAGAAAGCAGCCAAGCAGGAATAATGCAAGAGAAATGAGTCACTGAAATTTATTGGTGTCAGCTTTGGTTTTGTATTCATAACATCTTTCACTGTTATTTTTAAGGATATTGCAGATTGAAACAAGGGAGGATCAAGTGTCCCAGTTGTGTTTAAAGGAAGTAAATCTTTAAGAAATTATTGTGGAACAGATGTTAAATAAATGATTTTGAGTTAAGATCTGTGACAGACCAGTGTACCTAGGGAGAGTCTTTAATAGCAAAAATCTTACTATGCCTTAGACCTATGGCTGATAAAGGGAAACTGGAGTTTTTTTATTGATACAACTACATAACACCATAATTTAACACAAAAGTAGAAAAAAGGATTGTCAAGTCTCCAACGTGAATATGATTTTAAGTTAATGATCACTTATTTTAAGAAAGCATCCTAATATCTATCAGGACTGTCAGGTGAAGAGGTACATTAAGGGTTTCAGTGGCTTTTGGTGGTGTGTGTGTGTTGGTAAGAGTAGGTAGAACTAGGAATTGTGTGTACCTTTATCAGAGTGGAAAACAGACTTTGAGAACAAATATTCTATTTGCTGTCTGACTGTTGATGAGACTTTAATTCACACAGTATCTATACAAAAAAGAAAATATTGTGCATGTGTAATTTATAGGAGTGACCTACACATATGATGGCACAGAGTAACATATAATTGAAGCAAATGGCCTAATGAATAACAAAACTCCTTTTTACAGGGAAAGAAACCCAAACACATTAAGTAGGCAAGGCATACTAGTTTTTGTCTCAGAGTTGCACTAGTTCTTGTTAATTCTAGTCCATAATACATATATCCACGTACATGTAAGTGTTCACAGCTTCAAAACTGAAGTCTTACTGGTTTTTAGTGTTATATAAAAAGTTTATCAGGAAGATATTTCACGACCCTCCTGCTTCAGGGCAGTTCAGTACTAGGCAACACTTACGCTGTGAGCCTTACGCATACCTTACACCTTACAACTGAGGTGGCTATTCACAGACTTAACAGCAAATCTTTTGTTTGTAAAGGCAACTGAAGTATTAACAAAATGGAATTTCTTTTATTGAAATGTTTTGTTGGTGCTGCATTACTATTGACTCACCTTTGTGTCATAAGTTGTATGCAAAGATCACTATGGAGAAAAATGAAAGCTGAATTTGTGCTCCTTGGTCTGATATTTACCATAAAAATATTTCCCAACCTCAAAAGCGAAGCCTCTCATGAACACAAAGAACAATTAATGCATTCATTCAAACCTGGAGATTGTAAATACTTTTGTTGTTAAAGCTAAATGAATAGTGCTATGCCATAAAGGGAAATACAAATCCAAAATAGTTTACCTTTCACATGGTAGTAACACTGGATACAGTATATACAAGAAAGAAAGGGGAAAAGATGTAGCGTGTTTCACTCTGATAATGAAGGTTCAGGACTTTCAGATTATATGACAGGATAGCAAATAATTTTAAAATAAAAAAATACATATTCATTCCTCCTAAGGAGATTACATATCCTTCAGTGGGGGAAGTAATTTAGCCTGTAGTATATAAAAAGATACCTTGTTCTGCTCTCTTTAAAAGAGCATTTGTGTTCATTATTGAGGCAGGGATATGTTCCTTCCATTGATAATAAATACTATGCATTGATAATAAATATTATAAGGTTAGACTCATGCTAACAGTTTTACATAACTACTAACAGTTGGTCATAATGAGAGCAACAATATGGCTGAAGAAAATGGGATTTTAGAGTCCTAGACCTTAGGAAATTATTTTGTTTTGCCCCTATCCTGCACCCAGTGCATCCCTGCATGTATGAGAACTTTGTGGCGTTCTCAGTGATCGCAGAGTTTTGCCTGTGGATATCAAAACACAAGATTTTCCTGTATGAGAGCTATCTCCCATCACATTGGACAACTGTTTACCCCACCAGATCTCTGGTTGACATATCCTCCTTCCTCTGATGTCTCACAAAGAGACTGCTGCAGGTCATCGGTGCTAGGGGACAGAATATCCTGAGGGATTGAAGTTGTTACTTTTGCTTGTATAAACACATCTGTCTTGGCAATGGTCTCTCTTTCTGTCCCCAGCATACATTACTTGTGCCTGGAGAAGAAGAGCCTGAGACCAGAAAGGCAGTTCTGCAGCAGGCTCCTTGCAAGTGCAATTTGTGTAAATGTCCACCTCACTGCTGAGGTGTTCCTGTGTATTTTCTGTAGCTGGTGAAGTCCTTCATCCTGATCAGAACTGGGCTGGCTGGCTGATAAGGAGTGATACCTCTCCATCACTGCTACTGAAGTATAACTAGGCAAAATTTTACTTGCCCTGGGAAGTGCTCCCTGCTTTCTTTAGACTGCAGAAGCAACCAGGGCCATACCGCAGCCTACCAGATGTACATGGTGACTTGCAGAACAGAGGGAAACTTCAGCATGAATCCACTGGAAGTATCATATGACAGCACAGCAAAAATTAGTGTTGTAATATTGTGTACATTTGAACTTTTCCAAATGTACTTTTGTGTATTGAAACAGTAGCCCTCACGCATGCTTTTCAGTGCAATTTGCCTAATGGAAACGTAGTTTGCAGATGACCAATCTCTTAGTCACCTGCCTGTGAAAAGAGTGGTGCGTGTACTTTTAGGTTGTGTAATGCAGGTACAAAACATCGTGACTCAGGTATGGACTTGAAAAGGAGAAAAGTGAATTAAAAGTATCTGCCAGACGATAACTGCTTGTACGTGCCTATTTGAAAAGCCTTCCCCATGTTTTCAGAAGCCACCAGCTGTTGATCAACTCTGCTTAAAATCTACACTAAGCATTTCTGAGACATATTTGTAGAAGTCCTGACCACTAAGCTCTCCTACTGGAGTTGAAAACCATTCTTTAATTCATTCTTTTGTGGGAAATCTTCATGTGTGCAAATACGGGCATGTAAGTTCATGAGCAGTATTTGTGAGAACCAAGTGGCAGGTTAGAAGGCACAACTCCTTGATACGTACATGTGACCCAATGGCCCTTGTCCTGCACAGTGCTTTCACATCCCAGCTTGAATGGTTGTTGAAAGCAATGGGAAATGTAATGGATAAGGGCTTTGGCACTTCAAAACAGGAGGCCTAATTTGTGCGCACAATGGCAGTCATCCAAAAATTAAGCAAACATGTCAGAGATAAAATTTGCAAGATGCAAATTGTAAAACTGGAGAAAGAATTTCCAAAAGCACTCATATATTCTACAAAGTAAAAAAAAAAAAAAAAAAGGAAATTGAGACACAGACTAAAAAATTTATGACATTTATATTCTACTACATTATGATGCAATCTATCTTTTTCTAAAAATGCAAAAAATACATATAAAATAAATTTGCAGAAGATTTAATTTCTTGAATTAATTACTTGCCAAATTTCAGGTTTGAAACACAAATCATTTGATTACAAAAGAGCACTTGAAGCCACTGATGTATCTTATTTCCTTTGCCTTTCCGTGATTTAAGAACCCAATTGACATTTCTTAATTTTGTATTTTATGAAATTCCCTCCAGGGCCAAGCACTTTCTTTCCAGATTTCCTCCAAGTACAAATTTTTCTATGGCAAAGTTCTAAGCTCTTGACACAAGTTTAACAATAGCAATACAAATATGTTACTGTAAGAATCCCATTCCCTTTAATTTTTCCCTTTCATCACGTTGCAAGGACAGGAAACATGAGCCTCTCCATATGGAATTTTAAAGAGGCAAAGGTGGAGTCATGTCAGAAGAGATGTTGCTGAGGGCTGAGGCACCAGGAAATCTTGGGGCAAGCATGTGCCACAGCTGTTTTGAGAAGGCATTTTAGGTCTATAAATTTAAAGTTTTGATTTTGTTCCTCAAATTTCCCCTTTAGATCTGAGCAAAAGGTGACTAGACAGAAGCAGCAGGTAATCACAGTGTGATCGTATGAAAAAATAGTGTGAATCTTTGTATTTGTAGCAATATTGCAACTGTCATTGGGATATTCTTATTTATTTGGTCCTTGTAGTTGTGGAGCAAGACCTCTTGTTATGGGTTTGTCTGAACACAGGAAAAAAAGAAAGTTCCTAAAACTGAGACTTAGGAACGAGTGAGACAATTTTGCAAGATTACCTGGAGCTGGCTCTGCTACTGCTTTTTTTTCATCATTTAATGTTTGGTCGCCGTCTTACTTAGCTGAAATTGGTATGCAAGAAAAGATGCATCAAAGTCAGTAATTAAAGTGACTTCATCTAACTTGTTCAGACAGTTGAAGTAGCCATGTTTGATTTTGCTTAGGAAATCATTAGCACCTTAACAGAAGGCAGGAAACTTTGATCAAGATGTGATAGATGCAGATCAATATAATGTGTAAAGATTTTATTTGGCTGTGGTATTGACACCTGGTAGAAGAACTGGTTTATGGCCAGTTCTCTCAGAAAGTTTGCATAATTGTTCAATACTAGCCTAGTGTATTACATGGGAAATAACACAAACAGCACTCAGGTTATGTTTTATATTACTTTATTTTTTTTCCTGCAAAGACTGTTTATCTGTATTTCAGGGGATTATTTATGAGTAGGTACATAACCAGATCCAGTCAGTTGGATATCCCAGTGAGCATAGAACTGACCAGGGACATCTGGTTTAGGAAGATGGAAACAGACAAGTTGTGAAATTCAGGGGACAGAGCTGGGCAGAGCCAGCTGTGCCATCCTGCCTGCGCTGAGCTGGGTTAGGAGGTTCAGGAGCTTCACACACACTCGCCTTACTAAAGGTCAGTGTCTGTCATATCTCCTGACACAACAGTGCACATTTCTCAGTCGTATTTTGTCAGGATTATCTGGTTCTATTTAAACACTTTTTGTTTTCCTATGTCAATGGCTTTGAGAGAGCAGATGAGGGAGCAGCCTAAGGGCTCAGTGGAGGTGAGCAGCACAGGGGAGACACCCATCACCTCATAACCTGTCTCAGTTGCAGCCAGTGACCAGACATTAAAGGTGCTTTTTTTCTAACTAAGCTTAGTTCAGTTGCTTTGTAATGCCATAGCAAATTAAATTCACATCCTACCTTAATCCAGAATTAATTCCTTACTTATCTTCTTGAGTTATTTTCAGGTTTGAACACTAGACCATGGATGGCATTGCCTGGCTAAAGGATGTGTTCAAAATTTCCATCTCTTGTTATAAGATGAGCACAGGCTATTTCCAGTGGAAGTATATAGCTTATTTCCTTTCCCCTGGTCTGCAGAAGGAAAGCTTTGGGTCTGTTATAGCTGGGATAAAAGGGCTGGGGCTGTCAGGGCCCTGAGTGCACTCAGAGGTCTTGATGGCCCTGACCAGCCCCATCTGGGTTCTCTCCAGACCCCCAGTCCAGGTGCCCTGGTTCAGCTCAGCCTTGGGTGGCCAGTCCTGCTGGAGCTTTGCTGCAGGAGTGCTGGGCTCCAGCTCAGCCGTGCCCCTGCCTGGCCATGGGCCGCTGATCCAGAACCCAACTACTCAGCTGATCTCCTGGCCTGGCCATGGCTCCACCTTGTACCATGGGATGAGCTTTACCCTGCCAGCTGTGTGATCCCCATACCTCAGGGAGCTGTTGGCCTGCACCCTCCACAATAGGCACATTGAGATGGCCCCTTCTTTTGGCCTGGATTACAGGCAGACATACCACATGAGGACACTGTTGGGGAAGGGGCTTGCTCTTTGAGATGATCTGTAAGAAGCCTTGGGGTAATAAGCAGTAATTTTCTTTGTTTCAGGCTGGAATATCTCTGTGTTGATTTGATTTGGGGTGCAGAGAGTGGCCTGGATGAATATCTGACCAGTGGGTCTGCACTCAGTGGTAGGAAGCCCAGCTACCTATCTACACCCAGACATGCGTTTTTAATTCTGCACACCCAACTTTTCTTTTACCCTTCTGATGGAGCAGCTAAAGCAAGTATTCTGGTGGATATAAAGGGATTCTGCTGTCTCTAGTGTGGTAGTAGGAGTCTCCATCACAAAAATGTTGTAGGCTACATTCATAACTTCATTGTCCTTTGGTGACTTTAGCTTTATCTGTTCTACTGCCTGAAGCTGTGAGCAGTTTTGAAAGGTCCTACAGCACTACCTTAGTCCTTAAATCTTTGGCTGGGGACCTTACTTATGTGGTACCTCCATACCAAAATGCTGAAAGTGTTAGTTCATCGCGAGGGAAATAAAGAGAATTTTCTTTTTTAAATGCACTTTAGAATATTTCAGGATGTTTGAGGAGGGACAGAGGACTCTTGAATACCTTCTTATTTTGTCCTATCTGTATTGCTTTAAGCTGTTCTCTTTTGTCAGGATCCTGTTAATGTAGTTCCCTCGCTGCACTGGATCTGTACGGCATTTCCTTTGGAAGACAAGCATTTGCAATTCTTTATTTAACTTAAAGATTCAGTCACGTAAGAGTGTTTAGTGTTCTCAAGGGAAAGAAAGCTTAAAAGGAGGATAGGTTTAGGTGAATAAGCAGGTTGGCATGAATAACTATGGTATTTAATAGAAGAGAAACTTTAAACACCTTAGCAAATGTGTCACTGTGTGAAGTTATACAGCAGTTTGATGACTTGTTCGGTTTTGAATTTACATTAGGCTCAGCTCTGCAGAGCATTGCAAGGGAGTGAAATTCTGGGCTCACTGCAGTCAGCAGGAGTCAGAGACAACACTGTTTGGCTCAGTAGTACACACGTCCCTTTCTGGTTTTAGCCTAATCCCACTACATGAAGATAATACTATTGACTCAGGTGGATATTGCAGTGATTACCTAACATTTACAATGCGCTTTTAGGATGAAGATTCCAGCTTTGCCAACTTCCATGAGTTTCTCTATGTCTTATGATATCTGATGGTTTTCTTGGACCTCAGCTTTAAGATTTCATTTAAAATGCACACATAGAAATTTGTAGCCTACCTGGTTATGGAGAAAATTGTAAAATAATTTGTGTAACAAAGTTAGCGTCAGACAAAAGGGGAAAAAAAATCCAGATTGAATTTATTTTTTCAGAAAGGTTTTATGGCGATGATTAAAGGGAGGATAGTGGTGTTGCAATCAACAGAACCCAGATACTGCAATGAGTATTGCTTACTATAGGGAATCCATACATGCATATACTTAAAGACTAGCTAGCACCTATTTTGAAAGCATGCTCAAAGGAGAAGAAAAGCTCAATAATTCAGTAAGCCTGACACCTCAAAGAGGCTAGGAGTAGGCTGAATCCTTCTTCTGTAGTAACTAAAGGAGGGCTTATATGCATATATACTGCATCTTTTCAAAGCATATTACAACTCAGCTATGATGTGAGCAGCCTGACCCCTGAAGAGAGGATAAGGATACACCCACACCTCCTACTGGTAATGCATCCTCTCCTGATACCCAAAACAGGGAGGCTTTCAAAGCCAGAGAAGAGAGCCCCAAGTTACCCCAAATAATGAGAGTTAACTGTCACTTGGAGTGAGAACAGTCCCATCCCTTCCAAATCTGTGTGCGTTGGCTTTTCAACCTGAGTAAGATCCAAGACTCAGATGGAATGAGTTGGAGAATGAAAGAAAGACCAGAGGTACATGAATTACAACCCCCCCCCAGTTTTTCTCCCATTCCTGATTCACATCCTTTGAAGTATTGCACTTTTTCTCCCTTCCCAGAAAAAACACTGGGGACAGAGGAAGTGCATTAAAATATTTCCAAATAAGACCTCACAGCCAAAATTAATAAATATTTTATATTTTTAGTTATTTATGTTTTGTGTGTTCCAAAATAACATTTGATTTCTTCTGCTCTTCCCCCCTCTATCTTTAATTAAGTTTCATCCCTTGCCTGTCAAACTTTGGTGACTCCTTTGTAACAGCTTACTTCCACGTGAGTTTTCCTGGGCTAATTCAGCCCTTGCTCTGTGTTTTAAGAGATTCCTGGTAAGACTCCCTCTGTAGTCTAGCTCTGACAATGTGATTAACAAGGAATTTCCACTTAGTGTTTCTCCCTGACTCACAAAATTGAGCTGGTACAGAATAAAGTAAAATAAATAAGAAGCAAGCCAAGTAATTCAGAAGAGGGATCTCAGTTTGTTTTAAGTGTCATCTGCCTTGTATCTGCTATGAAAATGGTACGTGTAAATTCCAGCTTTAATGTGCAGGCTTCCCACATACTGATTTTTATTCCTCTGTCACGCATCTGTTATTTGGCAACAGGTTCATCTCGAGTGCTGAACCTGCTCCTTGAGCTGGAGCTGCGTGTGATCAGTGTCTCCCCAGCTGGTTGGAGCTGTTGTCGTTCAGGGTCCACCCAGTTCCTTTGCTACCTCTGGAAACTTCCCACCCTTCATCATAGAGGGAGTTTGGATTTGCAGTTCTTTGGTGGTAGATGGTACAAGTCAGTAATCTGTACTCAGCTCAGAATATTAAGTTAATTTTATATCAGAAGGCATTGAAGAAAAAGACAACTGAATTTTTGCCCCGTATACTCCACAGTGGGGACTTAAACTTTTCTTATACAGTATCTACTCCCATTAACTTGATATCTCCATGGAATGTCTTTGGGGTCAGGTCCTCGATGGTGTCAGTGTGTTCTCAGCAGTAGGACAGATGTACATGTGAAATATAGGGCTTTGAACTAGAGTTAAGCCAGATACTTCCACAGTGAAAAATTGCTATATATAAAAATACAGCAGCTTGTACTGTAATTGTACTCCAGTTCAAAATCTTTCTTTAGTACTAGGTGGACAGACCTGTTTCACATTGTTTCTACCCAGCCTGCTTGCTGTGCTCCAGCACACTGACACTGTGCAACCTCATCCTTGCTATGTTTTACAAGCTTTTTTAAATATGTATCAGACAATTCAGATCTATTAAAGGAAGATCCTAGTTTGTGATCCCACAGGTGTGTGAGGGGAGTGGGAGCAGGGGGAAAACATAGCAGGGATGGAAATTGTTGACTAAAATTCTTTTTGTCTTACATCTCCATGCTTCAACCAACTGTGGTCCAGAAGTTCCCCTTGTTCAGAGTCAATGTTGGTCATAGTCTCTCCTTAATAAATTTGTGTCACAAGTGGCTCTTGGAGGTAAAAGCTGATACAAACAGGCTGACTTGCATCTTTTCCACACTCTGTTTCTTCATTCCTCCTTGGGTGTTGCTGCAAGTAAGTCTAGTGAAGTGAACACATCTGTCACTCAAATATATTTTTCTCAAATATAGAGTCAGTTTTACAACTCATGTTTTGAACAGGCCTGTCCAGGGTGAAAAAGCGTGTAGTACTGGGTCAAAAAAGAAGCAATCCATGATGGGCTAGACTGTAGATTTGTAAGTAGGTAGTATTATTTATATGACTGACTGTTCTATATTGTGCCTTATGTGCTACATTACACATTAAGACTTCTTCGTATCTTTTTGTTGAAAATACCCCCAATATTTTTTCCTGATTAAGAGCTGCTGCTCTTCATTGCAAGCTCTTTGTACCTCTAATAAAGCCTGCTTTCTCCCAGGCAATCTCGAGGCATGCTGGGACCATGCAGACGGCTGTGTCCTCTCACTCCAGCGCTGGCCTATGACCTTACAAGTAGGGTCAGTCAACATGCTACAAAGCTTTCCTTGCCGTTTATCAAATAACAAAGCAAACCAAATTACATAGTTTCTATAGCAGGCCACTACAGTATGTAAACTGCAGAGAGGGCTTACACCGCTTGTTCATTCTGTGGTGCCGACAACATGAAAGGCCCTTTCGTTCCAGTGCCCAGAGCCCATATTTGCCTATCTCACCTATTACCAGGCAACAAAGGGGCTGCAGAGGTTGAGCAAGCAAATGGAAAATGAAAATGGAAGAAAAAACAATTGCCTGGCTTCGAAGAAATGTTTGTCTAAAATGTATGCAGACATGTCTTGGGCAGTTTATAGGTGCTGAGGGCCCCTTTCTCCAGCTGGGAGCTGCTCTCCCTCTGCAATAATAGAGTCAAAGAAAGGTTGAAGCAATGTCTCCTTTTACTGTATAATGTATTTATCCTCCTAACTGGTGAAATGCTCAATAGCTGTCATGATTAATCAATTATATTAGTAATTCATCTCAGACAATCCCAGTCATGCATGTCACTACAGATGTATTTTCAAAGATGTGCAGCAGTATTGCCAGTGCTGCCAAACTCAGCTTTCCTGGTTTTGGGGCAATGAGAACATATCATCAGGTGAAGTTCGTCACTATTCAGAAAGTCTGCTCAAAACAACTAATGAGTTAACTTGTGGAGAGAACTCCTCTTCACAATCTAGCTGCTTTGCTGAAAGAAGCTACTGCTCCCAGGTGTGGATTCCCATTCCCTGTCCATTCCCAGGCATTACCACCTTTGCTGGTCTGCCAGGAGGCTTGGTGCATGTCACGTGAGCATGGCTGGATTGGCGTAGACCAGTCATGTAAACTGTGTAAGCAAGTCCTGTTCATTTTGCCTGAGCTCTATCAAGTGTCTGCATCCTCTTCTAGGGAAGTGGTCACAGGCACTTAGGGTTAGTCATATGTCTGCTAATGGAGCTGGACTTGGAAGGAAATGTGTCCTCACAATCTAGGACTCAAGTGGTGGGCTGGCTTTTGTGAAGGATAAACTTATTTCTCAAAAAGTGGTAAGGACTTGTGTTCCCCTTCTGCTCAGCAGTGGCAAGACCACATCTGGAGTGCTGTGTCCAATTCTGGGCACAGAAGTAGTAGTACAAGAGACGGGGGCATTCTGGAGTAAGTCCAGAAAGAGGCTACCAAGATGATGAAGAGTTTGGAGCATTTGTCATATGAGGAGAGGCTGAGAGAGCTGGGATTTTTCAGCCTTGAGAAGAGAAGGACCTCATCTATGTGAATAAATGCCTGATGACACGGGGAGTAAAGAAGATGGAGAGCCAGGCTCTTCATAGTGGTGTCCAGTGAAAAGACAAGAGACAATGGGCATAGGCTGAAATACAGGACATTCTATTTAAACATAAGAAATCCTTTTTACCATAAGCATGAGTGAACACTGGAACAGTCTCCACCCTTGGAGTGTTCAAAAACTGACTGGAGATAGTCCTGGGCACCCAGCTCCAGCTGATCCTGCTTGAACAGGGGTGGGTGGACTAGATTTCCAGAGGTTCCTTCCTACCTCATCTGTTGTGGGTGATTCTGTGATTCGGCAGTTGCAAAGGGACACGTGCTGAGAATGGAATTTCCTCTAAATCTGAATTTCAGTGCTGTTGAAGAGCTTCCAAGGATGGAAGAGATGGAACGTGCATGTGGAGGGCAAACATATCTTCCCTTTGAGAAGGAGCTAATATGTAGTGATTTGAGAATATCTGCATACATCCACAGAGAAACTTTTCTGACTTCTTTTTTTTTGAATCAGCAAAGCAGTTATTTTAATGGAAGGAGCTTATCTAGGCAGAAAGTAGGGAATCCTTCCCAAGGAAACAGAAGCAAGGGATGAGTGCAGCAGGATGAATGGTGATTGCACAAGAGTTGGCAAATGCAACTATTTCCAAATATAATGGCGTTAAGTGTTCATTGTGAAATTAGATCAGCTTTTTAAGAGCTGCAGGGTGAAAAAACACAGTATTCAGCTAATTAGACAAAGTTAAAAGATAATGTTAAACACTTTTCCTTCAAAAAGTATTTGTCTGCACTACCATGCATTTTAAAACAGAACTGCTTGAGATGGCAGTGTTATCAAGTGATCTGCCATTAAAGGAATTAGAATTCAGGTCTTTTTAATTCCCTATTGTGGAAATCTTTAAATTAGAACATATCTAAACTGTACAAATCTGTAGTTCTCCTAGAACAATGCTGACACAGTTCTCTGATGTTCATTAAAAATTTTTATGCCTTGATTTCTATATAATGGAATGTGAGGAAATTTAACTATACTTACTGGGTTTTGTGCCCAATCCAGCTAATTACTAAAGCATCTGCACAACTTTAAACATGTAAGTAGTTTAATCAAAGTTGGTAAGACTACTGACATGCTTAGATGAACTAAAACTTTAGTTCCCATTCTTCATTTTGAGTGTCATGAGTCAAAGGCTATTGTTCTCAAGAATACAAATCAAGTAGTCAAGAATACAAGTAGTCAAGAATGCAAGCCAAGTAGTCATCAAAAGTATATCAAGTTGAGAATATTAAAACTGACATCAAATGAATGGTTACTTTTGATAATTTATATCTGTGCATTTAAAACCAGGCCTTAGTCTTGCATATGCTTATTGGCTTTTAAAAGTGCGTCGCTCAGCAGCTTTGAGGTTCTTTAATAGACTCTAGCAACAAGAAAGCTTGGTGATGAACCTCCTTTATAATTAAAAAAAAACTCCTATTAATCATAGCAAAAATGTTCTGTTCTTTCAATAGATATTTTATCTTTCACTACCAAAGCAATTTTAATATGATTTTTTTTCTTGAGCCAAAGGAAGGTAATATTAACTACTGTAAGACAAATAATGTTACTAGAGTATATACTTCCATTGACTTTGACTTTTAACCTTTTTTTTTTTCTTTTTTTGCTAAAGCTCTTTGAAAGAATTGGTGCAGGACTGGGGCATAATTTGAAATAGGCATTTTCTTAGTATTGGAAGTTTATTGCCTAGAGTTTTTTTAGTTTGGATGAGATTTGCTGTCCTTCTAAAGATACCGTGTATCCAAATTGTTTATTTTAGTCATATTCCAGATTCTGGTTATACAAAAAAATCTAGGCATGTGCTTATTCTTAAGCATAAGCTTACATATACCCTTCTGTAAGGATGTAAGTGTATACTGGTGTAGCTTCTTAAATTAAGGGCCAGAAGCATATAGTAATTTGATTATAAAATGTACTTGTCTATCCCTGGGGACCAAGGACATGCTTTCAGTACTTAGTATAATAATTTCAGTATTTGCTACAAACATAACCACCACAAAACAAATCTGAAAATAACTCCACAACTCATTCCACCTGTCTGCAATTCCACATGTAATCTGTACATGGGGAAACAATGAGCTGCTCCTCTCGGGCCTTCTAGCACGGTAGTGTTCAACCTTGGGGACAAATCTTTCTGTGATCAGGGTCGCCCCATGGTCAGGGCTTTGAAGAAGGTGCCTAACTGTATTGCAATCTGTGTACCATAAGGAGCTACTAAGATGCATCTGTTCAGATAATTAAAAGTGTATTTTCAAGCAGTAATTGTGAGGTCATGCACTGCCATTCATATATTTGATTTCATATAATTAAACAGTGTGTTACTGTTCCTTACAAATACAGTCTTTCTTAAGAATTTTATCTTATTGCTTTTGTTTGGGACATATCTGGATAATATTGTGCCTGGCATGGAAGTTAGTTACTATCTTACTAGAAGTTTTTTTTTCAGAGTTGTAAGGGGATTTTCTTAGCCTGTCTCAAATTAACAGAGTGCTCACAGTTCTGTCTTTGTCTGCTGATGGAAAGACTCCCACAAGCTTCTGTAGAAGCTAGTCTTGGTGTAGAGATGAAAGATATGTTGTTAATGCTGCGGAAAACCTTGCATATATGGAAAAAATTGAAGAACTGTCTTTGTAAAGGATCTGCCCAATGCACTCCTGACTAAATTGTTCCACACATAAGTAATATTACTAGTCAACTACATCCCAAACCAAATGTTTGTCAATAGTTTTGCATTATTTTCTATCTCAGAACAACTGCACAGTGATTTTCTGTTTACATATCAGAAAAAAAAAAAGATTGAATATAAAGCTTTCTTTATGATTTTTTAAATATTTATCAGATATAATCTTTAAGGGAATTATACAGTGTTTTCTGAAGGAAAAAAAAAAAGTCCTAGACAAATGGAACTTGCTTTGGGACTGGTTTTGTTGTTATTAAAATAACAAGTAAATAGAATCAGTGTTCCATAAAGTCTAAGTTGGAAACAAAAGAAATTATAAGAATTTGCCTTTATACTAAGGCGAGATTCTACCAAACCGGAAATGTTTTCTGATAATGTGAAAACAACATAATGAAAACTTGCAGAGTGTGTAAATAACACTTTAGTGATAAGTTCCTTTTTTCCTTTTTAAAGTATCTCATTTTGGACAGAAGGGCAAATTCTACCTTTCACCTTTGCATCATATGGATGTAATTTAATGTAGCCCTAGGTGGTGTTCTTGTGCTATTTATTTAAAGTATTTATACAAGAATAAAAGCCATTGAGATGAAACATCACATATCTAGAATAGCCTGTCTGCTGTAAGAATAATATTGATTGCTATGGCAGAAAACTGTGATGCCAGGTCACCTTCCAGCCATTGATTGTTGATTGTCTTCTTCCAACCTGCCAGCGATGACTGCATTAATTGTGCTGCTGAACTTAGCAATTTCTTATGTTTTTGCTATTTTACCTCCATCCATTTTCTTAAAATGATTGAAATGTAATAGCCATAAAAAAGGCTTGAAATAGGAGCTAGAGGAGTTTAAAAGAAAAATGTTTTTTAAACACTGATCAACAACATTAAATAAAATCAGTGTCATTACATTTCCCTTGGCAAGACTTAGCCAAGTTTGAGAACATGGAGAGAACTAAACAGGAAGAAATATAATGGGCTGCCAGGGAAAGATTCCTGGAACATGGCAAAAAAAGAGGAGTTGGTCCGCAGCCCTATATTAAATGTTTTATTTTGGCAGTTTATTTCAGTTAAAGTAGGGTTTGTTGACATTTTTCTGTCTTTATTGCAGAAGTACTTACACACCTACTCTATTTAATCTGTTTTTCTTTACATGTATACATGTGTGTAGTTGTACACCTACATACAATGGATAACACCATCACAATCTATGACAGAAAGATGATTTTTGTTCAGTTTCTGAAATAATAAAGATAAATGAAAGACTGTATATTCTTTCACAGTTTGCAACAAAACAATTTTACAGCTGGGAGATATGGCTGGGGTTTTCAGAATCTGATTGTAGCCAAACATTTGCTAGTGTTTCTTTAAAACACGTATTAAAGAATAAGGCTTTTCAGATTCCCAAATCTTAGATCCTGTTATGGGTTTTGTTTGGATTATAACAGTTGAGCATGAGTGTCAGCATGTGGAATGGTTTTCCAAAGAAGTGTGATGAAGGTCTCCCAGAGCTTTCTCAAGGTTTGTTTAAATCCACTGCCCAGCTATCAGAGTACTTGAGCCCAGTCATCAAACCTTTCTCACCACATGGAATTGCAGTACACTACTTCAAGGCTAGGAATGATCTTTAGTCACACGTATCACAGGCCACACTTGGCAGTATTTGTTTCCTAATGAAACATAAATGTTCTGTAAGAAGCCATCTTATTCCTCTGATGTGAAAGCACACATTGGCAAAATTGTAATGAAAGCTGTTGTGCACAGGATATGCCCATTTCTGACATTTTCTTGCTCCTGAAGGTCTGTACAATAAATGGACAGAATCCTCTTTCAAAAAGTTTTCTTGTACCACTATCCTTCACGTAGCACCACACAGCACAAAATATGGGACCTGGATTTGCAAATGTCCTTGTAACTCCTCTTCTATGCCTGCTCAGTGCTGTAGGGATGGAGGACATGGCACAGTTTGTCTCCGGGAATGAGTACATGTTATGCTTCTTTCCTAGTGACGGAAACTCTCATTCTTCTGCAAGTGATGCAACATAACCCGTCTTGTCCAAAAATACTTTCTAACTTGGATTGTGCAGAAACTGGCCTGGTATATCTGAAGCAGATAAAAAGGAAGAAAAGAATATAAAGAGTCATAATTTTAAATAGTGGGCAACAATAGTCCTAGGAGAGAGGGTAAATGTGATAATTTATACCCAAGCATTTTCTTTTGAGCTCTATGTTCTCAGTTCTGTTTAGAATTGATTTACCTCAATATGTATGGGGACACAGAAGGATTTCATGGAGTGATTAGATGGAAACACTTAAATGCACAAGGCCGTGCCAAGCTCTGTTACTGAAAGATTTGTTTCTGCTTACTTGTATTAATTGCGGCAATTCATGCTTAATAGAGGTGACGACAAAATGGATGCTAAGTAAAGACTTTGTAGGCATTTACCTTTGCTTTGTGAAAACAGTTGCAATAGTGCAATGAATAAAACAGCCACAGCACACCTGGCCTTTGTGAGGGACTGGATGCTCCATAAGCTTAGGGATATGGTGTAGTTGGGAACTGTCAGTGCGAGGTTAATGGTTGGACTAGGTGATCTTCAAGGTCCTTTCCAACCTAGGTGATTCTGTGATAAGCATTTCAAAAAGCAGGGCAAGCATTGCAAAACAATTCAATACTTACAAAGCAAAAGGCTAAAGAGTTACAGGGAGGCACGAGAGTTGCAGGCTGAGACCCTCAGTGAGCTCTTCCTCAGTAAATAGAAAGGATGTTCTTTTCACTGGCCTGGTAACTCCTTGTGCTTTACCATGACCTGGGTGGTTCACTGCATCCACAGCCGGTGTGGTGGCAACTCTCTTGCTTCTAATGCTGAACAGCAATGTCCCTGCAATTCTGCTGTGTCAGAGGATCTGAGTGATCAGATCCTTCATGAGAATGAGTTTTAACTGGGCACATTGCTATGGTAAACCTAGCGATTTCCAGAAGATGCAAGTTGAGCTTTCTCTACATGTTTGTTTGTTTGTGGGGTTTTCCTGAGCATCTAGTGAGTGATTTAGAGCAACCTTCTCATTTCCAAGCTTAAGAATTGAATTAATAGAATCATTAGATACTCTGTAGATAATTGTCAAGGTTCTGGTTGCTGTTTTGCTATTTCATTTATTTAATTTTTTTACTTTTAAGCATACATGAACAAGAACATATATGAAGACAAATATGTGACTCCATTTGTGGTCCTTGTGTGACTATACAGGGACTATCCACACACTACTAAACTAAGTAATGTACTCAACCTCTGATAACACCTGAATATCCCAGCTGCGATAATGGTCCTCTTGTACCATGCTGCATCCGTATATTCAGAGGTGCTTAAAGTCCAGTTTAAGATACAATGGGCAACTGCAATTATGGGCAAAAGGAAAGGAAAAGGATCCCGAACTGTTTTCAGCAATATAGCCCATGGATTATCCACAAACACAGGTGTGGATTGTATGTGTGGATAGCACTGCAGAGCAGAAACCTCTCCTCAAACTGGAAGAGTACCATGGAGGAAAGCCTTTCAGTTTTCAGCAATGAAAAGGTGGAATACAACAAGGCTCCAGGAGATAGCAGAAAAAGCTTTGTTCACTCTTATCTTGCCATCCTTAGTCCTAATAGTGGCAGTTTATATGCTCAAATTTAGGCATTTGTCTGGGTCTGAGCTTTTAAAGCTTGAATCATCAAGTCCGAACAAGCTACCAGTAGCTGGTTTATAGCCACTTTCTGCTCCCCTTCTTCAGCTCACCTGTAACACTGCACTTGTTCCACTGTCCTCAAATGAACATCACATCCCCAAACAGATTTGGAAACTAGACCTTTGTCTGTCTTTATTCCTCTTTCAAATTCTCAGCTGATTTCAGCTGTGATAAAAGCTGGTTCCCAAATCAAACAAGTACTATTAAATAGCAGCAACATTGACAAAGTGTCTTATTTGAAAAAAATGAGACATTCATGATTCCATGCAGCAAAATAAAATCCTGAATTTCTTTAGCTATTTTTTTATTGAATTATGTACAATATAATATTGATGTTGCTGGTTACTTAGTTTCTTAATGTAGGAGCATTTGACATACATTTCTGATACTAAATGTATTTATAGGTTCATTTGATTCTTCATATATCTAATGGTTTGCAAAATATGGAGGATAGAAAATATTAATTTTTCTTTTATATGTGCTCTTATATAGAGGCCAGGGAAGATTTCAAACAGAGTTTGCTATGCTAGTAGCGTAAATCCAGGCACCTTGTACATGCCAGAAAAAGAGCATCTGTAAAAGTTGTTACAGGGAGACAGATGTACCATGAAGTTTCGAAGGCCTGGAGAGGCATGTGGAAACTGCCTCTGATAATATACAGCTGACAAATTCAGTTTCTGGTACGAAGATCTTTTAGAAGGCTTTCCTTTTTTCTTTTCTTTTTTTTTTTTTTAGCAGAAGTCTGACCACATGGATTGTGGACATGTGGAAAAAGTAGAGTTAAAGAGCTGATAATTCAGGTTGTTGCAATAAGAGTTCCAAGATCCAATTTGAAAGGCCACTTCCCCCTTAAATGGCTTGAAATGCAATACTTTTCATAAATATAATGGGAAAGAAGCAACTCTTCTCAGCCCTCCCTTTGACGACTAGGTGGAATACTCCTTAGGGAAATTTGTCCAGTGAGGCTGGTTTCCAGGTTGGTGCTATAGACCAGATATATCTGGTATATTGACATCTTTTCCATTGTCTTTTCTACATTGATCATAAACCAAATGTTAGTACCTTTGTATCCATCCTTCCTACAGACAGCTGAAGCTTTGGTATGGTGTCTTGTTTAGGTACAGTAACAGCTGCCCAAGCGTCACAATTTGCCTATTCCTTCAAATTATACACACTCTACTCAGAAACCATTCTTTTCTTTTTTTTGACAGAGGATTTATTAAATAAAAATGAGGACAGTAGTATTGTTATCTGAGAAGATCAAATGTGTCATGTAAGCTGTAGAGTCAGGCACCTGCATCCATCAAATATTTAAGACAACATCTTAGGATAAAATGTAGCACAATTTTTTAATTTTAAAATCCTTTCCTACAGTACAAAAATCATCCTCATAGATACTTAGTCTCTAAAGGTTAAGAAGACTTAAAATGACATTTCATAATCAAATTTCTCCACCTGTGCCCCTGTTCTTTAAATATATATTTAAAAATAAGCAAGAATATTTTTCCCCAAATTTCAGTAGATTTCTTATCTTTATAAGATTTTTTTTCGACACAATTCAACCTCTATCTATATTCCTTGAATTTTTTACAGCCAGCAATTTTGTATGTGGATAAAGTATTAAGCAAGTGTCATTATAGTGTTATACCTAGTGCTCTACGGAAGCATAAATTCAGAATTAACATCATGCTAAAGAGTAGCTGAATGCGTTTTAATAAATGTCCCAAATGACTTCAGTGTCTGGTAGCCAGACAGAAACAAAAAGCATACACATTACAAGATATTATGAACCTTTCTACCAAAAGTAATAAACGGAGTTGTTTGTTAAGGTGGTTGGTTTTCATTTTTACTCAGAAAACTGCAAAACAGATTAGACTTGGGAGAAAATTATTCAATAGTCCTGTTCAATAATGTCTATCTACTAATTGCAGCCAGTTAGGAAGAAGTAAAAGATCCAGCTCTGTTTCATCTGATTTTGTAAAAGAAGCAAAAGTGGTGCATGATTTTAATATAGAAGGACGTCTGTAAATGACGAGAGGTTTGCTGAAGTATTTAATTTCAGTAGCGGTAAAAAGAGCCTACTGCTCAAACCATTAACCGGCTAAAAATCTAGCATTCTTTTCAAAGACTTCACAACTTTACATTAAGCATGCTTTCAGTTGTCAGGCTCCTGTTGTGACATATTGTTTGAGTCAGACTTCATCAATCTACAAAGCATAACTTGAGGTCTGATGGCATGTGCGTACACCCAGTATACTGTGTACAAATGGAAGTGATACAGGATTCTGTAATTACTACATTTCTTTTTATCTCATAAATATTTGGTGCATTAAATTTCTGCCCTGAATTTTTCAGAAAGCAATTAGTTGGTTGCCTTATCTGCACAAAGTAGATAAAATATCATGGTATTGATGATATTTCATGTGCAGATGTTTTGCTTTTAGCACATCTGTATGCAGTAAATCAGTAAATCTATTTTCTGTGTAGGAATGGTATTTTATTATATGATTTAATATGGAATCTTGAATAAATAATTTAAATTCTTTCTTTGGGAGCACCCCATAATTATTTGCAATAGCTGAGCATACCGCATATATCCTTTTTTGCACATAAATACATTAACCAATTGCTTTAAAAAAGCAACAGTTTTACTAATATTACTTTACACATAAATGGATAAATGTAGAAAATGATCTTATGTGTAGTCTGCGTGAATTTTAGTCGTTTCTCACGTTTCTCTTATTATAGATATGCTAGCCTAGCAGATTGGTTTTGCAGCTAGTTTATGGCATTGGCTGTAAGGAGTAGAAATGATGGTGCATGGAGGGAAGAGGGGGAATGTTGGCTTCCTTCTGTTTGTCTATCTTCTGTCAGTCATCTGTGAGCTGGGGCAGGGGTGGGGCAAAGCAAAGCCTCCTATATTGTAAAACCTATGTAAATTAGTCTCTAAGGACAAATTTGTACATTTGCCTATATGTACATTTCTGTAGAGTGGAGCAAGTGGTGTACACCCCTCCAGGCAGAACACTGGATTAATGAGAAAGTGGTTAATCCACAACCTGATAGTTAACCCACGAGTAACCAAGAATGGGTTTTGATTAGTTCTTCACTGTAATTATAAGTACCAAATACAGTGTGATTAAATCATTAGGCTGATGCAAGAGGTGAAGGATATGAGGGCAGCGTGGTCCCTGGGGCAGTGCAGGAAGACACTGTGTCCTATTCCCCTGTAGGATCTCACTTCGCAGAAGGTCTGGGAGAATGTAACTCCTGTAACCTTTTCAGTTCAGCTTCCAGAGCCATTACTCAAGCGATGCTAAAGCAGTCACATGAGGGGCCTTCCTCAGCAGCAAAATCACAGGGTTCCTTATCCAATTCTGCTCACTGAAAAGAGAACCACTCTTCCTGGTGGGGGACTCTGGTTGTAACGATGGATTCACATGAAAGAAGGTACCTCTCCTCTGCCAGTCCTTGCAGTTCTCTTCATGGGAAAGCAAGATAGGCAAACAGCAAGTATTTTCTTTTCTTCAGTGATTTGTTTTCCATTTTAAATAGCTAAATGGACAATGTGGCTTTTTTTATGATATCCATGGTCAGTGGACAACAAATGGTGTCCTGGCCACATGACCATCCAGCAGGTAGCTCCGTGACTGCTGTACTGGGATTTTTCTGATTTTGTTTTTTTCTGTAGTCAGCTGCCAAATTTCAGCAGACAACTAGTTACCTTTGTTACCAAACAGAGCACTTTTGTATGAGTATGAGTAGTTCAGAGGTTTGGCACTTGTTTCTTCCACTGGTCCATCTGAATTTGAAGATTATTGGGCAACAGTACAAAGGTTTTCTATCCTTTATCTGTTTGTCCTTGAGGGGTCATTGTTGGTTGTCTACATATATAAATATATGTATGTATATAAACAAATCTGTTCAGAGCAGAAACAAATCTATTCAGAGCTGTTTGTTTGCTGGGAGTTTATTTCTGTTGATACTGGGGTCAGGTGTTTTCTAAAATATTTTATAGATACTGTCTTTGTCCTGGTGCAGCCATATTGAGCATATATTATATATTGCAAATATCTATTTCTAGGCATTATTCCAATTTTTTAAGTAATGCCCTAAACTCTTGTAAACTGATCTCTGGTAATATATTCAGTAGTAATCCTAGGCATCAAAAGTTGGGGTTTTTTTTTAAGTATTGCTGGTTTAAAACAGAAACCTTGCTGCTTTACAAGTGTATGGTGTTACCTAGTGCTATCAACATGACCATTCTGGATTTTATTCTGTATGGCATAAGTCTCTGTATCCATGTGTATATCCTGCCTAGCCTGAAAAGTGCTGTCTCTGAATCTGACCACTTCCTCAGCTGAGCCACAATAAAAAGCAAGTGATGTTTTTGGTCATGGCCAAGTGATGCTACACTATGGTCAGTGCAGCATATCTCAGTGTCAGAGCACAGAAATCATCAGGACCAGTCATGTTTCCAGCCTTGAAAGATGTGGGTTTTGTGGGGCTTGGTGGTTTGAGGTGGGGTTTTTTTTCATTCTGTCTCCAATCTTTGACCCTATGACTAGTCTGGGACTGGGCAATAGAAACTGAGAACCAAGGGGTTAAGAACCTTCATGTGTTACGCAGCAGGAATAATGTGTGTCCTGGCACCATTGAGGTCTTCTGACTTGTGATTCCAGACATAGAAGGAAACTTCACTGGGTTTGCAGGACATTGCATTTGCTAATATCCAGTGCCAGAGAAGCTTTAAACTGTTTTAAGAGAGATATAATGGTCTAGTAGTTAAGGAGCAAGGTAAGTCAGCATTCTTGGTTTTTATCCCTGGCTCTGCCAGCTGCTTGTTGTGTGACCTTGGGTGAACGACTTATTCTCTTGGTGTCTCAGTTTACACATTAGTGAAATGAGAGTAATGATACTTACCTATCTCACTGGGGCTTTTTGAGGCTTAATTAATTGATGTTTGTAAATCACTTTGCGATCCTCTAGTGAAAGTTGTTAGAGAACTGCCAAGTATTTATCCTCTCTGTTTTTTTTTTCCTCCTGCTAGTCTGCACTCATCCATCTAATATCTAAAAGCATGCTCACAGCTAGCAACAGATACTAGCCAAAGTGCTCTTAACAGGAGATGTATGGAAGCTTTTACAAAATTACTTTTGCAAATTACCATGCTTTTTGAAATATCATGTGCAAGGATGCAATGAAACACAGTGCAGACAAGTGTCTGTGCTACTCACTGAACTGGCTGTGGTTGTGATTTCTCATGTAATATCTTGCAACGGATACAAACATGTAGGACTGTTTTGAATTTCAAATGTGCCTTTCTTTTAATTGATTTGTCTTGAAAATTCTTTGGGCTCCTAAAATTTTTTCCTACATTTTTAATTTCACGTAGACTTATCAGTAATTGGAATGTATGTCTTTTAGATTAGGATGGCAGACGAGCATACAGATTTATTACTATTATTTATTTTGCAGTTTCCTCTCAATCTGGGAGGGGCTTACAAACTGTGTCCTGTAGGAGGTTTAAGCTGGGCAGACCCTTCAAGTGTTATAAAGCCTTGTGGAAATACAAGGCTGCATCCTTATACGTACAGCATCATCATAAATGCACTGGCAAAGCAAATGAGGATTTGGAAAGGAATAATCTATCCCCACTCAAATTTGCCTTTTCAGAAGCAGGAGCATTTATGCACTGCTGCTCTGACTGAGTTGCACTGTACCTGGAGACCTGACAGAGCACAGGTCTGAGTGCAAGGGCAGGAGGTTGTTGCTGGATGTGAGAAACTACTCCTCAGAGTGATGGAACTGGGCATCAGAAAGTAAATCTGAGGAGCCTTCAAGGAATTTGAATATTAGATGTTGCTATAAGATGGGAAGTGACCCAATTTAAGCATCAACTAAACTTCTCAGCCTTTGTATTTCTTGTAAACACTAATGTCAGTGTTAAGGGAGGATGTAATTTTTGCCTCTAGAAATACTGTGCCTGTTTAGCAAAAGAAAATGTGCTGCATTATGTTGATAACATATGTTCTCATATGGAAGTATAAGGACAGGCTCTGACAGGAGTGAGGAAAAAAGGCCCTGCTCTGCCCTCACACCAGATGGCCTGAGGATGACTGTAGGACAGGGTTTTGTGACTCCGGTCCCCTTTCTGCACTCCTCCTTTTGCCCTAGCCCACTTCATGGTCCTGGTATAGCTCTCCATTTCTTCTTTAGCTCATGAGGTTTTGTTGTGGAGCCAGGCCTTGGAGAGGACTTGGACTGCAGTACCTGTGCTGTGAACGGTGCCCATGTGAGGGCAGGAAGAGTACAGAGCTCCTGATACTCCAGTCGTACCACACGTGTGCCTACCCATGAGTGTAAACAGAAAGGAGCTGTCCCAGGGTCAGCCATCTCACCATATTGCGCGTTTATGCCTGTTTAGCTCAGCACATACTCATATCATGAGGGGAAAAAGCTCAACAACACTGAAACAGGAAAACCTGTAAAAACAGAACAAAAATGTCATCTCCAAAGCTCTGAGCATGGGCCAGACCTTTATGAGCCTGCTGAGCCTCTGAAACCTCTTTTCCCAGTGATACAGCTCATCTCCTGGTGGTTTTCTTTTTCAGTAGCTACAGCTGGAGGAAACAAGAACATGCTAAGGGTTTTATTTCTTGCTGGAATTAAATGTAGAGATTTTGACATTTCGTGTTAGAAATAATTTTAGAGAAAGATGATCTATACAACTTTCCCAAAATGAATGGGACTGCTGAGCTACTCCAGTTTCAAGTCACTTCTTGGCCTTCCTGTGGCTGCAGGAATCCCCTAGCTCACGGCTGTCTTTGGGCACGTATTTACTGAATTTGAAGCAGCTGAGGGCTGAACACATTAACAGATATCCTTGAGACCTGTATGTTGCACATGGCATTGAGCAAGAGCCCAAAATTTCATGTTCCCTACTCCCTCCAAGGCCTTCCCACCTACCATGTCATATGGGTGGGTGGTAGAGCTGTCCTGGAGCAGGGATGTCCTTGGAGTCAAGCCTCAGAGCACACCACATGGCCTGTGGTGGACCTGGAAAGTTTGGGCTCCTTTTAGTTTAAAATCTATATGGTTCCACAGAACACTTCTTTTTCTATCAGTTGGTGTTTTCTCATGAAAGACATCCCACTGGAAAAGTCTTAGCCAGCAGTGGCATGGGGCCTGTCACTCCACTCTTTCCTTTCTTGTGTTTCAGGAGCATCTCTGCACTTATCAGCTGAAAATCAGCCCTAATTCCTAGCAGTATTAAAGATGCTCATTACAGCCAATATGTAGGAAGGAATGCAGAGAAGCCTAGTAGGGGATTACTGCTGTTTGTATTCATTATTTAACACTAGGTACAATAGCAGTTCTGGTTACAATATGGAAGTATAGATTGTCTTTGTTGTTATTACAGGTAAGTATGGTGAGTCTGAGAATTTAAACCAATCTGATTTTACTCAAAACTGCATCAAATTCTAGGGTCAGTGAAGTCCTTGTAAATTACATCTATTATCTAATACTGTATATGCTGTCCTGTCCTTACTCCTTTCTGTTCTTTAACTTTTCTTTTGTATCGTTGCTCGAAGTTTCCTCCCCTTCCTGCTTCAAATCCCCTTTACACAGGAGTGTGTTCATAGAGCTCCATCTTGCTGTCACCTGCATGTGCCAGCTGAGCCCCTTGCACATGGATCTCTTCAGAAAACCTGATCACTGATCACCAGCTGGTGACATCACAACTGCTGACTGTTACCAACACATGTAGGGTGTCACTGTGTTTCCTCTGGTGGCAAAATGCTTGTTTTTTAACTTGAATCATTTCAGTGGTGCAGCTTTGGCCTCAGCACCATGTATGGATGAGTTTTGTAAATGAGCTGTTGCCCAGGATGGGAGTGATCAGCTTGGGGGTGATGGGAACCCCTTAAGTTGGCTTTTCTGTTGCTGGAAATCCATTTTGCAATTACTCTCTTGGAAAACTGTACAAAGAATTAAGTACTGCTATCAACAACTGGGCTGTCAGAAGCTTTCTTCTTTTTTTTTTCTTCTTATTTAACCACTGCTGGTATTGCACTGTATAGACTGGAGACTGGAACAGGCAGGAAAGGCCTAGTTTTATCCAGTGGATGGATTAATTTTTAATATTTCTAGAGTTTGGTCAATATCTTCCAGTGACTGTTAACAACAATGGGAAGAGCACAAAAGCCACCCAGATAATACAACATAGTAAGAATGTTATTATCTGTTGTATATTTATATTAATACTACTGTATATGTTGGTTGCACCAAAATATAGTGCAAGTTGGAAGAGTCCCCAAGCAAGTCTAGAGAAGGTAAACCATGTGCAATATTTTAATTTTCTGATGCTAAACAAATGGCCTTCAGATGAGTGAACACAAATGTAAATAGCAATCTGGTAACAATTTGGTGATTGATTTTTTTAACTTTGAATCTAAGCATACACTTTTGGAAATTTATACTTTATTTTTATGAAAGTCTTTTATGGTAGGTGCAGTTTATTGGCTGCCTTAATGATGGCTGGTTTCACGACAGAGAAGAAACAAAAGAAAAACAGACTTTTGCTGCTCTGGAAAATAACTGGAAGGTAGGAATGGACAAGAGAAAGAAAAAGTCCTCAAATCCTAAATAAATGTTAATGCGTGCATTACTGAACTATTACTTCCATTTAGAAAGGGACAGAATGCAACACATTTGGAACAAGCCCTCCAAAACTGAGGACTCTGAGGTATATTCAAAGCTCAGACTGCAAAGTAATGTGCGAAACACCCATGTCTCCTACCCTGTTTTATAGGTAGTTCTGCTGGTTTCAGTTGCTTTAGTTGTCTGGTTTTATGGTGACTTTTGTCACATGGTCCAATGAACAGAGTATACCCTAAATTTATCTTTCCTGTGTCTTATTTCTTCAGTAATAGCCTTGTTACACACTGCTTGTTTCACCATTAGTCATATTTTGTAGATGATGTTTTGTTGGATTTTTTTAGCTGGTGGGAAGTTGGTAATGAAGAATGCTTGGGATAGGATGTTAGACTGAAAATAAGAGCTCACTTCATGGTCCATTTATGTCAATGGAGAACTCCCAACCAGTTGATTAACCATTTCCTGGTGAGAAGATAAGGGATTGACCCTCCTCTGGAGATGCTCATATCCTGTGTTGGAACTGGACCTTTATGCATCCAAGTGAAATTTCCATACTTCACAAAGGGCAATGTTTTGTGTGCATGTGTACAAAACTTTCCACAAAGATCTCAACAAGGACATCCCAAAGTATCTCATGTTATGGCAATGTTTTGCATCAGATTTGATTGTCAGGAAATGCCTATGAGGGAAGGGCAAGGATAAATATATTCAGTGAATTAGGCTTAGCATAGATAGACCATGGACAATTACACAAATAAAGGAACCCCTCACTTGAGGTTTCTTTTCCCCAAGTATTTCTGCATCTTGATACCCTTTGCCCACAGAAAAGTCATGGGGGGGATTTGAGATCATGAACCTGACTGCAAGACTGAAGTTCAGTCTTGACTAGGGCCAGTCCAGGTACTCAGCAAATATCTGTTGTTGTCCTATCTGGCCCAGCATCTAGTTATATTAAAAATAAACATTCTGCGAGAAATGAAACAGGATCTTTATCTGTTGGAATTTATGAAACAAATAGTCCGTGTGTGTGAGTGCATGCAGGCTTCCCCAAAGAGTGTTACTTAAATGACTGTTTACCAAGTTGGATAGCTATCAGGAATTCATTTGGAAGTAGGCTTAAAATACAATTACCTTGCTATGCAAAAAAACATCATAATAGCTTTGACACTTCCTTATTGACAGAGATTGCAGGGGTAGTAGTGAAATTATAAAATAAATCTACAAGCCAACTATGAGTGTTTATTTAAAAGAGGACAGTCTGCTACAGTTCCAAAATCAGTTGCAGTATATACCACTGAAATATTTGGGCTATAATTAGTGGAGTCTTAAATGAGATAAGCATGGCAATTTAATTATCAGATAACTTTAGCATATGCTCAAAAGGATTCCAACTTGATAAGAATTGTGATAATGTTTTCTACTTGGTGAAATATCAACATCTAAATATTTAATACAGTCACAGGAAATTTAAATGAAGTAAATTTTCAGAGAAAAATGACGTGAAGT
The DNA here is from genome assembly GCF_047716275.1 of Strix uralensis. Lineage (NCBI taxonomy): Eukaryota > Metazoa > Chordata > Aves > Strigiformes > Strigidae > Strix > Strix uralensis. The sequence continues at coordinate 6,615,240 of NC_133983.1, read as the reverse complement.
GCTTCCCACAGCAATATGGTCGAGACAGGGTTTCCTTTTAATTTTTGATGAGTATTTGTTCTTCTGAGGGTTATATAAGTGATATCACAAAATTCTAAGCCTTTTTTTTTTCCCCTTCCTCTGTGGTACAACTAAAGGCACATTCAGCTTGCATGTTAATTCAGAAATGTGCCTAACTGATAGCTCTACTTAACAAAACTGTGCTGCAACTTCATGATGTGAACTAATCTTTGAGCTGAGAATCCTCTATTCATTTTGCTCATGAAATCCAGCCGTACTTTATACAAGAATGCAGAGAAGAAAGACAAATGGTTTATCCTCTAAGCCACCCAGCATCCTGTTCTTGATATTTCAGTAACATATGCTAACATATGCTTTCCTCAAGAACTTCAAAAACATGCTTTTAGCAGCAATGAAAATAGTACCATACATCGAATTCAACTTTAAACCTCATAGTTTACCTCTAATACCATTACCTCATGTATAGAAGAAAATGTAAATCTAAAATATGCTGGTGATTATAACCTTTCTTCCTGACAGACACTGCAATATAAATGCACATAAATTGAATTTCTTCTTTAAAGAAATTTGAATACCTTTGGAGCATTTTAGCAAATCATCTCCAGCCCTTATGGCACAACTTCAATGGACTGTGGAAAAGTGCTCTCCCTATGGCATGACTCCTGCAATAGAAGGACATAGCAAGGCAGAGACATGCCAAGAAAAATAGAATGTACTCCATTGATATTCAAAATTTATTTTATTAAACTTGCACAAAAGACTGAAAAACTGGAAGCTGGTTTTATTAGAAAAGACATTCAAATATTAACTCTATGAGTGCTGTTTGCATTGCTTGTCTGGAAAAAATAGCAATTGAAGAGATACAGTTTGACTTTGCTCCCTAGGAGAGTTGTCTGATTCCTTGTGTTAACCATTAAATCAGAAACTGTGAGAGTAGGTAAGTAGTGAGTAGGAGACCCTGATGCATCAGATGAGAATTCTTCAGAGGGATTCTCCCTTGGGGGAGAAATGAGTGTATCTGAACAAGCTTGTGCTAATTAGTAAATCTGCCAATTGGTGGATAACAGCCATATTTCAGAATTCCATTTCTGAGGGAATATATGGCAATGTTCCTGAATACCATCAGCTGTCAGTGTTTATCTTAGAATAGGGATGGGAAATGAAGATGCCAAAAAAAGTATTTTTCAGAGCAGCAAATACTAATATTTCCATAATATGTTGGAAGGATAAACTAACTGAAGTTTTGTAAGTGTTTGGTTGAGTGGAGAGTGGCCAAGTTTGCTCTAAATTGGTTGGATCACTTTCCTGTTAATCAAAACAAGGCAGGTGTTTACTTTAGCAAGGTGAGATGCTTCAGCGTATTAAAGATTTTTACCTCCATCTGCATAGTGCAATGTATATAATTTATGGTAATCTTGGGGATTGAAAGAACTACTCATTGATGTAGACTTGCCACATGATATATTTTAAGATGATCTACTGCCAGGTAACTTCATGGGTTAAGAAAGCTACCTCAGTGGTGAAATATTGCCCTTAGCCTTTGGCTCCACATATGGTACAGACTTTCCAACTTCAGAACTTTAGAAATTGGTAAACGCTGTAACTTGTCAATAAATATGATATGTGTGTGTATGTGTCAACACTGCCCCAGTCTGCCATTACAGTTAATGGTCTGGATGTGGTTTTATTCCTACTATAACCACCTATTTTCAGAACATTATAATTTATGCATAAACATTTCCTCATGACAAAGATCTGGGATGTGATGTAAGACAAAAAATATTTTTAAAAAAAAACCCAAACCTTTTTCAACATGAAGTTTACAAGTAGAAATGTATTATTTATATTCTGAAGAAGTAACTTTTCACAGAAAAGTTATGCATAAGGACTTCATTTGTTCATTTTTCTGAGTGACAATGCATAGGCTTCTGAGATGTATGTGAAGCAGGACTATGGTGCTGGAAAATCCCAGTCTTCCTCTAGAGTCCTGCCCCATTAAAGCAGGATCTAATTTTTCATTATAAAGTATGTCACCATCCTCACCATTTCTCCATTCTAGTTCGAAGAGGGAGTGCATAAAAGTTTCAAAGCTTCTCAGTGGCTTAGGGGCAGATGAGAGTTAAGACTCTAAATGGCTTTTAAAATCTGTCCTTTAGACTCATTCTCAATAAAGCAATGAAGACTTAAGAGCCTGACTCTCATTGAGAGTCACTGGGATTTAGAATCCTCTACACCAGAATTAGAATGGCTAAAGATTCAAATAGTCACTTTGTTTTTCAAATGAATGTAGACATTTTCCTGCTCTTTCAGACACCTGACTGCACTTGGGAATCTGGCCCTGAGACATGTCTGAATGTCCTTTGCTGAAAATGTGAGCTTATACCATGCCAAGTCAGCTGGAGCAATGCACTGGTCTATGCTAGCAATTTAAAGTAAAACTTGTTTGAGTTTTTGATGTGGCTATTTAAATCTAAATTAATTCCCCGTCCAAACTATAGCAAAGATGGGAGAGATCAAGCACAAATGCTTCAAGCCAACGCTCTGCTTCAGTTGCTGCAAGGAAATTTCTGGTGGAGATGCAGCAGTAGTGCTGCTGTAATCGTGGGCCTTCAATGCAGTCAGGGAAACCCACTGTGACAGATGAAATCGTGGAATCATTATATGACCCTGCTCTGGCCAGGACAGCAAGGATCAGGGATGCTTGGGGCTGTTGGTAGTCTGCGATGCCAGGATCGTGGGAGAGACTAGTACAGAACTCAGCTGGGCAAACCCTGCCTGGAAGATTTTCTTGGGTTTCCTGACCCCTCTGCATCAGTCTGTGGTTGAAGCCAAAGACAGCCCACTGATGATAATCCATAGTCTACAGCCCAATGTTTGCTCTAATCTAATAAAGTTCAGCAGCCGTTGCAGGGCCAGGGGGACAACAAGTTATGCAGAGCTCCAGGTCTGCACTGAAAGTGCCACTTTTCAAGTCGTACTGGCCCAGAAGAAAGCACAGCCAACCAGCCAGGAGTGCTTGTGGAAAGAAAATCATAGCATTTGGAAATACAGATTAGAAATTGTTTGATTAAATGGTTACTTCTGTTCTTCTGACAGGTATAAAAAAACACAGTATAACCTAGAAAATAGTATAATACAGGGTTGGCAACTTTCTTGACTTTACCATGACTCTCACTTATGTAGGTCTATCTCCCAGATCCAAAGGATGGCATATTCTTTACTTAGTAAATGTATAGCTCGTACAATGGCCAAGAAAAGCTTGATGAAGTTCATCGTTTCAAAAAAATGGAAAGAACATAAATGATCTCTAAATTTGTAATCTTTAGGTCCCATGATTTTTAAGGCAAGCTTCTAATTTTGGGTCTCAGGTCATGATATGTGAATGTTTGGGGTTGGTGGTAACATAAAGAATGATAAAGTCATTTGAGCACCTGCCTGTCAATTCTCACATTTGAAAGATCAATTTTTCCTGGAAGAATACTTGTTCCCTTCCAGTATTGATGTATTGATTAGACTGCTGTGTCTTTGGCAGCTTATTGTTTCTTTTGGAAATCTGAAATATGTTTTAAAAATAAATACATAATCACCCCTATTCCTGACCCCTGTAAAGATGGTCATCTGGAGATAAGCTTTAGTTACAACTCTAGGCTCTGAACCTGGGGTTTACAATAGAAATGCCAACAATATTTTAACTGTGCCATAATACAATAGTTATGTAAATACAGTACATAATTTCCTTAATATGCTAATCTCTGAATATCAGGAAGCAAAATCTCACTGGAGCAGAACTTAGCTATGGCCTAACAGCTTTTTGCCTGCAGAAAAAAGAGAATGAATTGCAAAGCCTGTAAGTGCAAGCTGCTTCTTCTGGTTAGCCCTAGCATTTCTGGGAGAATGAACAGCACTTCTTAATTTTCACTTCAACCACTAGCTGCTTTTTTTTATGGTATGTCCTGCCAGTTAGGCTTGATTCTGCCATGTTTTTGATGATTTATTTTTGTTTGACAATAATGTAAAATACAAACCATCTGATGCTAGGTTTTAGCCCCATTAGCTGGGAACCACAAACCTATGCCATGTCACTTTTTCTTTTTATAGTGCTGTTTCAAACTTACTGGCATAATTGATCGATCTTTTTCCTTGTCTGGATTAAATGATGGTTTTGGCCAGAGTTTCATATGAAGATGCCAAATTTTCTTACTCTTATGACTCCCATCTCCGTGTTGCACAGGACTAACTATATAATATTCAAATGCCTCATTTGTAAACACACAATTATGAACACAAAACGTGCTTCTTAATGTTTCTCCAATTTGGCTCTGCTGTTACACTAGTGATGGCTGCTGGCATGCAGACCAACTAATTTGCACCATGCCAGCACTCCAAAAGCTGAATTAAATTGAGCCTGGATAATGTACAAATACTGAAACCTAATGTTTTTAAAAAGTCAGTCCCTAAAGAGCATACATACAGACGGGTTTCTGTTAAATATGTATATCTATGCATGCACCTCTCATGCCAATATATGGATTTTAGCAAGGATCCAGTTAACAGAGATATGTTGGCACATTATTCTTGAAGTGGTTCTTCCATTATGTAATGGAGCTCCCTAGACATAACCAAAACAGCCCTCCTCAGACTTGTTGGATGAAGGGATCACAGCCAACCCTTACTCTCTCCTGTAGGCTGCTGCATGGAGGGGAAAAGGAAGAACAGCCTGGTCTGTGCAGTGGACCCATATCCTGCCCACAGAGTCACACCTTGCGATGGAGCCACAGAAAGATGGAGCCCTGGACAGATGCTTTGCAGGCGGCCAGGAGCCAGGGCAGGCTGGGGGAGACAGGGGCCATGCACAGGACTGGAGCCACTCTATAAATGCAGGTTTGCAAACCTGCACCTTTTGGCTGCAGTAGTCAATTTGTTTATCATTGAAGATAAAGAGGCAATTTCAGCAGCTGTGAAAATAGTATTTCTTACCTTGACACAGGTGGTTTCTCATATCCTTTTTTGCAAGACAGTAACACTTTTTACCCTATGTGAACCTTAATATATATGTCTCGTCAGCCACATGTAACAGCCACTTCACACTCCAGAGTATGAAGCATTGATAAGTCACAGTGGGTCAGTAAGAGCTTCTTGGGTAATCAGGGTCCTCAATCCACCAGAATATGTCATGCAACAGAAAACACTTCTAATCTTTCTGGAAATAATTTTGTCACTAAGTCTGTTGTTTAACACACCCAGGTGTTTCAGTCTGGCTCCCTTCAAAACACAGAAGAGATATCAGAGGGGGCTCTGTCTTAGTCCAGGTAGTGCTTATTCAAGTTTTTGGATTCATGCACTCAAATACTCTCTGTAGCAATGAAAGAGAGTGGGAAAATAAAAGATCTTAGTGCACAGCAGAAGGAAATAGAATGAACTTGGACTGTGAAAAACCTTTTTCATGTTTTAAACCTTCTCTTCACATGTGTGGGTGGTTCAGATGAGTTAATCACAAGTCAACTAATATTTGCTGCTGTGGAAACTAATAGGATGGATAAAAGATCTGGAGGGGATGAGGAATGACGTAGACCTGATTATTTTAAACTTGCCAGGTTTCTGAAGAGAGTTTTTAACAGGGGAGGCACTGGAGGCAGTTGCCATTGCTAAGTGCTCAGGGGGAGGAGGGCTGCTGCTGTTTCTCTGTGGAGAATGTGGTAAGATGGTTCAGTTTATGCAGGGCTGCAGATTTTGGCTAATTCACAAAGCAAAAAGTAAAATCAAAAGGAAATATCATTTCCTCAACTACAAGGTATTAATATCCTGTTCAATTTAATTTCTGCCTTCTGTTATTGTGAACCCTTTAATATGTAGTGTCAGCTTGGCAAGGATTTTCTGACAGTATCAAAAGAGAATTTACCCCTGAAATATTGTCACAGGAATTGCTGCAGCTCTCAATAATGTAGTCTCCCAAGAAGCAGCAATGGAGATGGCTGCTGCAAGGAGAACAAATTCCCCTTGGGCAAGATAGTGCCCCACAGTCCCCAGCAGTCTAATAATAATTTCTAAGGAGACAAATTAATACAAGCTGGATGCTGCAAGTTCCTAGTCATGTGGATATAGAGCCCAGGTATGAGGCTGACCAACAGGAGCACAGGGAGGAGTAAGACCTGGGCTGGGCGGTTTCAGGCTGCAGAACCCTCCTGCGCACAAACGTATGGAGGTACCCTGGCCTTGGGCAAGAAAGCACAACTGGTACGCAAGGAGGCTGCTTATCCAATGCATAAATATATGTCTTTGTGCTGGGTGGTGAAGCAGCTATCTATTAGTAAGCCAGAAGCTCTCTGTAAGAATCTCTCTCATTATTATTTAAAAGATAAATATTCTCCCTGTTCAACTTATATTGATTTTTATGATTAAGGAAAAAGGCCATTTTCACAAAGATACTTCCTGCCTTTAAAATATCATAGATTTCATGTTAAACTGCCCAGCACTTTTTTCATGAAATGATACTGTTACGGCGCGTTTGCTCCTGCTCAGATGAACCATAGATGGAATTTACCTACTTTCAGTCTCACATTAGTCATAAAACCACCAAAAAGATTTATTAAACTGGGGTTTGAAAACAGAGCTGAATTCCCCTTTTCTACAGTTTTTAGATTCCAAGTTTGGGGTTGTTGCTGGTTTAATTGCAGGACGCTGGAGCCTGCAGAATTTGCCACCTTCTCAGGAATTACCCATGAGGACAAATGATAAAACATCTCAGTGCTTATTAGTATTATTTTCATGAACAATTTCTAAATTGTTGTCCCAGTGTCAAAAAGTGGGATAAAAACAGGAGAAATTGAGGATACAAAATGTTGATAATTCTTATCTCTTTCACAAATCCATTTGGCTCAGGTATGAGATTTATCTTTCCATTTGAATCCTGGAGAACCAACTAAATCAGTGTTCCACAACAGCCTTTTTTTTCCTACTTTATTATGATATTTCCACACAGTGGCCCTTTTTCCTTATATCATTAACATATTTCCTTTGGAATTCCCTCAACGTCAGAGATGACCTGTGGCCTCAAGTCACCGATTATATGACTTCAGCAGTACCTCAATTCCACTGAATAGCAGCTGAGATATGACGTACCTTTTTTCTTTACCAATATGCATGGCTCAGGTAGAGTTGAATGAACAGCATGACTGACTTCCCCTCCATTCTTCATGTGCCCCTTTTTTAAAAAAAAAAAAACCCAACTTAATTAGACGGTCTCTGTCATTGCAGTAGCCAACTGCTGTTAGTATCTGCTATTGTTTCCCTGCAATGAGTTTACAGGATGTTGCAAAATATTATGAAGATGCAGCTTACAGAGCTCTGGTTTCATGCTGTACGTGAATAGTGTTATACAAGTCATGTGGCAGCTCAGACATGTGTTTTGAGGTTTTTGGTGTGTCACTCAAGCCCCTTGGCCCTGTGTCCTTTGTATGGCTGGATGATGAATTTTATACTGGCAGAATATGCTGTTTGTGGAAAATAGATTTTTGTGAGGAGGAGCTGCCAACATATTTCCTTAGACTGACATCAAAATAAAACAAATGCTGTCAGGGAAGCCTTGTTCTACAATGTGTGCCTTTGTGCATGAGTGTTTGTGTGTATCTGTGTATGTATTCAGGGCTTTTCTAAAATTTAATAATAATAAACTACTAGACGTATGTATTTGTAACTCGGCACTCTCTCTTTGCCCCATCTACAGCCATGACCTTGAGATCTTTTATCTCAAGCTAATGACAGTCATGCCTTCAGCAGTCAAGAGTCCCTGACAAATTCCTGGAGTTGGCCAAGAAGACACAAACCAGAGGTCCTAGAAATATCCAATATTGTTCTGACTTTTGGCATTATCATCACAAAAATTGTTTGTTTAAAATTCTGTTTGGCATCTCTGAGAGCTTATGATCATATGACAGGATCAGGTTCAGTGTGAGCATTCTCTTAATTTCAAAACCATTCAGTTTGCAGTCAGTTTCACTTTTTAAACCCCAAAACAAATACATAACCTTTCTAATTCTCACTTGCCATGTGACTGTGCAGCAGTTTGTTTAATTGTTTTCTGCCTAAATTTAACTGTAGATTAAAGAGAGAGAGCAAAATTTGCATATAATGAAAGTAATTCATTTTTAAGCACTTTGAGCTGAAAAATGTTACCTTAACTACTTCACTCTGCTTCAATATTTTATCATTTAAAAATATAAAAGTGCCCCTACAGTTTATACTAGTGACTTTGGAAAGTATAAAATCAATGCCCTCTCTATTTTCTGACTTTTATTAGCCTAAGAGTGGGAAAGTATAACATTTAAAAATACATACGACCTATTTTTGTCTTTGGGCTGTTGAGAAAGCTTGGCTTTGCTTTTGCCCAGAGACACGGGAAACAGTGATGGATAGTCAGAGAGGGCAACCCATCTCTTTTATTCTCACTGTGCTCTATAATTTGTACTCCTTATTGTGTCTGAAGCTAAATCTGAGGCATCCCAGAGCCTAGATACTGTGTGCAGTGAGGTCCAGTCAACAGTGGGCTGGGAGGCAAAAGACCTGGCACCAAAGGTCAGGGACTGGGCAGGGAGTAGGAGCCCAGAGATCAGTCCTCTGGGGTTCTGGAGCTTGTGCAAAGCTTTGCACCAAAAGCAATAGACTGTAAAATGCTGCCAAGGCAGAGCAAAAGCCTCTTGCTTTCATTTTGCACTGGTAAGAATTGCTGCAAGAGGCAGCAGTCAAACCCTTCTCATTGTGACCATGCAGTTGTTCCCCTGCACTGTTTCCCCAGCAGCCAGGTATGGATAATAATGCTTTTCCATGCTCAAGATCTGTGGCTAAAAATTTAAGTGACTTGTTAGTGATGTTTCTCAGCTTTTGGATCCTATATAAATAATATATTGAAAGTGGTTCGTTACTTTGCTTTGGTTTCATTTCAAGCATTGTCAACTGTTGTTCTAAAGTACATTAAAATGCAGAAGGAATATTTTGCAGTCAGGTACGGCTCTGTTAGAGGGATGTAATGGGAAGAAACAAGCTTCAACAGATAGGCAGGCAGTCATCTTGATCGTACATATGTTTTAACTTGTGGAAAGACAAAAATAGTCTTCATGCCAGAAATGTCTAAAAACTCACTGAGTTGTCATCTCGATAAACTATCAGTCAGGACCTTTGTCATTTTGTTACTGTCTCTTGTGTGGTTTTATTCACCTCTCCCTGCACTTTATTGTAGGGGAAGTCAAAAAAGTCCTAGGTGTCTTTTTTATTTTTTTTTATTTTATTTCCACAGAGCCTTAATCTGTTTTACATCTGTGTGTGACTGCAGAAAGGCAAGAAAGGGTAAAAATGGATCAATCCACAGTAAAGCAGTGGGAGAGCTATTTAGTACTGTTGAAATAACTTCTGTCCTATCCTGACAGATCTCAGCACTAGAGCTTCAAAACCACTAGCAATCCTACATAGTTTTTTTTAAAGTGAAGTACTAATATTCCCTTTTGGTATATTTCTGAAACTGTACATATGTAGGTTTGCTAGAAATATTTAGGAGAAACAGCTGGATGTTACAAGAAAGCTGTCTTTTATACTTAATCTTTTTATATGACCCAGTTCATATTCATAACATATTTTCCTTCAGCTTTCCTCCTTCTAGTCCCCATCTCATTCTTCTGTATTTTGCATTTGTGTCTAAACATAGTTTCACATGATATGTCAGAAAATATTGAGTGCAGAATTTTGTCAGTGCTAAGGGCCTGATTCTGCACTCCTGACTAATAGTCAGGAGTCTAATAATCAAAACTATTAAGAGACCCCCTGTTGCCTGGATGAAGAATCAGTCTAGAATCACCGCTCTGGGAGAAACCCTCAGACTCCCACCCTGCCATTTTATACTCGTATTTACATAGATAAAATATGAAGACTTGTGGTTGCCTCATTTGTATCCACAAATGTGTTTGCAGCCGTCTTCAAATTACCACTTTTGCAGCATTACTGAATGCCTACTATGAATAGCCTCCTTTAGGATAAAGTTACTAGTACAACATGGCTTGGCCCAACAGGACATCAGTGAAATGCCATGTTACCTCTGAGTCACTTAACTGGGCTCAGAGTAGATAAACAAATATCCCCAAAGTCACTGCTCTTATTAGATCATTGTCTGGCCAATGCATGGAGAATATGGAGAGTCCTAGGAGGGGTTTTTTTTCCCTTATTCTGTGTTTCAATCTATGGGGCTGAACAGTTGATTCTAGGCTTGGACTGAACTGAGCATTTCAATAACTTGTGTTTTAATCAAAATCAGACGTGTATGTGTGTGTATTTTCCTGCAACCAGCCCAGAAGATTTTTCTTTAGGGTATTTTGAAATCATTACGCTTAACGGGTTATGTGGTGCCTTCTGATATTCTGAGACAATATTTATCTTCATTACAACAAAATTATGTCAGCATTGCTGTCCTCTAAACCATATAAACTAATAAAGTAATGGGTTCCTACAGAAAAGCTGTTAGGAGTATCAAGACTGTAAGTATAATAAATGTCCATATTTTACTGAAGAAAATGTGTACAATAAAAACCAATCCCGTGTCTCACTCTCCTTCATAAGAATTCACATTGTCCCTCAGTCCCTGAAGTTACTGTTTTCTTCTGAAGAACAGGCTGCTGAAATTTGTTTATCCAAGCCTAAGCACTTAAAATTTGGTGTATGCTTGAGCATGAAAATTGTGTCACTGTCTTCTGTGATGACTATAGTTATACATGTGTGACATGATGAGACAAAATGAGTTGCCTTTTGCTAAGCAGCTTTTTCAACTGGGGCGGACCTAACCCCATCAAGTCAAGGGATCAGCATCTGAGGTTATCATTCCCCTTTTCACTATGATACAGAAAGTCTTGGGCTTTCTGAGGGGGAAGGCACTCAGCCCAGCTGGTTGGGACCCAGCAGCCACAAGGCTGCAGCTTAATTAACAAGTCTCTAGTTCAAGGCAGCCTGAAGAGCACATCAGTATGATATGCTTTCTTTTGCTTCTCTGGGTTAGAAGATGAAAGTGTATTTTCCTGGTGAATGTGTTGCACAGTCCAGGTTACAATATTTCAACCCGAAGATACTGAAGACACGAATGTGGGGTTGTTATCCCAGCAAGAGGATCAGGAGAGCTTCTGCTCCGGTGCTCAGTACCAAAGATAGATTCAGTAAGACCCAAAAGCAGCATAATATTTTAACAGTCCTGGAGAAAGAGCCCTGCAAATGAAGGTGAGCCTGTGTACTGCTTCATTCTTCCAGTGTTTTCTCCTTTTAGCCAGTATTGGCTTGTCAGGGTATGTTTTAAGCCAGCTGTCCTTCATCCAGATTCCAGCCTCCCTCATGCACTAAGAGGTCTGGAAGACAGTGCTGGCTGTGCGCGATGAAAAAGATACGTCTTGGCATGTTGCTGGGCTATTAGTCCGTATCACTGCACAGTTATCCCTAGAGATGGCAAATGATAAATAGACTGGACAGTAGTTAGCAAGTTAGAGCAAAGTGGGACTAGTTGGTAGCTAGGGAGGTCCTTGGCACAGAATGCAGATTTCCTGAGGATGAACCAGGCTACCTTGGTCACAGAGCTTGCATACTCACCTTCCCAACCTCCTGTTCCAAATCAAATAGAATTTTTTCCTTCTTTTCTGGGATAAATAAATCATATAATTAGAAAAAGAATCAAGCTGCATATGAATTCCGTGAGCTAACCAAGTGGAAAAATCTGACAGAGAAACATATCTATTTGCTTTTTGTTTTTAAGAGTAGCAGGATTTTCCCTCACAAATATAGTTAACCCACTGGTCTTCAGCTTTCCAAACAGAAAACTTGTGATGTGTCTGTCTTAAGAGGAGGTGGCAAAAAGATTTCTTTAGTGTCCTTTGCCTGCTGATGTTGAAGCGCACCACAGCAGGCTTTGCATGGCTGTGCAGAAGTCGCTTGAGAATCTTCTTCTGCCACGACGCCCACCTGAAGCTGTACAGAACACCTGCCAGGAGTGGGATGGAGACACGCACTTCTGCTAAGAGGAAAAAGTCTCTACATTACAGGTTGTGGATGCAAAGGTGAGATTTGGAAGGATTAGTGCTAGAATAGATTGTCTGTTGACATCTCTAACTGGCCTGGGACAGGAGAAGGCCAGACTGGCCTCTTTGAAGCTCCCTCTCCCGAGTATGCCTCCTGGAGCTCTCTGCTTGACACTTATCCTGCTAGACTGGGTGGTGGCACAAATGCCACAGGTTAGCTCTTGGATAACATATAGCTTGTGTCTAAGCCACTATTAGATTTAGAAAACAGAATCATTTCCCAAAGCCCAGAGGGAGCAGAAGGGGAAGCAAAAGAGAATGGTTCTTAAAAAGTCTTATGTTTCTCTTTGGAAGAAAATTACCATCATCTATCTTTCCTTTCTTGCAAGCTCCTGGAACCTACTAGCAGTGCCCTGCTGCTGGATTTTCAAACTTCTATTTTGCTGAAGAATATCTCTCTGATGCAGGTGCCAGTGTCATTTATCAGAGGATGATGTCAACATTCCTGTGTCATACATGACAAATGACAGCAGAAAGGAGTGCCCCTTGAATTCTCTTACTTTCACAAGGCTCTTTCCAGTTAAATGACATTTTATTTCCTACAGTGTTTCAGTTTAGACTTCTGTGGCCACTAGAGAGGGGTACATTCAAATTGACTCATTCTGAGTGATTAGTACCAGGCATTGAGCTCCAAATTCAGTATTAGTGTAAATACAGTCGCATGGCAATGGATGTAAACTTTGTTTTCATGCTTTTGGGGCAAATTCTGCCTCATCTTACACCTCAGAAAATGTCAGAGACCTTCTCTGATGTATTCCAAATGGCAGAGCTGGACGGATGTGAGCGCATCTCCCTCATCCTCTGTCTCTAATACTTTTAAAGAGATGACAGATTTTGAGTTGATGACAACCACTGTATTCAGAAGTGTTTGCTTTGCAAAACATTTACCTGTTCCTGTACCAGTGGGCACTTGGCAGCAGAAATCCATGCTTTGCCCCTGTTCTGTATGTGGGCCTGATTTGAAAGGTAATCTAGAAATTAATTGGGACAGTAACCAGTGGCACACTCAGTAAGTGGAGCAAAGAAAAATAAAAGCTTGGGAAGAAAACAGGGAGGACAGAGCACATATGCTGCTTCTAATCCTCTTTTTCTTCTGCTTCTTTCTATTCTTCTTGCTGGAAGAAGGGATTTGGACTCTTCTCTCTTAAGCCATGCATGTACAAAAAGGACTTTATTTTTAACTCATGTTAAAATCCTTTCTTGGACTAGGCAGCTACAGTTTTAACGTGTTAGCTGTCTGCGATAACCCAGAGGGGGGAGCTTAGGGTTTATCTTGACCAGTAAATGCCTGTTAAAACTGCTATTGCTTTGACCAATGCTTGTTAAAATATCAGTATGGACAACATGTGTTTTTAAACCACACACCTGTACTCCTAATGACAGCAAGGCCTTGGAGGGGGAGGAAGTGATTCACAGAACCTCTGCTCCCTGCTCTTTCCACCCACTCAGCATTTGATTATAGCGTATTTTCCTCTGTTCAAACATGCATGGGGCTGCCAACCCTGTGGGTTTTTTGGTACCAGGCTTTTAAGCTAACAAGGAGCACGGCTTGTCTTTGTTCAGCACCCAGTGAAAGGGCTGGATTTTCATAAAAGCTCAGGATTCGGCAGCAGCCAGGGCACGGTTTGACATGTGCTTAAATAGCAACCCAAAAAAGCAAGTTTTTCCTATCCCGCTCTTGCCTTGCACTGCACTAGTCCAAACACTAGTGCACATAAACAAGGAATTATTTAGAGAAAATGATCCAACTGAAGAGAACCATAAATAACTTGATTTTTCAGTGGTACTGCCATTTAGTTGTCATATTTCACACCTTCCATCTAAAATCAATAGAAACAACAAAGCCACTTGTGAACTTGGAGGAGTTTCTTGGAACAGAACTGACTTTTTTTTTAAATTCAATTATCTTACAGATGTTCCAAACAACCTCCCTGGATGAACAGGCTTGTTCCCAAGATCTGAGGGAGATTTGGGAGTAGAATAGTGACAGCAGTAATTCAGATGAACCCATTCATTATATGCTCAATTTAAAATTTATGCACAAGTTTGCATTTAAAAAAACCTAAAGCGACTTCAACAGAAGAATGATATCTGCACAGTGACTTGTACCAAAAAAACTGCTGGAACTAACTGAACATGGTGTAGTTCCTGGGGAAAATTGGGAGTAGAGCAGCCCTTCCTAGCATTACTGGTGAGGGTAGAGGGGGATCACTTACTCGTGGATGCAGAAGTGACTCAGATGTTTTCATACATTTATATTTTCAAAGGTTTCTTCAGAAGGAATAGATTTAGCAACATACCTCTCCTTTCTTTTTAATATGAGAACTAAACTTTTTTTTCTGTACACTTCTAGTTTTTCCCCAAAGCAGGGGTCCGTTAGCTCCAGGCTCCACCAGTCCCAAGGGCTGTGATCTTATCTTAGGCTGCCAGAGATCATTATACACATCACTGTCATGTTGCTATGTTGTTGTTGGGGATTTTTTCCTTCTGTTTCATTTTATTTGTTTTTTACAGGGGAAAAAAAGAAGAGGTAGTGGGGTTTTTCTAGCTCTTAGACATGTAATCTGAAACAAACGGCCTTAATTTCTCTCACTCTTCCCTTCCAACTCTACCAGCTGAAGAACTATTTTCACAGGATGAATTGCTGATATTCCTACTTATGCAAACTAAGAGCAGCAGCTGAGTCTTCTGGTCCATAACTGTCTTAACTCAGACAGTACGGACATTAATATTCCTAATGGTAAAGCCTTCATTTTGGTTTCTATTCCATAGTCTAAGATATATTCCTCATTCTCTAGTTACTGATATATTTCTGATGTGCCCAGCAGGTAACTTCTAGGAGTCACACTAGGTTAAGCTTACTTTAAAAAAAGGAGGAAGGGTAAAGGGAGGAAAGGATGAGAACTGTTTGTTATGTCTTGCACTCTTAGCTGTATTCAGTATTTCTGAGTAGGTTTTTTGGCCCACATTAGTTTCTTTAGTAAAGCCTGTTTACCAAAACTGCCACTAGTTTCCTTTGATTTTTTTTTATGTGGCTCAACTCAAAAGTGACACAGAATTCTTATAATTAGTCTGTCCTAGAAATTTAGGGTATATATTCATTTATGTAGATTACTTAGGGCAGCTTTCACAGCCTTGCTGAACCTCCCAGGGAACCAAAACTCTTGTGTTGGAGATATATAGTATTGCTGGCAAGGACAGAGTGAGGAAGTGGTCAATCCTTCTCCAGTTTAAGGACTATACAGCGAAATTTTCCTATGGCTGAGAGGCACTGGGCAGGTACATACCTTGAAGACACGGGCAGAAGTTTGCAGGTGTAAGGTGATGGAAGCTGCCCAGGGAGATCTTGGTTTTGCAGTACCTGATGGGGTTGGAGTAAGCATGCAACTGTATCCCAGTATAGTCCTGGAATACCATTTTTGGCAGTTCTTGCTGACTTACAGCATGCCACAGCTGAAGATTTGAATTACCCAGAAGGTTTTCTACCAGCACAGTCCTGGTGTCAGACATGTGATGTAGTTTTAACATGGGAGCTCTACTTAATCTGCTTATCAACATCATGAAGTGTCACAGGTTGGCTGTCCCCATGCTGGAGGGTAGGATTAGCTTTTTTACATTGTTCCTTGTGTATCACTGCTGCTAAGGCTGTGTCTGGGCATGTCTTCCTGGTAAGATGGGGGTGTAGAGGGATTCAGCCAAGTCAGCTGATTTGAGGCAACTTGGAGTGGGAGTCACAGCAGCCAGCACACACACTGCCTGAGTAAGGAAATTTTAGGAGGTGCTAAAGAGAGCCCTTCTGGAGTTGTGCCCTTCTTGGGAGTCTATGTGCCTAATGGAGATCTGAAGTCAGATCAGGTTTTGAATCTCCCAGACTTGAAACCCAAAATACCAGAGTAGGGTCAAACCTCCATAAAACATAGCCTCAAGAGGAGATAGAAGTATGACCAGTCCTGTATAAAATAGGCTGATCGTTCAAGCGTTCTTCTCTGTAAAATGTGGCATCTACTTGTCTGGATGGGTTCAAATTCACATCTCGGGACAGTCCTACCTAGCAGCTATGCCTTGATCTAGTGTGAATAGCACTTTGTTCTTTATTCTGAAAAGTCTTTGTGTTTAGAGCAGTGCTAGGGGAGGGAGTCAAAGATAAAGAATGGCTCATCTCAATTCAGACTGGATTGGAGATACAATCTCCTTTGGCTCTTCAATCTAATTGAGTTTGTGGTCTTAGTCTGATATTTGCAATATGGAAAAATAATTTTATTATTTAACATAAATTAGACTTTCAGCAGTGAGCAGTAATGACTACAGAGGTGTATTTTATCACCTGTACTCCACTAAGTCATGACCAAAATCCAAGATGAAGTATTGTAGGTGTAATCATGCTGATGCTGGTGTATTTCTTGGGCTGGAATGAGGGCTGTGAATGCCAGTAACAGCTATTCCTCACCATCATTTTTATTATTTTCAAGAGTACCTAGAGGCTTCATCTGAGATCATAGCCTCAACATGTTGAAATAAAACGTAACTGGAGGTTGGCTCCTCATGTGAAGAACTTGTGCTCTAAAGAAGCAAGACAGGCAAAAGTAAGAAGAGAAACAGAACAGTGGAATGATTTATCCAGGGTCACTGGGCAGGTCAGTGGTGAAGCTAAGATCAGAGTCTGTATCTCTTGGTTTCTGCCAAGACATCACGTAGAACATGTCTGCAAAAAAGGAATGGTTTAGATATACACGTGGAAATTGCATGAGTTCACTAGTATTGAAAATATTTCCATTTAGAACAGGAGTGTTAAAGATTAACCTTAATAGCCCTCCTTTTCTGCTGTCATTCAGTTCCTCGCTATGTTCCAAAACCTTGTACAATCCACCAGCTCTTCATGTTGGGTCTTTCCTCTGCTTGTTAACAATACAGGAGCTTCCACAGGATAGCAACCTCTTATGATAGCAACCTTTTATTTGCCCACATCTTCAGTGAGATGACAGATAATGGGAGGAAGTCAGATACGTTTAAAATATACTTAGTTTTAACAGCACTGAGACACTTAACTTGTCAGCAATCCAATTATTAATCAGATTAATGGACTTTTGTAAATCCACTGCATCCTTAGGACAATTGCCTGGTTTATGTTTCATGAATACAGAACAAGATTTCTCATGAGCTATGAGAACTTCAATATGAAAGCTAAAACTGAGAAGTAATCCTTTGCTTACTCTGCTACCACACCTTGCATGCAAGAATGCTGATCACTGCCTGCGTAGGAGCATCATTTAATTATGTTTTTTCACTTCTGAGCTTAATGCTATTGAAGGAAATCCATCAGCATTTAATTAAAGACTAAATACAGTCAGTCTTTCTAGCTGGCTCAGTACCCACTTAGAAATATATTTGATACCTAGACAGCCAAAAAGGATACCAGTGGTAACAACATTAAAGAAGGTTTTGTAAGAGAATGGGAATCTAATTTGTATCTGGAAATTAAATTTATATCTGAGATTTTTAAAAACCATTTAAGAGATATTGAACACCCATCTGTATTAGGAAGTAATGGGAATAAGTCATCTAGTTAGGTCTTTAGCTTTCTAGGGGAAAAAAAAAATGCAAAATAATTTTTAAAGTTTCTCATTTTAGTCCAGGGGTGCCCCAAGCCCCTGGAACATATTGCAATGAAACAAAAGCAGCTCATGCTGCAGCATTTTCTTAATGGCTTCATACACAATTTGACATGCCCATTTCTGATTGAGTAATGTTGTATTCTGTGAACAGGATTTAATTCTAATAGTCTACTTTATAAACTAGGACTTTTAATTTTGTAAAATTCAAGTTTTCAAAATGAAGCTGAGAAACAAATAATGTGAGTTCTGACTCCCACAGAGAAGGCAGGTCCAATGCAAATCAGATGAAAGTAAGTAAAGAATTAATTAGTTTTGGTTAATTTTAGATCAGGTCTGGAGATCAGTGTGTTCAGAATAGGACACCGTAGAAGTGCCTAATGTCAATGTCATGATAGCATTTTCCCCCTGAGTGGGGGATCATGAACAAATGGAATTAACAGAGGCTTTAATATTGATTTAAGAAGGTGCAGGCAGGGGCTCTAAGGACTGCTTAATGTTAAGCACATGCATAAGTGCTCTCCAGAAGAATTACTTTTTTTTTTAATATCAGACATTATGTAAGTAAAAAGGAAAAGCATATTTGTATCTGTGTGAGAATGAACTTTTTAGGTCATAAAAGGAAAGAACTATGAAATACCTGGCTGGTGAGAGACCCCTGAAGGGAAGCAAATAATAGAGGTTATATTTGTAACCTTTTCAGATTACCAATTTAAACTTAATTATAACTTGTTTTTTACTTCAGCATTGTACTACTGAAAGCTGCTTATACACTTTTATGCATTTGTCTCATTATGTATTTTATTTAGTTGGGTTTGTTACCTGAAGTGTAGGCTTGCTTTCCTGCTAAGGAAGGCTCACAGGAGCTTTTAGAGCAGAAATAATAAATAACTGACTTCTCTTATGAAGCCATTAAACTTTTCCCTTGTTAGATGAAGTAAACAGGTATTGTACCCAGAAATGCAAAATCTTTGTCAAGTTTCTGTGTGTGTGTGTGTGTCTTTAATCACGATATATATTTCCTTTGGCATGATTTATTAGTTTCCTTTGTAGTTTTGTCACAGAGTTTACTTGCCATTTCAATCTGAAATAGCCATTAAATCTTTTTTTTTTTTTTTTTCTCTTGGCAAGAGGTAAATCTGTACTATTTGCTGATTTGTTTATTACTGTCTGGAAACTTAATCCTGCTTAAAGTCAGAGATTTTAAATATGTCAGATCATCTTAAAGCTACATACTAGTTATATGGGTGACATTATATGTGTTCAGAGAAATTCATTTCAAGTACTACAAATGAGTCCTTTAGTAATACCCAGGAGTCATAATGTCTGTGACATAATGAACCCTCCTAAATTACAGCCTACACTAATTAGATCAGTTATTGCTACATTCCAATCCCTGAAACAATTTGCTTAAAGCGGTAGTTACCTGTAATGAAAAGACACATAGCTGACTGTCAGCAGCCTTTTTCCTTCTCCATGACTTATCCTTCGGACTGTCTGCACTCAAGTGCTAACAGTCTCGTTGCATCTGTGTCTCCAGTGAGACCAGCTATCATCAGGGAGGTAGTTTACAATATCTAGAAAGTACAGTGATCCCCATGGGAAGGGACGGTGGCCCCGTGGAATGGAACATTTAGGAGGTTTTGATCATCTCTTCCTCTTTTCAGTGTCATTTACATTCTTATGCTTCAGGTACTTCTCCATGTAGTATCTTTTGTCTCTTCATTATGTCTTTAATTTCCTTTAGGTGTTCAGTGATTTTTTTTATTATTATTATTTTTGATTAATTTTAACTCACATAAGGGAAGATATTTGCTCTTGCTTCCTAGTCTTTGTGCTCTCTCCTGCTCATACAGCAAAAAAATAGCGAGCTGGGATGACGTTTCTGACCAAAAGTCACGTCAATCTTGGTGGGGAAAAGCTGTTCTGGACTCTGTGCCTGAGCAAACTACTATCAGTATTTTTGCTGAGAATAGGTATCAACAGGAGACTGCTTATTTATTTAGATGTGGGTTGGGTAACTTGCTTTTAAACTGTCATGATTGGTACAAATCTATAAGCAGTACAAACTGCTTGCTAACTAGTTGATATTGCAGAATTGGAAAGAGAAGCAGAGAAATGTAAAAGTTTTTTCACTAACAGATTCTACAAAGGAAAGATTAAGAAAAAAATCCCAATAGCAAATTGTGCAAAATGCTATGTGCACATTTAGAAATGCAGCTAAAATGCCAACAACAAAAAGAGTGGCCACACGTTTTATATTCAGTTGGTTTCTTTGCTTATTTTTTACCGGACGTTTTTCTAAATTTCAGGTCCTGTGTTCTGTGCCGAACCTGTTTGACTTCCCCCTCACTGCAGGCACAGAGGATCCACTTCAAGCAGAATCAGAGTGGCTTCAGTGCTTGGGTAAGGAGAACGGCATTAGCAACGCCGGTCCGTGAAGCCAGCTGGTCCGCAGGCACGTTAGGGACCAGCTGCTGTGGGACACTGCAGCACCCTCCTAAAGTTGGCCTTTTTTTGGTTTGAAGCACCCCTCTGCCTGCCACTAAGCTGTGATCCCGCCTTGTGCTACTCTCCCCAGTAGTTTGGTCTTAAGCCAGCTATACAGGGAGCAAAAAAAAATCAACTAGAATCATCCGATAGTGGAGGGGCTTGACTGCTTACATGGTATATTGCTCTCTATGCTGAAGAGATCCTCACAGAAATCCTCAGTCACTTTTATGGTTGTGGCCAGTGCTTTCGGAGCCACTTGGTACAAAATTGAAATGTTCTTCAGAAATGGTCCCACTTTCTGGAAATTGCAAAACAGACCTGATTCTTGATTTGGGCTGTTTTGCTCTTGCCACATGTACATGTATCTGTGTAATGAACATGTTGTAATTCAAACTGCGTATCACATTGTCATAATCCAGGAACCCCATGAGCTTAGCTGTGAGCTGTTTACATCTGCCCTGCATAATTACTCAGGCTCCACTGGCCTGTCTCCCAAAGCCTGGACCTCAAAGTTTTCTGAAATTCACCTCTGCACCCAGCTGCCTCCTAACTGCAGACCTGTGCATCTTACTTCTTCCCTGCAGCTGGGAATATGGGGTGCTCATTTTGCTTAAGGAATGTTTTTTGCATGGACACATCCTTTTGTCTTCTCTCTTGTCACGAGATCATTTTCACTCATTTTTAGGTGTTTCTTCTTTTTTTATTTAATGACACTTCTTTGTCACTGTTTGCTCAGCACATTAAGTGCATCAGGAGGGGAAGGGGTAGAAGGCACATCAAAAGAAAATAGTTTGGGTTTTTTTACTTTATTTAACTTCTGAAACTTCTAACTGCTATTTTTTGCACACCATCCCATGGTCAACCTCTAAATGTTTTGTTGAATAAAAAGTTCCTTGCTTTTAAACATTTTACTAATGGGAGGTCTGTTCTTGTTTCTAGAAGAGGTCATGAATCCCTCTGGATAATTTAATCATGATCTTATGATTTTGTTAAAAATTTACTCTGCAAGTAACTATGGCTTTACTTCTGTCTTTTTGATTTGTAGGGAAAAGTTTTCGTGTGAGTGAAAAAAGCTCTACCTGTTACTACTTGGCACACGAACTGTTTTGCTGGGCAAACCCTACTGAATGTTACGTCCAAGTAGCCCAAGGAGTACCATTGCACGGTTTTGTTTCATTTTTCCAATAGCTTTTGTAAAATAACTAGCAAAGAACCTGCAATACTTAATGAGGCTGACAGGCAGGGAAAGGTCAAAAACAAGCAGGAGACCTGTTCTGACTCATTCCTCCTGGACTTATAACTTGTTTCTTACAGACCAAACAGTACTTTTCTTTTATTAAAACAAAAAAAAAAAAAAAAAGAGGGGGAAAAAAAAAGAAAAAAAAGAATTAAGAGATGACAGGCTGAAACTGCCTACTTTCCTTTCAGTGTCAGAAGACATAAATAGTTTTAGTCTGCAGTGGTTTCTGATTGAATATCCTTTTGAAGTAATGATAGCTATAATTTAAAGCAACAGTTACCATATTTTCTTCTCTCTGTGACATTCTTTTGATGCCCTAAGTATAAATCTGCTTAAAATAGCTATAGCTGTGTCTGGGTATACTACCAGGGTTTTCGGAGGTTCTGCCTCTAATTGCCATCATATGTACCTAATATCACAAACATAACTGCCTAATGACAATGTTGCTGCAAATACTTTCTTGACATAAGAAGAAAGGTAAATTCAGAGGTGCACATTAAGTTTAAATTGTTTGCTAAGACTAAAACTTTTGCAAAGAAATTCTTTTTCATTAACATAAATACTGTTCGAGGGCTGCTTGGCCCTGGCCATATATTCAGCTAGTAAGGGGTATTATATGATGATCTAATACAGCATCAGAAAATCACTGACTTTTAGGGGCAGCTACAAAAATATTTTAGGATACTATAATTCCAGACTTTGTTGTTGCCTCACACAAATATCTCAAGTAGATTTTTTTTTTTTCCCAAAAGAGTTGATGTTACTTAAAAAATATATATGCAATTTGAGGGTAAATGGAGGTCCATGGGCATCTTTCTCTATCCGTTAATTCTGTTAAATCTTTCTCTAGCTGCAATTCTGTTAAACAGTTCCTAGTTTCCATTCCGTACTATTACTGTTAGAACAGAAGCTGAGTCTCTGAGTATATCCACTTTAAAAGCATGTCAGTATTATCGTGGTGCACTGTGTAAAATACACAACGCATCAAATATTTAATATCTTAATTAACTTATTCAGTATTTTCTGTTTTAATAATAAGCCTTTAATTATTTGAATTTGAGTTGTCATGTTTATCTTTTGGCATAAGGGAATAGAAATTTTAAAAAACAAACAAACAAACAAAAACAACTACAGAGGCACCTTCCTCAGGACAAGGGAAGGAGTACCAGCTCAGAGAAGAGTATTTGCACGGATGGGAAAGAAACTGAACAGATGGTAAAAGGGAACAGGACAGATGAAATTAATTACAATAACGTTGTAAAGCCCATCAAGATGGGTGTCGCAGCCGACCACAATTTTTGCAGTTTATTGTTGGATACATTTTCTCTGGTTCTGTGTTGTTCCTTCCAGTCAGGACCACCAAATCCTTGCCTCACTTGGTAGGACGTACTCTGCATTTTTATGACCTGATGCTTTCTACTAATTACATGAAGTTCAAATCTGTGATAGCTCCACTGACTTCAAAAGTAAATGTATAACTTTATAAACAAGGTAGGTCAGAAACAAGAAGCAATCTTGCTGCAGCAGCATACTTCTCAGCAAGGGCCAGCTTCTTTTCCTTCCTTGCTAACTAAAATGCAAGACAATTTGCAGTGGTGTCACTGTGACTCTCATAAGTGCTCCAGACCTCCAGTGCCTCTCACCCTCATTTATAACAGAGCAACAGCAAATAATACTCCTAGTTGATTTGGTAGTGTAATGAGTAATTCTCATGCACAGCAGTGGAGAAGTCAGGCTTGTACTTCTAGAGTATAAAATTACTGATAAGCAATTCTCTCCTTCCCCAGCTATCAGATGTAACTGAGATATAGAGGGATGAGGTTTCAGCTTCATGGCTCTGTTCCTGGACTCCGGCCTTTCACAGTATACAAACTCATGATCTCAAGGAGTTGATTTCTTCAGAAATTTTTCAGCGATTCAAAGTGCAGATAGGATAGCGTACTAAGTCCTGTGCCTGAACTGATTGCAGACAAATTCAAATAAGTGGATGGGAAAGTCTTTAACTGCTTTGTTTGCTTCCAAAAAGGATTTTGTTCAACCTGGTGTGATGAGTCAAGAACTGCTTTTACTATTTGGACAAGAAATCGTTCATCCAGCTCTTAAAACCCCATTTGAAGAGACTCGGTCATCAGTCCTGCCCCACAGGAAGGTGTCAGCTTCAAGATTACAGGCAACAATGAACGGGTGTTGGTGTCTCCTGGCACCTTCCGGATCTATCTTGAGAAGGCAGTGGAGAGAAATGTGACGGCCAAGACCTCAGGTTAAAGACAATCTGGCAACCTAACAGTAATCTGAGGTTCACTGATGACCCTGCCCCTCGGGGAGATGAAAGGCTTGTTGAGCCAGGGAGTGCCCTCCACGGTACCAGTAAATAATTTAGACGGCACATCACTGTGGCTGGGGCAATGTTTCTCTGCAGAGGAAAGAATTGAGCAGGACTTAAACTAAGCAACAACAGGGTGGGCAATGCAGATTCTTATGCTAACAAGAAAGCCTTTCCCCATGGGAAAACAGAGGAGTGCAAGTCAGTAAGGAAAGATAAAGGATTGTCCGCTATAGAAAATTCAAACTGCTCAAGTTTTATTTGTTTTTAAGGATGGTTTGTGTAACAAACATGGACCTTCAGGAAGATTAACATGTAAAGGTTGCTGACCTTTAAATGAGGTATCACAGATGGTTGCTTAAAGTCAGCCAGTGAAACCACATCAGAAATGAGACAATCGGAAAACAGATAGGTACAAAAAAGATAATTGTTTGATGCATTTTTGAGGGGGAAGTTCCAGCTGTTTAAGCATCTGCTTGATGAAGGATAACCACCTGCTTGAGACCAAACTTGCAGAGGGCAGCGGAGCAGAGGCTGCTTGTGCAGAAAGCAGGCAGATGATACACCAAATGTGCAGCAGAGACCTGGTGATGCCGCAGGTCAAGGGACAAACCAGACCACAGGAGGACATTCGAGTCAACACAGAGCTGGCTCCTGTGGCCACTTGCAGTGGGAGACAAAGAAAGGCAGTGGGCTTTCCAAAATGTAAGTCTTTGCTGGGAAGGTGTTTTGCTTCACTTTTTAACAACTGGTTTCACTCCAAAATCTTCCTGTTTCTTAACAATATCAGGCACCATCAAGAAGGCCATTTCATTAACCTACTGTCTATATTACATCTTACAACACACATTTCTAACATCTGAGAATGTGATTCTGAAATGGCAAAATTACAGTGATAAATTTACAAAAAGTTACTGACATCAATTCACACCCAATACAGTTTGTTTTAAAGAAGTAGATTGAAAAACAGTTATATGGCTGCAATAAAACTGAGTATTTGATGCCAGAAAATGTAGAGGATGTGAAGCTGCTCTGAATCACTGATGACTTTGTGTACCCTCTTCCTCCAAACAGTGACATATTTAATTCTTTTTGAGTGAGTAAACAGAATAGACTGGGAAACTTTTGAGGTTTTGGGGAGCTGACGGTTGTTGTGCCTGCGAAGGTGGAGATGTGGTGCTCTGTACCCTGTTTGCTGCTGTACCATTCCCTAAAGTTACACACTGCTCTCACACTGGCAGAAGTTTGTTTACTTGTTTAAGATTACAACTGAAATCAAATTTTCAAAAAAAAATCCTAGCATGTTAAAGAAAACACTTGTGATTTTCATGGTTAAAAATTGTGGGCAATAATAGTTACAGAGGAGCAGAAAGAAAAATACTGTGAAAGGTAAGCAGAATCCTGTGACTGGGGTTAACTGCTAACCCCTGCCCAGGAGCCCAAGGCGCTGCGAGGCACAGCCCAGCCCTTTTTTGTTCAGGAAACATGTTTCTCAGCTGTTATTGCAGAAGTTGGATGGTGATTTTGTTGAAGGCAATGGGAAGAGTATCTTCAATGAATCAGAATCCGGCCTTATTTCTCCTCCAGGCTAAATGGGAAATTATCCCTTTTTTTTTTTTTTTTTTATATTCCTGAAAGTTCTCAAGCCAGCATTGTATGGTTTTCCTCCTTATTTCCTTTTGTTCCTATTTGAACATCTGTCTGAAGTAGTGCATTACATACTAATTTGGTCAGAGCGTCTTTTTTTTTTTTTTTGCATGGTTTGGTGTGATTGCAGTCTTCCACTTCATTTTCATTAATTTGCTTCGTTTATTTGCTTTTGATCTTTTATTGGTCCTTATAGTATCTGTGTGAGAGAGTGAGCATGTGAGTGTCCATGCAAACATGAAAAATTTCTGCATTTATTTCTTTTCAGAGTCTGACAGCACTCTCGATACGCCATGCAGAGCTGACAACGGGGATCTTTCGTTACACTTAATGCTTGTAGGTGGGCCCCAATTCTCCACACCGTGTGGCACGAGCCAGTGGCATCAACAGGGTGCTCCCACTGTACCCCCCACTCCCGGCTGTCACCCACCTGCCTTGGTGCCAACTCAAGGCAAAGGACAGGTCAGTACGTGAACAGTAGAATGGGACAGAAAATCCACTAAGTACAACCTTGAGCTCTGAGTTTACATGACAGCATAAGTGTGTCCCCAGTGTTTATTATTTTCATAAGGTATTATTTAGAAGGAAGTACTGTCTTACAGCCCTGACTGGTTCCCTAGATGCTAATACACTGTAAACAAAAAGTCATGCGGTTTTGACAGGAGCTTCATGTAAGCAATTATTCTTGGCAAGATAAGGAAGGTAAAAGAAATTTTAATAACTATAGCCAAATGAACTAGAAATGTTTTCATGGAAAGTAATATCAACTGGTTTAGCAGTGGGTTGGTTGCTGTCAGTTGGACTTGATTTGAGATATAATTAAAATTATGACTTTGAATATTATCTAATAAACTAATTGCTCATTCCTTTGACAAGAAGAGTGCAGATCTTGGAAAGTTATTCACTGAAGCTACCTTTTTTTTAACTGCTACTTTTCTGATTCCTTATTGAAAGTGAAATGTGGAATCTCTTTATTTTGCTTTACTTCCACCTTGAGCAAAATGAAACCAAACCCCCTCTGCCTGTGCGGGTGCAGTAAGAGAGGGCAAAGCCATGGCACTCTGATCCCAACCAGCCTGGCCCTGTGGCGGGAGTCGGTGCTGAGGCACCGCAACCGTATGGTCTGAAACAGCCTCTCGACTTTGGCGTTCTCACACCCAGCCATCCCTTAGCCTCTCTTCAGAATAAAAATATGCCAGATCACAAGCCACAGCATTGGAAAGCTGGGACTGAGACAGTCTGCTGTCCTCGTGGTGTCTGGAGCATGGTGGCTGCGGGCAGGGAGCATGGTCAAGCATGAGTCCTTTCAGTGTGGAAGGGGGGCGTCCGCCAGGCGCTCGCTCAGCAGCACCTGCCTGTTTCAGGTGGGACTCCAAAAAGCCCTGCTTGGAGCAGTACTTTTGAGTGCTGCTTTTCTGCTACTCCAACTTGTGGGCTGATTGTTGTGCTAAGGGGCTGTTGGCTGGCTTTTGACATCAGCAATTGTTCAGTGCTTCTGTAGGAGAGGCTGCGGTTCAAACATTTCCTGTGACACTCTCTTTGTTTTGTGATATCACAGGAAGAACTGTAAATATACATATTGCAAACTGAAATAAATACATAAGTGCTACTCCTCGGGATCATTGCCAGCAGCAGCCAGCACTGATCTTCAATTCTTGCAGGCTGTCAGTACGTCATGGAGAGAGGAAGGCCCAGTCTTCCAGGCGCAGCCCCGACCATCGTCCAGAATACAGGGACTACCCAGCTCCATGGGTTCGGCTCTGAAGTGGCCCGCTTGCCTTCTGCAGAGGGACACATGTATTTGTTTCTCTTGCATTAGGTTCTCCTCACTCCTCATACAGTAAGTATGGTGATACAGCTGTGGCAGAGGATGCATTTCACCTTTTCTTTCATTCCCTATCCCTCCTATCACAGAGTGTGTTGATACATGTGTTTTGCCGAGATCCTTTCCTGTAAAGTTGGAGGGTAAAACTCTCCATCACATGTCATCGTTGTCTATAATTACTGTTCTGTCATTGTCCTGGAGAGGAGCTGCTTCTGTCACCCCATCATCAGCTTTCTTCTCATCCTTTTGAAGCTTCACTTTCTCTTGTAGGTACACAGGAACAGACTGATGATAGACTCTGTGATGTTTTTTGATCTTTCCCCTCATACCCTTGGATCTTACTCCCCAATCTTCCTTGCCTTTCTGTCACTGCTAATAAATTTTCTTTTTGTTAATGTTATCTGTATGTTAATATCCCTACAGGAAAAGATATTGTAGTAGAAAATACTAATTCCAGAGTCAAGAGACATCACCTTGGTTTGGACGGTGTGCATATTTTCAGTAATGGCAGTCCACACAAGTCTTTCAGGTACATGTCTTCCCACAAAAGCTGTATTTAATGGGTAGTTAAAAGGAATGACAAATGAGATGTTGTTCTTTAGTAAAGGGTTTCTGATTCTAAAATAATTTTTCTTGTTTTGTGCTACAGGCTGATTCATATATATTTTAGCTCTATACAGCTAAGGCCAATAACATGCATTCTAGCCCTGCTATTGTTCTTGTTTCTCCAACAATATTTTTTAATAGTTGCTGTTATTCCTTTTTCTTGACATATTTTATATAAATATTGTAAGAATATGTTTGATTTGTACCATCTCATCTAGAACCTTTTAAAATTCCTTCTCAAACTAAAAGCATACCACTGCTTAAAGAAAAATAAGCACAGTACCCTTATCACTCTGGTACTGTTTTCTTCTAAAATATCTCCCATTTGGAAGTCTTTACTGTAATAACTGGGATATGAGCACAAAGGCTGGAATTTTCCCAAATAAGAAAGCTTTAAGCCATAATTTCTTAGTACAAAAGCGTCTTTTTTGTTAAATTATATATAAGTATTTTCAGCAGGACCTCCTATGCACAACTATGTGGTGAGCATTCACTTTTGCAATATCAGCTGAAAAGTATACCTTCAACACCATTTATATTAATGTCACTGTTACAAACAAATCTTGATTTTTTTAGAGGGTGAGCCAGAGGTATATCGTCAGAGATACATGCAGAAAACGTGTATCTGCTTTTTATTTTCAGGACCATCACTCTCTGGTCTCACTTACCTCTTTTTTAAGACCTTTGAAGATCTCTGTGTAGGAACCCAAGCCCGGTTTGGACAAAAGCACAGGTTGGACGTGAATGCATATCACGATCTGTAGCCTTCCCACATGAATGGGGATATGCACATCTTTTCAATCCATGATACTGTCAACTCTGCGGACTCAGGGTCTTTCCTTTTTTGTCCCCTTCTGCACCTTTATATCCATATTAAGAAGAATGAAATCCATCCCATTCTTCAAAAGAAAAAACTGCTGCTATAATATGTCACTAACAGCTACAGCTGAGATTTTTCAGAGGAGATTTCAGTGGGATTTGGGTGCCTAACTGCCTTAAATTCTTTTGGAAATCCCAGTCTAATAGTCCTCTCGGGGGGTATGTAAAAACTGTCTTCTGTGAAGGAATTTTTCTTTTCATTTTGCACCTCTCTCCGAGGCCAGCCAGGACACAGCATCTCAAGCAAACAAGAAATGGCATTTCCAGCCTCCCCTGCTCACAAAGGGACATGTTTCTTCCCCCCACCCCCCCCCCCAGCAGAGCTGGTGCCTGCTGGCTCCGGAAGAAGAAACCTGACGATCACATTGCTGCTCGGGTCAGTAGCATGTTACACTGCCTATGTTTTCTTTTGAGCTCTCTCTGAAATATTTGGTTTTGCCTTACCATTGGCAGTGTTCCTAAAGCACTGATGAGACTGCAATTACTAAGCACTTTATAGCTCCAGTCTATATAAGTTAGGTGGGCTTTTCTGTGAGTTTCCCATGAAATTTTTGTAAAGGGTGTGTAAGAAATGCCTGATCCAATGAAGAAAATACCAACTGATACATTTGCTTTTCGGCATATATACAGAGTTTAATTTAGCATAGAGAAGCAACTAAGAATCAAGTATTGTTATGGTAAAACACTTCCTTTCATCTGGAGTTATATGTGATCCCATAATAAATCCAAATGTACATGATTGTTAGAAAGTGAAAATTTTAATTAACAGTGTGGCTAGTACCAAGTTTCACTCTCTGCCATATTCTCAGTATGTCGGGTTTTGTGTAACATGAGCATTCAGAAGCAAAACCTGCATGAAATCTTCCAACTGTGAATGCCTTTTCCGTGTAAGAATTTGGTGTGAATCTCTGGAAACTTGCTAAGTCCCCAGGGGGATAAGAATTCACAGATCTAACTAACCCTGAGGGTCATGTTATCACACAGATTAACTATTCTCAACCAATTTCTGAAATTCATTAGGCAGTTAAGGCTTTCTATCAACATTAGTAATGTGTACTTTCTTTTTCTACCTATTTGTCCTTAAATCTATTTATTAGGTCCCTGACACACAGTGGCCCTCCTTCCTTTTATTAATCAGCTTCTCACATGTCCCTGAAGAATCATCTCAATTTCACATGTTCAGTTAATTATTCTTCCAATTATTCCTTTTTTAAAGAGTTGGTACACAGTATCACAACTTTTAAAATGGTGCTAATCCACAATATTGTATTTGAAGAAATAGTATCAGTGAGTATATTTTTTTCAACCCAAAGTTTTATGTTTTGGAGAATAAAATAAGAGGTGTAACGTTTCCCAGAAGCCAGCAATGCCAGTGATTGTGTCATAGACTTGACTTAATAAGTAAAGCCAGGATTCTGTGGGAAGTCACCAAGAGTCAAATTCATCAGAACAAGGGTTTTTATATCATCTAAGTCTCAGTTAAGGTTTTTCCTGTTTAAACTGATATATACCACGGACAATGGTTGCATATGAAGGTGGCCAGCACATTTGGGGTGAACCCCATTAGCAACGTATTTTCATGAAAGTAAAGCCTCATGAAAGGGTTGCCTACGAACAAAAGACTGGAGGAGGCTTCCTGTGTCGTCAAGTCCTATCTCCTGTTAATACAAACAGCATATCACATAATGTCCAAAACTAATTTATCAAACTGATCTGAAAGCAAATAAGGGCTTGTTCTGGGGTTTGAGGTGGTTTTTTTTGGTTGGTGGGCTTGCATTTTTGTTCTGTCACAAAACCTCCCTATTCTGATGGTTTAGAACTTTCTTTTCATTTCCAGGTATTTGTGGTTCGTTTACATCTGCTTCTTCTTATGCCAAGATTGTCCTATAATTTCTAATCTGTAAACTGAAATACCAGCTGCAGGACAAACTGAACTTACTGGCCCTGTAGTAAGGAACAGGTTGAAATGCCTCTGGGTATGAAGAGTTTGAAGGTGCCTGGGAGGATGACCCAGGTGAGCCTCACTCTTATATGTAGAGAAACATCTCTGAAGGAAAGTGTTATTTCCTTCCCAAGCAGCATAAATATTTTTCTCTTCCAGAAAGCTTCTGCAAAATGATTGTCTGCTCTTACACCAAACCATTTAATAAGTTTAATTAAATGGAAGCTTATGATAATTAAACCAAAAGCCTAAGGGCCCTGTTCTGTGAGGACTTACTCCTTGCATAAGACCAATTTCCATATAATTTAGACAGCAAAATAGCGGAACAGTGCTCTGCCATCAAATTTATATGAAATTGGTATTCTCCAACCCAGATTTATATTACACTGTAAACACACTTCTTAGCAGAAGTGATATAGCTCTAGTACAAGTATTGGAGCAGAAGAGAAAGAAATTATTTTTAAAAGGGACCACCCCTTTTTTTAAAAAAACCTGAATGCACAAATTAAAACTGTAATCTGATAAACTCTGCATTGAGGATCAAATATCCTTAAACAAATTCTCTGACATAGCAGGTACTTGTAGGTTCTTCTTTCATAACAAATTTGCATATTTACTACTTCTGGGTGTTTTCTTAGACTAATGTTTGTGATCAATGCTATAAAAAACCCCCATGCTCCATATTTTGGAATTCCTTACTGTCTCCCTGAGTGTCCCAAAGGAACAGTACCTTACATTATCTCCTCCACCACCTGTATTTTTACTGCACTTCAAAAAAACCGCTCCAGTACTACAAAGAATGGATAGGGCCTGACTCTTCACTACCTTACTCCAACTTTGCACAGCCTGCTGCAGACAAAGCCATTCCTCTTGCTTACAACTGAAAGGGTGGGGAAAGTCCCCAGGCCTCCCCACCAGCATGAAAGAATAGCAGGTTTCAGTCCTCTCCCAGGCCCCTCCTGCAGACACAGGCACTAGAAACACAGGAGATAACCCACATGGAGCCTTTCTGTTTTCCTCTGCTCCCGCATGCAGCACAGCTGATAACTGAGACCTTGGTATTTGGTGGCTTTACTGCACAAGCTGCTCTGTTTTGGGTGTGTTGGGATGGGCTTTTTTGGTTTTTAGGGAGACTGGAGTTAGTGGGTTCCCCTTACAGAAGGAGGTTCATTTTGTGTCGTTTCTTATTCGAAAGAAAAACAGTGGTCCCACATTGAGGGCAACTATAGGTCTGACAGTTGTAGAAAAGGTGAAAGCATTATTTTGAACAGGCTGGACACCAAGTGCTCCTGCGTACAGCTAATCTCTATTAGATGCTGGTGATTAATTGCTCAGGGTTAGAAGATAACCAGGTCAGAGCCTTATGAGATATACACTTCCTACTGACAGTCAAATAGTAGACACCGATATCTAAAGTCTATTTGTCGAAGTAGTAGGGAGACATCATCTCTTGTACCGTAATTGAGTTTATCATTATAGTTTATAATGCCCATCCCTCTATTGCTAGACCTTTGAGACACAGACTGTCATAACTCTGACCTGCTGTTTAGCTTGCACTACAGAATAAATACAAGGCCCAGGGGTTAAAAATCAGCCCAGAGGAACCAGAATTATTCCCTGTAAGACAAGGCATCTGGAAGATCTCACCCTGTTGATGACTGCCCTACCTATTGGTGGGCTTTGACCCAAGCACGCAGAGAAGCATTGCATCCTGAGGGCCATTTTTGACAGCGCTGAACATGGAAACCCATTTTCTTTACAATCTTCAAAAGTGGCTTACAAAATATCTAAAGTATTCAAAATCTGTGACCTTTACCTCCAGGCAGAGGTGATCCAGGTCTCTGTGGCCTTAAGGCCAGATTACTACAACACACCCCCCAAAACCACCTGCAGGCTGGAGCTGCTGGAGAGGAGAAACATGACTGCTTAAGGGCCTTCACCTGGGGAAGCTGGCGAACCCTGCGCTCCACAAACTGCATTAGCAAGTATGATTCAAAGTCTTTTTTATTATTGGTGTTTAAAACCTAAAAGAATAGAAAGCCAGACTCTCTGAGGCACCCATGCACCATGTCACACCATGGTGTTTTTCAGGGGAGATGCATATGGCAAAAACTGTCCTCTAGTGTGGGACAAGGGTCCCACTCATCTTGGAGGTACCTGAAGGTAGTCTGAAGATATATCTCCTCCCCCAGGGACTGTGTAGACTAGGGGGTCCAGGTGCCTGGCTGTACAGGGCAGCAAGAATAGAGAGATCTAGAAAAGCAGATTGTGCTGCCCAGACAGCTATTCTCCATCTCCCCCAAGAAAAAGGCCATGAGCTGGGCAAGATCAACCTGTGGCTTGGAGGGTGGTATCTGGCTTGCAGGCTTCCAGCTGACCCTTGGCAGCATCTGTGGCAAGCTTGAGGCTCAAAACATAATTGTGCTGTTTGGTTTTTATGTAGATTTTAAAATAAATAAATAAATAGAATTTGTCAAAGGCAGAAATGGAAGGATTGCACTTATTTCCCTAAATTATTTCCCTAGCAAGGTCATTTGCCACTGCATGTTTCCTAGGTCAGAAGGTACCAACAGTACAAACACTACCATTTTTCAGAGAGGTCAACTCCCCACCGTTATATTTACAATTGGGATGCTTCTCAACATTATTAGGAAGTTTGTCTCTTCTTGACTTTTAAGTTTTTAAGATTAGAAATGTTCTTGGGAGTAGACCAGCATATTAGAACCTAAAGCCATTTTAAGATTTTGTACTCAGACTTGAACCTAGATCTGTATCCCACAAGTCCTCCTCTCTTTATTACAAGAAATTACACCATACCCAGCTGCACGTTGAAATGAATCAGCTCCTGAAGGCCTTTTAAACAATGGATCCAGTTTGGGCAGATTTGGAATTCATCCCAATAATGGGATGAGTTCCAGGAAACATTAAGATAATCCTAGATTGGGGGAAGGTACAGAGGACTAGGAAGGAATTCTCAACACTTGTGTAAGGCTGGGGAAGAATTTTAGATGTGCAAAAGGGAACTAGGGGAGAAGGATAAGGAAAAGATTGGAGAGGTGGTGGTCATCCCATGGTACCTACTGCAACTCCACTGAGCCCAGCTCACATGAAATTTGCTTGCTGAGACCACTGTATGCAGTGCTGAATGCTACAGATGCAGCATTCAACCTTCTGCATCCATCATGAGAAATATTAGTATTAATTTATAAGGACACTTCTGTAGAGGTCTGACCTGGGTTTTCATGCTTTTGAATAGATTCATAATTAAGAAGAACTTTCTGCTGTAAAATTTGTAAGCCTAATGTCCAGAAAACACACATCTCTTATGTTCCATGCCGATATAGATGTGGTCCTAGCATCCCTCATAAACTCCAGAGAGAGCAGAAAAGATATTTGCACCTCAGTTACAAAACTCAGACAAGAAACTTTAATATTCCTACCATATTTTGCTGATCATGGAAGGTCCACATTTCAGGCCAGGCTCAGGCCCCGTGTAAGTTATATAACTTTCAGGGACACCAATAGTATCTCCTCCCTCTTACATCAAGTCTGAATTTGGCCCATAGCATTTGTTAAATCACCCAGAAAAACACTGATTTAACTTACAAGACCAAAGCAGTCTGATACAAATAAAAAAACGGAGCAGAGAGTGAACAGAGACATACAGAACCAAGTTTCTGGCCAAAAAGCAGTCCCAGTCACAGCCTGACTAGCTCCAGACCTCACCATCTGGTTTCAGACATACTTTCTTAACATTAGTATATCAAGTAAAGTAAAAAATATGTTGTCTTAGTTCACACGCAGCACCGAGATTCCAAACTCTGATGATAAATAATGTACAAAGGTGCGAAAGTACAATTCTGTTTGTCCTGGGCCTCTCGTTAGGGAGATGTGAGGGACGAGGAGCAAGGGGCTGCTGCAGAGCTGCCACCTGCGCCGGCGCAGCAAGGGCACCGGGAGCACCTGGGCGGTCCCTTGGCCAAACACCCCGCGTGCCACCGGCCGGCCCCAGTCCTGGCGCACTGAGCCTCTTTTCATGGGAAGCATTTTGTGTTCCAGCACCTCACACCCACAGAGCCTATTTTCTAGGACATTGTTACCTTGCTGTTATTTTACACTTCCTTCCCAAAAAGCTTCAAAGTCTATTTTTTAAACATATATTTATTAAAACTTTCTCGCACTATTCAAAAGAATATTTGAACGGCCACTCGAAACCCTGCTGCCTAATGACTGCCAACTTGCTGAAGAAAGGAGGCGAGGGAGGCTTTGCTTTGTTGGGGCGGGGGGGGGGTGTGGAGAAAATAAAGAGAAATCGGCCCAGCTTCAAAGGGTGCATTTCCATAATTGCCCTGTAACTTTGGCAAAATAAATCTGAAGGCCTGAGAAAAGCGCAATCTCTCAGATGAGTGCACTACAAAAGCCCCAGAGATCCCCAGTCCCACTTGTTACCATTCTAATTCAGTGAGAGAATTCGGTCCCTAACCTCGGTAACAAAAGCCATGAAATCACCATCCTCCCATTCCGATAGCCCATTCCCAAAGAATAAGACCTTATCCAGCCTTTGTCTCCATCCTGCCCACGGACACTCAGTACAAGTTAGGATAGCGTTAAGGGGAAGAACAACTGCTAGAGGTTTTCCAGACCGACAATTTAAACCCTCGGTCTCAGGTTCTCAGTTGCAGATATGTGTGCTCCTATGTGATGGGGGGAGATGGGGGTCTGCTTCTGGCTTATTTTATTATCACAACAAGCCCTTTTTTTAGTATATATGTAGCTGAATTGCCAAACTTCCCAGATGAAACACGCACATGTGAGTTACGCAGTATTTTTTCTTTGGAAAGGCGAAAATATGAAACACGCACATGAGAGTTATGCAGTATTATTTCTTTGGAAAGGCAAAAATACCCTCCACAACTGTTTCTAAGATTTAATGTTTGTCTTCAGTAGTACATGATCTTTAAAAAAACCAATGATAGTAATTATAAATAAAATTTACAGAGAAAGTGTCTAAAATGGCTTTGCTGGCGCGGCCGCAGTCCCAACTTTGTAATTCCTTGGTGAAAAAATGACTGCTGAATGTGAATAGTAGGTCTTTTACAGCAAAGGCCCAATCTCCCGTCATTTGGCCCCTCTCTGACTTTTTTATTTTCTCAATAAGACGAGCTTTTGTGGCAATGTTCAGTATGGACAATCAGGACAGCCTTATAAAGGGATTGAGAAGGGCACACAAAGGGCTGCGGCAGCATCAAAGCGAACCCGGCAGCACAATAGAGATGACATTTTTACATCCCAGGGCTGGGGCGGGCAGGGACTGAATACTGTGTCCATAGCAGTGTCAGTAAACAATGAGCAAAGTGGGAAAGGGGTGAAAACACAAGTCAAAATCTTTTTATTGAAGCCCCCTACACATTCATTGGGCATTTTCAGCCCTGCATTTGAAAGCTCTTCCATTTACTTACTCTCCGGATTCTCCTATTTAACTAACTGACTGATGATGGCTCCATTTTGATATCCAAAGAAAAGAATGGGAATTCTTCCTGAAGTGAATATATTAATTCATGAGATTTAATTGCATTTTATTGGCAGTAAAGAAAATATTAGCTGCGTGGTGCTGTTCTTAAAGGGACACTGCCATCTTCAACACCACATTTAAGAACCATGCTTAAGAAGCACCAGCCTTACCTGCAGTACTAGTCCTGCCTCTGATTCTTGGAAGCAACGTTTGTCTTTTAGGTTGCCAGTTTCCTGCATTTAGCTTTTTGGGGGGGTTTTTTTTGCATCACAAAACCAGGCTGGAGTGTTGTGTTTAGCTGGTTTCTCGTTCAATTTCTTGTGCCCAAGCCCAAGGTCTCTGTGTGGTTCAAAGTACCAGCATGGAAATTGTAAAACCAAAGGATTTAACCCTGGTCATTTAGCCGATTCAGGTAATCTCAGCAACTACACCAGATGCCAGGAGGGCAGGCATGAGCACTAAAACTTGCTTTTCCTGGCATTTTTAATCCGGAATCACATGGAAACATACTTGTTAGTATCAGGTTATGATTTAGTACACCAGAGGAAATCTGTCTATCAAGCATAAATTTCTGACATTGTCTTCTGTAGGAATGCCTTGCAAAAGTCTCCGTCTGAGAACACCGGCACTAGCGCCGCTGTTCAATAGCCATCTCAAGTGTCCTTTTTCATTAAATTATTTTGGAATGGGGCTGGTCTAATCTCCTAGCGAAGCTTTATCTCTCTTGGAAACAAGTTAGACTGTAATAGAGCAAATCGATGTTTTACTCCTTGTATCTAATTTCACATTACATCTACAGTTTTAGGCACTTAAATTTTACTGCTAAGGTATCTTGAGTATTGCATAGTCCAGTGTGAATTATACTAATGATCACTGAGAAATTCAATAGAGTGACTCATATATTTGAGAGAGAGAGAGAGAGATTTTCTTTTCACTGTTTTGCTTGAAAATAAGTATAATATTAATGTATTAAAACCTCAGATTTATGCATACCCAGTAAGTAATTTTATTCTAGCCTGGCTAGCTGGCCTACTGACATGCATTTTCACCACTGCTAAAAATAATGAGGAATCCAAGTGACACACATTTATGGCTAGGAGTGCCATCAGATCCCTTGACCTAATTGAGCATGCCTACACACCTTAGAGTGTTTTGCATAACCAACTTAGACAGCAGGAACATTTCCAACCAGATTGATTGACATATTTTATTTCTAACTTAAGCTTAATCATGACCAAGAATGATTCATTTATACCTTTCAAACTTTGGGAATTGACACAGGAGACAACCAAGCTGCAGATTCCAGTGTAAGCAATCATGTAAAGGAAAAAATATATATTAATATAGTTTATTAGCCTACTTAGCTGCTGCACTTGATGTAATAAAATGGATTAATTAGCTGGCAGGGGAGTTACTTTATTTTATAAAATAAATGTCAAAGTAGATTTTTCGCAGGAGAGGTTTTGTCCTAAATCACTCCTCCACTAACCATTTATCTGAAGTCATGTACAGAATCTAGAGAAGGTACCGTAAGGTACAGTTTATTTTTTTTTATAAGCCAGTTGGACAAGAGCTCATCTCCCAGCAATAACCACATTGACTCTCAAACCAAGAGAGTTCTCAGCTTTTAAGGCATAAAGTACCTTCAAATAAATATCAGCGGTTTCCACACACCATGCCTTAAACAGGAACAAAGCCTAATAGAATAGACTGTAATAAAAGTGCTATTTCCAGCATGTGTGTATGTGGCTGCTCTACGCTGAAAATGTCCTTTAGCACTTTTTAACCATATTCTCTAGTGTGTCAGCAAAGAGACTCCATCAGAGTATTTAACATTGCTGGGAGCAAAGGAATAAAGTGGAGTCACTGTTGATTATTACTCATTAGCCACAAGGACATCCACTTAACATGTGAATAAATGAATGACACCATGTCCTAATGGAAATGGCCTCAGTGTACCTTTAAGCAAAATGTTGTTTAATATCTTCCATTTGCTGAATAGTAAAGAGGCCTGTTGGACATGCACAGTTAGCAAGCAGCCATTGTTGCTTTGTTCCAATTTCAGCATTTAATAAAAAAGATGTTGTCTTGACTGCAGCAAAGACGGGCCTCAAAACCCCGGGTGGCAGCACAGTCTCATCCTCACTCTGCAAATTCAGAATTTCACTGGCATCCTAAAGGGTTAATACCCATAAAGCAAATGAAGCCTTAGAAGGTACACGATCTTCATTATTCTGCTTTACGTTCAAACATATAAAACAAAGAACATCTGATATCTTTATTGGTTTTCTTAGATAAAACGCAAGCAAGTTATAAGCCTTAATTTTCTTATTACCATTTGTTAACAAGGAAGATAACACTCTCAAAAGTACTTGATTAGGACTCCCTTTGATTTGTATCTTGTTATGATTTCCAGAGCATATATTTTTGTATTATTACTTTAGTACACTGATCGTTCTGATCAAAGTGATAAAAAGAGGTATTTTAAAAGTATAAATATTAACTATGCAGGTAAACCACATAATCTGAACAGCATCTTGAACACTGCCATGCTGAAGCATGCTTTGGGAAACAAATCAGAGCTGAGATATACATTGCTATCTGGAAAGCTGGTAGGCTGGGCTGGAGGAGCCCTTTTGCCCTCAAACCCCGGCAGCAGGAACTTACATTGTTCAATTTTTTCTTTTCTTTTTTTTATAGCTACTGAGAAAGCTGCAGGTATAATATTGAAGATATTTGCTATATCACAGATGTAAATACTCATGATCAGAATCCATACAGAATACATCTGTTATTACGGGGATAAACCAGCTTTAACTATCTAAGGAGAGTAACAGCAAGCGCATTAGCTGACATGAGAGATTTGGGGGGTATTATAACGCATGGTCTGATGCCTGGTTGTGAAAATTGTGCTCGATCTTTTCCTTACTCTTGTAATTTTGTCTGTATAACAGTTAGCTGTACTGGAGGCAGCTCACTGGTATTTCTCGGCTCACAGGGCTCTCTCCTGTCTTATCCCCGGGCTGTGATGGGCACTTTGGCTGCAGTGAATGGGAAGCCTGACACGGCCCGCTACGCCCAGCGAGCCGCTCCCAGCAGAAGTGGGTCTGACAAGTTGGAAGTCTCTTTCTCCTGCCTCCTCCTCCTCGCCGGCGCTTCCTCCAGCCAGCCCTGCGCAGACAGGGAGCGAGTGGGAGATGATTACATCAATCAGTGTCAGGTCTGGGAGCTGTGATTTATGAATATGCATAATGAGCTCTCACCTTTGAGAAGGACTAGCTAGGGAGATAATTGATTAGACAGGAAAAGAGCAGCCAACAGAGAGGGAGAGGGAGGCCTCTCTGCGCCGTCTCGGGCAGGCCTGGCTCGGGCTCCAGTGAGCCTGTCAAGCTGCGAGAGTGATTTCTAAAAAAAAAATACGAGTAGGATTTTTAATGTTTTGTTGAAACACGCATAACAAAATGTTTCCTCACAAAATTAATGGGAATTTTCTCCACATTAGGGAAGCCGGGCAGGCACAAAGGCTGCTTTCCCCCCGCAGGGAAACCAAGTTCTCACTTCCAGCAGCCAAAGGGGCGGCTTTCCCATGGCTGCCACGCAGCCGCCGCTGCTGCGGGAGCGTTCCCACCGGCCAGGGCGCAGGGAGAGGGCTCTGCTGCAAAGGAGCCTTTAATGGAGGTGGAAAGCTGGGGATGCAATTGTTTTCCCATCGTGGTCTCATTATTTTCTTCCATCCCCTTTAAGCATCTGTCTGGCCACTGTGTGAAAGTTTCTATGGAAAACCCACCAGGATGTCCAGAGGAAGGGGATGTGGAAATTTGCCTCTAGCTTTCTCTCCCCCCACCCCTCCCATTTTACATGCCATTAATCTTTTTTTTTTTTTTTTTCTTTTTTCCTCAGCAAGAATTGGCTAAGGAAAAAGCAGGGATACAAAGTGCAGAGAGACTGGGTAAAATTTACATGAGAAACAATCCGTTTTCTAACCACCCACCCACAGAGTTTCCCCTTGTTTCAGGAGCCTGTCGGAGCAAAAGAGGGGGAGCAGTTCCTGGCAGAAAGACAGAGCTGCGAGGACTGCGAGGAGGCAAACACCGTTTCCAGGGCAAGCTGTGGCCAGAGGGAACGTATGGGGAAAGGAAGGGGATGTGGTGGGGAGAAAGCAGAGATGGCAACACTGCTGCAAACTCCGCGGGTCCCTTCCCCGGCCTCCCTGGAGGGCCAGGGCCAGCTCGGCTGCTGCCATCGCGACCAGCAGCCCCGGGAGGCTGCAGGCCTGCACCCGGCGAGGCCTCTCCCCGCCGTAATGCCTGCCAGGAAGAGTATTAATCGTGAAATATTAAAACACGTATCTAAAATGTGTGTATACACGCACACACATATATAGTGTAAACATATATATAAATCTTATCAGTTACAAACGCCTAGGATTTAAAATGTAGTTTATCGGCCTAGCGCAACCCAATCCTATAAATAATACATTCCTATCACTATGACCTCAAAATGTCAATACCGCGCAGCCCTGCACATTTGCATATCTTGTACTGTCTAAACTTGAAGCATGTCAGCTATGTGCTTCTGTTTGTACTTTAACTTCATTTTAACTCTTGCTTCCTAGCTCCGAGCACCCTCCCCCTCAGTAGGGTCTGTCACCAAAACGAGAAAAGCACCAGCTATTTAATCACCGCCTCTGTAATTATGCCATTTCCAGGGATGCACGGAGAGGAAGGGTGGGGGGCACACAGACCCCCTGACCCAGACGGGGCTGTTAAGGAGGAACCTGGGAACAAAAGCGGGAGGCAGCCGGCCCTTGAGCTCGGCCTGCCCGGGAGCTCGGCCTGCCCGAGCTGCCCCGGGGGCGCGGGGATGAGCAGGGCCATCCGCGGGCACCCACTGCTGATGGTAAATTGGGAAGAGAGGAGGGGAAGGGAGGGGGGTGCTGCCCCCGTCCCCCAACAACCATCACTTGGGATGGTTTTCATCTGACTGCGAGGCAGGAGGGGGCCGGGGCCGCCTCCCCCCGCCAGGAGCCGCCGCCGCTGGGAGCGGCCGGAGCTCTCTCCCGGATCGGGCCGGTTTTCAGCACTTTGCTGAGGACGTGAAGCTACAAGTTCTGGGGCCGGGCTCGGCTGCAGGCGCGGCGGGAGAAGCCGCAGCTCCCGGGGCCGGTGCTCGGCGGAGCCGCCCAGGGGGGGCTGCGAGGCGGGCAGCCCGCCCGGCGCGGAGCGGCGCGGAGCTCCCAGCCAGGGGTGCGCAGCCGCGCCTCGCTCCTCGGTGCCGCCGTGTCGGTCGGTCACTCCCGCCCGTGTGCAAGCCCCCAGGAGTGGGGGGGACGCCCCTGGCCCCGCCGCATGCTCCGCGCAGCCCCGCGGACTCGGCCAGCCCCGGGCCCGCTCCCCGTTCAGCGGCACAGCGGGTCCGGGGGGAGCTCCCCCCCTTCTAAAACCGACCCAGGGGAGGCGGGGGGGGGGGGGGTGGGAAATAATACTGCTCCGTTCCCGACCCGCTGCGGCGCTGACGACCCCCGAAGTTTCCTTTCAATTAACCCCTCCCGCGCCCCGCGCTGCCACCGCGCTCCGCCAGGGCGGGGGGGATCAATAGCCGGCACCCCGGTAATAAGGTCCTCGGGGGGCGATGGATCACCGCCGGGCCGCTGCCGGCTGCCCCCGGGCTCCCCCCCGGCGCCGCCCCCCGCCTCGCTGGGGCAGGGCGCTGCCCCCGGAGCCGCACACGGACACGCACCCCCCTACACCCCCTTACACCCCGCGGCCGCCCCGCCACCACCGACCGCCGGGCCCCGGGACGCGGCGGCGGCGCCTGCAGGGGGCGCTGCGGCTCCAGCGTTCGGCCCCGCCGCCGCCGCTGCGGGAAGGGCCGCCCGCCCCGGGCCGCCACCGCCCCGCCCGGCCCCGCCACTCGCCCGGCCCGGCCCGGCCCGGCCCGGCCACGGCAAAGACCCGCTCCGCCTCCAGGCGGCCCCGGCACCGCCGGCCCGCCGCCGCCCCGCGCTCCGCCCGAGGATGCGCCGCTGCCGCCGCCGGCCCGGCCCGGCCTCGGCCAAACAGTGCCCGGCGGGGGGAGGGGCGGGGGGAGAAAAATAACTCCAGAGGTGGGAGAAGAGGGTGTAGTCAAAGTGGCAACAGTTTATTTATTAGCCAAAAATATATACTTTCTTGTACAATTTGGTTCACACATATGTACATTTTTACTGTATGTACAAACAACAACAAAAAAAAAAATCGAAACACCTAATTCTCACTGGACTTCCAAAAAACCTCACAAACTCAGCTAATCCAGATGATAGTAGAGAAGCGGGAATTTTTTTTTTTCCTTTTTAGTTTTAATATACGGACATGCTTACAAGTTGTAACTATACAGAGATTTCTTTTTACAATCATTACAACAATAAAAAATTAACTATGATGATGACAGCGCCGATAGAACCATAGCGGCATCAAGTTGGTTCTGGGGCCTGGAAAAAAATGACACAGAAAAAAATATTTAATAGGATTTCTAGTCAGATTGGGCTGGCACAATATTTTTAACTGTAGGCAGCACTAGTTTTGTTGTTGTTGTTGTTATATTTTTGAAAATAGATTTCTAAATGTAAAAAGTTTTCAGAGTGACTTATGGCAAATTTATTTAGCTACGAAAATACCACGGGCCCGATCCCCGTGGTTTCAGTCAATCGAAAGAGTAATGGATTTCAGTGACTGCTACGCCAAACTCAGCCTCCGAAGTTTTCGTGCTAGCTGGGGGTTTTTTGATTTCAATATATTTTTTTCCTACTGCCGCTGTACTTTTCCCGCAGACTAAGCGACAGCGGCGGGTGGCTGCTGCCGTTCCGGGCGGTGCTCGGGGGAGAGGCCGGCGCCGGCTCCCGATACGCTCCCGCCCGCCCGGCCAGCGGCCCCCGGCCCCCAGCACAGCCACCGCGCGGCCCCGCCGCCACCGGCCGCCGCCACCGACCTGCCCGCGGGGAGCGCCCGCCGCGTCCACAGAGAGAACAGCAAAAAATAGATACATAATCAGAATAACCCACCGCGCACGCAGAGGAAGAACAAGAAACCGCCCTGGAAAGGGAACTCAAGAAGCGGAGAAAATAAGCTAACCATTTACAACTCCCCCTATATATCCTTGGGAGACTGAGGAAGCAATCTCTTACCGCCTCTGCACTGGCTGGAAAGCTGTCTTTATTAACTTTTTCTCTACTTCCAAGGCACTAGATCGATCTAAAAAGAGAAGAAAAAAAAAAAAAAAAAAAAGCGTTCCTTTACAGCCCTCATTTTATTTCACACACCACCACCCCACCCCCCCCCCCCATCCCTGAATGAAGCC
This sequence comes from Strix uralensis, assembly GCF_047716275.1. Classification (NCBI taxonomy): domain Eukaryota; kingdom Metazoa; phylum Chordata; class Aves; order Strigiformes; family Strigidae; genus Strix; species Strix uralensis. The sequence continues at coordinate 6,571,713 of NC_133983.1, read as the reverse complement.
TCTAGACTCTCTTCTCAGCAAGTTGCAAACACGACAAAACGACCGCTTTGCTGCAGGAGTGACCGTCGAAAGGAAGACAAACCAAGCCCGGAGCAAGCCTTACGGCCGGGTCCTTCCCACAAAGACGATTCGAGCAGCAACAACAACAGCAACAAAAATTATCTCCGTCGGAGGAAGGTAATTCTCGGGGCTTGAGACTAACCTGGCGAGGAGGCCACCCCCGCCGCCGCCCCCGGGGCCCCGCGGCCACCCGCCCGCCGCCACCTGCGCCCCGACGGCTGCGCCGCACCGCGCCGGGCCGGGGCCACCGTGAGAAACCCGCGGGGCCGGCGCCCCCCGCCTCGGCCCCACGCACAAGGTCCCGCGGGGCCGCCCGCGCCGCTCCGCGCAGCACCGCCGAGCCCCCCGCGGCGGCTGCCGGCCAGTCCCGGCCCGTCCCGGCCCGTCCCCGCCGCGTCCCTCAGCGGTCACCTGCTCCGGCGGGCTCCGCGCTCTGCGCCTGGTCCGCGGGCCGCGGGAAGGTGGCGGCGGCGGCGGCAGCGGCGGGGGGGGCGGCCGGGGCGGCCCCCAGCCCCAGCAGGTGGGGAGTGTTCAGTAAGGCCAGCGGGTGCGGGGCCGGGTGGTGGTGGTGGTGGTGGTGGGCCGGGAAGGCGCGGTTGGTCCAGTTGGGGAACTTGCCCAGGGGGCAGGAGGTGACGAGTCTGTGGGGCGGCGGGGGCGGCGGGGGGGGCAGCGGCAGCGGCTGGGGGGCGGCCGCCGGCGGGGAGCCGCCGCCGGGAGACTTGCGGGGGTTGTCCGGGCTGGTCGCGGTCTCGGCCAGCGACCAGATCTTGGGCTTCGGCAGGGTGCCGGCCAAAGCGCCGTCCGTCGGGGAGGAGGCGGCGGAGGAGGAAGCGGAGGAGGGGGGCGAGAGGTGGTGCGGCGGAGGCTGGAGGGGCGGCTTGAGGGGCTCCAGGCCGGCGGGGGCGGCGGCGGCAGGGAGCTCGCACTTGTGGTGGTGGTGGTGATGGTGGTGGTGGTGGAGGTGGTGGTGGCGGAGGTGGTGCGGCTCCCCCTCGGCGGCCTTGAGGTAGCGCTCCTCGGAGCCGGGCAGGTCCTCGAAGCCCTCGGAGCCCTCCGAGTCCGTCTTGGAGTCGGAGTGCAGGAGGTCGGCGTCCTGCAGCTCGTCCTCCAGCTCGTCCTTGTTGCTCTCAATGTTCTCGGTGTCGATGTTCTCCAGGTCGATCTCCTCCTCGTCCTCCCTCTTGTCCTCTTCCCCCTCGTGGTCGCTCCCGTAGGAGTTGCCCTCCTCATCCGTCCTGCTGCGGGGGGCCCAGGTCATTTTGTTCTCCTTTTTGAGCCGCCGCCGCGCGTTGGCGAACCAGGTGGAGACCTGGGTGAGGGTCATTTTGGTGATGATGGCCAGCATGATCTTCTCGCCCTTGGTGGGGTAGGGGTTTTTCCGGTGCTCGTTGAGCCAGGCCTTGAGGGTGCTGGTGCTCTCCCGGGTGGCGTTCTTGGGCCGCGACGGGTCCCCGAACTGGTACTGCCCGTAGGGGTAGAAGGCGGGGTGGTGGTGCGGGAAGGCGGCGTGCTGCACCCCCGGGCTCTCCTTCAGCTCGTACTGGGCGCCCTGCAGCGAGAGGGAAGGGGCGGCCCGGCTGAGACGGCGCGCCGGGCCCGGCCCGGTGCCCCTCCATCCCGCCGCCCCGCCGCCGTTACCGGGAGCAGAGCCCGCTCGGCCACCAGCGCGGCGGCCGGGCCGAGCTGCCTCCCCCGCCGCGGAGCGCCCCGGCCCCGCCGCCCGGGGGACGCTCCGGCCCCGGCAGCCCGGGCCCCGCCGAGGCGGGCGGCCGGTGCCCGCGGGGTGCCCGGGAGGGAGGACCGGCTCCCCAGGTGCGTGTGCGCGGCGGGGCCGCCGGCAGCCGGGGCCGGTCCCCGCAGCCGTCAAACCCTGCGGGCGGAGAAGGGGAGGGGGGGGGGGGGGGGCCGAGCCGCGGGGTCGCCGCTCCAGCCCTGCCCCTCTCCGGCGGCTCTCCCGGGGCAGGGCAGCGCTGACTCCCCGTCTCCCCTGACAGCCCTCCCGGCGTCTTCCGCGGCGGCCCCCCGGGCCGATCCCCCAGCGCGAACCGCGCCCGGGCCAGCCCCGGCCCGAGCGTCCCGGGGAGCGAGCGGCGAGCCCCGGGAGGGGCCTCTTACCAGCTGGGGGAAGATGGGCAGCTCGGCGGCGTAGGGCAGGAAGGCTCCGTAGCCCTGGGCGGCGGCGGCGGCGGCGTAGGGCGCGCCGTACATGGAGGAGAGCACGTTGGAGAGGGTCCCGGACGGGGCCAGCTCGGCGCCGCCGCGGGAGCCGCCGCTCCCCGGGCGCTCCGCCGGGTAAATCGGCCTGATGTACTGGTAGCCCAGCTGGGGGAAAGACATGGTGGGGGAGCGGGGGCAGGGGAGGGGGGGAGGAGGAGGAGGGGGGGGGGGGAGAAGAGAGGAAGAAGGGAGAGAAAGGGGAGAAAGTAGCAGGGCCGGGAGCGGAGGAGGGAGCCGGGTCGCTCGCCCTCGCCGGCCGCCCGCACTTTCAGCGCCTCCCGCAAACTCCGGCAGACATGGGGGGGAGCCGGGGGTGCGCGGAGGCCGCGGGCTCCCTCCTGTCCTCGGCCGCCGCGGTAAACGATCCGATCGCTTCTTTCTTCTCTCACTTTTCCTATTGATCTGAGTGGACCCAGGTCAGGTCCTAACAGATTGCCTGAGATTATTGGGACTCTGGGCTCTGATTGACATTTCTAGTCTCTCACAAGCCCCTCCTATTTCTTTTAAGTCTCTCTCTCTCCCTCTGCCTCCCTCTCTCTCTCATGCCCAGAGCTCGCTCTCGCCGGGTTTGTCACTAGCTGCTCCCCCCCCCCCCCCCTTTTTTTTTTTTCCTAAATCTGTTTACTGACGTCGCGATCTTTTATTTGAGTTGCTTTCAAATCTCGTTTTAGCGATCGCCAATCAGTTGTGTGTTTTACAAAGGTTTAACCCTGCCTCATGGTATTCTAATTATACAGAGATAGATTTAGATATAATTTCTTTCGTAGCGCCCCCCCCTCCCCCGGAGCATAGGAAACCAGGGTGTCAGCTGTGAGCGGCACACGAGAGGGACAGGAAAAAGTTGTGACATTTAAAAATAAAGGCTCCCCCCCACCCCCCCCCCCCCCCCGCCCCGTCCCCCTTTTCAGGTTTTCAAATTTACAGCCTTTCCTTGCCCGGGTTCATTTTGTTTTCTTTATTAAGATATTCCCTGCTTCCCTTCCCCCTCTCCGGCCCTGGCGAGAGTTACATCTCCTAATATAGATTTAAAAGTCTATTAGATTTTTTTAAAAAATTTGCATTTCCAGAGCTACCTTGAAAATTTTCCTAATGTACTGAATCTTTAAGGAGTTCTCTACATTTTGTCTGGCTTAACAGTGGGCAGATACAGTGGAAAAGCTAAGTTAATTTTCCTCCTAATAAGGGACTTCAAAGAGTTGTAGGTCACAATTTTACATCAAAGGCAGAAAAGAAGGCAAATTAAAATCTTAACAAAGGAGAGACGGGAGCAGCCCTCTGGGCCATTAGTAAATAAGTGGTGTGAAAAAAGGGACAATGACAGGCACTGGAATTAAACTCATTAACACCTTTTTGTCTTGGTGCGAAATCTCTAATTAGGAAATTTATGATCATTTTGCTTATTCCCTCTGTTCTGAATCACTACAAGGCTTAGAAGGAAGTACCTGGTACGTGCAACATTTGCAAAGGGAGCAGTGGCACCGGCTTGTAAGGAGCTATTGGGAGGGAGTCAAGATACGGTTTAATTACCGAATAAGATTTTTTTTTATGATCAACACATTTTAAATTACGGTTTGCTTTTCTTTTTTTTTTTCTTTTGACGCCCCCCCTCCTTCTCTGAAACCAGCGTGTGAGTTGCAATTTAGCCTGTTAAGAGTAGTTAAAATACAGTTCAATCACGGCGCGTCTTTGGCAAGCGCCAGTGTGCCCTGCGCCGCTACCGCCGGGCGGAGGGAGAGGCTGGAGGGAAACGGGGAAAGTTCATACAACCTGTGGGGCTGTGACTGCGGGCAGGGGAGAGCGGACCTGAGCCTGCCACCGTTATCGGATTTTTTAAATACTCGGTGTTTGAATTAAAAAAAGTTTGAAGGGTCTTTTGAGGAGTTGAGACTGGAGGAGAGCCGTTTAACCGTGTTCCCCTCTCTTCCTAAATACTCTCTGGATTTATTGCCTTTAAAATATGATTTAGGTACGATATAACCACTGTGCCCACAGTATGGATTTTTATAACTACATTTCTTTAAAAATGAAATTCATGTCAGATTATGCAGTTAAAGGAATCGACCTTGATAGCTTGCTATAATAAAACTATATCAGCTTGTAATAAATGCGGATTATAGCAAAGCAAGCTCCAGAATTAAAATTCCCTGAATCAATATATGAAAATCTGTAGGAAACATCTCTAATCGTATTAAGTTCATCTTTATAGCATTTCCTATCTGCTAATCTAGTGCAAAAACAACTCTGGGTTGGAGGAATTTATTTTCTTCTATTCAGCGTTGCTCCTGTAATAGCTTTTGATAGCACAATGCAAGGAAGATAACAATATTAAATTCAGTTATAAGTTTATTTCTTTTTAATTCAGAAGGAAAATAGGCAGCGAACCCCACGTCCTGGTTTGCTTTAAACTTTTCTGTGGGAAGTGCTCGGCTGGGGCGATGAGATGTTGTGGGGGTCGACAGAGAGTTTGGACGCAGACCACAACTTTTTAAAATATCTGCCTGGAAGAGAAGAGGGACGAATATGAAAAATCGGACAAATCAGTCGCCGTTTGATGCAGTCGTGCTCGCCACCCTGGTGTTACAGTGGGGCTGTGCCCCCCACGGGCGGGCGCGGGGGCACACCCGTGTCCCACATTACCGGACCCGTGTTTTTGAGGCTGCACGTCTGGCACGGAGTCTCAAAGATGGCAGGATTATTTTGTGATTTTTAAACAACAGCACAATCAATATGAGTTCGTCCTCCGCGGGAGCCGCCGGCAGTGGCGGGCAGGGCTGGGGTGGGGGCGGCCGGGGCGATGCGGGAGCGGGGGGTCCCCGGGGCCGTGGGGGGCTGCCGCGGGGAAGAGGCGGTGGGCAGCCAGGAGGGAGACACGGGAGGCGAGAAATTTATGGGTGCGAAAGGATCCAGGTCAGGGTGAGGGATGGTTTATTAATGGGCAGGAAACGGAGAGGAAACGTAGCCCGACCAAATGGACGGGAGGAGAAATCTGCAGGGATGCAGTTCCTGGCTGAGGGGGGAGGAAAAAAAAAAAAAAAAAAAAGCGCAGAAGACAGCAAACGGTGGGGGAGAGAGGGAGAAGAGAGAGAAGACATCTTCCCGGGCGTAGGGTGGGGGTGCGGGAGCGACGGCCAGGGCGAGGAGCGCCGCACGCCTTGGCGGCGGGCAGGAGGGAGGGTTGCTGCGGGGACAGGACAAGCCCGGGCCGGGAAGCAGCCGGGTGCGAGGCGAGGAGCGGGGCCGGGCAGGGCGAGCGGGGGGCGGCGGCGGGAGCGGAGCAGGGGGGGAGCAGAGAGCGGAGCGGACGAGGAGCGAGCAGGGGGGAGAGCGAAGCCGAGCGGGAGACGCTTTGCCTGGCTGGAGCCGAAGGGAGATGCGAAGGGGCGGCTGGAGCCGGCTCGTCCTCCGGGGCGGCCGGGAGGAACGGCGCGGGGCCCGACGGCCGCCGACCCCGGGGGGAGCCGCGGCGGCGGGGCGCTCCTCGGCCGGACAGACACGTGTCTTCTGGCCGGGACCTGTCAAAGCCGGGAGAGCGGCTCCTGATTTATTACCCCAAACACACCCACCCCCCCCTCGCCGCCCGCCCTCCCCCCGGCCTCGCCTCCCTCCTCTCCCGGCTGGCTCACACGGCCGCCGAGCTAAAACCAAACCTCCCCCCGGCTGCCGCCGGGCTTCCCCCAGTCCCCAGCCAGCTCCGGGGCTGCGGGACCAGCCCCGCCGGGAGGAGGGGCCGGGCCGGGCACCATCCGTGGGCAGCACCGCGCCAGCCCCGATGCCGCTGGCAGCCCGGTCTCGGTTCCTACGGCTCACGTCCCTCCGCGCCCCTCTCCGCCCCCTCCGCCAGGTCACGGGCCACGAAGGGGACCAGGGGACACGGCCCGGGAGGTGGCCCCGGCCCGGGGGTGTCTCTCGCTGCCGCAGGGCCCGGCGGGGAGCCGGCGGCTGCCTGCTGGAAGCCGCGGGAGAGCTGCCGGCGGGGCTGCGGGCTCGGGCAGGCTCCTGCCGGGGCGTGGGGTGCCCGGGGTCCGGGCCGGGGGGAGCCGCGCCGTGCCGCAGCACACGCGGGGACGGGGCGCGGCCGCCCGGGGAAGGGGGTAAACAAACAAGTGGGATTAGGAGCAGGGCCGCGGTTAAAAAAGAGTTAAAAAAATAGAGGGAAAGATCAAAGCGCTGGGTAAAAGACTCTTCAAATTACACGTTTGAAGCTTTTCCATAATTCCAAGGCGACAGATAGATAACAAGCTGCACATTCCTTATCACATATGGAATCAATCTGAAAGGAGTCTCTTGATCAGAATCTGTTAATTGCAGTGACATATGATTTGGAAAGAAAACACAATTAATGACCCTTCATGTTAAGGCTTTGGGACGAGGCCACTGACAATCTGCGCTCTGCAGCCGACGTCAACTTTTTTTATTATTATTGTTATTATTAGTAAACTATTAAAGGGAGACATTCCTCGAGCCTCGGCGACTGTTTTGTCTCCGTCCCCGTTGCAGGTTTCTTCAGAGGGGGAGGAGGAGGGAAGGGGACGGGAGTGCCTGCGCGCCTTTCCTTCAAGGTTTGGGGAGCTAAAATGATTTAGTACCTTGTCTGTAAATCTAATGACCTAAGGTGAGAAAAAATACTTCATCTTTTATTATTACCATTTGTGGTGAGCGTTACCAGGAAACAGCAGAACCCGTTTGAAATGGTAAATATATGTATCCATTTAAAACCCATTATTGCAGAGATTTTCCCAAAGCGAAATAAAGCAAATCTCCCCAATCCCATTTTCTAGCGCCCTCTGCCCACGGCTCCCCTGGGCTCCGCCGTCCCTTCCCCCTTCCCGGGCGCTGGGACCGCTGAGCCTCGGCCCAGCCTCCCTGGGTGCTGGGGGTGCTGTGGGGAGTGTGCGGCAGCAGTGGGTGCTCCGGGGCTGTCTGTGCGCCACGCGTCCTGTAATGTTAGGAAAGGAGGGAGCAACATTTTTTAAAGCTTTACTCTGTCATTAAAAGGTAATGGCTTTGTTTTAGAAGGGAGAGGTTCATTTGAAGGTTATAAAGCATACGCTTTAATAGGATCGAAGTGAAATTAGTTAATAAGAAAATGCTGGCCAGAAGCTCTCCGGGCTTTTAAGTGCTCTCCAGGCCATTTAGGGAAATTGAATAAGAACAGACTCTGTTACCTGCAGCCCCCACTATTATCTGCAGTTCTGCACGGAGGCGAGAAGGGAAAAATAGTGCCTGAGAGACCTGAAGTCCCATACACCTCCTGCCAGCCTATTTCCTCGAGAAATACCGTCCTTTTTCTGCTCGCAAACGTGTTCTCCTCCTTCTTCTGCTGCTTTTAAGCAGACCAGACTACACTGTGTACCACAAGGGGGTAAGCAAAGGTAAAGGGCCATCAGCCGATGCTGAAGGCTCCGGGGGCAGCCCTGAACAGCAGCCTCGTCCCCGCCTGGGCAAAGCTGGCCTCTGGGTGTTATTTTTTCCCCTTCATTTCTCTGACGGTTTTGTTCCCACCGTTGTAGTGCTTTGCTGATTTGCGTTCGGACCGTTGCCAATAGGTCAGTATATTGTGTTACCTAACTTCCTATCTGCTCCCTTTAAACTTTATAGTTTTTAGAGGTGTTAATAAAACCTTTCCTTTGGTAACTCGTTCATTAGAAACCCCACCGAAACCTGGAAAGACTTCAGAAAAAAAGCAGCGCTCAGGAATGAGAGGTTGGGAGAAGGCTTTTGTCCAAAAAATTCATAATTGCTGTGAATCTTAGGAAACATTAATCTTTATAGGAATTTGTGATTCATATCTGTGGTTTGACCGTTTGGGTGATTTACAATCTGTTAGTGCAATTCACTAATTTTATGCCAATATATTTTATGCACCCGGTTAGACTTTCCGTGGTCCATGGGAACGGGCGGCTCTCGCGCCCGGCCGGTGCCGCCGTGGCTCTGCCTCCCACCTCGGCCCGGGGATGCTCCCGCTGCTCCCCGGGAGGGGGGAAGTGGGCACAGAGTCCACGCAACTGTGGGAAACTTCCCCTCGCCATTTCCCGTCACATCTTTCCTCGCCCGCAGCCCCGGCGCTCCTCGGCCGGGCAGGGGCCGCCTCCGCCGAGCCCCCGCCTTCCTCCGCGGCTGCGGAGATGTGCGCGGCTCCGGCGGGAGGGCTGCAGCCTTTGTAACCCGAAGCCGGGATGTCCCGGATTTCTCGAGCTTTACCAGAGGGTTTAAACCCGGATTATTCCCCTCCTGCTGCTCCTGTACGCCCGCAGTGGAGCCTCCGGCACGGTGCAGCGGGGAGCCGCTTCCCGCTCCCTGCCCGGCACCGCGGGGGGGGGGTGTCTCGGGCCGCCCCGGGCACTGACCCGCCCCCTGGGGCCGCCGTGATGGGACGGTCCCGACGGGACGGTGCCTCTCCGGCTTCCCCGGCGGGTACCCCCGTTCCTCCGCCGGGAGGTGCCCCCCGCGGGACGGGGAGGGGGCACCTGGCGGGGGGGCCCGGCTCGGGCCGGCGCGCCGTGCCAGGGAAATGCAACTCAAACGACGGCTCTGGAGGCGTCCAGTGTCTGCGTGGAAGCAGAGCGGGGCATTCCCCGGGTGAGATGTTTCAGCACTCTCCGGCCGCCGCATGGGAAAACTGGGGATGCGGACAGCTTCGTGTAATTTGTAACTGGGTTTATTAGCTGGAGGGGAAAACACAAGCAAAGAAAAGGAGCAGCAGCTGCACTGAAGATAACACTGCGCAGAGCCTAATCTTGTGACACAATCATTAATTACTATTGTATTAATTACTATTTTTCCAAAACAGTCCCCGCCCGGAAGAGCTTACAGCCCACATCTGCTGTGTAATGATACTCTGGTTTAGAAACGATTCCCCCATTAGGTCCCAGGTAGCGTTTACAAATGGCAACACCTACAGTATCAAAGCCCGTCATCTTGCAGCCTGAGATTTTCTGTCCCATCGGCCTGAGTAGGATGATTTTGATGCCGATAAAATGCATTTAAATATCAAAGTCTTTATTCACGTACATATTCCGTCCAAACTTTTAGATCGCGATGGTGTAACTGCTTTATTTGCTCTTCATCCCACGGATGCTGCCTTATATCAGTAACAAACAAGCATTGATTTTATGGTAAAGTCACTTTGGGATGGGAATGAGTAACTCCAGGCAGTGCTATCACTGTATTACATGGAAATGGCCCAGGTAACAAGATGAACATTGATTCAGCATTATGTTTGATCAATAATGAAATAAGTAACTTCAGGGCCAAATTAAAATGCAAGCTGGCTTAACGCTGCCAGCTTCTGGGCTAAGTGACAAGGCTAATTCAGCAGGGAAATGGCAATATTTGCATTAGAGGCTGCATCTGTTGTTTGGTGGAAGAGGCTGGATCTGCAATAACGCCGGGTAAAACTGCAGGGAGCGGGTTTGAGGGAGTCCTGCCGGTGCCCGGGCCGGGGGGGGCCGCCCCGCCGGGGCAGCGCCGCTTCGCCCTCGGCTCCCCTCGGCTTTCGGCCACGGCGGAGCTGAGCTGCAGAATAGACTTCAGGGCGGGTGACAGAAACCCAGCGTGGTCCGTTTCGCAGATAACCAGATGGTGTTAGCACTTAGCGAAGGAAATACGCTTTTACAAACTCCTCGGCGCACGGGAGCCCGGGCCCTGCCTGCGCCCCCGCCCTGCCCGCCCTGCCCGGGAAGGCTCCGCGGTGGAGGCGAGGGGGAAGGGGACGTGATTTAGGAGATGAGTGGGAGCATGACCAGAGCTCCCTGGATCGGCGGCCTTTGGCCCGGTTTATCCGCTGTTTTCTCCATGGCCGCTTTTTACAGCTCTGCCATCATTATCGGGACGGTGACACACATTGATTTCCGATAGCGATTGTCGCCTGCAGCTGGTCAGCAGGGGCGAGTCGCCGAGGGCAGAACCTCGGTTAGGGGTAGAAAAGGTGTAAAGTGTAACCCCCTGCCCAAAATCGGAGCTGGAACGGCACGGAGAGGGAAGCCCGCAGTGATTCACGGCCGCTCGCGGGTGGGAGACCGGCAGCCGGGCCGGGCCGGGCCGGGGGGAGCCGCTGTCACTGGGGGAGCAGTAGGCCCCGGGGGGGTGAGGCGGCTGGAGCTGCCGGTGTGTGCGTGAGGAGGCTGCGGGCAGGCACGGGAAGACAAGGCGGGCAGCCAGCGTGTAACATAAACTGGGGACACCAAGTATTGTGGCATTTTTCTAAGTTGTTAGTTTTTTAGACATTTTTTAAACATTTCCTCCAATGTGAAGGAAAAAAAAAAAAGGGGGGGGGAAAGAAAAAAGCAAAGGAAGGCCTCTCCCCGAAAGACCAGGAAACACCTCTCAGTTCAGCCCGGGCTAAGCCGAGTGTGCCAGAGGCGTGTGTGCCCCTGCCCCATGGCTGGAGACACCCCGCAGGGAGAAAGCGCGGCTCCCTTTCACCGGGGAGGGGACACCGGACCGGCGGGGGCAGGGGGGGCCCCGACGGCTCCCCCAGCGGTGGGTGGGTTTCTGCCCGCCCGACACCGGCGCTGCTGCCGGCCCGGTGCAGCCCTGAAACCCGAGCCGTAAATAGGGCTCAGGGTGGCGGAGGTGCGGCTGGAAACGGATGATGTGGCGGGTGAGGGATGGCCCGGGGGGGCGGGCGGCAGCGCGCCGCGGGGGAGAACCGCTCTCCGCCTACGAAGGGGCCGCGGGCGGCGGGGGCTCGGCGCCCCGGCGAAGGCGAGAGGAACGGGGGGGGGGGGGGCGCGGCGTGCGTGGCGTGGCGTGGCACTGCACGCACCCCTGCTCCCGCCCCTCCCGGGCGGCAGGATTCAGCCCCCTCCTTAGGATGTCGGTGCAAGCCCGGAGCGGGGGTACAGACCGAGCGGGGGGGTGGGGTGTGTGTGGATTTAGGGCAGGCAGAACGGGAGCCCGGTGCAGCCCTCGCTTTTCAGGCGGTGGGGGAGCCGCCGTGGCCCCGCCGCAGCGCTGCGCGGCCGCGCACCTGGAGCCTTCGGGGAGCGCGGGGGCGGGCGGGACGCGGCGCCCGGACCGTGCGAAAAATAAAAGGGGCCGGCGCTGGCGTTATTGCTCTTTCCTCTCCTTAAGCAGGTCAAACGCGATCGTTCAGAGCTATTGATTGCTCCGCGGGCTTGTAGTGATTTGTTAAAAGTAAGTAAGGGCGAGCAGGAGGTGCGGAGAACAGCTCCGGGATCAGCCGTGGAGGGAAAGCGCGGGCGGAGCGGAGCGGGGCGGGCTGGGCGGAGAGGAGCGGCCGCGCAGGGGCGGGTGGGGGGGGGCGCGGAGCCGCGGCCGAGCCTCCGCGGGGCGAGCGAGGAGCTCCCGGCGGCCGGGCCGGGCTGCGCGGCAGCGGGAGGCAGGAGGCGGCCGGGCGTGCTCCGCGCAGCCCCGCGCACCGAGCGTGCTCCCCGCATCCCGCACACCCACCGCGCCCCTCCTCGGCCCGGGGCATCCCGGCATCCCCCCTGCACCCGTGTCTCCAGGTCATTCAACGCAACCCGCCCCGTGTGTCCCCCCACCAGCAGCTCCGCGGGTGCAGAGCAGGCTGCAGGGACGATGAAAATCCTAGGGAAAAACACGGGAATAAGGGAAAGGATGGAAATTGTTACATAGTTAACTTTAAAGGCCGAATGGATTTTATGTTGAGGGGTAAACACAAAACCATCTACTAAAGTCAGACATGCCTTCTTTTTCAGGGCTAATGGAATGAGTCATCGACAGAGTGGATTATTTAAAGCACCATGTGAGTCTATAATCATGTATATATACAAGTTATTATATATTGGAAATCTGTCTCCTCCACTCCCTAGTCTCTTATAATCCTCTGACCAGGAACCAGGCAGTCCCCATGTGGAAATTTAGAAAAGAAAAATCAGTAATGCTCTTAGCATCAAACAATAAATCCTGAAGTTATTTGCCACCACATTTAATTAAATATTTTGAAAAGAAAACCCTTGTGATTGATTTGCCTTCTGTATTGATCCAGTATTGATCCTTCGCGTCTTGCTAGTCCAGCTGTGGCATGTGCTAAATGGCTGCGATGCCTAGGAATACCTTGTTATGAATTGCTCCTTAAAATTCACCGTAAAGCTTCCTAAAGACTCAGGTCTAGCAAATTTAGTTTGCTTGCATTGGTTTACACATTCCATTTCCGAAAGCGATCTCCTTCAAAATGTTCTGCTTTACTTCCCACCCCCTGTTTCAGGACGTCGTGTTATTGTCTCCCTTCCGCCGCCCCACGCGCGATTTCTCGCCCACCCGTAGCTTTGGTAAGGCAGGCAGCACATGAACACACTCGTTAGAAAAGTC